>NC_083723.1:47144402-47751277 GCF_028564815.1 Eubalaena glacialis | reverse complement strand
CTTTTGTCCAAGGAAACCATTAAATCATGGATTTGAAAACACATAACTAATCCAAGGAGCTATAAAGGAGTGAGATGAAGCGTCCCATATAGATGAGATATAAATGTTATGAGACTACAGCATGAGACCCCTACTGGCTTAGTGATTAGGAAAGCCACCTTCAAGGCTTAGATTCAGAGATACTTGTCTTGGAATACCAGCTCTACCTGTGTATAGGCAGTGTGTCCTTGGGGAAACTAATTAAACCCTAAGTCTGTTTTCCCATGAATAAAATGAAAAAAAAATTTGTATCTACTGTACTGAGTTGTTGTGATGGTTAAATAAGATAATGCAGGTAAAGTACTTAGGACAAAGTACACATGTAAGCACTTAGTATCTGGCACTTGCTGTGTTAACTGGGACTTCTGAACACAGCACAGCAGAAAGTTTTGTCTCTCAAAGCTTTCTTTCTCAATGATGCTTTCATGCCTCCCCAAGTAGAGCTCTGTAGTCTCCTACAAATCATATCAGTAAATAGCCATCAACTTGGGGTTTAGAAATGATTATTACTTATATGTGTAGCTGCTCAAATGAAGAACTAACACTACTTTCTAAACAATATTATTATTGCTATGATATACATTGGATTTGTTCAAGCACTATAGTTCTCATTTATCTGTACTTAGAGTTTTAGATAAAAGTTGCATAAGGAAGGAAACAATATAAAACTTTATAGAGTCTACTTAAATATATTTTAACCAGCCTGCCATTAAAGGCCCATACAGTGTTAGTGTCTTCTACTAGGCACTTAGGCAAGTGCTTATTTCCAAGATGTTTTATGAAGTCTTAGAAGTAATTTTATCAGTACTTTATAGAATTTTTTTTGTTGATGTCTTTATTCTAAAAGGAACCTACCCCCTGAAAGAGGAAAGAGAAAGCAACAATTTAAAGGTGATTTTTAGGAGGAAAGGTTAAATGGAAAACATAATGATTAAAGAATGATTGACCTAACTAAAATGTAAAGGTGAAAGTAAACTGATCAAGAAGTTTGAAACTAGAGTAGTATAAACATCACCCTGACTTTGAAGTTTTAGCTTGTGTTTCCTCTTTTGCCTGTAGCTTAGCAAAAGGGGAGCATGTTTGTAATTCTGAAGTCGAGACTGTTTAGTGCATCATTTTATAGGCACACAGGACAAGTCCAGGGAAATATGTGATTCATCTGCTTAGAAAAAGAGCCATATTTAACCAATTTCCCCACCTCTATCGATTGATGTCATCTTCTTGCGCCAGGAGGGATTCATTTTACTGTTTTTGTGTAGTTACAATAGAACTGTTTTAGCTTGTTGATTCCCCACAAGCATTTTTACATACATATATCACCTTAAATTTCTAGAGCCATTAAATCACAGACTTCCCATTACAAAGCAGCTTGTTAAGAGGAGTTGGAACTTCACCATATTGAGTAACTAGAAACACAAACTTGAGTTTGTATGAGTCTAAACACATATGCAAGCTCCCTGGAATCACAGAAGAGGTATTTTAGTGCTTGTAACCCCTAACGGATTTGGCTTTTTATTTTGCCTAAGAAACAAAGAGAAATCTATTTAGTTTTATGTTATCTCTGCTTTTAGAATAACACCCTTAGTGTTTCAGAGGATCCATGGAAATTAATGGCCATATTTAAGACTGAGGTTTGTGAGGTTTTGGGGGGTTTTTTGGCTGACATGTCCAAATCACTTTAAATCTATTTGTCTCAGTTTCTCCAAACTCAAAATCAGTCCATCTATGTGTTTTGTCAGTGCAAGACTATCAACAATAGCAATACCACTTACTGAGCACAGACTATGTACAAAGAATTTATACATTGTCTCTTATATCAGTCCTACATGTAGGTATAATTAGGAAAACTGAGACCCATATTAACATAGGAAGTAAACTTCTGAAAGTCTTAGGACTAGTTAATTTTTATATTGTCTGTACATATATAAAGCATCTCTCTTTTTTGGACTTACAAGCCACAAAAATGCTATTGTTCAAAATTCTCCATTATTTATCCAATACAATATGAATTTATAATCTAATAACTTGGTAAAAAGTTTTTGAGCATCTACTGTGTACCGGTTATAGTGGCTTAGAAACAAATAAATTACCACCTAAACCCTGCCCTTCAGGAGTTTGACAGTCTAGTGAGAGGGACAGACATTTAAGTTGATTATGAGACCAACTAACTATAATGAAAATGTAAGGGTAAAATCTATGTCGGGAACAAAATCCTGTATCTTCTGTCTGCCTTCTAGGGTGAATTATTACATGTTATTTCAAGTTATGCTTTCAAAAAGGTCAAGTTTTCCTCTATGAATTTTATTTTGCTCACCTAACTATTCAAACAGTACAAAGTTCTATCAACTATTCTATTACATATATAATATATATGCCTAGTTCTATTATTTACAAAACAAAACATATTATAGACATTTAATATATATATATACCTATGTATACATATAATGTATTATATGTATACATATTATACCAAATACATATGTATTTAAATGCATTATATACACATGTATTTAAATGCATTATATACACATGTATATATAAAATCTATTATATACATAACAAAATCATATAACTATAATTTATATACACATATATAACTAGTTCTATTATATAAAAAACAAAAGGAAACTGTTTTCTGTGTTAAAATATTTTAAATATAAGTTTTCAGACTTTTTAAGTATAAAACAAGAGTTAACAACAAAACATTTGATTTCTTTGAATACTAATGCTCTAAAAATCCTCAGAGTTCTCTTTCAGTTTATTTAATTCCCATCATTAAAGAGTCAGGCCTCAATCTTGGCTGTCAGTGATTGACTGCACAGCAGACCTTATCAAAAGCTAAGTCCTACAGGATACCACTGACTGTAGCAGTGAGGTCATGCCAGTCTCTTCCATCCCGCTCTCCACAGATTCTGTTTCCTTTCATCTAATCCTTCTGGGGCCTCTTTTAGAGTATGTTTTCCCATGCATTCCCCTTCTAAGAGCACTTCTTGGAAATATGAGAAGTTATGTATTCCTTCTGACTTACAGAAAGCTACCTATCGTAGTGTGTATTTCTGCCACCATCACTGGAGATCTCGCTCTGAGGGCTTATACCAGAGTCAGAGTCTTTCAATTCCTCTGCAGGGTAAGCTTCATGACTGCTCTGAGTTTTCTTAAATTTGCTGGCAGTACTGCATTGGTTGTTCACAGTTCTCCTATCTACTTCAAAGAGATCAAAGTTAAGCCAAAATCACTCCCTTCAACCGTCTCCCGTTACTATGTTGTTGATGTTTCATTGGCCTCTGAGAGGGGTTCTCAGATGAGCTAACAGTAACCTCTGTTTTTGCCTCTCTTGAGGAGAGGGGAGGGATTGATGGAAAGAATTAGGCTCACAGCGCTGATTCTGGTGGAATCCAGTAGCATTACCCTATACAGCATTTATATTTTCTTAGCATTGTGGCCTCTCACGGTCAAGCGTCAGTATCTGTTCGTTAATTCAGTGTTTACTGACCCCTACTGTGTGTGGTGGGCACTGTGCCGGATGCTGAAGGTGAAACAAGGAATTTGATAGAAATGATCCCTGCCTTCACAGTGTACAGGAACTTTAATTACAACCTTTACATAACTTCAAAGATTGTTTGAAAAGTCCTGCCCAGTCCTCCTCTCAAGGAAGTCAGTGTGACACGTACAAATCCATGTTCTTAGACTCTAGTATTCATGCTGCCAAAACTAATGAGGTAGAGAAAATGCCGGCAACTTCCATTCCCCAAATGAATTGGTTGGAGTCATTGTTGAAGCCCTTTCCTAAAGATCTGAGCATCTGAAAGTACTCAGTCATCCCTTCACTGAGGGTCTAGGCATCTCATCTCCTTTCTTGAACTCTTTTCTCCAGACATAACATGAAAGTGACCTCTAAGTCATTTGGATACACATTTGCCAAATCTTTTTTTACAGAAAACAGTTAAAACCCCCTGTGTCTTATGCCATTTGGCATATAAAAAACAAATTCATTAAAACCTAGAGATAAAATTAAGTTCCTAACCTCACAAAACACATTCTTTATCGTTCATTGTGATTCTAAAATTTTATTGTGCTTCAGATTTACCTAGGAAGGTAAATAAAAATGAAGACTTTACCCTCAGAGATCCATACACAGTAGCTCTTGGCTGAGGCTAAGGAATTGACATCATTATTCAAACTTTTTGCACTTTTTACTGTAAATAGTCTGTGGATCAACGCTTGGTAAATATTACTTTATGTTATACATCCCATAATTGTGGAGGTAGAATATCTGGTAGGATATTAATGTTGACATCTACTTATTAAAGTATTACATATTTTAGAATGATATATTTAGAATGGATGTATGCATTCTAGGGACATAAAGTAAGGCAGAGTGTAAGGAAGAAATATTATTAAACATACTTTGGCCATATATGTCCTTAGAAAATTATCTTTATAATATGTATTGGGTTATTTCCAATTCCAAGACCAGCAGTACTGGTTGATATCCCCATTGATATAACACTCAAAATTAATATGGTCTTACTAGATTAATATTTAGAGAAAAATTATGCTTGGTGGATAATTTCAGATCTAAAATGATATCCACGTCCCTTTATGCAAAAAAAAAGGTGTTAATAGAAAAATTGAATTTGTTCTCCAACCGCTTTCAAGACTAAAATTAACTTTAAAAATGGAAAGGTTTTTTTGTTGTTGTTGTTAAATGACAGATAGAACATGCACCTTACCTTTCACCTTTTCTCCAACAACTCATTAAGTGCAGATAAGGCCAATGGAAAATTTGGTAGCCATGACAATAGGAAAAAAGAACGGGGTGGGGCACATGACAGCAATGACTTTAAGAAAAGAGGATGAGAGAGGGCTTAGCAGCAATGACATTTGGAAGGCTGAAAACCACAGAGGTAAATGATAACTGAATTAGCAAAGCAAGAAAGCTAGATCCTAAACTGGAGTAAAGAAGACTGAGAGAGAATTTAGTCTACAGGAAACACCCCCAAAGTTTGAGAATTGGGAGTACCAGATTCTCTGAAATTGGGCTAAGGTGGGGCTAACATAAGAATATTGCTTGGAATTCTGTTTAAGAAGTAATTAGATAGATGAACAGCAAGGTCCTACTGTATAGCACAGGTAACTATATTCAATACCTTGTAATAACCTATAATGGAAAAGAATCTGAAAGAGAATGTATGTATAGCTGAGTCACTTTGCTGTACACCAGAAACTAACACAACACTGTAAATCAACTCTACTTCAATAAAACAAAAAGTAATTAGAACATCAGACTCTCTTTCCCGTCTCTACAACCAGATGTCTGCCACTTTGTATATCATCAGAAGAGTTAAGGTTTATTACCTGTAGAGGATAAAGCAGAGACTTTCTGACTGGGGGATACCAGGCACAGTTGAGAGGGAGGATAAATCTTCTAAAAAATCTGGTGATAAAGAGAAATTTTACTAGAGCATGTTGAAATTCTAGCTCTCCTCCCCCCTGGGCTCTCAGAGCCTGGCACTAAGCTATACCTAACATAAAAAGATTGAAAGAATCTTTTGTGATTAATGAGACCAGCCCAAAGGTAAGATCCTATACTTCCTTAGAAAGTTGCCAAACAAAACCACCCTGTGGGCCTATAGATGAAAAATAGGAGATTCTAATCAACTTTTTAATGTCCCAGTCTTATATATGAGCAGATAGCCTTGAGTCTCACCAGGTAGTTGAGGAAAGACTTTAGTAAAGAATCCAAATTGCTATAAAAAAGCAAGTTAGAGAACATAGAGGTTATGCAGAAGCAATAAAACTAAACAAACAAAAAAGTTCATTCATATCCTCAGAGATAATTCATTGACTGCTTATGGCAGTCATGAAACAACAAAAAAATACTATTTTTTTAAATTAGAGAAAAAAGAGCTTTTTACATTAAACACGTGATAGTTGAAAAAAAATCAGTAGATGAGTTGGACATAGGATTAAAGAAATCTCAGTGAAAGGAAAACAAAGAGACAGATGGAGACAAACAGAAAACAGAGAAGAGGAAATAATTAATAAAATAATTAATGTTTCCCCAGATGGAAAGGTTAGTATAAAAGCTGAAAAGACTCAATCTAAAACACAGTATTGTTAAATTTCAAAGTACTGGGACCAAAAGAAGATCCCAAAAACTTCCAGAGAAAAAGAATAGTTTCACACAAAGAGCAGGTGTCAGAATGGCTTTGGACTTCTCATTAGCGGTACTAAGCTAGAAGACAATAAACCAATTTCTTCCAAGTTCTAAGGCAAAATCATTTCCAGCCCTGAATTCTATGCCTAGACCAATTATCAATTAAATGAAAGGGTAGAAGTAATATCTCACAAATTTTGCTTCCCTTGTACACTTTCTCAGGAAGATACCAAGGACGTATTTTACTACCAAGACAAGAGAGTAAACCGAGAAAATGAAAGTCTTGGGATCCCGGAAACCAGTCTTCAACATGAGAGAGAGGGAAGGGAATTCCTAGGTGATTGTGAAGAGAGAGTCCCCAAATAATATTTGTGTAGCTGACCTTAGAGCAGGTCAGATGGTGAGATTTATTCAAGAAGATAAAGTTGATTTTAATGTATTGAGAGGAGATTGATAACAACTGAGAAAGATTTCTGAGATGCAGCAGCAGTGAGACGTACATAGAAGAAACAACAACAAGAAGGTAATTACTCCAGAGAGGGGAAAATTATGAAATCATAATAATTATATGGTTCAGTTGTCAAAAAATATTTATATAGTTATAATAATATAATAATGTAATAACCAAATACTGATTTAACAAAAGCACAATTTCAGTATATTGGAAGAAAGAGAATACTAGGTATGCATGTACATGATGTGGGTTGCTGTGGTAGGATGAGAGACAGATGATAATAGACATTTCTCCAAGGAAGATATACAGATGTCCAATAAGCACATGAAAAGATGCTCAACATCATTAGTCATCAGGGAAATGCAAATTAAAACCACAATGAGATAATACTTCATACCCACTAGGATGGCTAGAATCAAAAAGTCAGAAAACAAGTGCTGGCAAGGGTGTGGAGAAATCAGAACTCTCATACACTGCTGATGGGAATGTAAAATGGTGCAGCTGCTTTGGAAGACAGCTGACAGTACCTCAAATGATTAAACATAGAGTTATCATATGACCCAGCAGTTCTACTAGGTATATACCCCAAAGAAATGAAAGCACATGTCCACACAGAAACTTGTGCACAAATGTTTATAGTAGCATTATTCATAAGAGCCAAAAGGTGGAAACATCCCAAATGTCCATCAACAGAAGAATGGATAAACTAAATGTGGTATATCTGTACAATGGAACAAAGTACTGATACATGCTACCACTTCGATGAACCTTAAAAACATGCTTAGTGAAGAAAGCCAGTCACAAAAGTTCACATATTGTATGATTTCATTCATAAGAAAGTCCAGAATAGGGAAATTTACAGAGACAGAAAGTAGATTAGTGGTTGTTTAGAGCTGGTGGGTTTGGGGGTGGTGGTGGTGGTAACGGGGTGGAGGAGGGAGCAGGGTTAGAGGGATGATAGCTAAAGGGTATGGGTTTCATTCTGAGGTAATGAAACTGTTCCCAACTTGACTGTGGTGATGGTTGTGTTTATCTGTGAATATACTAAACCCCATTTAATTATACACTTTACATGGGTGAATTGTACGGTATGTGAATTATACCTCAATAAAACTGCTTAAAAGAAAAATTAAGAAGCAGGAAAATGACCATATTATTTAGAGATTTGAAGATAAACGTGAAAAAAGTTGTAGCATAAAAGTGATTGCCTCTAAGGCAGAGTTCTTCAACCTGGGCATGATTGACATTTGGGGCCAGATCCTTCTTTGTTGTACAGAGCTGTCCTATACATTGTGGAATGTTTAAAAGCATCACTGGCCTCTACCCACTAGATATTAATAGCAACCCTCTCTCCCCCCATTTTTGATAACCAAACGTGTCTCTAGACGTTACCAAATGGCCACTGGAGGGGTGGGAGTGGGGGCTTGGTTTACCCTAGATAAGAACCCCTGCTCTAGGGATTGGGAATTGGAGTAGGAGAGCTGCAATGTGGAGGCATGGCTATTTTTCATAACAAATATTGAAGAACTGTTTGATTATTTAAACTGTGAACATGTATGTCTTAGTTAGTTTGGACTGCTATAACAGGAAACCACAGACAGGATAGATTAAGAACAGAAGTTTATTAATTTCTCATAGTTCTGGAGGCGATCAAGATTTGGTTTCTGGTGAGCACTTTCTTCCTGGCTTTTAGTTGTTTCCTTCTCTCTGTGTCCCCTTACATGGTGAGAGGTAGGAGGGAGATGACCTCTCACTCTCTTTCTCTTCATCTTCTTTTTTTTAATGCTACTTTAAAAAAAATTGAAGTATAGTTGAGTTATAATATTTCAGGGGTATAGCAAAATGATTCAGTTATATATATATATATATATATTCTTTTTCAGATTCTTTTCCCTTATAGGTTATTACAAGATATTGAATTAGTTCCCTGTGCTGTACAGTCGGTCCTTGTTGTTTATCTCTTTCTCTTTTGTTATAAGGCCACCAATTCTACTGGATTAAGTAAGGCCCACTCTTATCAGCTCCTCTAACTTAATTACCTCCCAAAAGCTCTATGTCCAAATAAGTCACATCAGGGGTGAGGGTTTCAACATATGAATTTTGGGGTGGGGGGACAAAATTCAGTCTAAAGCAATGTATAACTTTGAATAAAACAGAAACTAAATACTAGACATTTTCACAGAAAACCTATGATAAAATTAGCCATAATAGTTATTTCTTTACCAGGTTGCCAAAGAGGTCACTGTCACTGGGGATATTATTAACTATAATAGGAATACTGTTTTTTTGTTGTTGTATTGTTTCTGGATGTTTATATTCATTTGGCAATGATATTCCCAAATTGTATTTGTGGTGGTTTTTTAAACTACCTCAGTTCACCTGGTTATTAGATAACTGTTTTATAGGCAAGATTTTTATTTTTATTACTTGCTTTACTTGTTTTGTTTTCCTTTAGGTGGTCTTGGACATAAATATTTACCATATTTTTCAAATGATTCAGGGGAAAAAGTGCCATATAAATGAAACATTAACCTAATCATTCTTAAAGCACTTTCATATCAGGACTGAAATATATAGGTAATTACATTATTTTTATAAATTGTTACTCGAAGCCCTAAATATGATATTCGTAACAGATATTAGTTTTAATTCATCTAAGATGCTCTCCTGGTAAACTAAAATCATTCGATGTTGTGGTTATTTCCCTGTATGTTCAATCCTTTGAACAGAGATTCAGTTTAACGATTTTATTTGGTCAATTCATTAAAAAGAATCAAATCTTCTTAGTCAAAGTGATCAAAGCTTTATTTAGATTTTTAACAAATAATTAATCTTGGTTTTATTATGTACATTCATCTATGTATTAAAAAAAACAGAGTAGGTACTTTTGAATTACCCCATTTATCAAGCTGACATTTTGGCTGCTTCACAAAAAAAGCAGATTCCATCACTGGTTTATATAGAGGCAAATTCAAGTCAAATCATTTCTTCCACTTGGGGATGTTTGATTAATGAGATCCTGCTTGGTTTTATTAATCTTTCTGCATTCTTCGCATCTCACTTTTGACACATAACCATTCTCTTTGGAAACCACCTTTATTTACTTTATAATGCAGATTTAACCATAATTTAGGTTTGGAATTTTTTCTTTTAGAAGTCTTTTCATAAACTTTTCATAAGTCTTATAGGACCTTTATTTCTAAGCTATGTATATTTACCTACTATACCACATGTTGTGAAGATCTTCCTATTTTTTTCTAAGCTCGGTTAATAAAACCCAGCTGGTGAATAAAATAAAACATTAAAATAATTAACTGAGACCTTTTGCCTCAAGCATATTTTTCTTATCATACCTTTTAGAATATGAAAAGATATAAAAAAGCACCTTTAAATTATAGCATCAGACCAGTAGGGCTTTAGTAATCATTCTCAAGGTCAACAACAGGTTTTTCAGTGCTGTCTTTGAAGCAAGCATGAATAGAATCTAAGTTGCCATTAAGAACTGTATAGTTGCTATGTTTACTTAAAGCAAAACATATTTGATGGATAGATGAATAGTGTAAATGTTTACTGTGTCAGTTTGATGAATGAATTAAGCATTACCTGCTGAAAAAAAAAAAACTTTATTTTTTTACTGGTCTCTTGACCACCTTTAATGGGCTTGCTGCTTATTTTATGTACTGTCAAAACCACAGCAGCTTCAGGCAGGAAGCATGGTTGATCCACACCACCACCTCTCCTTAGAGAACAGTGGAAAGCCACCTTTAGGTGGAGCCAGAATGCCCACTGAATACAGCCCAGAGTTATGAAATCCTCTGATGAGACTCAGGCAGGAGTCTTTAATCTAAAAATAGGAAGATTATAAATTCCAGCAGTTTCATAGTCAAAGAGAAGCAAAGGCTAAGTGTACATTTAGCAGATTCACAGGGAACATCAACTATTGGAGCCTAGAAATGCACAAGGAACAAGACATAGTTTCATCCCTGCCTAATGTGCTCTGTTTTCAAAGTTTCAGAACCCAGCTGGAGACTTGATCAGCAAAAAGGGTCACTCCTACATGGAAATGGTTCATTACTGCCCCTGGGATAAAATCCAGTCCTTAGCTTAACATACAAGACCATTCAAGATTTGCATCCTGATTCTTTTCTAACCTCTTCGCTTCTGCCCCCAGTTCCACCCCTCCTAAGGTAAAATACTTGTTTTAAATAAGGGGGGTAGGCAAACTTTCTCTAGGTCAGATAAGAAATAGCTTAGACTTTGCGAGTCCTACTGTCTCTGTCACATTGACTCAACTCTGCCACTGTTGCAGGAAAGCAGCCATAGATAACACATTAAAAAGTGGGCGCGGGTGTGCACCAGTACAGCTTTATTTATCAAAACAGATGGCGGATCTGATTTGGTCCATGGGCCATAGTTTGCCAACTCCTGCTCTACATCAGTTGGCTTACAAATTGTGAGTTTAATAGAGTGTGCAATCAATTTTATAGGTCACAGGATTTAGGATTTAGTTTAAACCTTAAATCCCACAACCATTGTTTTTTTTACAAATGGTGAACTCCGATCTTCATGAAGGGCTTATCGGTAGGATTTCTGGTAGCGCATACGGGCGCCCGGGCCTCCGAACTTTTTGAATTAGCAGCGACAGGGATCAGCCACCAGCAGGGTTCGGTCTTACTGAATGAGGATGTCTTTGGTCTTCTTGGAAGCCTCATCCACGAATTCCTGGTACTAGGCCACCAGGGCTCTGGAGATGGACTGGCTGATTGGGTAAATCTGGGTCACGAGACCACTACCGTTTACGCCGACACGCACGACCACGCACGACCACGCCCCCGAATCGCTCTTTCAGAAGCAGAAGCGGTTCGGGTCGTTGCCTTGCGGCTGCCTGTTTCACCTCGGTGAGCTCTTTGCCCGGTTTGCAGCGAGAGACGGAGGCTGTGGCCTTTTCCTTGTGTCGGAAGACTGCACAGACTGCAGAGGGCTGCACGGCTGCGGATGTAGACAAGAGTTCCTCACTGGGCAGCGCCGCAACGGGAAAAGGCCAGTTTTGTTGTTGTTTAATAGATGCTTGTTTTTATTACTGTTTAACATTGTTTTAAAAATTCTGGGTAATACAGTAAAACAAGAAACAAAATTAAGAAATATAGTGATTTTAAATGAAGAGAGAACTATTATTATTTACAAGTGATAAAACCATATTACTCAAAAGTCCAAGAGGGTCACCTGAAAATCCTTTAGAAAGGTGGTTCCCAAAGCTACTTACACATGGGAATCACCTGGGAAATGCCGGAAAAAAAAACAAACCCCCAAACAAACAAACAAAAACCCCAAAAGCGAAAACAACTTGATGCCTGAGTCTTACTCCAAAAGATTGGGATTTAATTGGTCCAGCCAGTGTTTTGTTTTGTTTTTTTAATATGGGAATCAGAAAATATCAGTGCGTATTGCATATAGTAAGTACTGTTTTGTGAAACCTTGTTTTCGGATATATGACATGAGCCTGTCTAATGGCTCCGAAGTGAAATCTGTTTGTTATCTGTGGACGTGGTCTAAAAAGTTTGAAAGCTGCCCTGAATTACCTAGAATTGCCAGCATAGGTTTAAAATGGGAGCTGCGTTGTCTTTCCTTGGAATATGTTACATAGAACAGTATTGAGTTGTCAGTAGCACTTGGAGTAAAGAGGACTCCAGAGGCAAGAAGCCCTTCCAGAAACGCAGTCGTGGGTATTAGCAAGGAGAGTGAGCTCCCCTTTAGGACAATGGCAGTAGGGAAGGACCTTACCCAGCCCCAGTGCCTCTGCCATCTGAGGACAACAGTTCCAGTAACTCACTACTTTTTCTCCTCCTGCTCCTTTTTAATTATTCAAATCGCAGTTAAGCATAGTAACAAAAGGAAAGGAAGTTTCAGCTGGAGGTGACTTCCCAGTAGAGTGCAATAACGCAGGCTGAGGCACAGTAGAGGCTGTGGAGGCTCAAATGAAGGATCTGTGTAGCATTTAATTGTTCCTCTTCTGCCTCTCGAACTTGCTTGTTTTCTTTCCACTTGTGACTTAAACATAAATTGAAGTGAGAAAGGGGAGGTTCCCTTTTAGGTTGTAAATCCTGGGACTGTACATGATGCCCTAAGGAGATTCAGGTAGAGGCAGTTAAACTGGTGGAGGGGCAGGAAGCGGAGGGAAACATACAGAAGGAAGTGGTTGTAGAATAGCTTATTGGTATAGTTATTTCTGTTTGAGGGATGGAGAAATCCTAGATATTTGTAGGGGGTGAATGAGAAAACCATGTAAAATTAATCAATTTATGTTCAGGATTTAATATTCATCTTCATTAAAGTTATAAGACAGAAGTTCTGATGAGAGTTCCTTACATTACAGATCACATGGTAGTTCATTAACAAATGAACATAAATAGTCAAAGAAAGACTGTAGCCTCACATTTATTGCATTTTGTTTTTTCAAACAGATCATAATTTCACCTAGGTTTTATCTAAAAACTGGAAAGGACTTCAAAATTATATACAATCATCTGTCCCCCTTTAGGTTATTTATTTTCTTATGAAACACAAGTATTGAAAGTAAGTTAGTCAGAATAGGCGCAGAGAAGAAACTGATCCCAGGTTTCAAGATTCCTGGTTAGATTGTTTCCATCAAAGCAAATTTCTTTTTCTTCAAAAAGAAAAGGTTACACCTTACTGTATGTTATTATGCCGTCCATTCATGCATTGATTCATTCATCCTTTCAGAAGCTATTTACTGAATTTGTGTTATGTGCCAGTCACTTTACTAAATGCTTCTGTCTAAAAGTAGAATGAGATGGACTTGGTGTCTGCCCTCATAAAGTTCATGCTCTAGTTGGGGAGAGAGACGTTAAATCGCTTTGAGAATATTCATTTCTGGAGAGGAAAGGCAATTGAACACAGGTTTCCTAAATTCTTAAATCTGTCGATGTTCATTAACTCATATTTTCTAGAATGTGAGGCTAGCTTCCTAGCTCCATTTTATGTCCTCAAAGTAAAAAAGTCAAAGAATATAGCAAGAAAAATAAAGATGTGATGAAATAAAGAAACCTTACATTCTAAAAAGATCCCTGATTTGTATTCTTAAGTGTAATCTTAAGTTTTTGCATTGGAATATCTCCTTCAGATTTCCTTAATTTGTCCATGCTTTTACCCAGAAGAAATAACAATCAGCAATACAGGCTAATTTTAAAAGTCACGTTTATCACGTGTTGGTTTGAGAGCCAGAAGCCAAATGTCGCATCTCCTGAGGATGCCCATATGGAACAGTGGAATGCAAATATTTATCTTGAAGTTATTTTTATAGGTGCCAACCTTATGTCTTAAGGTGGTTCAAATTAATCCAAGAGAAAATAAATAATTCTTTCCCCCATAATTTTTACACTAAAAAAGAAGAAAAATATTTGTTAAGTAACATATTTTGGCATCTTTAAATGTATGCATTTTCATACTTAGTGTCTGTTCTAAATTGGAAAATAAATTTTAAATAAGTAAATAAATCTCATATAAACATGAAACAAAAATATAGATTTTTGAAGACATCTATATTAAGAATATTCCAATCAAGAAGCATAAATACACACAATGACTTGTTGCTTAAAACAAAGTAAAATATAATAATATTCTCAACTTGTTTGCTTCTTGTTTGATTTTCCTACAAAATAGAAATAAATATTTATACTGGAATAAACAAAATGATAACCTTAGGTTCTTAATAATAAAAATTATAATATTAGGCAGATATTAGGAGAAGCTGATTCTTATATTTTTATTGATTGTGTATGCCAAAATAAAACTTTTCATATAACTGCAAATACCAAATTTCCTTTCTTTAAGAAAATCCATGGTAATTTCAGGGAAAAATGTATGTGTATTTATAGACATATGTGTGTATAATGTATATATACACACATGAATCCAATGTATAGTATATATGTGAAATATATACAACTTATAATAATATACATAATTTAGTATGTATTTAATGGGAAACATATATATTTCCACAGACACATTGGATTTATTTTATACCGACTAGAATCTTGAATTAAAAATATATATATGTCTTGGAAATTGTTCCACATACGACAAATAAAACTTCCTCCTACTTTTTAATGGCTATATAGCGTTCCATGTTATGATTCTTCCATGATTTATTTAACCAGCCCCCGTTGAAAGGTACAATATCAACTTTAGAGCTCAGGAAAGAAATAAGAATTAGAGAAGTTAATGCATCGCTGAGTGCACTGCATCAGTGAAATGGCAAAATGTGCTCACCTAGAGAAATTGTGTGATTTCCCGATTTGTGGTCATATAAGCAAAAATGTCGAGGCAATGAAACTAAAACACAGAAGACTTAGAAGGAGGCTGACCTGAGCATCAGTAAGCACAGCCCCCAGGGCATTAAGATATGATCGACATGTCAAATAACTTCTAGATGCATTTTTAAGGTTCACTTAGGCAACTGGGTGGTTTGGTTTTGTATAACACAACTACTGTGTGACCCATCATTCTCTTTTTCAGTGGAATTATTATTAGTGCATGTGTTTATACAGTATTGTCTGATTTTTATGTTTTGTAACATATTATTTGATATCTCATAAAAACTCTAAAGTTAGACAAAGTAGATTGCTGATGTTACAGAGGAGAAGTTGAAGCTTAAAAGTTAGATGATGTGCCTAAGGCAGCAGAGACAAAAAGCGTCAGGACTGGGACTGGGAAAGTCCATAAAGAAAATCTCCATGTTGGTTGTGATACTGCCTCTCAACCAATGAATACATTCTTTTAGTTTAAATTGTAAATATTTTGTACAATGCTAATTTCTTCCACTATGATATCATGGTCATTTTTATTTAGTGCTATTTTGAAAATTAGAAAAAACAAAAAAGAAATGAGGTATTTTGATCTCTTTGAAAGACTGAGAAACACCCTGTGAATAATGCTCATTTAGTTTCAGGTTAAAATGGCAGTATTTTCTATGGAAGCGTAACCCAAACAACTATCATAAAAGTATTATACTTCTGAATACAGGATGTAGTAAATATTAAAAACATTTATCCAAAATAAATATTTAGAGTATCTCATAAATCAACATGAATATTTTCCCTTACAGCGATGCAAATTGATATGTATAATTGGTATGCTCTCTTGTTCATCTCTTGGGGATAAGGAAAAGAAAAAAAAAACTCAGGGAGGACAACTCTTGTGCCAAAAACTATACTGTGGAGTAGTTTAGAGGGACCAAAATGATTTAGAGATGTGGAAATCAGGACCATAAAAATTAAAGTAACTAGGATAACTAGAATCCATTTTACAAGAAAAAAAAAAAGAGTACGAATTCAGTACTGCAATGAAATATAGGAGAGCACTTTGTAGAATAAAAGAATGAACACAGAGTGACCCTCTGCTTCTGTTTATCATTTGATAGAATTGCATCCCATTTATGCTTCATAAATAAAGGCCATAAATGAAGCTTATTTCTATTGTGCTCTCCGTGACACTGATCCATAATCTGACATATTTTATATCATCTGTAGGGTTTCTGTCCCAATGGAAATTTGAAACGTTGGGATTAATAGTGGGGAGTATTGCAGGCTGGGTTCCCTGAGAAGCAGACTCTGAGAGAGATTAACATTCAGGGAGTTTATTAGAGAGTGCTTTTCGGAGGGACACATATGGAAGGGAAGGGGGAAACCAAGAGTGGGCGGTGAGAGAAGGTTGGATGGAGATGCAGTGTCAACTGTGACCTCAGCCTGATGTGGGAGGAGCTCTGAGACCGGGATGATCTTTCAGAGTCGACCTGCATTTTACCCCCGCATGGATCAGGCATAGGGTATAGGCCACCCTGGGAAGGGGCTGGACCTTGGGCAAGGTGGCTCCCTTTCTCTCTAGCTGAGAGAGTTCCTGGATGGGCTGATTGCTGAACTCTGTTGGCAGCATGCTCAACAACTCTGGAAGTAAATTCCTTTCTTCCGAAAAGAGGGTGTCCCCAGTACACGTCGCAGTGCTTATTGTCACAACTGAAGCAGAGAAGGAAGGAGTAAGGTTGTTTGTTAAGGCCTGGAGTTGAGGTTGGTAAAGGAGACGTCAGGCAGGAGAGGTGAGACACTGGGGACTGAAATTCTACAGGTGACAAATACTTTTGAAGAAATAAGTCCTGTTATTTTTTATGAGCAAGTCATTGACTAGTTACCGTCTATGTGTATAAAGATAATATTAAGAACATATATTTCTTATATTTGTTTATGGTGAGATGCAGTATTGCAAAGTGGTTCAGAAGACACATTTTGAGCCAGAATAACCTGGTTTATATTTCACCTCTGCTACTGGTTGTTTAAGACCTTTTACAAGTTAAACTTGCCATTCAGTTTTCTAAACTGTAAAATGGAGAAAATAATATGACCTGCCCTGTAGGGCTATTGTAGAGAATAAGCAAGTTAATACCTCTGAAGCCCTTAGAATAGTGACAGGAGGCTTGTAGTAAACAATTCATAACATGAACTCTGTATCCGTGTCTTTTGAAATGTAAGTTCATGTGAACAGAGACTTTATCCCTTTTGCTCACTGCATTATTCCCAGGACCTAGAAAAGTTGGCAGCACATAGTAGGTATGGATGAATAAAACCTGAATTCAAATCTGATTTATACATATTGAAAAATACCTATATTTAATAATTTTAAGTAAGAATTTTTAGGATATAAGTAAGTATATTGATCTTATTTTGAAAAATACATGACTAAGTTTCAAGATAATATCTTTATCTTTTACAATTTACTTGAAACTTAAGTAATGAAACAGGATACTAAAAATGTACGAAAAATGGCAATTCTTTCCAATTATGCTAATTTGAATTAATTTTTTTCTTTCTGTATTTTTGTCCTAATATATAATGAAAAAGTTTGAAGAAGATACATAGCGTTTTATCTGTAACATCTGTCTGTATAATGTTTTTTCTCAATCAAATCTAGTTTACTCTTTTGGTTTTCATTCATTTTTTAAAACTTTTAATTAAGAGCCAATTTACAAAAAAAAAAAAAAAAAGCCAATTTACAATGACTTCTCTTTCTTTACCTCTTGGAAACTTCTACCTAGAATAGAACATCTGATGATTTATTGTGTTTGGCAGACATCTCCTGGGAACCCATCCCTATGGTGAAACCCGCTGTGGGAGACACAAATGTGAATGTACCTTCTATCTGTTCAAGGGACCCACGACTTAGCAGGTGACAGACGAATGAGGGCTAGGCTGTGGTAAGAAAGAACTACTACGTGTGGACTAGTCATAGGATTAGCCAACAGGAACTGGCAGGTTGGACTAAGGTGCATCTTTTTTTTTGAACATGTTAAAAACCATTCAGTTTTATTAATTAACATATATTAAGTTCACAAGTAGTCTAAATAAGGCCTTTCACAGTGCACTGCATGATACTAGATAAAAATACAAATTACAAGAAATCAGAAGCATTCTTCTGATATAATGATCTGAGAATTGTGATTTCTATGGTTTACAAAACAGAGGCTAATTGTTTATTAAACATGGATGCAGTGCATCTTTGGAGGTCCTATCCTAGCAGCAGCACATCTGATATTAAAAGTTTCTACCCTTAATATGTAGTGGTAGAAAAGCAACGCACCTTTCTTAAGAATTTCCCAGCAATTCTTACTTGAGTAGTTATCATAATAGTGTTACTGAACGCAAGTTCCTGTGCCTGACATACAGTGAGGCCAAACAAATTGAAAAAGTCAGAGTTTGGAGTAGAGAAGGGCCATGCTAGGAGTCGGGTGACCTGTGCTCAAAAAAACCCTGAACTCCCTGAAGCTGTTTCAGCAAAGCATTTTAAAGGCAAGGTGAGGGAGGGGCGTGGTTGGTTGTTGCGAACTTCTTGGTGTAGGAATCCTTTGTTCTTACAGCTGTCCATGTAAGTCAGGTCACTGATGTTCCTATAAACCTCCAACAAGACAAGTGTTATTCTCTGTTCTGCAGCTTTTTATCTCTCTGTGAATGGAAAAGTGTTATACCCTTAAAGGTCAAAGCCTTGAGAATGGGCTATCCTGTATATTTCAGGCTATAGGCAACATTCTTTTTTTTTTTTTTAATTAATTAATTATTTTTGGGGGGCTGTGTCGGGTCTTAGTTGCGACATGTGGGATCTTTCGTTGCGGCGTGTGGGCTCTTCATTGCGGTGTGCAGGCTTCTCTCTAGCTGTGGCGTGTGGGCTTCTCTCTAGCTGTGGCGTGCGGGGTTCTCTCCAGTTGTGGTGCACGGGCTCCAGAGCGCATAGGCTTTGTAGTTTGCGGCACGTGGGCTCTCTAGTTGAGGTGCGCGGGCTCAGTAGTTGCGGTGTGCAGGCCTAGTTGCCTTGTGGCATGTGGGATCTTAGTTCCCCGACCGGGGATCAAACCCGCGTCCCCTGCATTGGAGGGCAGATTCTTTACCACTGGAGCACCAGGGAAATCCCAACATTCTTAACTGGTAGCAAAAGCAATAGAATACAAAGGTTTAAGTAAAAGAAACAGACCTAATATGGAGTCATATTTGTTCTTCTCTATTACAGTGGCACTTTCAGATCACCAACCAGAAAGTGTGTCGGTTCCTAGTATTTTTAAAGAAAGGCTTGGACATCTAGATAATCTCAAATAAACAGTCTTTTCCTTTTGCCCATCCAGTAGACTGGGATGTGGTAGTTGTGGTCCCATTTCCCTTTTCAGCTAAGGGTAAGTCCTTTTCTTTAGGGAGCTACTCCTGAGTCCATGTAGTTATGGAGAGGCTGACTTTCAAGATATCTAAAAATCTCTCCACTATTTTTGACATATTGGTCCATCACAGTACTCTATGCCCCTAAATACAAATTAGTTTCAAAGGGTGAGCATGAGACGCATGTCAGGATAATCAGAGTTATAACCCTAAATTCTTTGAAATTGTGGTGGAAGATTAGTTTTCCGTGGGTTGCAAAGGGTCTCTCTAGATACAGTCCAGCCTTGGGCCTGATTGCAGCTCTTTTCCATCATACGGAGTGGGTCTGACAACAGATAGAGAGAGGAAAATAAAATCAGAAATGAGTGTGTGGGGGGAGAGGAAAAAAGAGAAAGAGAGCACTAGTGTAGAGTCCCTGCTTTCAAGCCCTGAAGCTCCGATTCCTTTGACGTTGAGAATTACCCCAATATACTTAACAATCACGTGAATCCTTTTTTTTTTAAATGCTCACTCCGATTAAAGTTGAATTTCTATCACTAGAGAATACTAAAACTTGCTTTCTGCTTCTATATCCCTGCCTAGCATTTCTGTTCCATGGATTCCTGACACACTGATGGGTCTTTATCACACTGTTGAGCTTTCTCCTGACCCCTTTCCAGGTAATAGTAAATTCTAGATCTACTAGCTGGAGTCCAGTAGTGAATGGTCTGATCACCTGGAACAGCCACCAACCTAACCACAGCCTAGTCTAGGATTAAAAACCCTTTGTATGCATAGATTACCTGCCTTCACAAAATGTTTGTGAATCTTTTTGAAGGCAGGATCTAGTTTCTTCATGAGAAATTGAATCTCTTTACCATATACCCATATATTGATATTATTTTGTAAAACATATTTACTAGTTTTTGACAGAGCTCAATTTTCCACCAGTTACCTAGAGTATGGAAAGAAGCTATTAACTCTTATATACCTTGGAAAATGGCTTTCTGAATCACTCACCCTTAGCAGGAAAGTAAAGTCACATGCAAACAAAAACAGATATATTGAGGAAATCACTAGAGTACAGTTTTAGGCCATAGAATATGCCAAGTTACACTGCTCCCTGGTAGAGGAGAAATAGCCTTTCTTCCCTTTGATCAAGAATATAATTTTCTAGTTATTTGAAGAGCTGCTTCTACTGGCAGTTATAAAATTCTTTAGTTAACTATTTAAAACACTTATGTTACATTCCAGTGACCACTATGTGAATGATTTGAAATACTCTACCAAAAAGATAACCCTTAATAAGGGTAGAATAGGCAACTTGAGTGCTCTTCTATTCTCAGACCATGTTTGGAAGATTTTTGTAAGGACATAACACTCTCATTATCTAAAAAGTATTTACTTCTCCACTTGAGTGTATTTTTCACATTTTTAAGCCCTTTTACAGTGTGGTTCATTAAAAAAAATTTTTTTAAAGACTCTCTGAAGATAGAGAAGAGTAATAAATCACTGCAATTTCATTGTATTTTATTATGTCTTATCCTTCTAATACTCTCTGAAAATGTATTCGTTTTAAAGATTTCTTTTTTAAAAAGAACTTAAAAACCTAATCATGGGGGCTTCCCTGGTGGCGCAGCGGTTGAGAATCTCCCTTCCAATGCAGGGGAGCCCTGGTCTGGGAAGATCCCACATGCCGCGGAGCGACTAAGCCCGTGAGCCACAATTACTGAGCCTGCGCGTCTGGAGCCTGTGCTCCGCAACAAGAGGGGCCGCGATAGTGAGAGGCCCGCGCACTGCGATGAAGAGTGGCCCCCACTTGCCGCAACTAGAGAAAGCCCTCGCACAGAAACGAAGACCCAACACAGCCATAAATAAATAAATAAATAATTTTTTAAAAAACCTAATCATGTTAAACAGATATTTATTTTATAGGTCATACATTGCAAATGGAGCTTAAGCAAAAATGTTAAAACAGTTAAATATCTGGATAGGAGTAGCTTTGGTAATGAGTCTTGGATTTTACTTATTCAGCCTTTTTTTTGCCTTTATAGATTATTGAGTGAGTATTTAATAAGAAAATGAATAGTGAATTGATTAAATTATGAAGGAAGTTTGGCTATAATATTTATCTATGACAAACTTTATGCTTTGATAATAATATCTTATAGTTTGTAGTTAGCAGTTTATTCCTTCACCCATTTTCAAGGCCCAGTTGGTGGTTCACGCTAGTTAGTCTTAAACTGTGTTCTCAGTTTCAGTAAAGCTCCTATTCGATCCCTGATAATATTGCAGTGCAATTTTGACTTCGGTGAAAGAAATGAAAATATTGGACATTATACTTGTGATTTTTGATACTTAGTTGTTTCATCCTTCAAGGTTTTTTTAAATTTTTGAGTGTACCTAGTTAGAAATGCTTAAGAGCTCCTTTGCTTAAGATTCGTTTTTACAATGAATATTATATAGAGACTATTTGTACTTTATTTATACCCCATATTTTCATTATGTTAACTTAGATGACAATTACTTTTGTCGTATCAAAAAGACCATTACAGTAAGAACTATGACAAAAACTATATGTAAGCATATAATTACATAAGTTCAGTAATTAAATATAAATTAGAGAGTCATTTTCATCATATGCATAGACAGGGGTTATAAGTTGTTATTGTTTTAAAAGCCCCTGCCTCATCACAACTTATTCTTTTACTTTCTTTTTTTCTTCTTTTAACCACTCACATCTATATTTACTCAATTCCTTAGTAGAAAACTTAGGTTCTAGATATAATCACTGTGTAAATATTTTTATAATAATTTCTACAAATGATATAGTTTGTACCCTCCCATCACTAATGACCAAAAGTAAAAAAAATTAAAAAAACTCATTGAAAGGGTTGTGTAAATATTCATAATATATCTGATTCTGAGAAAAAAAATATGTAGTAAAAATGCTGTCTTAGCTCAAGAAATCATTGAAATTACTGGTCTTTGCTACCAACTAAGGTTGAACTTTCTAAATTTCAGGGGTGAAATATTTAAACCAAAAGGCTGTTAATTTATGTCTGCCACATGTAGCTTTTCAGTGTTTAAGCGCAGGTAGATTTGAACATATATTTCTGAGGCCCTTGTGCTAGTTATAACATTGATTCTTGAATACCTGAGGTAACTGGGCGATGTAGGCAGAAGAAGGGAACTAAGCATCGTATCCTCCATAGGATCAGGGCTTAATGATGGAGAGGTTATATGAGTGCGGATTGCGTAGTCTTCCTTTTCGCTCTTTGCCAGCTCACTCCAAGGAAAGAGCAAAGCAAAAGCCTTGGAAGCAGGCCATTGGAGGTTGTGTTAATTTTCTAGAGCTACCTTAACAAAGTACCACAAACTGAGTGGCTTTAAACGACAGAAATGTATTCTCTCACAATTCTTGAGACTAGAAGTCCAAAATCCAGGTGTTGGCAAAGCCATGCTCCCTCTAAAGCATCCAAGGAAGCATCCTTCGTTTCCTCTTCCTCGCATCTGGTGGTTGCTGGTAATCCTTGGCATTCCTTGGCTTGCATTCCTTGGCTTCCATTCTTCGCTTTCACTGTCACATGACCTTCTTCCCTGTGTCTCTGTGTCCAAATTTCTCTCCTCTTGTAAGGACACTAGTCATTGGATAAGAGGCCACCCTAATCCAGTATGACCTAATCTTACCTTGACTACACCTGCAAAATCCTTATTTCCAAAGAAGGTCACATTGGAAGCTGTCATACTTAAACTCCGAATGTTTAATTAAAAAAATAGTCAGATAAAGATCGATAACATGTGTGCCTATATTTTCATAAGCTCCCCCATCGTCCTAAAACTACCATAAAAGGATTTTAAAGGCACAAAACACTACACAAAAAAGGGGACAGAAAGCAATAGCAGCTTAATTTTGGAAAATGAATAGCACATGGGTGAGTGTAATTGACTTGGCATAACCAAGAGAACCATATCCTAAGCCCACAGAAGCCCCAGTCGAGAAATAACCTGATTTATTGCATAGAATCCCCCAAAGCTTCAGGAATTGGAAGCATCAGGTACCTATGAGAGTGGATTCAAAACTTTGGAAGTCTGTTTAATAAGCATTAAATCCCAAGATCTCCTGTCTCATCCAGTATAACCCTGCCACTTCCTCGCTCATATCTCTGTGAAGATTGAAATGTTTTCTTTGGAGTAAGAAAAACAGAGCATCTCTGCACTGAAAGACTAGACCGAAAGCAGTGGAACCAGATGAAAGACTAAATATTAAGACCAGCAGTGTGCTGGTATATGTTCAACAACCAGCTCTCTACTTGATTTGTAGCATTTGCTGATTTCCCTGGTGTAAATAGCACCATCATGCCCAATTTCAAGCTATCAACATGATGTCCCTGAATGTAAAGTAGGGAAGATAATGCACATAATCAGTCCTTCCGATTGAGTTCGTACCAGCTCCAGCCCACTATTGATTGAAAACTGCTTGTCCTTCTTCTCCTAAGGCTTTCGATTGCTGGCAGCCCTCCAGGAACACAATTGGAATATTCTTCGTAGAGGAATATGACCAGTCTAGAGAAACGTACTGTTATTTCGCCTCCTCAAAGAAACAATCTACCAACTCTCTCTATAGCAAAGGTCTCCAATTGGCAAGGCCTACTCATGTCTTAGAGCCTCCATTCTTAAGCCACCTCTTAAATATAAACATAGAGTTCAATACCACTGGACAGCTGAGGAAAGCTTCTAAAACAAAAAGTAGCGTTCCAAAAAAAAAAATCGATAACAAATAAAGGAGCTTGGAGGGAACAGAACCTATGCTGAGAGAAAGAAAAGATCTTCATAAAGATCAGAGAAGATATTGCATTCATGGAACAGGATCACGTACTATTTTTAAAAGGGACAGAAAATAAAACAGCTCCCTGAATTTAAAATCTGAGATGAATAAAAATCATGAAAAGAAGTTTTGAAAATTAAAGTTAAGGAAATATCCTAGATGTAGAGGAAAAAAAGAGAAGATGGATGGAAAAAGTGAGACAACATAAGAAAATTTGGGGGCAACTCAGAAGCTCAAAAAATAAGTATTGAAGAAAGAGAAAATAAGGAATGTGCAAGAGAAGTTATCAATAAAGTCATTGAAGAAAATTTCTTAGTACTTAAAGAAATTATTTCTAGATTGAGAGGGCCCAGTACAATGGATGGAAACAAACTCGTACCAAAGCAGGTCATCATAACATTTTAGACCACTGGGGAAAAAATAGAAGACTCTGTGAGGTTCTGGAGAAAATAAGCAAATTATATGCTTTTCAGAGATTAAAAATGCTTTGTCCTTCATAGCTTCAACCCTTAAATACAGGATGCAACAGAAAAATACATTCAAATTTCAGAGGAGAATACTTTCCAGTGTAAAATTCTATATCTAGCCAAAATATCAATTAACATAGGAGGTTGAATACATTTTAGACATGCAAGTTCTCAAATAGTTAACCTTGATGTACTATTTCTTAAGAAACTGAAGATGTGCTCACCATAACAGGAGAATAAACCAGCAAAGGGTTAGATCTAGAAAGAAGCGATTCAAATCAGGAAGGAGTAAAAGAAATCCCCAGCGTAAGAGTGATGGGCCATCTCACAATGAATGTGTGCACCAAGGGAGGACAGCCAGTCCAAGAGGCTTCTGGGCAGAGGGTCCAAGAGAGATTTCTTCGGGGCAGTGAATCTGATGGAGTAGTATTGAAAGAGAACTCAGACAACTGGTGGAGGGTTGGAGGTTGGATTTGTGATACGCATGTAGAAAATTAATCAGATAAAAAAATCAGAGAGAGAGAATATTAAATCCAATGATTAAAAGAAAACCAAAAAGAAAGACAATATATTCCTATTAGGAATAACTTTGTTCTAAGACAAGCTTTAAAAAGTCGCAGTTCTGTGTTATGTACAATGACTGGATAAATTCAGAAAACACACCACCTGCTTCTAGGAATGTGGCATGGCCACTGCACAGATTGTGTTCCCTGCATTCCTAGAAGTGCTAACTTGGTGAGTAATGAAACAACTTGGAATTTTTTTTTCCTTTGACTAAGTACTCACAGATATCAGACATTTCTCAGCTTTTGGAACTTTAGGTCCAGATTTCTTAGAGATAGTTCTGGCCTTTGTATTTCATTCTGTTGTGGAAGATTTGAGAATATCCCTTCCTTTAATGTACCTCAGGTGGATTCACAGAAAATAAGTGCATGAGAGATTTTGTAAATTTCTGTACTGACATGACTTCTCTGTTAAGGGGGAAGGAAAGCTATTCCTGCAAGTTATGTAAGTCAGACCTAGCTAAGTAGGAATCAAAAATGTAACTTTTTCCAAAGCTGTGTTCTACTTGTGCAAAGGCAGTTTGCGTGGTTTATGTCGTTTATAAAATATTGGGTAACATTATTTTAGTTAACACAGAAAATAAAATGTTTTCATAGTTCACTCATGATGAAGCAAATATAATGTTTCTCCTTTATGGCATTTTTAAATGAGATTTTAAAGCATTTTCTCAAAAGAAGAGTGTATGAATTATTATTTTTTGATTATATGTTGTTTATTTACTCAAAAGTCAGTGACTAGTTACCTTCTAGGTCTCAGGCAATGGAGATGTAAAGATTACCCATGGATTTGCCCTCATAATGGAATTTTTAGTCTTAAAAAAGAAAAATACATCAATGTTATTCCTTGTAATTTGATAAAAATCCTTTTGAAATCATAGATGTAATGTAGGGACAGAAGAAGAAAATACATAGGATGAGAAAGGCCTTAATGATATCAGTGTTTATGAGAACACTGAAGAAGAAGAAGAAAAATCCAAGGAGACAGAGTGATTGCCCAGAGAGGGTGAAGAACATCTAAGAAAGTACCAGGAAAACCAAGGGTAGGCAGAGTTCAAGATGGCAGAATGGCTGAGGACAAATGCCACTGAAAGGGAAAGAAGATCATGACAGGAGAGCTGGTAGGAAATTTGACAGGAGTGAGTTGTTTGATTACCTTCCTGAATGGAGCTTCCATGGATTGGTTGGGTTGAAACACGTTGTAGTGACCTTCTCCATTCATAGGGATTTTGTTAACATTTTTTAAAGTGCCACCCCTATGATTCTCTCCCACCTCCATTCACTGACCTCTTTCCTGCATCCTCTCTCCTCAACTGAAAACCAGTTCTCTCCTAGGAACATTCTTCTCTGTGAAAAACACAAGCAGAAACTATTTAGTCTCCAACTCACCAAAAGTTGAAGTCAGGAAGATGGCGGTCAGGCCTCGAGTCCTGCATACCACTGCTAATAAAGAAGAGGCACAGCCACCCCTGAGTGCATAGTGCCTGCACTGAACAGGAGGCATGGATGCTCATTTCCCCCCTCACGCTCCCTCTAGCTCTTTTTGCCACTGCCATCTGCCAGCCTCCTGTCTGTTTCCTTGGATTCATCCCCTCTTTATGCTGATATTGCAGTTATCCTGTGCTGTTCAAGTCTCTCTGTTACTAGTCAATCAGACACCAGAGCCTGACACTTCCCCATCTTCCCAACTATATTTCCATCAATCCTGAGAACTGTGCTTTGGGGTTCATTAAGGATAACAGGAGTGTTAGGAAAAAGTAAGAAATAAGGTGAAACCATGTGTTTCAGACAGGCTGAGAAAAGTGAAAGGGAAAAAAAAAGTCCTGGGTGAGACAGTGAACCAAAGAATGAGGGATTAAGTTTGAATTGCTAAAGGAAAGTCAGCTAGGAGGTTGTCAGTATAAAAGCTGCTAACATGACCTCTTTTTTTTTTTTCCCTTAGATTCCATATATATGTGTTAGCATACTGTATTTGTTTTTCTCTTTCTGACTTACTTCACTCTGTATGACAGACTCTAACTCCATCCACCTCATTACAAAAAGCAGAAGCTAGCACACCATTGTAAAGCAATTATACTTCAATAAAGATGTTTAAAAAAAAAAAAAAAAACACAGAAAATGAAGAGAAATTAATATTATGTTAAAAAAAAAAAAAAAAAAAAGCTGCTAACATTTGAGGTTTCCTGTTTATCCCCATTGTATCTTCTTGATAGTGTCATAGATGTTATCTCAAGTGCTGTCTGAGGTTGCATTCCCCAGATGACCCTGAGTATTGGTGTGCAAGGGGTTTATTAAGGAAGTGCTCCCAGGGGAGACTGGTAAGGTTGGGAGAATCTGGACAAAGAAGTAGGGGAGACAAATAAGGGTAACTTCAGCCTGATCCCACAGGGAAAATTTAGGTTATAAATTAACCCCTAGAGGTACCCCGACTGAAGCAAGGGACCTGGGCTTTCATATCCATGCATCTGTCACATATTGGTCAATGGCTGACTGAAGAAATGAATTCCGAGGCACTTCTGGTTCTCCATTGTGTTGGCAGAACAGCTCCAGTAGCTGAGGACAGTGATCTGAAGACAGCCACAAATACAGGGTGTTAGAAATAAAAGTCCACTGAGTTAGAGAAACATACAAAAACAAAAAATGGAGAAAGTGATTTGAGGGGATGTAGGTAGAACACTAACAAGTATCTTTGGCTAAAATTATTGCTTAAGATAGCATTGAAATTTAGGAGAAACCTGATTTATAATTTCTCACGAATCAACCATGATATATCTCTATGACACTTCTGAGTAGTGCATCTTTATAATGCTTCTGTATAAATATCTTTGTAATACTTTCATAGAACACTTATAATTCTTGTCTCTTTCCTGAGTGTCCTCATAGCATTACTCTATTACGTAACACGTGGCTTAGGTTTTTTTGTAAAGGTACCTAATATAGGCTGAATTGTGTACCCCTGCACCCAACACCAAATTCATACGTTAAAGCCCTAACCGCCAATGTGACTGTACCTCGTTAGGATATAATTAAAGTTAAGTGAGGTCGTAAGGGTGGGGCCATGATAGGATTAGTGTGCTTTAAAGGAGAGACACCAGAGAGCTCACTTGCTCTCTACCATGTGAGGACACATCGAGAAGGTTACTGTCTAAAAGTCAGGAAGAGAGACCTCACCAGCACCTCGATCTTGTAGTTCCCAGCCTCTAGAACTGTGAGAAATAAATGTCTCTTGTTTAAGCCACCAAGTCTTTGGTGTTTTGTTATAGCAGCTAGAGCAGACTAATACAGTACCACATGTCTGTACTCGTCTTTAAACTCGTTTTCTTTTCTCCAGGGAAAAATAAAACTAAAAACAGAATTCCAGAGAGAATGTTTCCCCTTTTATCACCATCTTCTCCCTAGCTAATGAAAAACAGTGCACTTTCTTAGTCACGTATAGGTAATTTTCATATGTTCATTGTTATGAACTGTGCCTCTTTAAGATGGAATTGTGCCTAAATTTGCTGTCGGACCTTACCAGGCTGAACCTACCTGTTGCCTGCTTGTCTTGGTAAAAGTGTTCTTTCTGTGTTTAGAAGGTCAGAACCTGCACCTGGCAGAGACTGGTTTCCAAGGCACTACAGGAAAGACTGTGATGTGAAAAGAAAATGTTCCTTGGCAAGGACACTACATAGGTCTCTATAAAACTTCCACTGCCATTCTGTCCATCTATACACAGGACCTAAAATACCTTAAAAGGTCCAGGTGCTTCCCAGAACAGGACCAAAGCATCTGTTAACTGCAGTGAAAACTTTCTGTTTACAGGCGTGCTGCAGAAGAGCAAGGATCCATGTGACTGACATCACATTCACCCCACAACCTAAGGCCCCATCCTCCTAGAGCCCCACACAGCAGAGCAAGACAGGTTGCTTTTGGGAGCTGGCCAGCAAGACCTGGCAACACTCCAGCTTCTTCTCTAGGGCGGGTGTCTATAACTGGCCAGTCACAAAGAACTTGAACTTGCCAATTTGCTGTGATAGACAAGGCTAAGTTTGGCTTAAAGTTATCTTTGAGTGGCTATGTCTTTAAATGGACTCAACAATAACTACTATCCTATCTATCCCCTAAACAGTATTTGAATTGGAAATGCTAAATTTGTGTCTTTTTCTTAAATGAAATAGAGGTTAGCAATGCAGTAGAGAGGTAGATTTTGTTCCTCAAGGAGCTTGCTACCCCTTCCTGCTGCAGAGCCAGCCTTGAACTTGTTCTCATGTTCCTTACACTTTGCTCAGCCTCTCTCTGAGCCCACACTTCTCAATTCCTCTCATTTACGACTGGTAGAGTGGCAGTGATGGGAGGTGTCAGAGAAATCAGACGAACTTTTGTGCTGGCTGATTAAGAGAGAAGAAAATATAAACGGGAAAGAAAAGAAAACAAAACAAAACAAAAAAACTAGCCTTGGTTCTGTTACCAAACATTCTCTCCAAGGTCCTTTCATTGGTGAAGGGGCTTGGTAACTGAGCTTGGAGCAGCTGTCTGGCCAGGCCCGTTCCTGAGATTCCCCCATCTCCTAATGAATGTAATTTTCTAACTGTACTCTCTCAGGCATCACTTGAAAGAAGAGTTGTAAGTGGCACTCAATAAATATTCAAATGCATGCAAACTCTCTGGTGCAGAATGGTTTTGGAGCTTTATCTACATGGAGACATCAGGAGATTGCCTGAAAGAAGTTAAAAGACTAGCAGTGCCAATGCCAGATGAATATCAAGGCTGATTTTATTCTAAGCCTTCTTCAACTAAAGCTTACATGTTTATTCATCTTTTACATATTTATTGAGCACCTACTATTCAACAAGCTTTTGGGATTGATTGGCCAGTGTAGTGCTTAGGAGACTTGGATAGCTCAAGCAGCCTGCTTCATGGCCCAGTTCTAAACCTTAAAAGTTTGTGACCTTGGGCAAATTAGTTCACCTCTCTATGCCTTGGTTTCCTCTTCTATAGAATGGCAATGGTAAGAAAGATACATATCCCATAGGGTGGTTTTGTAGCTCACTTGTGTCTGGTACATGGTAGTAGGCCTTCAATGTAATAGCTGTTGTTACCATCTTTATGCAGGTTCTACCCATGCAGAAATCGATCAGATAAAGCTTCCAAGATTCTCATAGTTTGGTGGGGTCCAAAGGAAGTTCATGATTAAAACTCAGTGTCATAAGTACTGTAAGAGAAGATATGTTTCAGAGCTGTGACATTCATAGAGGAGTCCCCCCCTTCTGAGGAGAGGGGTATGATGTTAGGGTTTGGGATGAGTCTTGAAGGACTTTACCAAGAAGGCAAGACGATGAGGACTACCGAAAAGACACAGAGGCATGAAAAAACGCGGTGCCTTCTAGGCATGTTACATGATTTAGCATATCTACTATGGGAGGAGATGCTGGGAGCGTGTTGGAGAATGAAGTTGGAGTAATACAAAGGGCCAGGCCATGCTTAAAAATGTCCATTTTCATTGTAGGACATTAGTCAGATTCTAGAAAGTTTGCCCTATGTGTAGTGAGAAATATATATTTGAGTTGATAATTCTGAAAACCAAGGCAAGATAGAAATTTATAAGAAAAAAGAACTGCAGTGGGGAGTTTCATTATGCTGTAAAGCAGGGTTATTGGCCCTGGTGGAAACAATGGCTAAATTCAGGGGTTGTGATGTAATAGAAAGGAGAAGTGAGGAGCTTGCCTGAGAGGGAGGGCTGTGCTAGGATCTCTGGGCATCACTGAGGAAAGGAAGAAGTGGAGAAGGACAGGGAAGCATGACCACTGGCATTCACTGACATCTCCTGTTATCCTCTCTTTTTATTAATGGTCATAGTAGTGTATTCTCCTATTTTGCTGCTTTACTTAAATCATTTAACTTTATCCTTATGATAACTCCATAGGTAAGTGCTATTATCTTCTTTGCCTGAATGAGGAAACTGACACAAAATGAAGATAAGTGATCTAAGATCAAATAACTAGTTAGAAGGTGAGCTTAGACTTGAACTCAGGCCAGACTGAAACCAAAAGCGATTTCTATACAGCTTTTCCAATCTGTGAGTCTCTTTTCTGTTTATGTGTCCTCTTACCTTTTTCCAATCTGCAGTTTCAACTACTGGTATTACTGTGACTGCAGATTTCCTTGTACCTTTTCCTTTTCTTACCTGTGAGTTATAAGTGCTCGGTCATCTGCTATGTCTTATTTCTGGGCTAACGAATATATTTGGCAAAACCCACAATTGTTTATTCATGTTCTCCAACTTCAACTGACTCCTTATAGACAATTTTCTGTATGCATCTTGTCCATTCTGTAACCTGTTCCCCATGAAATACATCTCAAATTGAGATTATAGTCCATTCCTGACTCACAGATGTCATACTTTTTTCCTTTCATGAAGGAAACCAAGGCCATCATGTGCATCTGTTCAAATTTTTGTTCCTTCTGTATATTGTCTCTTCCTTACAACCCACCATACTTTTATGTGCCTCTAATGGAAACAGTAGCTTTGGGGTTTCTAAGCTCCCAATGGAATTAACTCTAGTAATTACTTTTTCCACCCAGAATCCCCAAACCATTTTCTTGCACCATGGTCCTCATTTACTACTACTCTGTCTAAACACATTCTCATTTACCTCAGGTCCTGCTAAAAATTTACCTGTGTCCGTTCTCTTTCAAATTGCTTTTGCCTCAGCTCTCCACAGTGGTTAAAAACTGGAAAAATCTCATTTTCCATTGCGTAACAGGTGTATGGGGTGTGTTGCCAGCACCTAAAGTTGGATCTCTAAAGGTGTTTTTTTAAATTTATATGTTGATTCTCTTTTCCTCATCCCCTACTTTCCTTTTTCCTCCCTCTGTTTATATAATTTTGCTATTCTAAGCTTCTGCTCTCCTTTTCCCTAACCCTCACTCCATTCTTCGTGGTAAGGCAAGGGAATAGCTAGTCAAGAAAAATATTCTGTCTCCTTAGAAGTGGGTTTGGTGATCATGGTGAAGTTAGTATTTTTCAAAGGTAATGGTGAATTAGTATTTTGTATGTATCCCTAGTTGGAGGGAGTATAGCAAAAGCAGCATTTCCTGGAGTATAATTACAATTAAATCACAAAATGCAAATAGTTTTTCTTCTTCTGAACTTTGGGGTAAATAAAGTCGATGTATTTAGAATGAGCTCTGGAGGTGACAGTGCTTCATTGCTCGCTTTTCCTCCGCCTCTACAAAGCCAACTTGTTATTTAGAGAACAGAGTGTGTAAAGGCCACGGAGCAGTCTTTCATGCTCTGTCTAGCATAAGGCAGCTGCCAAAACACATGATTTGGAGCATCAGGGCCATTGCGGAAGTCCTTCCTTGTCAATGCAGATGTTCAACTTAAATGTATGCACTTGTAGACCCTGAAAGGAATAGGGTCACTCTGTTGTAGGAACACTAATGATGTGTGGTGTTTTGTTCATTTTGATACTGACAAGAGTGCATTGAGTTTAAAGTTGTATTCCAGGAAGTAAAACTTTGTATGGAATGGATGCAGTATTCTGACAGTCACGAATTCCCCTTATATTCTGTGCTACATGCTGTATGCTCTATATACTCGACATGCATACATGATGCCTATGATTGTACATTCTTACTTTCATTGCTAAAATTTATTATTGTAGTGAACTGGAAGGTACTGTTAAAATTCAAAATCTCTCAAGCATGTCTGACTTGTGTGATAGTTAAAAACAGTGTGGCAGGTGAAGAAAATATAAATTCCCTGCTATTGCTTAGACACACCACTTGTGTTCACTGATATTGAAAACTAAAATTAGGTGATGAAATATCAGAATACATTGGATTTAATGGCTATGATGTGTTCTGTCTGTTCTAAGAATTTATGTAATTCATAAATTATTGCGTCTACTCAAGCAAATACTATCTCAGCAATGTCAGAATCAAGAAAATCCTCTTCGTGTTAAGATTTGCTGATTACTTTTTATATTCTGAAAGATTTCAAGTATCTTTATTTATAATGTAAATATATTTTTTTCCCTAAATAATTTAGCCTTACTAGGAATTTTTCCCAAGTACAATGAATGTTGAAAAAAGTAGAACAAAATATCTTTACATACTTTGTATCTCTGTCAAATAATATTTAAAAATTACTATAATTGTCTAAATGCCTGTTTAGAGAGAAAATATTTTCTCTTTAATGGAGAAAATATGTTTTGTTAGGAGGGAAACTCTGTGAAGCCAGGGCCCATGACAGTTTCACGCATCTGTATACCCAGAAATTAGTACTATGCATAAGAATACTTAATGAGTAAAATTACATTGACATGGAAGAAAATTAATTTATGGTTGATTGTGATATGTTATATAAAATATCAATTTAATGATCAAAGAGAATCACTGACAACTATATAAAAACTCAGTATTTGGGGAAAAAATATATCAAATCCAATTTTTTTTTAATAGTCCAGGGGTCTTGCCATTGCTCAGGTGACCAGTCTTTCCTAGAGATACTATTTCTGGTGATAAGTGTTTCTGTAGTAAACTCTAAGCATGAAGCGGATGGATTAACAATCATGGTACAGGCAAAGTTTGCGCTTCCAGAAGTACTTTGTGATGGGAGGATGATGCACATTACGAATATCTCAAACTCTCCCCTCTTCCAAGCAGTACAGGGAGGATGGCTGAGGAGGCAGTAGGTTAAGGAAAGCAGAATCATTTTCTGCTAGTTTTCTTGATAGTTTGTCCTAATATTTCAGATCATCCTTAATACAGAACAACAGCTCCTGCTCAAGGTCCCAAATACTTTGTAACAACATTTGCTTGCAATTCAGGACAGCTCTTCTTTTCATAAGCAAAGCCCTTTATTGAGCTTAAAAAGTACATAGACACAAAGTAAAACACCTGCAGGGCAGGAGGTTGCCTGAGAGGCCTCTGCCCCCTGCCTGGAGTAGAGAGAAGGAAAAGAAGATGAGGCAGGAAGAGGGGGAGGAGGTCCTGGGTGAGGGGAGGCTGGTGCAAACTCATTGTTTCCCAGTCTCCCATCTGACCAAGGCTGTTGCTTAGTTTAATTTAATCTCGTATTTGTCCTGGCAAGGACAAAGCACATTTCAATTAGTCAGGCTGCTGCTGGCAATGTGGCGGGGGGTGGGGGGGCGGTGGTAAGGGGTGGGGAGTGGAGTGGTAGAGAAAATCTTATGTGGGAAAAATCATTTTTCTTCAGTTTTTGCTTACCGTGTATACGCATCTATAGGAGAAAAGTGTGTGCTTGTAGGCAGGTGAAGCATCTAAGTAAATATGATATTAAATCATTACCTAAGATAAGATTCAATTTTTCCCTGTCCCTCTTCCTAACTTTCCTGATTCTTTAATAAAATCTTGATAAATGCAGGTGAAAGCAGCATATTTCCATTTAATTATTCACAATTTGTTACAGAATGTCTAGCTAATGATGACCGTGTAAATCTAACTTTACTTCATTAATCTTTTTTCCTCTTCAGAAGAAGAATAGGAATGTTTTTCCCCTATTGTGGCTGGGTAGTTCCCAATTAAAGAGGGAAATAGAACCTAGATTGTGCATTAATCATGATATTCCATCAGCCAGTAAAATGTATGCTTGATATTTAAAGTCAAGTTTGGTTGTAGTTACATTGGACAATAAATAAAGTTTTTGTTCTTTTTCTTCATTTTTAAGAAAACAAAATCTTTACGAAAAAAGTTATAGAGGTAGATAGTAGAAACTTGTTAAATCCTGTTTTTGAACGCTTGGTACATTTATACAAAAAATTTTCAGGAGATTTTGACAGCTTGATCAAAATAGTATGGAACTCATTTGAAACATATGTAATTGGTTAATGATATTTCAAAACCTAATTTTATGAGTTTTAAGAACACAATGTGTATTGTTTTCCCAAAAGTGTATACCAAAGTCACCCAGCTAAACCATTTCTCTTGTAATATGAAAGTGTATGTATGTGTGTACTTTTAAAAGAAGACCCGGTGATAGCTTTGCCATTAACGAGAAAAGCTAGCCTAAATGTGGTCTCATAGACTTTTAATCCTGTGGCAAGTTCTCCTTCTCTATAAATGATGTAATTAAATTTATAGGATTTTAGAATGTGTTTGTGCAATCAACATTGAGCAATCATTGTAAGAACTAATCTGTTTTGAAAAAAATGTGTACCTTTTTTCCTTCTAACTTAAAACATTTATGGCATCTCTGTGCTGGTTCTCCTGGGAACTCTGTGCAGAGCGTTTGGAAGTGTTGTGGAAAGGGATAATTATTCTGTCCAGGGAATTTGTCAGGGAACAGAGCTGTGGGAGATTAAAGGAGATGTGATGGTTGCAGGGGTTACAGCCTTGATTTTGAGCCAAGACTTACTATCACTGTTTTAATTGAGTCTGAAAACTAGAAAGCTGTGATGTGGTAGCCACCTATTACCAGGGAGGACACAGCTAACTAATTGGAAATGAGTGAGCATGGGGCTTAACTCCAAAAACAAAGAACCAGAACAACCAAATATGAATGGCAGTTCATTAAAACAAATACTCTGATAAATAGAGACTTTCATATTATAATTGATGTGCGCCCTCCCTTTGCTATTTAAAAAATATAAATTCCTCACTATCCCTATTTCAAAGCATCTGAATAGTTTTAGCCTCTATTCTAGCTTTAGTCTTTATGTAAGAAACTGAGTAAAATTCTTTCCATTAGTGGTGAAGCTTAGAATTAGGATCATTTTTATTTTTATGTATTAAATGAAGTGTAAAAATTGTATTGACAGCGTTAATGCATCATATTATATTTCTTTCTATATTACACCAAAATTAAAAAGCAGGTATAATTTACATCACATTGTCATATTCGGAGTACAGAAATAGCTTGTGTTAGGATATTTAAAATACCTTATTTACTTAATTTAGTACAACTGCCTTTGTATGGCTCCAATTCCTTTTCAGCACATTTCCATGTATATTCAAACCTTAGATGATAAATTACTGATTTCAAACACTATTTAATAAAACTAAGTTTTATAATAGCAAAATAATTTGCAGTTATAAAGAAATGTGACATATATTTTGTATTCTTGTTAAGCTCAAATTAATATTACATACAAATATCTCTAAAAATAACTATCTGATTTTTTTTCCTGTTTCCTTTCTTGAGAACTTGCAGAGTATCAGAACAAAATGTAATGCCTTTTTGAATGTAATGCCCATCCCTTTGCCTCGTCTTATCCAGTGTTTATGTACACAGTAAAATGAATGCAACTAATCCATAGCCTGTATTTCAAGAGTTCTCTAGTGTGTGAGTCCTTATAAATGGAGACTCAGATCAAACGCTTCAGCCGTAAGTAATTTCACAGTGTTCATACAGCTTCTTCAGGGTTGCCAGCCTGAGAGATCTGCTAATTATATATCCCTGTCCAAAGACTCTTCCTTTTTTTGTCCAGGAAGTGTGTTTGCTTCCTCCAAGCCCACAGTTTCGAGGGGGCAGTATAAGTATGGATTGGGGAGGGTAAAAGAAATCAGCCACTTGGATGATCACTTCAGTTAAATTAACCATGGGAATTAAGTGAGTGAAAATGTTAGTCCTAGGAGATTTTTGGACAGATTTACTGTTGTGGGCCTAAACAGTTTCTAGCATTCACCTTCTAGTTTTATATATACATACATACATATATATATATATGTGTGTATAGATACATAAATATGTATTCATTTCATTGAGGTTAAGAAATGAAGTTAGCAAATCATGACCTTTATCTCCTGTACTGAGGTAACACTGACATAGTATGCACCTTCCTCGGAAAATACTTTTCATGTGTTGCCACAACTAGAACGTGCGATGTTCTCTTGTTTTAATGTTGCTATTAGAGAACAGACGGGGACCTTCCCCTTGACCCTAACCTCAGTAGATGAATGGAGATCTCATGGGCCTATATCCTTACCCCTTAGAAGCATTCAGCTGCTGGTGGGCAGGGACTAGATCATCTTAAACCTTTTAAAAATGCTCATCTACTGAGTAGAGAACTTCAGACATGAGGAGTAACCATGAGTGTTGTTTCATACCCTTTTCAGTAGAGAATGTGACGTTAGAAGCCTTTGACAGGTCTCTGTATTTTGGTGTCCTAAAGTGTCTGCTTTATTTCTCACTATAAAATAAACACGTTTAAGCCTAACCCAAAGAAAAGAGTTTACCTCTAATATTGACGAACACTTCGTAAAATGTCCCACCACATCTTTGCAGTGCCTGAGTTAGACAGGGCCTGAAGTCTTTTATACTAGCTCAATTTCTTACCTCAGTGCCTTACAAACGTTACAGATGACAAGAGACACATAGAGTTTATTAAGAAATCTGGGAGTTGAAAGTTGCTACTTTCAAAATCAAACCTGTAGAACTCAACAAAGACATTTATTTTTGAGTTTATTCCCCTTTTGTCACAAATCTGAGTGATGAAGCACCATCTTTTAATGCTTTCTTCCAGTTCAAATATTCAGGGCTAGCTATTGTTCAGAATCTGCGATATCTTAAATATAATTATCTGAACATTGTACAAAATAGATTCATCACATGTCTTATGGTACAGATGAAGGGCATACTACTAAGTGTCACCATGAAATATGTACAGACATACCTAGGAACAGCCAGCATTTGCTTCCATCATTAATATATTGATATAATATTCAAGTAAGGTTTTTTCCTCACCCCTTCTTGGTCTTGTGTATAATGTCAAGCAGTGATTAGTTTTAGTTTCCTCCTGTTATTGACATGATTGGATAATGACTGGAACACTTTGGTAAATTTGGCCTCTTGGCAGTTCTTTGTAACTGACCCCCCCAAGATTGTAAAACCTGTGATTATGTGCATATGATATTTGCATCTTGTCTAACAGCTGAGCTTCAGCAGAATCATTCTACAGCAGTTTCTCAGTTTTTATGTTATAGTAGAATTACCTGGGGAGATTTTTAAAACATACCAATGCCAGACTGAATACACAACCCTCTCTTGGGGAGGGACCCAGACATCAGACTTTTTTAGAGCTTCCAGGGGATTCCAGGGTGCAACCAAGAAGCAGAAACAGAATCAAAATCAGCATGAAGAAACCACCCCCCGACACTGAGCCCTGAATTTACAATAAAAATAATGTTTTTCTGTCAGGTTGATGGACGCCAAAGTAAATTTTGATGAAATTACTTAGACTTCGGTGACACTGTTCAGACATACCCTCATGTGTCATGGAGTGTGTCTGCTTGCCTCCAGAAAACTAGGCCAAAAGTGAACAATTTCGTTCATTCTGGACTCCCTGTTTTGGCCACGTAGCAAGCTGTGTGCCTGGACCTGGAAAGCTGGCCCGTTAGGGCGACACCAGGAGCAGTGTAAACCTCCACACCCCCACCGCCCCTACGCACCCTAACCTAATATCATCCCTTTTTCCCACATGAAAAACACCCCTTCTCTAGGTTCATCTAATGGTGTATTCATGCTCAACCCCGTTCAAGTGTTCAGACAAAGCTAAGTTACTAGTTGATAAAGGTTTAAGGTATAATCCCTCCCAGAGGTTCCAAGATTTTAATAAGGTCTCTTGAAAGCCACAAATATCAAAGTTGTAAAACTTTAATGACAGTAGCAACTGGGGGAGGATTAAATAATTGGACTCAAAGGGCCCTCTTCATTACCCCTTTTCAAATTATACCACTTGGGCAGTTTTGCTCATTAGATTAACCCTTCTGGAAAACATTAAGCTTCTGTTCCCAGTAAGTTCAGAGAACTTACTATTACCCATTCAAAAAAAATTTTTTTGTCCTTTTGGTTCCAAATATGATGTCTCCTTGGTCATATAAGTAAGTAGTCAGTTACATTAGAAATTAATTATTATTTTACCAAAGGTAATTTGCCACTGAAGCACTAAAAAAACACTTTATTTGCTAAAGGAAGGTGTGCTAATTGATTGCCTTCAAAAATTTAATTTACTCCAGATAATGTATTATCACAAAATACCGTAGATGTCATATGTACTATGCTTTATCAATGAATATTAAAGACACGAATGAGGTAACCACAGAATTTTAAATGATGCAATTGACGTTACAGGAGTTACAGCCTCTGTTGATAATCTTGCCTTTGCCAAAGAAAACTGTGTTACCAATTATTCACTTAGTTAATTTTTTTATGTTCTTTAATGTTTTAGCAATTGGAAAGCATTAATAATTTAGGTAGAGTGTATATGTTTTTATTTCTTATGTGGAAAACCAAGAGGCTCTTTGAGAGCTGGAATTGGTAAGTTCTACAAAAGCAGGCTGGGACTTGATAGCTTTAAACACCTCAATATCATATCTATTAATTTATGTTATTTTTAGCAATATGAACTGTAACGAAAATGATCACCTCTTGATGTTATTTACATCAGTGTTAATTACCATTTTTCTTTTTCTCTTTCCCCTGTTGCCCTCAGTGAGAGCAAATGTTGAAGGGAAAGCTTTTACACCCTGCTTGCCTCTGCTTGCCACCTCCCCACAACTACCTTCATTTTCTTCAGTTGTCCTCTTTCTCTTTCATACACATACACAGAGCGTTCTATTTTAAGGTGATAAATCCTAGCAGTCACTAACCACAAGCATTCTAAAAAACTGCATCATCACTTTGAAGGGTGTCTGCCAATAAGGGAGGTTAATGCATTTGCTCCCTTCCAGTGGCAGAGGCTATCTCTGCTTGGTCATGGCAGGAAAAGAAAATTGACCTCCTGTTCCCAATTTTATGTGGAATTTTTTTTCCCAGATAGGGGCAGTGACCTTGCCAGAAGGATCCAAGTACATGTAAAATCATATTTGACTTGATGATGGATGGCCAGTTACGTGGGTACACGCCTCTGTTCTGATAAAGTTGGGGCCTGGGGATAGGGTAGCTGCATGTTAATACATTTTACTCTTGCCTCCAGCTGGCAGGAATGATATTTTCAGAAATTCAGTTGATTCTCAAAGGAGATGATTGGCAGTCCTATCATAAAATATAGAATAAGGACCTAATCTTGAGTTTCATGGCAGAACTTAGGTTTCATTCTTTCAACTTACTCTACTAATAAATTGCTTGTCTAGAGCTAATTTTATACTTTGAAGTTTCTCCAGTGAGTTCTACAAAAGACATTTTAATTTATCCCATAAAAATGTCTTCCAAGCTTTCCATGCTTTTTCTTATTTATCATCTATTCTCTTGCTCTTAGCATGTGGGAAGATGTTCACATTTGCCAAGTTACTTGTTTCCTGAGTAATAAGGTTTTGGCTTAGGTGATTGAATTATAATTTATAAAGGTTTTGTCAGAACTTTTAGTTCTTCTAATTTTAACGTGAATTCATGTTATCTCATTTTCTTAGTAAGTGTGTTATACCAGTATGAAGCTAGACTATATGTGATTGATTGCTTCCCCCTTATATTTGAAGCCTATTAAAAATTGTAGGAGACAGATCAATAACAATAAATTTGTTGGTTTTTTTTTTTTTTTTTACCCATAGTGATATACCTTTTTGGACACAAGAACTCAACAGATATGAAATTGTATCTTTAGCATTAATTCTTATCTTTCCATACAGCTAGAATTAATTCCGCAGTTCTCATGGTTTGCAAAAGCTGACAAATTAAAAAATTCTAGAGAGCATCCTTTGGACACTTCTAGTTTATGTTTTCCCCAACTGGAGACAATATAGTTCATGATGTGATATAGTTTGCGAAGCTAGAAGGAACCTTAGTAATGATCCCATTCACTCCTCATCCTACAAGTGGGGAATTTAATCTCCTGTAAATGGTATATTCAGTGGTAAAGTTGGGAACGATGTCTTGATTTATTTTTCTCAAATAATTTTTATTTTTCAGAACATTATCTCCTCTAACTGATTTGAAGTTAAGAGGTATATGTTTTTGTTTTATTTGCTTCTAATCTCTGTATTGTCTGACCCTCTGGGTCCCCTTTTTTTCTGTTTGTTGTGATCGGATTATGTAACATAAACATGGCTGCCGTGAAATCGCCTTTAGGATGAGTGAGGCTAATTATGAGAAAAGGCTGAAGTACAGGCTGAAACATTGCCGACCTCCAAAGTTGTCTATGGCTATTTATTATGGATAAATGTTATTTGATAAATGCATGAAATATGGGAAACACCTGTAACTCTTCAGAGATTTACCTCACTGACAACCTATGACTAATCTGAGTCTGTGAAGAAACTATATAATTATACAAATTCTTTTTTTATGATCAAATATACAAAATAAGCAAAATAATATACTAGATCCAGAGGTACTGACATTCACATGATGTGTGACCTTAGGAAGTTTTGAAGTTTCTCTGTGAGCTTCTGTTTCCTAATCTGTAAAATGGGAAGCATTATCCGTTCATTGTTGCAGTGGTGTGAAGGGCAAATGAAATGATGCAAAGTGGATATTTCACACAGTACCTACCACACAAGAGCCTTTCTGTGAATGTGCATTTCCCTTCCTTCAAAGTTTCCAGAGAAAACACGGGTGGTCTTTTTAGGTACTATTTGCCTTGTGACAGGTTATAAACAACAGGGTTTTCTGGGAAGTGAATCAATGCTTATTGACGATTGCCAGGAAAGGAAAACAGAGGAAGAATTTGTTAGCAGCTTAGTCACTAAGGCGACTTCTTGTGAAAGAAAGTCATCAGTGAATTGTACACATAGCATGGGTTTGTCTTCTCTCTTCACTTTTCTCTTGGCCACATCTGAAGAGAACCCACCTACCCAGGGGGCCTATTACCTATTAAGGGGCTTCCTCCGGTTCACATGGCAGCAGCTACAGTAATTGAGGCATGTAATTTAAGAGCAAATGAGCTTTTAGTGGTTGTCCTGCATTTCCAAAACTATCAAATGATGGCACATAACACACAGCCTCATTTCTACATCAGATATACATCTACCAGTGATAGTATTTTCTTTGTCATTATCATGTGGATGAGTAGATTCAATTTCCATTTATTTCTTGGGATATCAAAAGATTATAAAGTTGCCCTTCATTCTGCCTGGATTTGAAATTCAGTTATTATTCCATCAGTATTGACACTATGAGGAAAATGCAATGTTAAGAAAGTATCTAAATTATACAGTAGTCACTACGTTATGGTAATATGTCAGTCTGGAAACGATATATTTTTAAAGGTGCAAATGTTCAGTGTGCCAGATGATCAGATTGCAAACTCCCAGGACATCTGGAAGTCATTTTTTCTTAGAAGGAATGTTTTATAGGATTAAATTATATGGGTTGAGAGAAGGCTTTATTTTTATAAAGATGAGACTAAAGATCTTTATTAGAGGTCAAAAGAGGAGAATGTAGAGGGTGTTTAGCTGTGATGCTTTAACACCATGTCAAACCACGCACCTGTCTAGAAATGACAACTCTGTTCTTATAAAAACAACTACCAAATTAAATACTGAAAAACTCATAAAAATCTAAGGTTTAATAGTAGTAGCAACAATGTTGAAGGAATGTTTGCCTGCTGTTCTGCTACTTAGAATTGAAATTTGAGGGGTTAAGTGGAGAATAGTTCAGTATAATATATTTTAGATAAAGCTTATAAGTAAATGGATGATAAAGAAATGAAGCACATTTTCCAAGGACATATTCTCTTGCAAGCAGAGATGGATGTGGATTAACAAAAGAAATAGAAAACTATCCCAAACTACTGTTGGTAGGAAAACAAGGTTTTAACTTAAAACACAGACTAGCTGTTTACACTGATCATAGTAATCATGTGCTTGGAAAATTTCCTATTTCACTTTAAGCCTATATGAAAAGCCTAGACAGTAACTATGTCCACTTGCAGAATATAATTAAGAAAGACCTGTTTCTATAGGAGAAGTTTTCATTCAGTACCCTTCACCAATAATTTATCAACATCAAAGAAAGGAGAAAGAAACCCATGTATATCGACTGTCCATTACATACTAGGAGTCATTTGATTCTTATAGCAATTCTACTAATTTGTTGTTATCCCCATTTTACACTTGAAGAAGTTGAGATGCAGAGAAATTCATTCATTTCACACACCATTATGAGTGTTTACTAAACAGGTGGCTAACACTGGCCTTGGCTCTGGGGTATCACAGTGACCAAGATAGAAAATGTCACGCCTCCCATGGAACTTGCTTCTTATCAGAGGAGGAAGAAAATACACAAGTTAAGAAAAATACAAACAAGCCAAAACCAAGTAGCATTCATGCAATATTAAAATACTAAAAGGGAGTGATGCAGCTGGGAGTGTGTAAGTGGGTATTCTGGATTCCTTAGTCTGGGAAGACTTCACGGAGACAAGGTCCAAATGGAGGGAGGAGCTGGCACCGTGGAGGTCAGAGGGAGGCACGGAGCAGGCAGGAAGAAGAGTCATGGCAAAGGTCTAAAGCCCGTGCCCTGGAGCTCTGTGAGCAACGGAGAAAGTGGAGCAACATCTGAGGTGAGGTAGGCAACTGATAGATCACTCCACACTTGGATTTTAATCTGAGAACACTGAGAAACAGTTGGAAGGCTTTATGCAGAGGAAGGAACATCATGACCCAGTTAATTTTTTTTAACATCTTTATTGGAGTATAATATCTTTACAATGTTGTGTTTTAGTTTCTGCTATATAACAAAGTGAATCAGCTATATGCATACATACATCCCCATATCTCCTCCCTCTTGCGTCTCCCTCCCACCCTCCCTATCCCATCCCTCTAGGTGGACACAAAGCACCGAGCTGATCTCCCTGTGCTATGCAGCTGCTTCACACCAGCTATCTGTTTTACATTTGGTAGTGTATATATGTCAGTGCTACTCTCTCACTTCGTCCCAGCTTACCCTTCCCCCTCCCCGTGTCCTCAAGTCCATTCTCTACGGCTGCATCTTTATTCCTGTCCTGCCCCTAGGTTCATGAGAACCATTTTCTTTTTTTAGATTCCATATATATGTGTTAGCACATATATTTGTTTTTCTCTTGCTGACTTACTTCACTCTGTATGACAGACTCTAGGTCCATCCCCCTCACTACAAATAACTCAATTTCGTTTCTTTTTATGACTGAGTAATATTCCATTGTATATATGTGCCACATATCCTTTATCCATTCATCTGTCAGTGGACACTTAGGTTGCTTCCATGTCCTGCCTATTGTAAATAGAGCTGCACTGAACATTGTGGTACATGACTCTTTTTGAATTACGGTTTTCTCAGGGTATATGCCCAGTAGTGGGATTGCTGGGTCATATGGTAGTTCTATTTTTAGTTTTTGAAGGAACCTCCATACTGTTCTCCATAGTGGCTGTATCAATTTACATTCCCACCAACAGTGCAAGAGGGTTCCCCTTTCTCCACACCCTCTCCAGCATTTATTGTTTGTAGATTTTTTGATGATGGCCATTCTGACCTGTGTGAGGTGATACCTCATTGTAGTTTTGATTTGCATTTCTCTAATGAGTAGTGATGTTGAGCATCCTTTCATGTGTTTGTTGGCAATCTGTATATCTTCTTTGAAGAAATGTCTATTCAGGTCTTCTGCCTATTTTTGGATTGGGTTGTTTGTTTTTTTGATATTGAGCTGCATGAGCTGCTTGTATGTTTTGGAAATTAATTCTTTGTCCATTGCTTCGCTTGCAAATATTTTCTCCCTTTCTGAGTGTTGTCCTTTCGTCTTGTTTATGGTTTCCTTTGCTGTGCAAAAGCTTTTAAGTTTCATTACGTCCTCTTTGTTTATTTTTGTTTTTATATCCATTTCTCTAGGAGGTGGGTCAAAAAGGATCTTGCTGTGGTTTATGTCATAGAGTGTTCTGCCTATGCTTTCCTCTAAGAGTTTTATAGTGTCTAGCCTTACATTTAGGTCTTTAATCCATTTTGAGTTTATTTTTGTGTATGGTGATAGGAAGTGTTCTAATTTCATTCTTTTACATGTACCTGTCCAGTTATCCCAGCACCACTTATTGAAGAGGCTGTCTTTTTTCCATGGTATATTCTTGCCTCCTTTATCAAAGATAAGGTGACCATATGTGTGTGGGTTTATCTCTGGGCTTTCTATCCTGTTCCATTGATCTTTGTTTCTGTTTTTGTGCCAGTACCATACTGTCTTGATTACTGTAGCTTTGTAGTGTCGTCTGAAGTCAGGGAGCCTGATTCCTCCAGCTCCGTTTTTCCTTCTCAAGATTGCTTTGGCTATTCGGGGTCTTTTGTGTTTCCATACAAATTGTGCAATTTTTTGTTCTAGTTCTGTGAAAAATGCTATTGGTAGTTTGATAGGGATTGCGTTGGATCTGTAGATTGCTTTGGGTAGTATAGTCATTTTCACAGTGTTGATTCTTCCAATCCAAGAACATGGTATATCTCTCCATCTGTATCATTTTTAATTTCTTTCATCAGTGTCTTATAGTTTTCTGCATTCAGGTCTTTTGTCTCCTTAGGTAGGTTTATTTCTAGGTATTTTATTCTTTTGGTTGCAATGGTGAATGGGATTGTTTCCTTAATTTCTCTTTCAGATTTTTCGTCATTAGTGTATAGGGATGCAAGAGATTTCTGTGCATTAATTTTGTATCCTGCTACTTTACCAAATTCATTGATTAGCTCTAGTAGTTTTCTGGTGGCATCTTTAGGATTCTCTACGTCCAGTATCATGTCATCTGCAAATAGTGACAGTTTTACTTCTTCTTTTCTGATTTGGATTCCTTTTATTTCTTTTTCTTCTCTGATTGCCATGGCTAAGACTTCCATAACTATGTTGAATAATAGTGGTGAGAGTGGGCAACCTTTTCTTGTTTCTGATCTTAGAGGAAATGGGTTTTTCACCATTGAGAACGATGTTGGCTGTGGGTTTGTCGTACGTGGCCTTTATTATGTTGAGGTAGGTGCCCTCTATGCCTGCTTTCTGGAGAGTTTTTATCGTAAATCAGTGTTGAATTTTGTTGAAAGCTTTTTCTGCGTCTATTGAGATGATCATATGGTTTTTATCCTTCAGTTTGTTAACATGGTGTATCACATTGATTGATTTGCATATATTGAAGAATCCTTGCATTCCTGAGATAAACGGCACTTGATCATGGTGTATGAACTTTTAATGTGTTGTTGGATTCTGTTTGCTAGTATTTTGTTGAGGATTTTTGCATCTATGTTCATCAGTGATATTGGCCTCAGGCCAATATCACTGATGAACAAAGCTTTTTGTGACATCTTTGTCTGGTTTTGGTATCAGGGTGATGGTGGCCTCGTAGAATGAGTTTGGGAGTGTTCCTCCCTGTACTATATTTTGGAAGAGTTCGAGAAGGATGGGTGTTAACTCTTCTCTAAACGTTTGGTAGAATTTGCCTGTGAAGCCATCTGGTCCTGGACTTTTGTTTGTTGGAAGATTTTTAATCACAGTTTCAATATCAGTGCTTGTGATTGGTCTGTTTATATTTTCTATTTCTCCCTGGTTCAGTCTTGGAAGGTTGTGCTTTTCTAAGAATTTGTCTATTTCTTCCTTGCTGTCCATTTTATTGGCATATAATTGCTTGTTGTAGTCTCTCATGATCCTTTGTATTTCTGCAGTGTCAGTTGTTACTTCTCTTTTGTCATTTCTAATTCTGTTGATTTGAGTCTTCTCCCTTTTTTTCTTTATGAGTCTGGCTAGTGGTTTATCAATTTTGTTTATTTTCTCGAAGAACAAGATTGTAGTTTTATTGATCTTTGCTACTGTTTCCTTCATTTCTTTTTCATTTATTTCTGATCTGATCTTTATGATTTCTTTCCTTCTGCTAACTTTGGGATTTTTTTGTTCTTTCTCTAATTGGTTTAGGTGTAAGTTTAGGTTGTTTATTTGAGATTTTTCTTGTTTCTTGAGGTAGGATTGTATTGCTATAAAGTTCCCTCTTAGAACTGGTTTATGCTGCATCCCATAGGGTTTGGGTGGTCGTGTTTTCTTTCTTTTTTTTTTTTTTTTTGAGGAATTTTCTATTTTCTTTAATAAAAGTGGTTTCAGGAGTTCAGACTCTAGATTCCTATTGGTGGTCGTGTTTTCATTGTCATTTGTTTCTAGGTATTTTTTGATTTCCTCTTTGATTTCTTCAGTGATCTCTTGGTTATTTAGTAGCATATTGTTTAGCCTCCATGTGTTTGTATTTTTTACAGTTTTTTTCCTGTAATTGATATCTGGTCTCATAGCATTGTGGTCGGAAAAGATACTTGATACGATTTCAATTTTCTTAAATTTACCAAGGCTTGATATATGACCCAAGATATGATCTATCCTGGAGAAAGTTCCATGAGCACTTGAGAAGAAAATGTATTCTGTTGTTTTTTGATGGAGTGTCCTGTAAATATCAATTAAGTTCATCTTGTCTAATGTGTCATTTAAAGCTTTTGTTTCCTTATTTATTTTCGTTTCAGATGATCTGTCCATTGGTGAAAGTGAGGTGTCAAAGTCCCCTACTATTATTGTGTCACTGTCGATTTCCCCTTTTATGGCTGTTAGCATTTGCCTTATGAATTGAGGTGTTCCTATGTTGGGTACATAAATATTTACAATTGTTATATCTTCGTCTTGGATCGATCCCTTGATCATTATGTAGTGTCCTTCTTTGTCTCTTGTAATAGTCTTTTATTTTAAAGTCTATTTTGTCTGATATGAGAATTGCTACTCCAGCTTTCTTCTGATTTCCATTTGCATGGAATATCTTTTTCCATCCCCTTACTTTCAGTCTGTATGTGTCCCTAGATCTGAAGTGGGTCTCTTGTAGACAGCATATATATGGGTGTTGTTTTTGTATCTACTCAGCCAGTCTATGTCTTTTGGTTGGAGCATTTAATCCGTTTACATTTAAGGTAATTATCGATATGTATGTTCCTATTACCATTTTCTTAATTGTTTTGGGTTTGTTTTTGTAGGTCTTTTTCTTCCCTTGTGTTTCCTTCCTAGAGAAGTTCCTTTAGTATTTGTTGTAAAGCTGGTTTGGTGGTGCTGAATTCTCTTAACTTTTGCTTGTCTGTAAAGGTTTTAATTTCTTTGTCGAATCTGAATGAGATCCTTGCTGGGTAGGGTAATCTTGGTTGTAGGTTTTTCCCTTTCATCATTTTAAATATGTCCTGCCCCTCCCTTCTGGCTTTCAGAGTTTTGCTGAAAGATCAGCTGTTAACCTTATGGGGATTCCCTTGTATGTTATTTGTTGCTTTTCCCTTGCCGCTTTTAATATTTTTTCTTTGTATTTAATTTTTGATAGTTTGATTAATATGTGTCTTGACGTGTTTCTCCTTGGATTTATCCTGTATGGGACTCTCTGCGCTTCCTGGACTTGATTTCCATTCCCATGTTAGGGAAGTTTTCAACTATAATCTCTTCAAATATTTTCTCAGACCCTTTCTTTTTCTCCTCTTCTTCTGGCACCCCTATAATACAAATGTTGGTCTATTTAGTGTTGTCCCAGAGGTCTCTGAGACTGTCCTCAACTCTTTTCATTCTTTTTATTCTGCTCTGTGGTAGTTATTTCCACTATTTTATCTTCCAGGTCACTTATCTGTTCTTCTGCCTCAGTTATTCTGCTATTGATTCCTTCTGGAGAATATTTGATTTCATTTATTGTGTTGTTCATCATTGTTTGTTTGCTTTTTAGTTCTCCGAGGTCCTTGTTAAACGATTCTTGTATTTTCTCCATTTTTTTCCCAAGATTTTGGATCATCTTTACTGTCATTACTCTGAATTCTTTTTGAGGTAGACTACCTATTTCTTCTTCATTTGTTTGGTCTGGTGGGTTTTTACCTTGCTCCTTCATCTGCTGCATATTTCTCTGTCTTCGCCTTTTGTTTAACTTACTGTGTTTAGGGTGTCCTTTTCGCAGCGTGTAGGTTCGTAGTTCCCGTTGTTTTTGGTGTCTGCCCCCAGTGGGTGAGGTTGGTTCAGTGGCTTGTGTAGGCTTCCTGATGGAGGGGACTGGTGCCTGTGTTCTGGTGGATGAGGCTGGATCTTCTCTTTCTGGGGGGCAGGACCACATCTGGTGGTGTGTTTCTGTGACCGTATTATGATTTTAGGCAGCCTCTCTGCTAATGGGTGGGGTTGTGTTCCTGTCTTGCTACTTGTTTGGCATGGGGTGTTCATCACTGGAGCTTGCTGGCCATTGGGTAGAGCTGGGTCTTAGTGTTGAGATGGAGATCTCTGCGAGAGTTCTCACCGATTGATATTACCTGGGGCCAGGAGGTTTCTGGTGGTCCAGTGTCCTGAACTCGGGCTCTCCCACGTCAGAGACTCAGGCCTGACACCACGCCGGAGCACCAAGACCCTGTCAGCCACACAGCTCAGAAGAAAAGGGAGAAAAAGGAAAAAAAAAAAAAAAAAAGTAAAAAGTAAAAGTATTTTTTTAATTATTAAAATAAAAAAAAAGAAGAGAGCCACCAAGCCAATAAACAAATCCAGCAATGATAACAGGCACTAAAAAGTAAACTAAGATAAACATAAAAATGAGAAACAAATCAGTCGTAGACAGCAAACCCCCAGTCTACAGTTGCTCCCAGAGTCTACCACCTCAATTTTGGGACGATTCATTGTCTATTCAAGTATTCCACAGATGCGGGGTACATCAAGTTGACTGTGGGGATTTAGTCAGCTGCTCCTGAGGGTGCATGGAGAAATGTCCCATTCTCTTCTTTGTTTACACAGGTCCTGGGGTTCAGGTTTGGTTTTGGCCCAGCCTCTGCATGTAGGTCACCCTCAGGCATCTGTTCCCCACCCAGATAGGAGGGGGTTAAAGCAGCAGCTGATTAGGGTGCTCTTGCTCACTCAGGCTTGGGGGGAGGGACGGGTACGGTAGTCACAATTGGAATGCGGAGCAAGCCTGCAGTGGCAGAGGCCAATGTAATGTTGCAACAGCCTGAGGCACGCCATGTGTTCTCCCGGGGAAGTTGTCCCTGGATTGCGGGACCCTGGCAGTGGCGGGCTGCACAGGCTATCCAGGGTGGGGGGTGTGGATAGTGACCTGCGCTTGCACACAGGATTCTTGGTGGCTGCAGCAACAGCATTAGTGTTTGATGCCCGTCTCTGGGGTCTGAGCTGATAGCAGCGGCTCACGCCTGTCTCTGGAGCTCGCTTAGGTGGTGCTCTGCCTTCTGTGGGCACACAGAGAAGAAATCCCTTCTCCTCACACAACCCGAAACAATGGTCTCTTGCCTCTTCGGCAGGTCCTGACTTTTTTCCAGACTCCCTCCTGGCTAGCTGTGGTGCACTAACCCTCTCAGGCGGTCTTCATGCAGCCAACCCCTGTCCTCTCCCTGGGATCTGACCTCAGAAGCCGGAGCCTCAGCTCCCAGCCCCCACCCACCCCGGTGGGTGAGCAGACAAGCCTCTCAGGCTCGTGAGTGCTGGTCGGCACCGGTCCTCTGTGCGGGAATCTCTCCGCTTTGCCCTCTGCACCCCTGTTGCTGCACTCTCCTCTGTGGCTCTGAAGCTTCCCCTCGACCCACCGTCTCCGCCAGTGAAGGGACTTCCTAGTGTGTGGAAACTTTTCTTCCTTCACAGTTCCCTCCCAGAGGTGCAGGTCCTGTCTGTATTCTTTTGTCTCTGGTTTTTCATTTTTCTTTTGCCCTACCCAGGTACGTGGGGAGCTTCTTGCCTTTTGGGAAGTGTGGGGTCTTCTGCCAGCATTCAGTAGGTGTTCTGTAGGAGTTGTTCCACATATAGATGTATTTTTGATGTATTTGTGGGGAGGAAAGTGATCTCCACGTCTTACTCCTCTGCCATCTTGAAGGTCCTTCCCCCACCCCACCCCCCCCCGCCCCCCAGTTAATATTTTTAAAGGCTACTCTTTTTAAACCAGTTGGATGGAACGGAGAGTTGGGGAGAGTAGAAGCAGGAAAATCGGAAGCCGTTTCACTGGTCCAGTTGAGTAGTTGTAGTGAGATGTTGAGGACCGATAGTATGGCATTCAGGGAAAGGAGAATCAGGACAAATCCTAGATTTTTGGCGAGATCCAAAGAACCATTTACTGAGAGTGGAAGTCAGAGAGGAGTTGGCTTATAGGTGGAAATCAGGAGTTATTCTTCATTTGCTCAATTGGAAAAGCTAGTTTGTTAGAGTCCAGGAGATGATGGCAAGTAGGCATTTGGCTAAATAAGTATGGATTTGCGGGTCAATATAGGAGGCAAGAAATTGAGTATCATATTACTTTGAAGAATTTCAGATATCAAATATTTGAACCAGTGTACGATGAAGTAAAAATTCGATTCCAGTTTTAATTTGCTTGTTTGTTGTTATGTGATGGAGTATTTATTAGAGAAAACATTATAGACCAATGATCAATAAAGTTGTTATAGAAAGGTACAGAATTTCAACAAAAACATAAAAATTTAGGTGTGGGGGAAATGGGTGAACGTGTTCAAAAGGTACAAACTTCCAGTTATAAATAAGTCATGGGGATGTAATGTAGAGCCTGGTGTCTGTAGTTAACAGTACCGTATTGTATCAGTATATTTGCAAGTTGATAAGAGAGTAGATCTTAAAAATTCTCGTCGTAAGAAAAAAAATTATAACTATGTGAAATGACGGATATTAACTAAACTTATTGTGATAATCATTTCACTATATACGTATATCAAATCGTTATGTTGCATACCTTGAACTAACCCAATGTTACATTTCACTTATATCTCAGTAAAACGGGGGGGAAAAGCCCATAAAATTTATGCTATGTATTAGCAAGTTATCTTAGTCTAAAATTTAAAATGATCAACTACAAAACGAAAAAGTGGCTGATAGACCTAGTCACCTTCTTAGCATGACCTAACTTCAATTAAACATATAGCCTGTATAAAATGTATTCGTTTTATAGCATAGAGCACTTCTGGGTCAAGATAATATTGAAATATATTTATAATTTAATAGCTAATTATGCTAATTACAATTGTGTATACCTTAGCCAACTTTGTTCAAAAATCAAAAGTATCTTACAAAAAGCAGTTTTTTGTGGGGTGTAGTTTGAGTGATGGGAGTCAGGATTTTTCAGTGTGTGTTAGAGGAAATGCATTATGAAGTACTGTTGCTCGTTTATTTTAAATCCAATTCTAAGACAGAATACAGTGTAAATATATAGAACAGTTGTGTTTTATTATTCAAGTTTTAAATATTAAATGAGAGCCAATCCATAGTGAAATGACATAATCCAGAAAAAGTGGCTTTTAAGATATTACTGTAAAATGAATGCTATTTATACATGTCTCACATTAAGAAATAAGTAACAAATAACTAAATGAAATCAAAGCTTTATTATCACAGATAATTTCATAGATTATATGAAAATATTTTGAAAGGAAGATGTTCAGATGATGATCAAACCTATAGCACACTATGATAATGCTGAGAGCACTTCGTTGGACTTCTAGGAACATGTTTCCTTTCACACCCCTCCTCTCGATAAGTTTTAAATGACTAACAGTGTAGAAATCATTACGGTATTTCACACATATTCTTGGCTTTGTTAACTTCTGCTCTGACTGAACATTTAAAACATCTTGTAGATTACTTGTTACTTAGAATTTTGGAATTCTCATAAACAAGTGTCCGGAAATCAACACAGAGTCAAGTTAAGAAGAGTAGGGTTGAAAGGTCAGTTTTGAGTGAGTCATTTTTCCCCTCCATGTGAAAGAAACTTTCTCATTGGCTAGTGTTCAGTAAAAGACTGACTGTAAGTAAAAATTGACCTCCACAGTAGTGGCCTTGGGAAACTGCATGTTAAGCACAACATTTCTGATATTTTATAGTAGTGAGTAAATTATTAAGAAAATATTATGCCTCTTAATATAACTCCTAGTTAATCTGTGTATGAGAAAGGGTTGTGGATTTGGGAATCATGAGTGGCTGGAAATAATTGTTAAAGCAAAACCAAATGAGTAAAAATTCAATGGGGATCTTCAAAAATGGAGGTATAGGAAAAATCCAGAGGAAGTCTGAAGGGGATTGGAGTCTGAAGAGGCCAGTTGGAAAACATGGCCCTGAAGGCAGGGAGGATGGATGAGGAAAAAGTCTGGATCAACCATGGTCTCCTTAGGGAGGGGGAAACATCTCACAAAGGCCTCTGGCTATAAAACCACGGTCACCGCCCCAACGGTGGCACCTCCACTGTGGCCAAGGCTCCACCTTTCCTGACCCACGTAGGGCTCCCCAGCTGAACAGCTGTGCCTGGGAATTTGTTGACACCCAGTTCAGCCTCCGGGAGACCGAGCATGTTCCTTGATTTATAACATTTTTTTGGTGAACTGTTAATGACAAACTGGTTAATTACCCTGGATAATCAAGAATTAACTCTACTTACTAAAGCAAAACTATAACACATTAAAAATATGTTTCTAACATGGTTGAAGCACAAATTTCTACATTTAAGAGCCTCGCCTCCTTCATCTCTCAACCATGATGTCATAAAACTTAACAGTTTAAACATTTCTTAAATTCAGATGTTGACAAAGCACCTTTAATCTTGTGGAAAAATAGGCAATGGACATAAAGAGAAAAATGACAAAAAGTGACAATAAGGTACTCTGAGATGTAGGAAAGATGCTTAACTTCATCCGTAATAAGAAAATTAATTTGTATTTCCACAATCAGATCTGCAAAAATCCTAAATTTTAATAACATACTGTTCTCTTAGGTGATGCGCAACAGTCACTCTCACATATAGTAGTAGAATATTAAACTGATATAATTCCTATGGAGGCACATTGGCAGTATCTGTAAAAATTTATGAACTCATGTATCTTTAGGCCCAGTAACTCCACTCTAAAAAGTGGAATGTATATTACAAATATATTTTCACATATGTGAATTGGCATATATTCATGTATACACATTGTTAGCACTGTTTTTTAAACCATTTTTTAAAATTGAAGTGTAGTTAATTTACAGTGTTGCATTAGTTTCAGGTGTACAGCAAAGCGATTCAGTTATACATTTATATATATATTCTTTTTCATATTCTTTTCTATTATAGGTTATTACAAGATACTGCATATAGTTCCATGTGCTATACAGTAGGTCCTTGTTGTTTATGTTTTATATATAGTAGCTTGTATCTGCTAATCCCAAGTTCCTAATTTATCCCTCCTCCACCCCCTTTCCCCTTTGGTAACATAAATTTGTTTTCTATGTCTGTGAGTCTTTCTGTTTTGTAAAGAAGTTCATTTATATCATTTTTTTTAGATTCCACAGATAAGTGATATCATGTGTAGTGCTATTTTTAATAGCAAAAATTTATAAGAATGCAGTGCCTGCCAATAGCTGATTCATAAAGTGGGATATTATGCAACTGTATCCTCTCTGAGTTTTGGTACAGAAAGACTTTTAAAGTATATAAAGTGAAGAAAAGCAAAGTAAACAACAGAGCTTATATTATGATTCTTTTTATATACAAAAAGTTAGGAAAGTATTAAACACCTATATATTTACCTTATTTGTTGTGTAGGTGTAAGAAACTCTGGAGGAATACCCAAGAAAGTAGACAGGGTTTGACCCTTCAGGGTAAAGGAGTGAGAACTGTACAGGGGGAGTGAACTGTACAGGGAGAGTGAGGCCAGATGGAAGGGAATCTATCATTGTAAATCTTTATATTCTTTCTGGTTCTGAACCATAAAAAATATTTTCTTAAAAAAAAAAAAAAAAGTAAACCTGCCTGATTCTATCCAGTATGTAAGCCTGAAAAAACTTACCTCTAAAATTGATTTACAGAAATAAAATGAAGAATGCAAAAATCTGATTTGTGTTATTTTTACATAATTACATTGATTTTTAGTATCCCTCTGAAACCCCAGATCTAGTACCTAATGCAGAGCATCTCAGTATGCATTGAATGTTTCATCAAAATGAATTACAATCTGTTATCCCAATCCTAAACAGCTTAAATTTTAAAAAAGACTTTTACCATATTGTGTAAAATTTGATGCCTAGCTTTCTTCCACTTAATCTTTCAGGTCTCTGCCTTCACAGTGCACCATGCTTTACTACTATCATTCTCCTCACCTGCTTATAATATATATATATATATATATATATATATATAATTTTTTTTTCTCCATACCTTTTATTTAACTTTTGCCCCCTGCTGGCAATTATGCCCATCAAAACCAATTGGTATTTTTAAAATAAATCCAGTCATGTACTTGCTCTTAAAACCTTTGAGGGCCTTTCCATTATATTTAGAATAACATGTCCTAGTTTACAAGGTCCCAAAGGAATGTTGAATGAAGGACACAGGGTGGTCCCAAGTCAGGGTCCCTCTGGCCTGCAGGCTCAGCTTCGGAAGCTGTTCACTTAGGACTTGCTCCTTTGGTCTCCACTGGAATAAAATGTAATTAAACATTTAGGAGGCAATCAAAAATTGTTAAATCATTGACTTTTATTGAGTAGCACTTTATATTCTCTGATTTTGTTCAGTTCAGTGATTTAAGTATGTACACTCACACACATAGAGTACGTGCATGGACGGTGATTCTGTGTACCCTTTGTCCCACGGTGCCCTTGTGTGCGTGGACGAGTTCAGAGACCTGTAAGGCAGAACATCGTGTATAATACTGAATAATGATAATTTATATAAGATAGGAACATAAGGAATATTAAAATTCTGACACTATTATTTTTCTTGACCGAGGAAATAAAAGGCTGTTTAATGCCTAGGCTATTCATGTGTACTTTTGAACTTTTTCTGCTTTTGTTGGAAGCAGTTTATGATTAAAAGTTGGAACACCACAATGCCTGTTGTGGACCTTTGACTTGTAAGAAAGATAGAAATCTAAAAGTTCAGAAGGTGCCTGAAAGGCTGGCCACAGTCCATTGCTGGAAAGACCAATTAGGAAGCCCTGTTTACACTTAAAAAAAAGTTAATTGCTTATTTCTTTACCACTCTGTTTCAACGTTATTACAAGCCATTAGTGAGTATTGATCAGGTCTGTCAAAGTCATCAAAGCATGTAGTAAGAAACCTTTTCCTTTGGAATTGTTAAGAAGTTGAAGAAATTTCTAACCTTTATGTCTACATTTCATTTTCTTTAATAATGCTGACTTTGTGTGTGATTCAATATTTTATTGTTGAATTAACCTTAAGACATCGAATAAAAGAATTGATTTGGAAAATAATAAAAAGTTTCAAGTCCTGGGTCTCAGGAAGTCACTACTTTACAGGTGACTGGTAGAAGTATGCATTCAAAAAAGGAAACACCCATCCCTAGGAGATCTATTTTTTGTTTGGGAACTTAAAAATATGTACTCTGTCCTCCCCCATCTTGTACATGGATGTGTGGAATTTAAATATATTTTGACAAAGTGAGGAGAATTGTCTCTATAATATATTGATGTCAGTGAGTTTTAAAACTATTTCCCTTGCAGTTTTAAAAGAAAGACCATGAGAGGAAATGACTAAATCCTCTGAGTATGCCTTCATTGACAGCTGATAATTAGCAGGCAGCTTAGCAATAATAATTAGTTCCCTCTTGAGAAAATTTCCGGATGAACCCTGAGTTGGTGCATCCCAGTTTAGTCTTGTTTCTTTGTCCACTGCCTCCCCCAAGTAATTCGTGTTATTTTTAGAGTGGGAAGAACTCAAGATGAGCTTCCTCCATTTACCCGAGTCAGCACTGTCCATTATTTGCACTGTGTTTTCTGGAGATTACCTGAGATTAGAGTTTCTTTGTCCCCCTCTTCCTGTATGTTTTCTGATTCTTTCATCTAAGCAGCTTGCAGCAGTGCAGAGGGATAAATAAGTCAGCCATTGCTTGGTAAATACGCCAAGTCCACGGACTATAATTTGGTGCTAAGACCACTATTATGACTTAAAATGCTGGCTCTAAAACTAAAAAGAGGAAATATTCGTAGAGAAGGAGGGAAGCTTCCTGCTTGAGGTTTTTGTTTTGTTTTGTTTGTTTTCAATTCATTTTGAAACTCTATCACAAGTTATCTACAAACATTTCAGTTTTCTTAAAGTAAGATGTATAAAACTGAAAATGTCACCAATTAATAAAGCAACATGAACACGTCCGTAGTTATTTGAGACAGCTTTTTAAATACATATGAAAGGTAATTAAAATTAAAATTGATATTAACCTAAATTTTCCTCTTGATGTTCTTGCTGTTGAATTGTTTTGAATTATATCAATCCCAGCTATTGAATATTGGGAAAACCTTCCGTTTTACTTTATTATTAATATCAAGCTCTGCAAAAATGTATTCAAGTTCAGAAACATTATAATCCCTTAATAGACTAGACTTTTCTTAGTTGCTTCTATAGGGATTTTTCTATATAAGGTTATGGAGTCACTGTTTATAAGGAACAAGATTTTAACAAGTCAAACAATCTTGATGCTCTTTGTCTCTGGGGACCAGAATTGGGGGTGACTAAGCTCTGTGAGTATACAGTGGTGATAAACACCCCATCTCACATGGATCATTAATAGCAAAGCTCTCCAGTCAACCTCTTATTCAAATTTTGGCACCAACAATGACCAAATAACCTTAGCTGTGCACTGAATCTCTTAAAAACTCTCTTTTTGCAATTAGAAAACGGAGGTATTTGTAGGTCCTACCTCGTGAAGTGCCCATGATTAAATGAGATGTTTAGCCAAATATCTGGTCAACCCTGATCTAGTCACGTTGAGACCTAAAATTGATCATCACATCAGGCAGTACTCTTAAGCAATTGATATACTTTTTCTCTTGTATTATAGTGACTTTTAATTTGAATTTTAAGAAGCCTGGGGTCAATTTTGATACTCACTTTAACAGTGTATAGGATATTAGAGAATAACTTTCACTTAATAGCATTTATTCCAGCGTTCCCATCTTATTTTCTTTGTTTTTTATTTCCCTTCATTTTAGCACCCCTAGAAATATATTTGTTTGTTCAACTGAATATATTTGTATGAGTCATCTCAGATCCTTTTTGGAAAGATGCAAGTTAAATAATCAAATAAATAAAAGTAGAAAATTAGAGTTAGTATTAAAGCATAAATACGCACAATCTTGAAAAAATGTTTCTATTTTAGAATGCCTCTGTGTCCATTATTCCAGATATATGTCTAAAACACAAATATTTACACATAACGGGTACTTTTAACCTTTCCTGACTTAAAGTCGAGGATGTTGGAGAATCACAGACAGTGGTTAGTACCTTGATTCTGAAATTTCCACTGAAAAGCCTGAACTTCTTAGGAATCAGTCGTTGGCATTATTCTGTTGGGTGGTGATGGTCAAAGTAGAGAGTTGCAGAAACATTCAGTGCACAGCTCTCATATTGGGAACATGTTTAAAGAAAACTGCAGTCTATTTATTGGATCTTACATTTTTAAAAAATAAGTTAGGAATTATCCCAGGAAGTGTCTTCATAAGTGAAATGAAATTTCTTAACTTACTGCCTAAGGCATGTACATGATATTCAATTTTATGTATCCAAACATATCTTGGCAGCAATTTCCTCTGAGGTGATATGAATGAATCAAAATAAATTAGCTCCTAAATTCCTGATAACCTAAAAGTATTCCCTGACCCTATAATCATTTAAGTATATGAAGAGTCATAAATGAATATTTTAACTACTTCCTTTTAGGCAAGCTTAAATAAGGGTCGTGGGATATGTAGACTTGTTCATTGATCACTCCCTCCATTTGTTAAGATTCCAAAAAATATAGATTCAGCACCGTACTTTGAAAGGCCGTAAAATATCTGTGGTTGGGTTTGTTTATGTTTTTTAACAATGTTTTATCACCTCCATTTTAGAAAGGCAATTTAGTCAAAGAATTAATAATTTTGAGTGTACAAGGGTGATTAACATGTGAGGAAACCAATCTAAAGAGGTTAAGTGGTTGTTCATAGTTACTCAGGTAATTAATGGCAAAGCCAAGACCAGAACCTGGCTCTTCAGTTTCTCAGCCTACAGGACTTTCATTATGGCATATACATCTGTTGTACTTTAATTCTCATTTTTGTTTTTGTTTTTGTAATTTGAGTGATTTTTCATTGTAATAGTATATAGCTGTAGGATAGTCATTTATTCTCTGGGCACCTGAGTTTCTTCATAAGTAAAATAAAGGACAGTGGTAATTCAAATGGTTACACTGTGGTTGTTTACTGTGGTGGAAAAAAAATTGATACATGTAAAGGCTGTAAGAAATGAACATTTAAAAAATTTGCATTTGTTGAAATTTTTCCCTTTGCATTTTCCAGTCTACATCTCCACAGGAACATGAGTTCATCTTTGTGGTCTCATGGGATAGACTTCGTCATAGCGATGGGAAGATGGGTCAGAATAAAATTTGATTAGAAGAAAATAAGACTGATGGGCCAGTAGTTAGTCTCCATTACTGACAAAGAAACAGGAACGGTGACCTTTAGACTATAAAAATTATAGTAAGCATAGTATGCATTGCAGAAGTTGGCAAGTCATAAAAACAAGTAGAAGTTTTGATGTCTATATCTCTATGTATATACAGAGGTAATGAGGTCCTAATGACTCATTGGGAAAAAGCAAGGTCATTCCATCCCTAGATGGAATTCATTTATGGAGTGCCTCCTTTACTGGTTGAGCTGCCTCTCTTTCCAATTCATACTTTTAAAAGTTGGCACTGACTACTCCACTGTGGCAACACTTTAGGGTAGCGCCCTCATGTTTGATTCCTTTCATGGTTTTCTCTCATTTTCCAGCCAACTTATTCTCCTAAGCTTTGTACATTACTATGTTTGGTAAGTCTGTAGTTTAGAGACCTGCTAATTCTAGCTAGTGTATAACCATTCTTTGAACAGTTGAATCTTTTCAGATAATGATTTCACCATGCATAATGCTTGAGGAATTTTAGCAACATACTAGAATAACTGGGGAACCTTTTCTGGAAAATACTCCACTTAGCAGCCCTGATGTAACACCATAAGTGATTACATGTGAAGACAAGGTGCAATGGCAGTGGAGAGCTCTGATTTATATTTTTGTTATGGTATTGAATCCCTAAAATACGCATCTCTGTTTGTGAATGCCTAGTTAGGAAGGAAAACAATGTGATTCTACCTTGACAAAATTACTGAGTGGGAAAAATTTGTCTTCCAGGATTCAAGAACCCCTAATCTCTCAAATTCATATTTTCATCTTCCCTAAATAAAGCACCTTATTATTACTTCCATCTGTCCCTCAAAACTTTAAGCTCTTTATTTAGGTGAATGGTCAGATGATTCAGTATCACAAGTTTTACCTTTATAAATGATAATTTGATGTTAGCAAAATTGGTTGTTTTAACTAAAGGTTTAAAGTTAGCCCCATTCCACAAAACTTTGGACATCACCAGTTTCAGAGTAGAGAAATAGAAGTTAATACATTCATAATAGAGGGGAAAAGATACTTCATTTCTCTTTTCTCAGAAACAGACAGTGTAAGAGTGGGCAAAGTACTATAGATTTGTCATATTTCATACTGCTGTCTGGGTTTGAGTGTTCTGGTTACCAGTGTTTCACCTTCTTTGTCAGATGCATTAGGAGCTGACCTTTGGGAAATGAAGTTATCTTCTAACTTGTCAATATTTCCGATGAGCCTCTTTAAGAAATCTTCAGCATGCAGGGTTTCGTATTAATTCTCTCTCATCCTCAAAGGCTCTCACATTATCATTTACCAACCTTAAGTAGTGAACTGCCATATGCAATTAAATAGCTTCAACAAACAAATACACACATATGAGAGGTTTGCCAGATTCTGGCTTTCTAAAATTAAATGTTTGTTAACTAAAACAAATAATTTGTAATTTCTGAAGTAGGGGTGAATGCATAAACACCAGCCTGAATCACAATGGTAGAAAGTAGATCCCCATCAGTTTTAACAGTCATTCCCACTGTACTGAATACTACCACATTAACAACCCTGATAGTTTCCATTCTTGGACAATTTGATTTTGGACGTGACTTTCAAAACCAGTTTCAAGTGGAAACATTTTTTCTGAGTTGTTGTTCATCTGGAATTAAATGGACTTGCTTTGGGAATATTTATTGTAGAATTGGGATTTTTGTTATACATAGAAAAGTAAATATAAAAGTCATAATGGAATGACTTTTCCGTGTAGCACTTTACATTAAAGTTTGTGAAAACTAATTCTTTCTGTATTTAAAAACATAGGATATTTACCTTACCTATTAAGTTGAATCGAAGCTTTTCAATTAATAAACTTATAAAAGATGTTAGTTTGTGCACATCGCAACTTATTTCCATTATACTTTCTTTTTACACACTGAACAAATATTTAAAAATTTTTTTCCAGTTTTATTGAATTATAGTTGATGTATAATGTTGTATTAGTTTAAGGTTATGACATATTGATTTGATATATGTACATATCAAGAAATGATTACCACAATAAGTTTAGTTAATATCCATCACCTGACATAGTTAGAATATTTTTCTGTTGATTCGAACTTTTAATATCTGCTATCTTAGCAACTTTCAAATACACAACTAAGTATTGTTGATGCACTATATATTTTTAATCTTCTTGAGTAATAAATTTTAAAGACTTTGTATTTATGATAAAATGAATGTTAATTGCACAGTATTAATAGGTATGAAAATAGAGCCATGAGAAAAGTGTTATAAAGGTATTTGTATTTTCTCTTGTGTTTAGTGTACATTTTCTTTTGCATTTCAGAGCTCTTGGATCTAAACAGAACGTCAGTCTTTCATAGCCCTTTTGGATTTCTTGATCTCCAGACAGTGCTGCTGGATGAATATCAAGAGAGACTCTTCGTGGGAGGCAAGGATCTTGTGTATTCCCTCAGCTTAGAACACATCAGCAGTGACTATAGAGAGGTATGGAAACAGCAAACTATATTTCAGGAGAGAAAGAAAAGGAGTAAGGGAGATATCTTCTTGCGTGGGTGTTACTTGGATTAGATTTTTCATTGTCTTGGCCATTTAACATTCTGAGTGATAATATTATTGAAATAAATAAAATATTCATTAAAAATAAAATCATTTTGAGAAAAAGTTATAAATGATGGAGAATGAACTTTTCTAGCACACCACAGATCTCTGTGTCCCCAGAAGACTTCTGATTGGTGCACTGGACGTTTCTCTTGCCTGATGGCCCTTGTCACCACACCCAGTGTCCTGACACCTGGGTTTGGAATATGCTGATTTAAAGTGCCTTTAGGCCTTACTACTCCAGAAATCCCAGCCTGAAGAAATACGGATGTGTGAACTCAGTATAGCTAACTCATATATTTCTGTTGGTAAGATCACTAATTCAGGTGCATGCTTTTTAAACCTGAAGGATTAAAGTATATTAAAATAGGTGAGCACCCAACTTTTCTGAGAAAGATTAACTGTAAGAAGAAAAATGGTTCTTATAACTCTATGCTTATAGAGTTGAATTGAGCTAATGTTTCCAGAAATATTGATATATCAACCTTATATAAAACATGCAGAAATTTTTATAGACCATAGGCTATTTTTGGCATAAATGTATGTATTACATAATACATTTTCTTTATAATTTACTTATTTATTTTTATGTTTGTCGAAATGTACAGTGTCCATATTTTTTAAAGTCATTTTTTAAAAATGTATCATAAAAAGCAGCATACCTTCATCCCTGACAGTTCCTCATCTCTAGAGAAAATCATGTAAAACTCTCATTTCTTCTGGTTCTTACCTCCATATGTCTAAATAACATTTGTGTACTCTTCTTTCTCAGTATCGTTAATTTTAGATAATATCTGTTGACTTTCTGTAAAGGAAGATGAGGATTTTAGCTTTCTTTTCTTGCAGTACCATAGCTAAAATATCTGCACTGTTTCACCAGCAACCCCTACTCATCTGCCCGGTCATCTTCCCAATAGAGCTGTACCACAACTTTTAGCTAAGTAATAACTATTTACATTATTATAATTGGGAAAATGGATCACACTTCTTCCCGCCACCCCAGATGAAATATTTTCTCTTTGTTTCATTTGCTTAGATTACTTTTACTCATTTTTCACCAAACTTTCTACCAGAGTTCTTATACTCCTCTCAATATTGTAAACCATATGGCTTTCCAAATCAGTTTTTGGTTTTTAAATGAGATGCGTCCTTCCTGATTCTCTTGTCAGCCCAGAGTTGAACTTCACCATCATGCTGGAGCCTCCCCTCAACCTCCCACTCGTGTGATATTCTCTCGTAGTTTAGTCTGACATTTTACTGAAACACACCTTCAATTAGCTTGCTGAAGAAAGATCCAAAGTAAAATTTTGAGGTTATTTTTAATGTTTAAATATAATATTATTCAGACTCCACACAGAATTGGTAGATGAATGTAAAATTCTGGAATGAAAATCATTTGCTCTAGAATTTTGAGGATGGGGTTCCATTATTTTCAGACTTCGAGTATAGCTGCAGAGAAGTGTGATACCATTCTAATTTCAAAATTTTATTTATAAGCTGTTTCCTGCCACCCTGTTCCCCTAATCCTGTCCTCATGCGCCTCTATGTTTTAACATTTTCTCAAATTTTCTTTAAGGTTTGATCTGTTTTTCATTCACTGTGTTGAGACACAGTGGGCCTTCTGCAGGGGAAAGCTTTGGCCTTCAGCTCTGGAAAATGTTCATTATTTCTTTGATGTTTTCCCTTCTTTCCATTTTCCTCCTGACTCTCTTTCTGGGACTCCTATAAGGCAGAGTTTTGTTCTCAATTGTCTGGCCTGCTGTTTATTATACAGACGTTGAACGATTTCTCCTGATTTCACCCACACCCACCCCTTTTCCCATTTTCAGAGGAGCCCTAGACTTCTAATTCCTGAGAATTTTTCAAGTTCTTTTTCATGAATCAGCTTGTTTATTGGCTCCCTTCACCTTGCAGGCATTTAGATGTCAGCTTTTCTCGTGTGGAAAGCCAGTCAACACTTGTCCATATGTTGTAGAACTTCCAAAATGTTGCTAATATTTCTTTGGCATCTCCACTCAAGTTCTATTTGTCCTTTTTGCATTATGTCCTTTGGCTACTATTTTAGTTGCAGGATGAAGTGGAGACACATTATGTGTTTAACTCTTTCCTTTTTTTTTTTTGCTATCATCCTTAATTTTATTTTCTCTACAGTTCTCAAAAGAGATGATTGCTCTGTCTCTCAATGTCTATCTAAAATATATATTATAAAATTGTATATGTATTTATATATATAAAACATAAATATACATTATTTGTATTATACACACACACATACATCATTTTTGGGGATTTTTTTATTGAGGTATTGTTGATATCCAATGTTTCAGATGTACAGCAAAGTGATTCAGTTATGTATATATGTATATACATATATATATTCTTTTTCAGATTCTTTTCCATTATAGGCTATTACAAGATATTGAATATAGTTCCCTCTGCTATACAGTAGGACTTTGTTGTTTATCAACTTAATATATAGTAGTTTATATCTGCTAATCCCAAACTCCTAATTTATCTCTCCCCCCACTGGCTTTCCCCTCTGGTAACCATAAGTTTGTTTTCTATGTCTGTGAGTCTATTTCTGTTTTGTAAATAAGTTCATTTGTGTCATATTTTAGTTTCCACATATAAGCGATATCATACGCTATTTGTCTTTCTCTGTCTGACTTCACTTAGTATAATAATCTCTAGGTCCATCCATGTTGCTACAAATGACATTATTTCATGAGTAATATTCCATTGTATGTATATACTACATCTTCTTTATCCATTCATCTGTTGAGGGACATTTAGGTTGTTTCCATGTCTTGGCTATTGTAAATAGTGCTGATGTGAACATTGGGGGGCATATATCTTTTCAAATTCGAGTTTTCGTCTTTTCCAGGTATACACACATAAATCTTTAAGACCATCAGTGACCTCCTTTTTCCAGACAAATTCAATGGATTTTCCTCTCCCTTTTATGGATGGTCATTTTCCTCCTAACTGTGGTATTCACCACATGGCCCCCTTCTTTTTCTCTCAGGTAGATCATCTGCACACTCCAGTTCTTTGAAGGAATAGCTAAGCTAGGGGTGGTTAGAATGGGGGCCATAGAATAGTCTCTGTTATGGGATGATTTCCTCCCCCAACCCCCAATTCATATGTTGAAGCCCTAACTCCCAGTACCTGAGAATGTGACTTTAAAGATGTGATTAAGTTAAAATGAGGCAATTAGGGTAGGCCTAATCCAGTCTGACTGGTGTTCTTATAAAAAGAGGAAATTTGGATAACATTCAAGAGACATCAGGGATGTGTGCCCATAGAGGGAAGGCCATGTGAGGACACAGTGAGAAGGCAGCCATCTGCAGGCCAAGGAGAGGCCTCAGAAGAAACCAGACGTGCCAACACCTTGAACTTGGACTTCTAGCCTCCAGAACTATGAGAAAAGAAATTTCTGTTATTTAAGCCACCCAGTCTGTAACATTTTGTTATAGCAGCCATAGAAAACTAATAAAATCTCCATATTAAAATTTTAAGTATGTGAATATGGAAAGATCCTTCAAGGGATCCGACACCCAGAAGATTAAGAATCTTTGCATTAAGGAAGTAGTTCTTAAATTGCTGTCCTTGGATCTGGATCCTGTAACTCTCATGGAGTGGGTCCCTGAAATCCACATTTATGACATGCTTTCTAGATGAGTTTATGTACACAAAATCTCATAACAGTTTTCCTGAGCCCTCATTTTCTATGTGGAACTAAGGCCAGGAGTTAGCAGCTTACCATTTTAATGTGATTCTGCTTTAGAGTAGGGTAAATTGAATAACTTACTATCCTTTATTGTTTTGGCCTAATTGTACCCTGAGGCCTTTAATGCTAGAGAGAATGTTTTAATGCAGGAAATGACCTGTGAAGACTATATAAGGATAAGAAACCTGGAGAGTGATGAATTTTTATGAACTGCATCTTAGGGAGCTAAATAGAATAGTATCTGGTCGTTGAAGCTTCAGGGTTCCATCCAGCAAGGATGTCACGGAAAGTAGCTATACAAATTATTAAATTGAATAACTTTGCTGCATTCAAGGGTAAATCCTTGTTTTGTGGGGCCTGAAGTATATACAGTTCACTGGGCCACTTCAGGAAATATAATTCAAACTTAAATTTCAAAATTGCTAACGCCCCTCCCAGGGCCACAAAAGGGCTGGGTAATCGCGAGGAATCCTGAGACGTAAGCTACATTAGCTCTGAGGTGACTTCACCCCACCTGCATTTGTTATTTTGTACTTTTCTTGCCTATTTCCACAGAATGATTAGCAATAAAACTCCACGTAGACGTTCTGCATTTATTTTCAGTAACAGCAGAGTTAGACAAGGTCTACTTCATAGACAGTCTGTTTAAAAAAAGTAGACTTAAGAATGAGAGTTGGTGCCTCAGTGCTGTCCAGGCTCTGAAGATGTGATGTTTCTGCTTCTTGGCCAGGCTCTCCTCCTGTCTTTCCTGGATCTTACTCCTTCAATTATTTACCTGTTATTATATTTTTAATCTCTCCTGCTTTATCTCTGGGTTTCTTAACCTCAATACTGTTGACATTTGGAATAAGTCTAGGTTGGAGCAGAGGGTGTCCTGTGCCATTGTAGGATGTTTAGCTGTATCCCTGGCTTCTATCCATACACTCCAGTAGAATGCTCCCCCCTGAGTCATGACAATCAAACAGTCTCCAGACACTGTCAGATACCCCTGGGAGGCAGAATTAGGTCAGACCACTGTGTCTAGCCCATCATTTTATAAGCAGGATAGAGACCTCTCATTTAAAAAGTCCCGCCATAAAGATGTATCTACTTGGTGCTACCACATCCCTGCTTCTTCCCCTGGGATCAATCACCTTGGAAGAGTAACCAAAGCCCATTTTCCCCACTTTCTCACTTTCCATTTATTTCTTAGTTTTTAATATCTTTTAAAATGTAATATGTGATACATAAAAGATATAAATAACATAAATATGTTAGAAAGCATAATAATAAAATAAATACATATGAACTCACCACCCAACTCAAGAATGACAATATCACCATTCCCACTGCAGATGCAGCTACCTTTTGTTTCCTGCCTCTTTGCCTCCTCATGCCTCCTGCTGCCTAGAAGCAATTAACTATGCTGAATTTTGTTTATTTTTTTGTTTTTCAAAAGTTTTAAAAATTATTTTATCATAACGAGTGTTTTCCTATACAGTATATTGTTTAATGTTACTTCTTTTGAGCTATGTAAAAGTGATGCACAATAGTATGTTGTAGTCTCCTGGGGTTGCTTTTTTGTTTTGTTTTATTCAGTATTAGTTATTAGAGTCAGTTGTGTTACTTGTAGCTCTACTTCCTTTGTAGGGATAGAAGAGTGAATTAGGAACACAAATTAGATTTCTAGGTTCAAATCCTGGCTCTGCATTTATAGCATTGGGTAAATTCCTTAATCCCTTTATGCTTTTACTTCCTCACTTGTTAAAGGGGACATATTAGGGCTCTCCAAGGATGAAACTGAATTAATATACGCAAAGGACCAAGAACCGTGCTTGGCACACATGTATAAGCTATGTATAAGCTATCCGTAAGCTCCTATTATTCACTTTGGTTTGTATGTAATATGTTGCATCATATGAAGCCATCAGACAGGTTAATCCTCACTCTCCCATCACCAGGGGTACTCCTCTGCCTGACTTCTTCTACCTCCCTCCTTGTTAGTGAACATACTCTTTCTCCTTTTATGAAACGCCATTTCATCTGCACACGCTCTGCATCCCAGTCTATTGACATTTCTCAAGGACTGGTTATCTTCTATCTTTTCTACATTATTGTTTTCTTCCTCTCTACAAAATCAGCAACAAATAGGGCTTTGTATATGGGTTCTCAACTTTTCTATATGTCATGGATCCATTTGGCAGGCTGGTGAAGTCTATGCACCCTAAATGCATTAAATAAGTATGTAGGATTACAAAGTAAAATATTGAAAAAAAAGTTATTAAAATATAACTACATTGAAATACAACTATCATAATATAAAAATAACAATTTCTAATATGAAAACATGTAGCTTCTTTATTAATATTAAATAAGAAGTCTTAGCAATAGTTCTCATAAGTACCATAATTTCAAATTGATGGTGAGTGTTAATAATATTTTGAGATACCTGCAGCAACTCTAAGTTAATATTAAAATATTTGTTATTTATCTTGGTTATTAAGCCACAGATACTATTAATACTACTGAGGTTAGTTTTCTACATTTATAAGATAGAAAAGCTAAATTTCAGTTAGAGGTTAGTGCAAATAATAATGTAATTTTTTTTTCCAATCAAAGTTGGTACATTCCCTGAATTCTTTTTTCAGGCCCCAGTTAAGAACTCTTGCTCTACAATTTTCATCTTAGAAAGCATTTATTAAAATTTTGAGTAAAAATAAACATAAATTTCTCAGTTGAGCTGTGATAGGTCCTCAGGATCTACTCTTGTCTACCTTTTTAGTTTAATCTCCACTTGTTCACACCAATACATTGGCAATCGGAGCACTTCTTTTTGCACTTTTTTCTCCCAGCTTTATTGAGATACAATTGACATACAACACTGTGTGTGTTTAAGGTGTATAACATGTTGATTTGATACACTTGTGTATTGCAAAATGACCACCACCACAGCTATACCTAACACCTCTGTCACATCATGTGATTCTCATCTCTTTTTCGTAGTGAGAACATTTAAGATCTACTTTCTTAGCAACTTTCAAGATATTATACAGTATTAACTATAATCACCATGCTGCACTTTAGGTCCCCAGAGCTTATGTGTCTTATAACTAGATGTTTTTACCCTTTGATCAACATCTTCTCATTCCCCACCCATCTCCCCCCAATCCCGCCTCTGGTAACTACCATTCTACTCTTTGTTCCAATGGATTCAGCTTTTTTAGATTCCACATATAAGTGGTACCATACAGTATTTGTCTTTCTCTGTCTGACTTATTTCACTTACCATAATGCCCTCAAGTTTTATTCATATCATTCTAAATGGCAGGATATCCTTCTTTCTCATGGCTGCATAATGTTTCACCATGTGTATTTTTGTATGTATGTGTGTGTGTGTGTGTGTATGTGTACATACCACATTTTTTTTAATCTATTCATCCCTTGATGGACAGAGGTTGTTTGCATATCTTGGCTACTGTGAATAATTCTGCAGTGAATATGGGTGTGCAGAATATCTCTTTGACATTCTGTTTTCATTTCCTTTGGATATATATATCCAGAAGTAACATTGCTGGATCGTATGGTAGTTCTATTTTTAAATTTTTTGAGGAAACTCCATGTTGTTTTCTGTAGTAGCTGCACCAATTTACATTCCCACCAACCGTGCTCAAGGGTTCCATTTTCTTCACATCCTTGCCAACACTTGTTATCTTTTGATTTGTTTGATAATAGCCTTTCTAACTGGTGTGAGGTACTAGCTCATTGTGGTTTTGATTTTTATTTTCCTGATAAGTAGTGATGTCAGTCACCTCTATTTGCTCTTTAATGCTTCTTTATCCTTACATTTTCCTTCTTTGGACTAGCCTTCAGACATACCCAATTTTTGCTTTTGTTGTTTTAGCTATTTCCTTCCTCTAAACTAGAATTGGAGAAGGTTCTCCCAGCCCTTCCTTATCCCTTGGTTTGATTTTGATTCCCATGTTGTATTAAAAGTGGCTGTTTACTTATCAGTGTACTTTGTCAGTTGGATCCTTAAGAGTAGGTACTAAGTTGTATTCATCTTTGAAGATGTAGGCATGCAAGGAATGTAGACACTAAAAAGATGAAGGTGTCTGTTTCTAATATTGACATCGTCCAATAAATCTGTTCTCTTCAGTGTCTGCCCTCTTGCAAATCCCATTGTACTTATTGTAGAACCACTTTCAAACTAATTTTGTCTGCCTTCCACTCTCTCCCTCCCCAAGCACCTACCCACTTCCCCACTGGCAGACAGGGTAAGGAGCCTGTTTACAGTATGGTAATAGTTTTTACTTTGGATGAACGTTAATAATACCTAAGGATCTTGTAAATGTCTATGCCTTGGCCTTTCCTCCAGAATAAAATGAGGAATAAGTAGTACTTTTTAAAACTCTCTGAGGTGATTGTAATGTACATTTAAAATTGTGATATACTAGAGTATTATTAATGTCCCTGCAAGCCCTAGGAAATACTATTCCTACATATAGGGCTAAATAAATAATTGTCTTATATATACAGTTGACCCTTGAACAACACAGGGGGTTAGGGGTGCTGACCCCCAAGAAGTTGAAAATCCAGGTAAAACTTTACAGTTGGCCCCCCATATCCACAGTTACATGCCCACAGATTTAACCAACCTCAGCGGATGGTGTAGTACTGTAGTGCATATTCCCTGAAAAGAATCTGCATGTTAAGTGGACCCTCGCAGTTCAAACCCACATTGTTCAAGGATCAACTGTAATAATCAGAACTTATATCATGATACACACATAGGACTGATTTTTCCCATGCAATTTTGAGATAGATAAGAACTTACCATTTAATAGATTTACTATATTAGTTTTTTTTCGATACTGACTTTGCTTTATAAATTAATTCATAGCATTTCCCAGACTATGTAATGATACTTTCACACTGAAATTCTGCTCTCTTGTATCTAGGTCACATTCCTAAAAAACCCTTGACCCTCACTCAAAAATGGAAAAGTCAACGCTGGTGGTAAATCATACTCTTCAGTGTAAAAATTCTACCCTTATTATTCCGTTTGTTTTACCTCATATGAGAACCTCCTACCTGCCAAAGAAAGGTTTCTTCTGCTCTCTTAAAAAGTCTCTAAAATCCACAGATAATATGCGACTTAGATTAAACTCTGACTTCATCAGGAACTTTATAAGAAATTTTTTTTAAAACATTTTTTTTTCTTTTCACCTTTCTCTAAAGGCTTTTGGTACAGAAAGGTTTGGACTGAGCTAGAGGAAATCATTATTTAGGTGAAAAAATTGAAGTTTCTTGAGACTCTGATCATAATGTGACAATAGCAGGACATTAGTATAGATCAGAAGACTTGGAAAGGGAAAGACAAACCTTTGCTGGTGGACACTTTTCACTTGATTTTCCTGTTTTCTTGTACAACCTACATCTGTATCTGTCTCTTGAAAAAAGCATTTATTTATGATGAAGCCCCAAGGTCTCTAAAATGGGATAGGACTATAGCCACAAGAATTCAAAGCTATCCATGTTTAAATTGGCTTTTTTTTTTTTTGGCCGCACTGCACGGCATGCAGGACTTCCCCGATCAGGGGTCAAACCCATGCCCCCTGCATTGGAAGCACAGTCTTAACTGCTGGACCACCAGGAAAGTCAAAACTCTTCCTCATTAAATTTCCTTTCACTCACTACTTAATTTTAAAATTATCATTTTGTATTGAGGAAGAACTTCCAATCTAGATCATTTGAAAAGGAATGTACATGTTTCTTCTCATATCCTCCACCCCCAATTTATTTATACTTAGTGCAATATCAAGATGTGGCCAAAAGAGAGAATGAAAGTTTATTATGTTGTTATTAAATTCTCTAGTTAGCAGCTGTACACTCAGCAATATTAAATGTTATTTATACATGATGCATAGTTGTTTGAACTTCAGTCTGGTGAAATTTAATTTGAGTTAAATCTAAGGGGATTTAAATATATGCATGCAAAATTAATGAGTTAAGTTTTTTAGTGTTAAACATGTAATTCATAAAAAACTAAATATGTATGTTAAAAATATGATCAAGAAAGGGAAGCAAAGGAATAAATACAAAACATCCTGGTATTTTGCTAGCATTTAAGGAGCATTTAAGAGTAATATTTACACAATTATTGAGTAATTCAAACAATTCTTAAAAAGAGGATTTAAAAAAACTTTTCCTGTGACTCTAAAATATTTCAATAATGTATGATAATATTTCAAAATGGTGAATAATAGTATTAATTAGTAAACCAAAACTAGTAATAATTTAAAAATCCCTCTAGATATTACACAAAGTAAAGTTTTTTCATATAGCACGCAAGAATTATTGGAAACATTTTTGTGCTGTTTTCCGTATTCCATGAGAAAAATTTATTTCCTTATTCATATTTGTCAGGTTTATTTGTATTACCATAAAGAAGCATTAGCCATGGTACCTTTATTTGTGTTTCTTTATTGGTTGAAAGTTTGTCTTCATTCTTTCTGATCAACATTTCATTTCTAGAATGAGATATAACGGATCAACAGTTACATTTTTTTTGAAATTTGACCAAAAGAGCCAAAAAATTATTTTTTATTTTATTTTAACTTATTTCCATTTGCAGATATTATAAGACCTTTTGAAAAGTAGCAGAATGTAATAGCAAAGTACACGTTTTATAGCCAGATTGCCTGAACTCCCGTATCTGGTCCAGCACTTAGGAGATGAGTGATCTTGGTCAGCTTATTCCATAACTCTATTTCCCAGTTTTCTCATCTGTAAAAGAGAGATAATCATAGTATTTCTCTCACAGCTTTTATAAGACAATTTATTGACTTATTAGTTGCCTAGGCCAGTGCCTGAAACATAGTAAGTATTATCCAAATATTTGCTATCATGGTTATCATCTAAACAAGACATAGAATCAGCACATGATTCCTATGTGCTGCCATTTCTGACTGAGGTAGAAGAGTACTGCATATTTTTAGAGACGATTCAACTCAGTTCTAGAAACAGTCGTGGAGATACGAAGTATGCAGAGATGAATAAAACAGTCCCTACCCTAAAATATTTCTAATGCAATGGAGAAGATACATACATACACATCTGTCACAGGTAGCACAATTTGAATAGAACTATAACAAAGGCCCAAATAAAATGCTAAGAAAGTATACAGAAGCTGGGAGTTGGGGTTTCCTGGAGGAGATATAATTTAAAATTGGACTTTGAATCATAGTTGGAATTTTGATTCACATAGATAGGTAGTGGGAACAGAGAGAGTACAGGGAAGAAGGTCAGAAATTTTAGAGCACTTTGAAATAATGACTTGGCTGAAGTAGATAGGTGAGGTGGGGGCATGTGGGTATCAACAGGGTAGAGTGAGAGTGAAGGATGGAAATGGGGTTTAGACCAGATCCTGAAGAATACTGACTGCTGTGCTGTTGAAACTTAATCTTCTAGGCAATGCAGGAGCCAGTGGGGGAGTCTGAATACGTGTATAACATAATCAGAATGGTAGTTCAGCATGATTGCTTTAGCAGCAGCATGTTGGGTAAATGGAAGGAAGAGGAGAATAAGGCCATGAGGCCAGTAAGTAGCAGTTAGAACTTAAAACCAAGTTCACTTGTCTTAGAAGCCTAAGGTCTTTCCACCACGTCACGGCGTTGCGAGCCAGGCTGCTGCTTTGGTGTGAATCCGTGTCTCCCAAGGTGGTCTTCAGTGTACTGTTAGTTCTGCCTCTTGTTATGAGGTGTCTCTTTCCTCTTGGTTCTTATTCCCTTTGCATGACTAGCATTTACCTTAGTAATGGTTAATAGACTAGTGGAACAGTTAGTGGTTGGTGACAGTAGTGGAGGAAAACCACTGCCAAGTGCGAGAAGGAACTGTCTCCCCCTTGTTAACTTAACGGCAAAGTTGAGTGCCCCACGAGGCTCTGGTATTCAACCACAGGTGAGGAACTAGCTTGTCCGTCTTCTATCGACGTAGCCCCTTGCAATCTGTGCACATTTGAGAAATACTGAGATTCCTGAAAAACCAATCAAAATTATTCTCAGGGAGGTAGCAATACTAGTTTGAGGTATAAAATCTTCTCTTCTTTTTTCATTTCATGAAGAAATCAAAAGTGGAAATGTTTGTTTATTTAAGCTATATTTTATAGGACTTCATAAAACATTCCATATTTAGTAATAAATATTCACTTTAACAAACTTTCACTCCTGGCTTTCTCTAAGTTTCTAAATTTCAGCTTTTTTTTTTCTAAAATTACTCTCACCACTATTATTTTAAGCTAAAGTTACACTACTTAATTTGGATATCTCTAAATATAACTGTCACTTCTGTTTGTAAAAATATTTATACTTTTCTCATTTACTCAACTTTACTGAATCCAAGGTGAAAAAAAATGCTTGAATTTTAGAATTTAATTTTTTTTAAGTAAGAGAAAGGCATTAAAATCTAATTTGCATATAAAATGGCAAATGGTATTTCACATTAATGATGGCAATTTAGTAAATTTCATCCATTAAAAAGGGCATACACAAGGCCAAAAATGTTTGTGTCATAATAATAGTGTTCTAACTCAAAAGCTTTGGATTATAAACATTTCAAGAACAAATCTTGCCTATAGTCCAAAAGATTATAATTCTGGTATACAAACTACTTGAATAATGACAGCCATTGTAATTAAGTATAAAAGCATAAGCAGTAAGGATAACATGTGTCAGGTTAAAACTACCATTTATAAACCATTAGGCCTCTTTTAATGTGTTATACTCAATCTATTTTCTTGATTTTAATGACATTTATAGGACCTTTAATTAAAATATACATTGATGGACACTGGTACTATATATAGATATAAAATATATAAAGAAAAGCTAAAATATAAACAAACATTTTTCATTAGAATAATAGAATTAGGAAGAGAATATTAGATGAAGTTATAATAGTGTCTTAACCACTTAAATGTATTCCAAGGAAGAGAGACTTATATTACCTGGATCATTTTATTTAATTTTTTTCAATAAAAAAGGAAATAATGTTTTTTAGACAGTTAAATTATTGCTTCTTTGTTCATTTGTTTTTGCTCTCCAAAATCTCTGAGTGTCCTAACATCTTGTAACAATAGAACTGTTAAATTCTTAATCCTGATATAATTAGGAGACTCAATAGGGAGTCCGGGAAAGAATTACTTTGTAATTTAATTTTTATTTTATTTTATTTTTCTCCTTTGAGATATGCAAGAATAGTAAATGGCCTGTTAAAGTGCATTGGAACAATTAAATTATACTGTAGGAGTATTGTGATGAAATGATGTGTATTTAACCTTCTGCTTTTTGTACCTTTCTCGGTGCAGAGAATTTGGAAATGTCATTACACCCTGTTGCTTAACTGCCTTTAAAAATGTTTTATGCAGAACAAATAGCTTAATTTTATGGGGTTTTGTTGATGCTATCCTCTGGAGCAGAACCAAAAGGCATCCTTACTGCCAAAACAAATGAGGAAAATCATTTCCCTTACTGTATTGGCAGAACATTTGTACATGATGGCTTTAAAATAACTTTTGATTTCCAGTGAGATCATTCTCTTATCTTTTCTCACCTGAGTGGACCTTTGAATACAGTCCTGAGCCTGTTAAATTTTGTTAAAAAAAAAAAAAAAGAAAGAAATCAAGGCAAACTAATGTATAAACAACAACAAAAACAAAACTTGAATAAATATATAATTACATTGTTCATTTGGAGAGTTCCCCTGTGTTGCACTTTAGTGGTGAGTGTTCATAATTTAATCTTCTACCTCTCACCCTTCCATGGACCCAGAGTGATCTGGTTAACACCCTTTTCTCTGCCCTCAGAAATCCTGCCAGTCTTTCAAACTTGCTAAATCCTGCAGGATTTCCTCCCTGATTAAACTGGAAAGTGTTACTTGTCTCATTTATTTGACACTGCTTGCAGCATTTTCATGTCAGTGAATCTATATCTCAAACTTTATTGTAGGATCCTTTACTGAATTGACTTTTTGAAGAATGTGATAAAGAAATGTTGACTGATACAAGTCTGCCAGTAGACGGTGAATGAGCAGTGATTGTATTTAAGGCCTTGTGCCAGGTAGGCATTTTAGGGCTGCGGAAATAAGTCACTGCCTTGCCCTCTGTAACTTATAGCCCTAATAAGAGAGCTAAAGTTGAGTACACATATCATTATAGTCATAGGCAGAAAAAGTAAGAAAAACAGTATAGAGGATCAAAGGAGGGAGAAATACTATCTGTTGAGAAAGTTAATCAGGAAACGTCTTCTAAGATGTGCCTGAAATAATGATTTCATTATTCCTAGAGCAACTGCCACTATTAGGTTTGCTGCTAGAAACAACACATGTTTTGGCAATCCTAGAAAAGCCATGTATTGTCTTCGCCACCACATAATATATGATCTTTTGTTTGTGTCAAGAACTGTGAAGGGTCTGAAATTTTACCTTGCTTTTAAGACAACAGGTTAGCCTGTCATAGTTTCATTGATGCTGGCAGAAGACAACGCCTGGGCTAGAGACAGCACTCTGTCACTCACAGCACAGCAGGCAGCATGAACCTCTGTTTCCATCTTGTCTTTGCCTCCTCGAGTCCCACAGGGGATGCGCAAAGCAGCCTAAGTAGACACTGTACACACAGTGAATTTGTGCCATACCCACTTCACCAACCTCCAGCTCAGAAAACTCCCAGTCTCACAAGGGATTTGCTAGCAAAGCTGTCCAGCCTTTGCCCAGAGGGGGACATTATCTTTATTATCCTGGTCAGGAAACAAATCTTCTATTTGCCCTGAAGGGAGATTCTATCTCTGTCTTCCAAGGCTCTTTGAAAAGATAATGTGGAACAAAAGCTGTCAATAAAGTATAGGAATCCTCTAGAGAATTGCCCCCCAGACAATATGTTCAAATAGTCCCGGAAATAATCCTTATGAAGCAATGATTGAGGAGAATGAGGTTATACATTGAGGTTGTTCTATTGTCTGGATACTATTTCAACGTTGAAAAGCTGAACTTGGGTATATTTTTCCGAGGAATTGGTTATCTAATACTTTGAAATTGTAGAAGTACAGTTTAAAGAAGTCACCGTTTTACATAATGATGAAAAATGAATTAAAAAGGATGCTAATCTAAGAAGAAAAGCCCTGCATCTCATAAATTAAAGGTGTTAAGAATATAAAAGCATTATTCTGCTCTACCGATGAGGTATTCTCCGATTTATTCATGTCAATAAGCAAATTAGTCATGAAAATCTTTCCAATGATGGATGATCCTAAAATGAATTTGTATTTTGAATTTGTATTTACACACACATATACATTCTAGCATATCCTTTTGAATAATTTATGCATCCACAGTAAAATTATAATTCCAAAACCAAATTGAAGCTCAAATTAGAATGAGTTTTAGAAATAATCTGAGAAAACCTACTGCTCAGTGCCTGAATTTTTTCCAAAATAAAGGATCAGTGAAGTTTATAAATTCTACAGCTTCACTTCCAGGATCCTGTTGTCTAGTGCTGTTGGTAACCTCCCTCAGGCTGATGTTAAGCCTGCAGTCGAACCTGACATTGTCTTATTTATGTGATATCTTTCCTGAATCATATATGATCCACTGATAGATCTACTGCTATAATGAAGAACATTGATTCTAGGGTATTCTGTGTGTGCTTTGGACTTTTTAGTTGGTTTTCTTTTATATCTCTACTTTTTTCCTTTTGTCTTTTTTCTATGTTGTAACATAACAAAAAGCGCTTGTGTTTTTATTTAAAAGTTTATATACTGCACTATGAAAACAAAGGAACACATGAATGCTGAATATTGTTAGTAAGAAACTTTAGGGGGCTCATTACACTAATAATAACATCAAAATAATGTCATATACCTATAGTTCAAACCATAGAGTGCTTACTCCCATGATAATAAATTTAGTCATAAAAGGATCATCATAATCAAATGCTATTGACACCACTTTTATAAATCCCCAATATTTTTCATGTATCAGGGCCTGGATTTGACTACGTAATGTGTGAGTTAAGTGACAAACGTCTTCCCCATCTAGCATATAAATGCCTAACCTGATATTGTATGGGACACAGCTTTTTAAAAAATCTTAAATTTTGACCATATTTGGGATTCAAACATGTATATCAGATTTCAAAAACTAAAATGCCTACAGGGGCCACTCAGGTAAAAGAAAAGTCTGAAGAGAATCAGAGAGTGCCTGTCCCATTGAAAGAAGATTTCAGACTCAACTCCAGAAGAATGGTGCCACATAGGAAGGCATGCCTGTTGCTCGCCTTTTAGATTTTTCTAGAGACACCAGAAATCTAGATTTTTATGCAAAATTTCTCACTTTTGAATATTGGGCAGTAATTTAAAAATAATTAAACAGTCCTCACTAAATAAAAATATCTTCAATCAGCAGCATCTAGTATGTAGTTCAATAACCAGAAAGTCCTTCCAGACTAGCAGAACACAGGATAGGATGGTGGTGGGTGGAAGGAGGGGAGACATCAGGGAGAGATAATAGAGACCTTTAGGGAACAAACTGCCTTAGATAGGAAGACAGTTTGTCTTATTGGCACAGGTGGAGCAATATAGTCTAATATATATGACCATTGATACCGGGTAGTAGGATGCCATACCTGAACTCTTCTTAATCCAGGACCTGAGGCTCTTAAGCATCCTGAGGAGGAAAAGGCTATTTCTAGAAATATTAATAATATCTTAAGAGACCCAGTCTACTCTACTGGGAAATTTCTACTCATTCACCAAAATGTTCACTTGAGAGCAGAAGATGATTGCCTACAAAAAGAAGGGAGCCAAAGAAATGTCCATGTAGCCTGGCTCAAAGCAGCCATAGAGGCAGGAGAGGAAGAGAGAACATCTTAGGAGTCCTGTACACCAGGGCATGTGGATCCAAGGCACAGGCCTTTGGAGGCTATGAACAAAAAACTATAGGGGGTTCTGGTGAAAGTCAGCATCGCTCAAAATAGAATTCATCATCGCTGACCAGCAGAGCCTGTGAAGATGATACATTAGCATGAGAAGGTGATCCCATGGAATTCAGAAAGAGACACAAGAAAGGGAGCCGATTGAGCTTTTTCAGTCGGGGGAGGGGGAGTGATTGATCCAGCAGGTGAGGGGATAAGCTATTAACCGGGAGGCTTTTAGGTCTTGAGGCACAGGAAACATTTGAGAACTTACCAGTTGCTACCATTACTTAAGGGAATTGTATACCTTGGTTCCCATCCATAGATCTGCACTGTAGAGTTGGACAGAGAAATATGCTTTTTTTTTTAAAAGAAGCTCCCAAATAATACTTAGGTAAAGTTCTGGTAAGGATTAAATTAAATGTTGAATCTGAAGTGCTCAGTACAAAAGTTAGAAAGCTGATAATGCCAAGTGTCAGTGAGGATTGCTGGTAGAGTATAAACATGTCACCATTCTGGAGAGCATCCTGACACTACAGTAAAAGATGAAATGTATGCTTCGCTAAGACCCAGTAATTCTGCTCCTGGTTATACATACCAGTGGTATTCTTATACAGATCCCAGAGGGACGTGTACAAAGATGTGCTGCTGCTTTTGGCGGGGGGAGGGAGTGGTTCTTGTCAATAAAGTACTTTATTAATACAAAACAGACTATTGTGGTAAGAAGCCTTTTCCCGCAGTAGCTTATACACCGTCACTTCTGGTGTAGTCACTGCAACTGAAATGAGCTGTTCATGGAGATCATAAACATTAAAATGATTCCTCTAGGTCTTATTGGGAGAAGATGTGCCGATGTTTGCTGTGGTGGAGATTTGGAGACAATTTGGGTGTCCTCACTGGGAGAGTAGAAGAGGGAATATGGGGGATCCATACCCCAAATATTACAAAGCAGTTAGAAACAACAGACTGTATGTATACATAGGGCTTTGTATAGGGGTCTTCAAAACCCAGTTCTTAGTATAAAAGATGAGAAAGACTTTACATAAATTAAAATATACCATTTACATAAATTAAAAAATGCACAAAAAGCAATATACACTTTATAAGAACATATGCAAACAACAAAAAAACTGTTAGTCTTCCCAGGAACAGTTTACAGTGATTGCCTCCTGGAGGGATGCAGGGAGAACATGAAGGGGGGAAGGGAAGGAAATAAATAGATAATTAAAATAAGAGAGGGACCTTTTAAGACCAATGATAATAATGAGCCCTCAGTTGCATAATATAACAAACTCAAACCTCTGCACATGAGTTTATAAGTAGAAGAAAGAAAAACTAAAATGAAGTTCTTGCCACGCTATCTGGCACATGGTATGATTAATCTATCATTTAAGCAAAAAGAGGAACAGAAACAGTCTGAGAAAAGAAAAGGATAGAGAAAACAATTTCTTTCATTCCAAAAAAAAAAAAAAAAAAAGTTCACAGTTAAACATTTGTGGAATTAGATTTAAAAAGTACTTAATGATTTCTGCCTGTGGTCCCAGCAAAGTGCTAGGCACTCTTTGAGATGAAAAAGAGGTATTTGATATATTCTCTCTTCAATGAAGAAACCAACAAATTTGAAATACAACGAAAATTTCCTGAAATCCAGTGGGAAACTGGTAGAGTTAAATAATGTTTTAAAAATAATCAAAGATGTTTGTGGTGTATTATGAAGTGATACATTATAAACAAAGGATGAATTATAAATTCATTCATTATAAATCCTTTCATTCTTTTGTGCACAAACGTTATTGAGAGTCCACCACACCAGGTTCAGTGCTAGGTGGTAAAAATGCAAAGGGAACTCAAAGAGGTTCCTGGCCTTTGGGGGGCAGACAAGTTCAGGAGAAAGATTGGACAGAAGAGGTTACAGCAGGTTAAATGCAGAGCAGTGCTGGTTGAAGTATGGGTTGCCTCTAAAGGCCTGAGACTTGAGATGAGCCTTCAGAAAGATTAAAAAAAATAATAATAAAGTTTAGCATAAAATAAAAGTTGAAAGATAAGTGTCTTAATTTGGCAAATAATGCCGTAAAGAAGATAAAGTCTTGCTTGATCTTCTCAAAGAAGGAAGTAGAACCAACAAAAATAGAACAAAATAAAATGTATTGAATTGCAGAAAAAAAATGAAATGGTTTTTCAGTGTGGTTTATTTTTATATGCAGTTGCATAACAGTCCATTACCTTTTATTCCAGATACACTGGCCAAGTACAGCAGTAAAAACAGAAGAATGCATAATGAAAGGAAAAGATGCCGTGAGTATTATTCATTGTAAATTAAACAAATCATCAATTATAGTCATGGTCAGTGACAAAGGACTGAATCTCTAACCTTTTATTTGCTCCTAAAAAGCATATATGCAATTCATTTCAAGAATAAATATCTATCTATATATCTATAGATATATATATTGATATATACATAAATATATCAATATACATGTACACATACATACATGTATACACACACATGTATACACATGCACATATGATATATACATACACATTTTCTATATATATAATTACTTAAAAATTAATTTCAGTGTAGAGGTAGAGTAGGGCACCAAGGTACCATCTAGATCTTGGTTTTATTTTGTCTTATAATATTTTAATCAACTCAGATTTATAAATTCCTTCTAGTCAGGCTTATCTCCTATGTATTGGGGAGAAAAATAATTTCAGGTAATTTCTTAATTTGAGGAAAAGCTAAGCACCATCTTTGTGAGATTTCATCTCACTCTGATTAGTAAATTAGAAACAAATGAAGAAACTAAAGGAGAAAAAACTTGAAAGAAGGTGGCAAAGGCAATAAACATGCTTTATATATTCCACATGTTTTGAGGATGTCTCCTACTGAAAGAATCAATATTCCATCTCTCCATAACTTCCCTGCAGCGTGTGAGAGGGAAGAGGTGGTCCGGCTGCAGTGGCCCTGCCGTAGTTGCTAACACACGAGTACACGGGTGAAAGGACTTTTCACATGCTAGGAGTAGCTGGCCGATGACACAATTCACAGCTTTGGAGGAAGGCATGCACAACTCCTTTTGAAAGTTAACTCATCCTTTTTTTCAGTAAGAAAAAAAAATACCATGTAGAAATCTAACACATATTATACTCACTCCTGATTCTTGCAGCAACTGGGTAACAGCCAAGGGATGAGTCAAGACATCCTTGCTGCCTTAGTCTACAGCGTGATGCTGACTAATTGAACACATTCAGAGGTTGTGTCAGTCTAAGCCCACCCGAGCCAAAATGTGGTCTAATTGGCTTCCTCAAGATGTGACAGTTTCAAGAGATGAGAAGCAGGTGCTTTTGACAATATGAAAATAGGATATTAGATTTTCCCAACTATACGGGTCATATACAGACTAGGATGCTGCATGAAGGGGAAATTAAAGGAATAAGTTTGTGTGCCCCAGATAATCGGTTCAGTAGTGTGTTACCTGTTCTTACCAAGGGAATGCTATATTCTGAATCACTTACGGTGAGATAGTTCTGCTGGCCTTTTCATCCTAATACTGTTATATGAGAGAATTTAAAAGTCAGAATCTGACCTTATAAAGCATAATATGTACTGACTATTGCATGTACTAATGTCAAAGTGATATTTAGCAATAAAAGGGTTTAGTATTTCTCTCATAATTTAAATGAACTAGCGGTACCTGATTTGCCAACAAGGTATTTGCTAAAATTAATTTAGTCAAGTTTGTCTGAAGTAATTTTAAACTTTTTTTCAGTCAGCATACTCACCTAATGACTGATCTATTAAAACTTTGTTACACATGGAGTGTGTATCAGGTACTGGGTTTGATTAACTACAGAATACAAAGATGTGTAAAATCAAGATTCTGTCCGTGATAAGATTACAGTTGAATCCCATTATGGGCAAACTAGAGCTCTGGGGCCGAATGTGACCTGCCATAAATGAAGTTTTGTTGGAACACTTCCATATACATTCATTTTTCTGTTGTCAACGGCTGCTTTTATGCTATAGCTGCAGAAGTAAATAGTTGCAGCAGAGACCAGATGGCCCATCAAACTAATTATATTTACTCTCTGGTCCTTTATAGAAAAAGTTTGCTGATCTCAGGACTGTAATCTTATAGTAATAGGTATAAAATGTTATTTTTATCAGTTATCTTTCTATCTGTTTACTTAAAAATTCTCTATGAAAGTACTTTATATGAATTTATGAGTGTGAAGATATAAGACTTATTTTGTTGTTATCCCAAACATCAAAACTCTGTAGTGCCCTAAGGTCTGCATATGTTCCCTTAAGTGTAATGAAGCTTTTTCTAGTTATTTGTTTTCTGACTTTATGCTGATTCATTGTTTATATGAAATTTAAAAACATAACAGGTTTGGGAAGAATTTAATTATTTAGTGAAACATATTGCCATGTAAATCTTTATACTTGGATAAATTTCTGAACAGTGCTTTTTTAAAATTCCTCGTGTACTAGAATACATGAAAATGATACACTCGCATTATTAAATGTAATTCATACATCGCTGTATTGGTCACCTCCGTCTCTTCTTCCACTGGTCCTTGTCTTCTTTTCATCTGCCCCCTTTGCCTTCTCTAACCAAGCACGGACTATACATGAGATTTCTAGGGCTCGGAAAAGCAAAAATCAAAAAAGAACTAAATATGTTCATTACACTAACCAATTTCTTTTTTTTTCCCCCTGTTTTAGAGTGAGTGTGCAAATTATGTTCGGGTTTTGCATCACTATAATAGGACGCACCTTCTGACCTGCGGTACTGGAGCTTTTGACCCACTTTGTGCCTTCATCAGAGTTGGATACCATTTAGAGGTATGATGATTTCATTCATTGCTCTCAATGAATTATCAAAAGTAATGCTTAAAAGAACTTTGTTTTAAAAGAAAGGTTGTGGCATTTCTTCCTACAAAAGAGAAAAGCATTTGTGATCTTCTGATTACGCTTTCTTGAGTCAGATAAACGATCTCTCTGGGCCTTTAAAATTCTTGCCATCTTCAAAATCTGTGAACCAATTAATTCTTTATGTATTCATTCACTGAAGAATTTCATTTACTTAATTTGTCCGCTTAAAAATATTTCTTAATATCAAACTGTGTTCTCTATTGTCTTCTTATATAAAATTTTATTGGTGTGCCAAACTAGAATGAATATATATATATATGAACATATATATACAAGCATATATGAAAATAAATTTATATAAATAAAATTACTACATACAGTATTTTTTAAAAGACATGCAAAGGCTTGTTGATCCTGTAATGACTCCTTTTCTTGGCCAGGTGAGGTGGGGGAGGTAGAGTTGGGCTGGGGGAGATTGCAAACTGACTTAAGATAAACTTTACTTGATGAGAGCTATACATGTCCTCCCCCGAGACCCCACCACTAGATGGTATGGTATCCTGAAAGCAAATCCCAACTGAATTCTGCCACATACACCACATTATATTTACTAGCAACTAGGCTTGACATTCAGTCATATAAGTGGTTTCAACAAACTGGGTAAACTCTCAGCTTTGGTTTATTTAGGCGCATTTTCAAGCACCTTACATCACAGTTTCACTGTGAATAAGCCTACTAAACAATATACTGATGTCAGGATCTGTTACCTTCCCTTGTGGTCAGAAGGCAGAATCCTGCATCAAGATGGGACACAGATAAAGCAAAGCTCTGGATGATCTGTAGTTAAGCAGCTAGACTCTCTCTCTGTCTCTCTTTTTTTTAAATTCAAGTATAGTTGATTTACAGTGTTGTGCCAATCTCTGCTGTGCAGCAAAGTGAGTCAGTTATACACATGTAAACATTCTTTTTTTTAATATTCTTTTCCATTGTGGTTTATCACAGGATATTGAATATAGTTCGCTGTGCTATACAGTAGGACCTTGTTGTTTATCCGTCCTGTATAGAATAGTTTACATCTGCTACTCCCTTGATTCTTGGACCCCAGTTATGAAAGGGCAGCAGTGACTATAAAATATTTTCAGCCACCACATATGAAGAGCAACATTCGTTTCACTAGTGAAAAATTATTTCTGATATTCCTGATACTAGTTAACATGCAGGTGCACACATAATTAGCAGTATCTGAAGTGCTCACTCTAGCTGCCTTTGGAGAGTGCCCCTGATTGAGGCACTTCAGCTGTTAAGCATCCTTATAGGCAGGATTTTTGATTAGCATATTTTAAATGTTAACTAACCACCCCTAGTTGTAGATTAAAGTTAAGTAGCATACACAAACACATCACAGTGTATTTACTAAATTATTTTAAAGAAACAATGCAGGTAATATAGTAGGAGAACATTAGAAGGCAAGTAAGTCCAGTGCAAAGTCAGAATATTTACATATATACAAAGTATACATATGTATATACATATGCATATGTACATATGTGTATACAAACACACAGGTATACATAAATACAAAGTCAGAATATATACAACTTGTGATGCAGATTTATTGGTGACAGATCCTCTCAGTTTTCATTAATCTGAAAATGCCTTCATTTCATCTTTATTTTTGAAGGATATTTTCCCTGGATATAGAATTCTGAGTTAACATTTTTTTTTCTTTAAGCGTCTCAGAAATGCCCTATTGTTGTCTAATCTCTTTCTCATGTAGATTTAGGTTTCATTCATGCTGGTATTATCCTGTTTGTAACTGCTTTATCTTTCAAGATTTTCTCTTTATCTTTGGTTTTCAGTAGTTTCTCTATACTGTGCCTATGTGTGTGTAGTGGCAGTGTTGGAGAGATTGTTATTTATATTTCTTGGGATACTAAGATTTTTGGATACAGAGTATATGTTTTACACCAAATTTTTGGCCATTGTTTTTTCCAAATAATATCTCTGCCTCATTCTTTCTCTCTTCTCCTTCAGGGACTCATAGACAGATAGATAGATAGACAGACAGACAGATTGACTTTTGGGCAGTGTCCCACAGATCACCGTGATTCTGTTCATTCTTACTCAATCTTTTTTTCCTCTGTTTTTCAATTTGGATAAATACCTTTGATCTATTTTCCCTTTCTTCTGACATCTCCCATATGCTGTTAAGCCCACTCCATTAATGGTCCCTGTAAATATTGTACTTTGCAATTCTAGAACTTTCATTTTGTATATTTTCCATTTCTATCCTGAGTGCTCCCCCATATTTTTATTTATTATGACTCTCTTTTCCTTTAAACTTTTGAACATATTTTAATAGCAGTTTAAAAATCCCTGTGTGCTAATTTTAACATCTGGGTTACTTTAGGTTTGCATTGACTGTTTTTTCTCTTGACGATGCATCATATTTTCTTGTTTCTTTGCATGTCTAGTAATTTTTATTTTGTACTGGACACTATAGATTATATACTTTAATTCTTGATTCTGAACTCTGTTACCTTTGAAGAGAGTCTGTTTTTATTCTGGCAGACAGTTTACTTGGCTGGACTCACACTCAAAACTACCTTGCAATGGGCAGCATCCACGCATCTCTTTTAACTTTCCAGCCACTGCTTTTCAGGGTCTGCTTGCACATGCAGTTCAGGTGTCAGCTAAGGACTTGGGAAAGAGTATAGACACAGATCTCAGGGTGCCTCCTTCAGTTTCTGGATATGCCTTCTCACTTTTATGTTCATCTGGTACCTTAAATTTCTGTCCTATGCCTTTCCAAGCTAGAAGGTCTCTAGCTTTCTGCTTGAGTTCTAGCCATTCCTCCCCACATGAATTAGGACATTCCTTGAGTGAAAAACTCTCCAGTCTTTGTCTGCTCTTACTGAATCCACTGCCTTCAAATAATTTTTTTTTGTACTTTTTTACTTAGTTAATCATCATTATCTGTGGGAGTTAGTTCAGTACAAGCCGCATTGTCATGAGTAGACGTGGAACTCCATGTAATTTACCTTCATATACATAATGTTGAATATTTTTCTCATGTAATTATCTTAATATTAGGTCTGATTAAAAACATATTTTGAAAAAAATTCTGTGTGTGTCATAAAAGGAATATGTGGTCAGATGATAATAAGGGCAGTGAGAGATTTCTTCCCAAAACTCCATTTGGAGGCTTGGTAAAATTTCATATGAGGGGATAAAAAATTACAAATTGTTATAGGCAAGGAAAATGTTTAAAAAGCACAGAGATAGGCACATATGGAATAGGTTCACAGACATTAGTTGGTTGGGAAACAGCAGAAGATAAAGCTGGGGCAAATTGGTGGAGGATGTTGATGCTAGACAGCAGCATTCTGCAGGTATTTCTAAAAACAGCATGGAGACTAGGAAGGAGGTTGAGCATAGTGTTTGATTGACATGTCATTAGTAATATTTAGGATTGATTCAAGAAGAGAGGGATGAAAGGCAGAGAGAAATTAAAGGGAACTCTTATCAGAGTCTTAGTGAGAGATCATGAGGATATTTGAGTGTTGTCACAATAGCAAAGGAAAGGAAGTGTGGAGCTGATGTGAGAAGCCACTCAGCAGGAGCTTATATAACTTAACATTTTATTGGATGTTGCTGACGAAAAGGAATCAAAAAACAATTCCAATTTTATTTCTTGATGATTGGGAAGAAAAACAAAGTCTAACAGCAAGAGGAAACTAAGAAGATAAGAGTATGTTTCTGTGAGAACATAAAAAAATGCTCAGTGTTTCTCAGTTATAACTCTTTTATTTCCACGTACAGTTATTTGAAATATTGATCCTGCAGCTAGGATAGGGTGTTATCAGAATAGGTTGAATTATTGAACCCTAGGGAGTTAATGGTCCCTGAAGGAGTCTCTCCTTTCTGTTTTTCTCTCTCTCCCTCATTCTCTATCTTATTTTTTTCTCTTGCTTTCCTTCTCTGCCGTTCACTTTATCAAAGTAACTTGGAAAATGCCATTATTTAGGTGACAGTAGAATGTTTAGGGAATATCAGTGTAAACACACTGAGAAGACATAGTAGTATAAGGCAAATCATGTCAGTGCAAATTAGAATCACACTTGTAAGAGTGAAAGGAAAAAAATTAATAATAGACAACATTATCAGTGCTACAGAGAGGGCAGTTTTGGTAAAGGGATGAGAAGTTAGAATGTAGGAGATGAAGAAGTGACTGAATTGTGATAAAGGCAGTAATATTGCCTATTCAATCCAGAAATAGAATTGTTAAGGAAAAGAAGTATGGAGAAGGATATAAAAAGTATAGGAGTGTTGAAAGGTTTTTCTTAGGATAGTAGATGGGGAAACTTAAATTATTTATTGAACAAGAAGATATGATCACTTTCCTTCTTGGAGTTAAGGAGGGCTGGGTGGGAAGCAAGTTTGACAAGGAGGGGGACTGTCTTACAGTCAGTGGAGAGATCTCATTAACAGTTGGATGTAAAGGGCTATTTTTCAAGAGAGAAACCAGAACTAGAAATGCAGATTTGAGAATTAACAGCGTGTGTATGTGTGAAAGCTGAGCCCTTTAGGTATGATATCATTGCTTAGGAAGAGAATTTGAGTAAAAAGGGGAAAATAGTTGAATATAGAGTCTGGAAACGCCAATATTTGAAGGGCTAGTGGAGGAAGAAAAACCCACAAAGGAGACTAACAAGAAGTGACTAGAAAGGTTAGGAGGAAAATAGGAGAGGCGGATAGCACAGAAATGAGGAAGTGATCACCAGTGTTACAAGTCTCAAAGAGTCAGTGTCATTGGACTTTGAAAGTCTTTGGAGACATTTATGAGAGGAGTTTCAGTAAAATGTGGATGCAAATCATGGTTTTCTGGCATAAAGGATTGAAACCAACTTTCTCTTGAATCACATTTGTCTCTTTCTTCATTTCATTATTTTTAATTTTTTCCTGAAGTATAATATAAATACAAGATGTACACAGTGTGTGAATGTATTGCTAGATCATGTCCACAAATTGAATACCCCTGTGTAACGGACACCCAGATTGAATCATTTCTTTTATTTTTTGCTTTTATTTGCACCTTTTTTTCCCTCATAGGTTGTAAACTCTTGGTTTTGTTTTATCTTTTTCTCTTATGCCCCTTCTAGTTTAGTCTTCATTTTCAAAATTATTTTTTCTTTTTATTTCAAAGTCCTTCCTGAATTCTATCACTTCATTTTTGAGTTTTCCTAATTTTGATTTATGTATTTTATTTCTTGTATCTTTTTTTAACTTCTTTTGAAATACTAAGTTATGTTTGATTCTCATCCACTTTGTGGCATGTCTGTTTGACAAACTTTCATTGTCTGTGGTAATGTTATTCTGTTTATTATTCTTTTATCCTATGGTAACGTTGTACTAGATTCAGGTGGCATCTTTTTCTATTGCTCATTTTTATAAAAAATTAGTTCCTGAACTTTTAAAAGGGAAGTGTGGATCAGAATAGGTGTATGTCTAGCTTTACATTTTAGAACTCACCATTCTGTTTTGTTTTGTCAAGTTTTCAAAAATATGGAGATATGGATCTAGATACAGATATATAGATATGGATATAGATATAGATATTCTTCTGGCCATGATCTTTTTCTCTTTTGTCTGGCTGTTGCTTTCCCTTGACCTTCTTTATCCCTCGTCTTGGACAAATTGTATTCTACTTCCAGCAGTTTCTTCTTGGAAGGGAAATGGGCTGGTTAATTTTGAGGATTCATAGGACTCCATTCTTTCCTCAGGCCCTTTGAAATCACCCACAGATTGAGTCAGCAAGAATTCCTCCCAGGTTCACCTGGAATTCTAAAGCGATGCTACACTACTAGTGAGCGCTTATTGGAAATATGAGAGTTATTTTCTTCTCACATTTGACAAAACCTGGTTGCTTCTCTCTGCTTCCTCTGGCAAGATGTTAATATCCTGTGTGTTTTATAGCTTGCAGTAGTTCATCCACACCTGCTGGTACTTAGGGGCTCATGGAGATGTCTTAATAGCCACTTTGCTGTAGGTGTTGTCTGTGAGCTTGTCGTTTGGCATTTCTAGTTGATCCATCTGTTTTTCTGAGAGAACTTATGGAAAATAGAAGGTATGCCTCTGCTGCTATCCTCTCAGAAATCTAATATTACCGAGTCCAATCTTGTACTGCTTGCTGCACGACAGGCCAATAAATCTAGAGATGGGTTGTTGGGGCAAAAGGAATAGTGACTTTATTCAGAAAGCCAGCAGACTGAGAAGGTGGTGGACTGGTGTTACAAAGAACCATCTTACCCGAGTGAGAATTCAGGCTTCTTTTATCCTAAAAGGGGAGAGGATATGGCAGGTTGTTGCAAACTTCTTGGTGCCGGAATCCTTTGTTCTTGCAGCTGTCCACGTAGGTCAGGTCACTGATGTTTCTATAAACCTACAATACGACAATTGTTATTCTCTGTTCTGCAACTTTTTATCTCTGTATGAATGAAAAAGAGTTATACCTTTAAAGGTCAGAGCCTGGAGAATGGGCTATGATATATATGTCAGGCTGTAGGCAACATTCTTTTACAGAAGGTGCAGAGCCAGCATGACTAAGCACAGGCAACAGAGCGCAAAGGTTAGAACTAAAGGAATAGATCCAGCATGGAGTCAGGTTTGTTCTTCTCTGTTACACTAAGAGTAGTATTTATGTATTTATTTTTTAATTGTTTAATTTTTGGCTGCATTGGGTCTTTGTTGCTGCACGCGGGCTTTCTCTAGTTGCAGCGAGCGGGGGCTAATCTTCGTTGTGGTGGGCAGGCTTCTCATTGCAGTGGCTTCACTTGTTGCGGAGCATGGGCTCTAGGCACACGGGCTTCCGTAGTTGTGGCACACGGGCTTCCGTAGTTGTGGCACACGGGCTTAGTTGCTCCGCTGCGTGTGGGATCTTCCCAGACCAGGGCTCGAACCCGTGTTCCCTGCATTGGCAGGCAGATTTTTAACCCTTGCGCCACCAGGGAAGTCCCAAGAGTACTTTTTAAATAATAAAATGCTATACAAATATAAAGTACTATGTAAAATACTACAAGTTTATGTCTACTTCTAATTTTACTCACCTTTCATAGAAAATCTAAATTATGTGTTGAATGTAGAGGTTCAGACAAAAAAAATCCCAGAGGTTCAGGTATAAAACATATGTTTCTAGAGAACTGGCAAAGGCCTTGAACTGCTGCACAATAAAAATTGCTTTCATCGCTTAACAACCTACGTTTCTCTAAGAGCACAATGACTTTAGCGCAATGCTATTTATTAGCCTGCTACTGTTTGTATTAGTTTTCTGTGTTGCAGAACAAACTACCACAAATTTGGCAGCTTAAAACAGCACACATTTATTATCTCACAGTTTCTGTGGGGCAGGAGGAGACCAGGCCCTGCTTAGCTGGCTCCACTGCTCCACGTCTCTGACGGCTGAAATCAGTGTGTTGCCTGGGCTGCCATGTTGCTGGAGCTCAGGGTCGTACTCCAGGTTCTTGTGGCAGTTGTAGGACTCAAGTCCCCATTTTCTTGATGGCTGTCACCCGGGGGCTGCTCTCTGCTCCTAAAGGCCCCCAGCAGTTCTTTGCCATGTGGCCCTATCACCACACGACAACATACTTCTTCGAAACCAGCAGGAGAATCTTTCTGTCCAATTTACTGAGGAGTCATATAGTATAACCTAATTATGAGAATTACTATACCATCACCATATAAAGTACTATAATCTAGAGGGGGGTTTCTACCATATTTATAGGTCTTGTCCAAACCCAAGGGGTGGAGATTATACTAAACCTCTATAAGAGGGGGTGGGAATATTGGGTGCCATTAGTATTCTGCCTACCATACTCTCATTTACATATCTTTATATAAAAGGAAGATTGTATGAATAAGTACAAGTGTTTTAAGAGGATGGTTCTGGGGGAGGCAAGGCAAAGGCACAGAGCGAAGGGTGAAAAATAAAAGTCATTCTTTTCTAAACTTTGTCCACGGCTCTCCTCTTAAAAAAAAAAAACGAAAAAAACCTAACATCCCTCCTTGTAAGAACTGTAAAGACTGAGGGGTGAATGTTTGGGCCGCCTCCAAATTTTGCCTGCTCAAAAATGGGAAACTTTGATTGTCTTTGAGAGCATAACATTTGAATGTAGGTTGCTGTGGTATTTCATTAGTATAGGGTAAATTTTCTCAGTGTATTTTAATTTAAAGCCTATTTATATCAGTTGTTAAGTATGCAGACTGTATTAGTCATGCAAATGTGTCTGGCACCAAAGATAATCAATAATGCGCTTTTTGATTTTCAGTATATGATTTTGACGCGTTTCATCTACTGCAGAAAGTAGCAGCTCAGCTACTTAAGTTGGGATACTGTCAGCTTCAAAATCAAAAGGGTTATACATTAACTCAGTCCAGTATAAGTCTCTTTGAAAATACGTTAGGAACTGTACCCAAATAATGTTTTTTTTACCAAGTTCACGTTTGTACTTCGTAGACTGGAAATTATGTATTTTTCTAGTTGTTTGTATTCCCTAGTTAAATATTTTCTGATGTGCCAGTAAGAGATTACTATCCAGACATAACAGGTTCTTGCCTTTTAGAGTCATGTGTTTTATATATTATCTCTTGGGTCCTTTAGAGCTTGAATCCTTTATTTTCAATAAATATTGAAAATATCTTTTCAGGCAACAATACTTAAGTGTCCAAAATAGATTGAAACATAAATATTATGAGTACATGGATTTTTATCAGATATATTTTCCTCACAGGTTCTTAATATTTGTTTCTTAGCAGATTTTTAAATTGTTATTTTCTGCTTAGAGTACAGAGTCAAAATCCCATTGGGAGAGCCAGCAAAACTAATAACAATTCCCAGAGGTTTAAAAAGTTACTCTCTTAGAGTTATATGACTGATCTTTGTAGTTTGTTTTACACAACTGAGATCAGTATAGCCATGCATTTAATATTCTTTGTGTTTTTCACAAAGAAATATGCATATTTTGATTTCACAAATTATTTTGTTTAATATCAACTCTTGTCACACCCAGCTTTTAAACACACAAAATTTCAAAGATTTTCTAATTTGTTCTCTTAAAGAGTTTCTGTTAGGTCCCTATTTATTTCTATTGGTTTACCTGCAGTTATCTTAACAGTAGGTACAAAAATGTTAAAGATAATAATTTTTAAATTATTTTGTAAAAATCTAGGGTGAGCATTAGCCATTTGAATAGAATAAATACATGAAAATTTACATTGAGTATTTAGCAACATTTATTTTTTCAGATAATTTTTATATATTAAATTAGCTATTAGTTGACAAAAATGTCTATATTATAATTTGTATCAAGATTATTTTTATAAACCTTGTTGGTCAAATGTTTTGAAGGGCAACTGTGGTCTGTAATTTCCTGATCTACTTATGTGAAAATAATATATAGAAATGTTTTATTGATTTAAAAATTATGGCAATTTATTTTATATTCATTTCAAATAAGTGATTAAAAGGTTATATGTATGACCCTATGAAGTCAGGTTTATGTTTTATTCTGACCTCAGTCTATGACGTTTTCATTCTGGAGACCATGTGTTGTACAGGTATTTTTGACTGGAGGTGTAATGGAAATTATAAGCAATGAAAATAGCGATTACCTAACAATAATACTTTTTTAAAAAATTAAATTAATTTATTTTTGGCTGCATTGGGTCTTCATTGCTGCGCATGGGCTTTCTCTAGTTGCGGTGAGCGGGGGCTGCTCTCGTTGCTGTGCGGAGCTTGTCATTGCAGTGGCTTCTCTTGTAGCGGAGCACGGGCTCTAGGCTCATGGGCTTCAGTAGCTGTGACATGCAGGCTCAGTAGTTGTGGCTCGCGGGCTCTAGAGCACAGGCTCAGTAGTTGTGGCGCACGGGCTTATTTGCTTCGTGGCATGTAGGATCTTCCTGGACCAGGGATCGAACCTGTGTCCCCTGCATTGGCAGGCAGATTCTTAACCACTGCACCACCAGGGAAACCCCAATACTTTTTTTCTGAAGTAGGAAGAATGGAAATATTTTATCCATTGGAATAGATATTAAAAGTTAAATGTGAAAAAGGAAATTATACTATCATCATAGCTATCAAATAGGCAATAGTTCTTTTAAAAAGAAGACATCCTAAGAGTTACTATCACAAGGAAAAATATTTTTTTTCTTTTATTTTGCGTCGTAAAAAAAGACAAAATTTTTTGAGTAGGTAAAGAAGGTTAATTAAATTTCTTATCACATTGTATCAAGATTTATTATTTAGGAACTAGCATTAGAAGACTTAAATAGTAACCAATACTTTAAAAGAAATTATATCTATCTTGTCCATCAGGTGTTCAACCATTTTCTTCATTGTTTTTCTGCTTTCTTTACTGCAAATCAAAAGATATTTTTCAGTGCAGGTGATAGAAAACGCAATATTTCAACCCCTGGGACATAAAAAGGTGAGCATGACACTTTCTCCAGGAGCTTGCAGTCTATTATTTTTGTGATCTTTAATATCCCTAAGGTTATTTTAAAATGTCTTTGATAAGAGGGATTGTTCCTTCAAGGTCTTTCTCTCCTGTCAATCTTAATACTGAAAGCTAGTTACATGATCTTCTGGTGGGAAGGAAAACAGGATTCCTTGGGCTAGTTTTTGTTTGAGAATGATTATATGAAAGCTTTTGGAAAGGCAGACTGCTTGACACTCTTGTGCGTGCTCTGCATGTGAGGCAGTTAGTAAGAAACCCCACTCTCCAGCACCACGTGCCTGGGACCAAAGGGAAGGTGCAGAGAAAAAGCAAGTGATGCTGTATTGCTGAGCCACTTTCCTATTGGCCCCTGGGGATAAGGGATCAGGAGAGGCTTATGCTCGTCCAGAAGTCTACCTAATTAAAGAAGTAGCAGGCCAGATCCTCAGGGAGCAGTGAGCTCTGCCATGAGGGCTATTTTTTCCCACTTAATACATAGAATACATGGAAAAAGGCAGTAAAATAAAAAGTGAAAGTGCTCCAGTGCCAACTTTTGCCCACCTCTTCTGGGGCACCCCTACGTTAATAGTTTTTTTGTTTTTTGTTTTTAAGGATTTTTATTTATTTATTTATTTATTTGGCTGTGTTGGGTCTTCGTTTCTGTGCGAGGGCTTTCTCTAGTTGCGGCGAGCGGGGGCCACTCTTCATCGCGGTGCGCGGGCCTCTCACTATCGCGGCCTCTCTTGTTGCGGAGCACAGGCTCCAGACGCGCAGGCTCGGTAGTTGTGGCTCACGGGCCTAGTTGCTCTGCGGCATGTGGGATCTTCCCAGACCAGGGCGCGAACCCATGTCCCCTGCATTGGCAGGCAGATTCTCAACCACTGCGCCACCAGGGAAGCCCAGTAGTTTGATATTTATTTTTCCAAACGTGTGTGTATACGTGTAAGAGCAAAAAACATACTCTACTTGAAGTTCTGATTTTGTTAATTTTTACTCAAAAATATTTCAAAGACATTACTATTTATATATTTGGACATAATAATTCTATCTCATTCATTTAAATGGTGCATAGTATTTCATAGCAAGAATGAACCATAATGTAATTAAGTGATTTATTTTTAAACCGTTAATTCTCAGTCTACAGCGAAACAGAGAATGAATGTGGTACTTAAGTGGTTGGGCACCTAACGGACAAACGAGCTTCTCATGGCTGTAACCCAGTAAGCGTTCATGTCTCTTTAATTTGATCAGACGTTATAAACTGGCAGCCATATGTCTGATTCGGCTCACAGATGTGCTTTGTTTGTCACAGTGTTTCTTGTTTGTTTTCTTTTAAAGAGCCTACATTTGAAAACCGGTTGGTTTCACATAGTAAATTGTGATTTCCGTTGGACCGACATGAAAAGAATCAGTGGGTCCTTAGTAGTTGCTGCCCCATTCCACACACAGGGGCATGTGCTTAACAGTATTGCACAGTCCCTGCCACTCACACGATGCACGCTTACACCAGGCCTCTGCTAGCTCGCCATCTCCACCTGGCCCTGATGGGCATTTGCATTTGTTACCCAAGCACTAGAAGGATTGTGAACTTCCTCAAAACACTGTAGTGCTTAGAGTCGAATAATCAGTAACCATGGGATGAATGAATGAGTGAGCAAATTAATGAATAAATGAATGGATTTTGTTACATTCGTACTTTGATGTGAACCTCTAACATTCTCTGATTAAGAAATCTCTGGACTTTGAGATCTGAAAGTTTTAGTTAAATTTGGTGAATCTTTGCTTTTTGATGACTTTATAACTTTATAAATATTTTTTGCTTTTTAAAATAATTTTATTTGGTTCAATTGGTGAAAGTGTTTATAAGATAGACTCTATCTTATAAATTCAGTAATAAACAAATGCCCTGTGTACACATACTGGTTTCTTTTTATTTTATGGACTCTGCCCACTCTTGAAAAGGTTTGGTGATAACGTGGTAAATATTTGTTTTTACTTTTCTGACCTTTAGAATATAAATTAAGAAGCATAACATAGAAAGCAGAGATGTTCTTTAAGTATACTTCTTTGTTCACTTACAAAGAAAAGTGAACAGATGCAAAAAAATGTACCCATGTTCGATTTCACCAAGTGAATGCCTCTGTGTAACCAGCACCCAGATCAAGAAAGAAAACATCACCAGTAGTCCCCCAGAATCTCTGCTGTGATCCGTTCCAGTCAGCATCCACTACCTCCCCCACTGCCCAAGCCAAACTAACCACTGTTCTGACTTCTACGCCATAGATTAGTTTTGCCTCTTTTAGAATTTTATGTAAGTGGAATCATACAGCACATTATTTTTTTGTGTGGCTAGCTTCTTTTGCTTAATAAAATGGTAACATTAATCTGTGTTGTATATAATCATAGTTCATGTGTTCTCATTGCTGTGTAGTGTTTCTTTGTATGGATACACCTCAATTTATTGACCCCATTCTCCTTTGGCTGAGCCTTTGGGTTGTTTACAGATGCAGTGCTGTTATCATGCTGCCATGAACATTCTTGTGCATGTCTTTTGGTAAACATGCCTGTGTTTTTGCTCAGTATATTCTGGGAGTGGAATTACTGGGTCATAGAGGATGTATATGTCCAGCTTTAGTAAATCCTGCCAAACTGTTTTCCAGTCATTGTACCAATTCTGTGCCCTCTGGCAATATATGCATGTGCCAGTTACTCCACACTCCACAGACAATACTTAGTATTGTCTGTTTTTTTTCTAACCGTTTTGATGAATGTGTAGTGGAATCACATTGTGGTTTTAATTTTCATTTTCTTGATGACTAATAAAGTTGAGCACTTTCACATATTTATTGAGGCTTAGGATTTTTGAGTAACTCTTTAGTTGAAGCCTTCAGTTTGCCGTTTAAGAGCTGCTTGACATTTGCCAAATAGGTTTGCTGGGTGACTTTATGACAGAGCAAATGTAAAATGTGCAGTTCAGTGTTAGACATAGAGAAAATAGTTAAAAATAGTTCTTATTGTGACCCTTTTCCTTTTGAAACTGATAGAAAATTTAAAACAAGGGTCAAAAATACAATTGGGGGAAAATGGTGGAAGAGAACAGTTGGATTAAATATTAGAAGTGGTAGTAGGAAAAGAGGAACAGGTAAAGAGAATAAAACCAATATTTACTGATTATGATATTGACATTCTTGGTAATAAAAGTAAATCCAGGAAAAAAGATGTTACATAGTTCTCGTCAGGAAGGAAGAGTTTAGAGATTAATAATAAAAGCTTTGGATTTAGGAGTAGTGGAGTTTCCATTTATATTTATATGTGTATATATGTGTGTATATAGATTATATATATGTATATATATATAATTGAACATAAAATATTTTAAATATAAAAGTATAGTAAAAATCATATATAACCCAATAGTGAAGTGGTACCTCAATAAAAATTAGCAATTTTTATTAACTTTTCCATCTTTGAGCTTTGAGATATAATTATGGCATAATTCTTTATATAAGAGTGGATAGTGTCCATAATGTAAGTCCATTACTTAGAGAAAGCACAGACTTTCTACATATGGACTTTTGTACCTCATGCCAAAATCTTAATGTTACCATGGTGTATCACTTTCCACATTTATAATTCTGTGGCAACCAGATGATTTATCTTCCTTATCTGATGGCTGTTGAGTAATGGTGGATGTTTTGTAATAGCTGCATTAGCCTGCTTTAGGTTGGAAATTATGTCAAATGGATTCACTTTTTAAATGCTCTCATGAAAGTATCTGAAGAAATTTTGAAAAAATATTCCTGAAGATGTTCAGTTCTCTAACTCTAAAGATACATTTGGCATTCATCGCAGCAATGACTCTAAGGACAAAGCATGCTAGCTTGGGACTTTCTTGTTTTCAAGAATATTTTCACTAAGATATTTGAACAACATTAGGTGATTAAGTAATATGTTGGCTCCTTACAACTAACTTGGATTTTATTAGTGGAGTCAAGTTAAATTAGTTATAAATTCAGTCACATGCTATACTGATAATTCATGGACATGAAACAGAGCACATGTACATAGAGTTAAATTTGGTAGCCTAATTAAAATATTGGCAATTAAAATGACTTGCTTATTCCAGTCTGGCAAATTGAATTTTGTCAGGTTTTACTTTCCAAAGGGAAATTAAAACATATTTTAAAAAGTAAGTAAACTCAACTTTACTCATTTTTTTTGTTAACTTTTAAAAGTCTACATCGTTGTAGATGTATTTTCCAGAAAACTTTCTTTTCAGCATTTGCATAGATGAAACATCTGGACAGAAAAAGGTAAGAAAGAGAAGAGAAGAAATTTGGTAGGAATTCAGGATTCTTGATGTGTTGCTTATTACCATCATCTTCCTACAAGAAAATGAAGAAAAAAGTAATATAAGAGACTAAAACAGAATGGAACCCTTTTATTGTCCTGATATTGGGTAAAATATCATTTGGCCACTGTGCCTTCTTTTTACTGATCTTACTATCTTCTTCAGCATTTCCTACACTAGGTATATCTTCAGTGTCATTGGAAAGCTTAGATGCCCCAATTTTTCTCTCTCTCTCTGCCTAAATAACTTTTCTGCTTAGCGTTTGGGTAAATAAGCTTCTGTGTCCACCTTTCCTCTTTTTCTCTAACAAAAGCCTTCCATCTTCTTCTAAGATTAGAATGTTAAATAAGGTCTTATATGTCTATCCATATCCTCATATCTGAAACATTTGTCAGACTTTGGTAGTCGGTCTAGATTGATTGATCAGTATGTAGAGTCAGTTTTATTTCTGGAATGAAATTCTGAGCAATATTAACAAGCTCTAGTCTCATCCTATTTCAGTCTCCTCAGTCAAGTTTGTTTTCCTCTCTAATCCCCCATTTTCCCTTTTCTAAAATGAGATAAGAGGGCATCTTTTAGATCTAAAATTACATATCAATGAAGTAATATTGTCTACCTCAGTCTTATTTGATGAATCAAAATTTCCCCCAAAGACTCTTAATAAGTATAAGTACCGCATATTGAGTACATACTATGTGCCAGATGTTTTTATTCATTTGTTTTAATGCTTATAACTTCCCATGAGGGAGGAATTACTTCTCTCATATAACAATGTGGAAATTGAAAAGAAATTAAGTGGCTTCTTCTTGCTGCCCAGTAAGTGCCAAATTTGGGCCACATGGTCCAAGGCTAAGTGTTGTCCATTAAGCTGTGCTGCTTTCCTGAATGACCAACTATATTAAGGCATTTTGTAAACTGTGAAGTGCCATGTAAGAGTTTAATGATGATAGTAATAATTGTCTCTACTCAGGCATCTTCTACGTGAATCTATGCCTTCTACAGCTTTTCCACACTTTATCTCAACTTGATCTTCATCATCAGCTGTCAGTGGACATGTCCCTATTTTCTCAATCCTTGAATCCCTCCAGATTTTACTCCCTTCTTGACACAGTGGCGACCTCACTGCACTGATATTAATGAAACGCAACAAACTACTTTGGTCTTTTTGTCTTCACCTTTGTGATTTACTAACCCTGCTCCCAAACTGCTGAATCGTACTAGAGACAATTAGAGAACATTGGTTGTCACCATTACTGTTCAGATGGACCCATGTTCATATGGTCAATCCTTCATAGTCCTCAATTAACAATCCTGGCATTGTCCAAGTCACTGCTGTTCTGGAAGTGGGGTAGGGGCAAAATAATGCAGTGAAAATAATAGAGGCTTTGGGACCAGACCGATGAAATTTCAAGTCTAGGTTTTGCTACGTACTACCTGTGTGACTTCGGGTCAGTACTTAACTTCTGTGAACTTCAGTTTCTCTATTTTAATACCTAGTTTGCCAGAGGTATATGGATTTTCTGAGATCGTATATGGAGAAGCAGCTGCCCTAGGAACTGGTACATGGTATTGCACACTTGATGTTAACAGTTTTTTCCTGTTAAACCTCCAATGCAGACTTCCTAGTTCTTAACTCTTAGCATTTGAAATGTCTTCCTATTAAAAAGGCAAATGGAGGCCATAAAGTAAAAGTCTATAACCTCTCCTCTTTTCCACTTCTTAACTTATGTATTTGTTGCTGCATTTCCCTCTGTCTCATATGGAGACATTTCTAGACTCTTCCTTCCAAGATTACTTGTGTCACCTTTGCCCTTTATCACATCTATTACCTTCTTCATTACCTGTTTCCATTCTCTTTTCTTCCCGCGCACAAAAATGTTTAGAATTCTCCATGTTTAGAGTTGTCTCTAAAATTAAAAATTATGAAACAAAACTTGAGCCTCAACTCTGCTTGGCCACAGGCTTATCTCCTGACTTCTCTGGCTCTCACCCTTCCTATGACCACCTTGAAAGAAGAGTTGATACTTCCCATCTTTCCTTCTTCAACTTCCATTTGCTCGTCAGCCTGGGGTGCACCTAGCACTTTGCGAAAACTGCTCCCAATTCTGTTACCCACGACTTTCTAGTTGCCAAATAAGTATCTCTTTAACTCCTCATCTTATACTACTTCTCTGCTGCATATGGTAGTATTTATAATTTTTGTAGAGATGCTTTCCTCTTTTCATTTTTAGGATCATTATTTTTGTATAGTTTGACAATTCTGAATATTCTGCCTTCCCAGCCGCTTAAATTTTGGTGATGGCAGGAATTCTATCCTTGGTATGGATTTTCCTACACTGCATGCTTTCCTTGATGTTCTTATTAATTCACATGGCTTGATCTCTTATCTACTTGCTGACTCTGAGATTTTATCCCAGTCTTGACTTTTATTCAGTACTTTACATCCACATTTCCTATGCCTGCAGGACATGTAGAAAATAATTTTCTGGAGACATTGTAAGGAAAGAGTTTCTTTAATAATAAAACTCTGAGAATTCAGGTTGACAAAGGAGGGAGCCCTGGTGGGAGGAGAAGGAAGATCCTACACACCCTTCATGACTCCCCTGATCCTATGGGACAAATGAGGCAATGACAGCATTTTGTGCCATGTCTTAAAGATGTTGTATTCTGTCACTTGCTTGTGTTTTTCACTCATGCTGATTCCTTTACTTGAGGAACTGTTATCCTTATTCTCTGTTTGGAAAATCCTAACTCATCCTTCAAGATTCAGCTCATAACATCACCTCCTCTGTGATGCTTATCTTGACCTCCACCTGGTGAAGTTAATTACCTTTCCTTTGGATTTTCATTGTACTTAAGACAAACCTTAGTTATGAATTACAATTTCTATATGAACGCCAGAGTGTCTCTAGGGAAGACACTGTCATTTCTATCTCAGTTTCTTCGTGGCCCAACATAATCCTGGCAGTAGTCATTGAAATCATTCACTAAAAAGATGTAATGAGCTTAGAGATTATCATACTAAATGAAATAAGTCAGAGAAAGACATGAGGAGGGGCGAACTGGTTCCTTAAATGGGGTGAGGGTAGAGGCGGATCCATGGGTCGGGCAGGAGGGGTTGCTTAGGTGGTCTGCCCACCGCTTGGCGGTGCTGTGTGCAGGGATCATGTGCAGTACCCTGCTTTTGCTCCCAGCACCTCAGAAATGACAGTTGGTTTGTGCCCTTTTTGTATCTTATTGTTCGTAATAGCCCCAACTATGCATGCATGCAGTTATTTTTAGTCCCTTATTATTTCTTTGTATTCTGTTGCTCCAGGAGATGTTTGTCCAGACGCAAGCACTGCAGTAAAGGGTCCCAGGACCCAGCCTGTCTAATATATATCAGGCTCATCATTTTACTTAACCTAATTATTTATAACCTACTATTTGCCAGACCTTTAAATTTGTTGAATTGATATGAATCTGTAAAAATGTTTCTGAATAGAATTGAGTGTTGTATTGACTTTTTTAGAATCAAGATGAGTTATGATCAAACATTTGAACATTCAGTAATTCAAGAAGATCACATATATGCATGTGTATATAGAAGTATATATAATTGTAAATGTGTATGTATGTATGATGATTATTTTCAGCTTTCTGGACAGTTGTTTTTTGAATGTTTCCTCTTCCATAATACTGAGTTCTTTTTTTTTAATTAATTAATTTATTAATTAATTTTGGCTGCATTGAGTCTTCGTTGCTGTGCGGGCTTTCTCTAGTTGCAGCGAGTGGGGACTACTCTTCGTTGCGGTGCGCGGGCTTCTCATTGCGGTGGCTTCTCTTGTTGCAGAGCACGGGCTCTAGGCGCACAGGCTTCAGTAGTTGTGGCTCACGGGCTGTAGGCACGTGGGCTCAGTAGTTGTGGCGCATGGGCTTAGTTGCTCCGTGGCATGTGGGATCTTCCCGGAACAGGACTCAAACCTGTGTCCTCTGCATCGGCAGGAGGATTCTTAACCACTGCGCCACCAGGGAAGTCCCTCTTCCATACTACTAAGTTCTTAATCATCAGTTAGATTTTTACCTCTTATATAATACCTAGAGTGAACTACTTTGATTTCAGCTCCAATAATCTTCCTGTACCCTCAGATGGAATTAGTTGCAGGCTGTCTCTCCCTGATTCTATGCAAGTAAACCTTGCTTAGCTCAAATTAGCAAAGTCATGGTTGAGTAAGTCATAAGAGGCAACATCTAGTCTGTCTTGCTGTGGTTCTGCTATGACCCATGCCAGTTCATATAATGGTGATGCTCTGGTTTTGTGATGACACTTTATACATTTCTTCTGTGATAAGTGGGCTCTTTGGTTTGGGTTTTTGCCTATGAACTATATAGTCCAGCCCCAGGGTCCTACTTTTAGTTTTGTCTCCTTCCTTACCCACTACCCTGCTTCCGTGTCTGCATGTGTTCCACACTCAGAGACACTACTACCCTGCTCTCTCTCCCTTCCTGAATTTACTACCGTTCTGGGCAGCAACTAGATGTTGCTTTGCTGTGTCAGCCTTACTCTTTTGTTTGTGTCTCATCTTAATTTTTTTGGCTTTACCATCATACACAGCCTCAGCCATGGGTCTCTGCTCTGACAATCTCATCTTCTGTAATTCCCTGCTGTTTCCCCAGTTCTTCACATGTACATCCTCACCACAGCTTCTTATTGTTCATTATTGTCCTATGCTTTCTGTCCATCAGTTTCATCTTGATCTTTCTTTCCAAACTTGGCCATTTTCCAGGCTCAGGCAGATCAACTTAGCTTTCACTATCACCCCAGGCTAGTGATGTTGGACCTACAAGTTTCCACTGGCTCTTTCTGCTTCAAAAACAAGCATGCTCTGCCTCTGTGCTTTAAAAAAAAAAAAAAAAAAAAAAGCTTCTCATAATAAGCTGAATGCTAAACTTGATCAAAGAGGTAAACTATCAAGCATAAAAAGACTTACAAGAGCATACTTGTGATTAATTTATCTCCTCCTCAGCAGGGGAGGCAAAAGTCAACAAGAACAAAAAGCAAAAGGAAAATATTGATACGTTTGGGTTACATTGGGTAATTAAAAAAAAACTTGTGTATTTAAAAATTGCATCATAAATTGACTCAAAACACAAGTAACAGAATGAGAAAATATTTGTAACAGGTAACAAACATTAATATCCTAAACTCTGAGGAGTGTCTGTAATGCATTAAAAGTATGCCAAGAACTTAATTAATAAATGGATATCAAGATAAATTTGCAGAAGAGTTGAATACTTTAGTATGCTACTAAATACGTGAAATGTGCAAGCTCATTTTAATTAAATAAATGCAAAACAAAATAGAGTTATTTTGGTTTGTGAAAATTTTAAATATTTTCAGTCAATTGTGGATGTCTGGACTCAGGAAATCTTACATACTTCTTCCTGGTGGGAACATAAAAGTATACTGACTTTTTGCTGTTTCTTTTAAAGTATTATCATTATTTAATTTTGCATCCAGTATAGTTCACTTTTATTCGATAAATGAATTCTAAATGGATTTTATGAATTTTGTCATGTGTATGGATTCTGGTAACTACCACCACTAACAGGATTTGCAGTCAAGCACTCTGATCCCCTTCCCAGACCTTGGCAAATGCTGGCCTGTTATCTGGCTCAATAGTTTTGTAATTTTGAGAATGCCATTTAAATGGAATTACACGGCAGGCATACTTTGAGATTGGCCTCTATCACTTAGCATAAAGGGTTTGAGATGCATGGAGTCGTGTGTATATCAATAGTTTATTCCCTTGCATTGCAGAGGAGTATTGCATCACATGGATGTATCACAGTTTGCTTATCCACTCACATATTGAGGGGCATTTAGGTCATTTCCAGTTTGGGGCGATTATGAATAATGCAGTTTGTGGTGGGCGGATCCATGCTCTGTATAATCCCTTTCCCTTGAGTGGGCAGGACCTGGACCTATAACTTGCTTCTACCCAATAGAATATGACAAAAGTGATGTGATATCACTCTCCTAATTAGTTTATATTATGTGACAAAGGGGAATTACATTCTCGGGACCTAATTCATTAGTCCCTTATCGTTTACCTTTAAGCTGGCAGTTGCTAAACTTTGTCAGTAGATGGCGCTGCAGGACGTTCCAGAAGGAAGAGGTCATCCTCATTGGTTCAGGTTTGGCCTCTTCACCAGACTTCTGGAGAGTACACTTTTTTCTCCACTGCCCAGCCTCTTTGGTTTTCTTCAGTGTGAGGGTGCCCACAGGACACAAGTTTCTCTAGCATCTGGCTGCAGCTCTCAATTCGGACAGAGGCAGCATGAGATGTGGGGCTGCCCCCAGCTTGTGCAGAAGTGCTGCTTCCCTGCATCCTTTCCTGTCCCCTGCCTGCGGGCCCATGGGGCTGGCCATCCGGTGAGCCACCCCAATCCAGGCCATACCAGCATGCTAGGTTCTGCAGGGGGCGATCTCTCCAGCTCCAAGTTCCCTCTGATGTCCTGTGCATGGGTGGTTTCAGAACTGTGTGCCTGAGGGTGGTTCCACTTGCCTGGGGACATTGAACCAGCCCTGACCTGGACGCACTGCAAGCTTCTCCACCACCCATCGGCATGCAACCGTACATCTTTCAAAGAGGTCTGAACCCCCCTTCTCAGTTTGTCCTTCCTCAGCCTGCAATTCATCTTTATACTTAATCTCCTATCATCACTTAATGTTTATGTTAAATGTCCCCTGTTTAAACTTCGTGGGGTTTTGTCTCCTGATTGGATCCAGGCAGATACAGGTAATAACCTACTCCCCCTACTTCTTAAGAACCACCTTGTTGCTGATTTTCTGTTGAAGTTACTAGAAGGCTTTCGTCAAAGGGGAGAAGTTGCATCAGATGCACTACTAAGGACGAGAGTGCTACCATATGCTGGAAAGTCCAGGGACATTGTATTAGCTGTGATGCAGAACCAGATTGGAGGAAGGCACTTAGGGTCAAAGAGCGCGACTTGACAGAGCAGTGCCTCCTCATGGGAAGCAGAGAAGTTTCTGGCAAACTCTCAGGACCTTGCCAGCAACATCTGGAGAGGGGCTAGGTGACAACACATTACTTACATGCTGTACAGGCTGGCCTGAACGTAAAGTTGTATACAGAAAGGCTATAAAACAGAACAAAAAGACGCAAACAAAAATCTGACCCTCAGTCTAACACCTTTTGCAAACACAAGAAGGAAGAAAACAAACATAGCCTGCACAGTTGGTGTTTTCCTTTCAGGACTTTCTGTAGGGCTGCCATCCCCTTGCCCTCAGGTGGCTGAATCACTGTTGAGATGATATAAAATTTACAGCAACTGAACGTGTGAGAGGCCAAAAGTAACAGGAGCCCAAAGGACACTGAGATCAGTGAATGGGGACTTGCTTATTACCTTGTTTCAAGACAAAACCAGGCTGGTAGATATCTCTTCACTCCAGTGATATCAAAGTAAAAATCATCACATGTCGGGGCTAAAGAAAAGGTTCTGCCCATAAAGTATCACAGCACTGGAGACTGAAAAGTATTTATTAAAGAAATGGAGACAGAATGTCTTATTGCTTGTTTGACACCCAAGTAAAACTCGGTGTAACATGAGCTCTATGAAATAAGATATCAAAGATGCTATAAAGACTGGAAGGAAATATAACAGCTTCAACAGTGGTTCTCTTTAAATAGTATGGCTATGAAAAATCATTATTTTCAGCCTTTAGAGATTTATATTCTACATTTTTCTCCATAATGATACATTGATTTCATATGTAAGTAATGATATCGCTTCAGTCATTTAAAGTCATCCATGTCATTGCCTTCTCCTTTATGAGGGAGTCAAAGCACAGAGACACACTGAAAGTATTCCTTCAACATTTCCCCAATCTCAGCCCCTCCCCCAGACTAAATCACCACCAACACTTTGGGTTGTGTCTTTCAGACCTCTCTCTCTCTGAAAGGCCACAAGCCCAACTGATGGTGGTGGTGCAGTGGTGATATTAATTACATATATAGAATAATTCCCTACCTCTAGGCTTAATCCCAGTCTTTTACTGACTGTGTAATAATTTAGGGCAAGTCACTGTTCTCTCCATGCCTCAGTGTCCTCTTCCATGAAATGGAGCTTATAATAGTACCTCAGATATAGGGTTGTTATGAGGATTGGATTAATATAAGTCAATCACCTTGACTAGGGCTTGACGGATAAGAGATATTATGTAATTGTCAGCTGTCATCAGCAGCAGCATCTTCAGTCTCATTCCTTTAACTTCTCCAGTGGCATCAACTATTCACGAATCTGAATTCCTAGTCCTAACACATCTGCTGACGTCCCATGTCAAGTTTCTATTATTTCCTGTCATCAGTTAAAAAGTATCCAAATGAATAAATCAAACACATTCCTAATATGAAATTTATCATGTTTCCTAAAAACCTATTCTTTCATTCCTTTTTACTGGGCTCCTTATCATAGTTAAAAGATACTACTTTTTTTCTTTCCACTCATGCTTAAAACTCAACATTGTACTGTCAGCCTAGCTTTCCTTCAAGTTAAATCAGTAGCAAAACCCTTTCAGCTGTATCTTTAAACTATCTTTCCAATCCATTCCTCTTTCTGTTCCTTCTGCCAGAACCATTGTCACCGTCCACTAGCTTTGCCCCAGTTTTCACTTGCTCTTCAATCTAGCCGTATCTCAGTCAGCTGTCAAATTAACCATGCTTAACAGTAAGTCTTTTCAAAACATTTTTTCACGATTTCCCCTTGCGCATTGAGGGAAGGAAGTTCAAACACCTTATCTCAGCATCCTTCACAGTCTGGTTCTAATGTACTTTCTCAGCCCTCTCTCCTTCCCACTTATTAAACTTCCTCTGTACAAGTTTGATCATAGTCAGTCAGGGCTACTTGCTTCTTTCCTACCCATTCCTTCATCATGAAATGTTTTTTCTTTTCTCCTAGAATGCCTTCTTTTAGGAGAGTGGTTGAAAGACTTTGGAATTAGATCTTCGTGTTACTAGCTATGTGAATTTGGATACATTTTTTAATAGCTTTGAGCCTTAGAAATTTTATTTGTAAAATGAGGATAAAGTCATCTGTCTCTTAAGGTTGTAGTAACAGTGAAATAAACAAATAAGCAATGTTCTTAGCACAATATTTGAGCCAGAGAGAGTGTTTGTAATATAAATCTTAACTGTTTTTTTTGTTTCCTTAGGAAAAACATCCCAGAATATTACCATTCCCTCCCTCAACCCAGACCACTCTACCCCCAGGACTAGAATTAGGTTCCAATTTCCTGTTCTCATAACACCGCATTATAGGACTTTTGACACTGAGGCACTCATTATACTAATTGTATTTCCCTATCTAGAGCTCAGAAGACACAGTTCCTTCCTGTGATGTTCTTTGGAGGATCAGTGTATTTGAGATAGGTTAGATATCTATCTTAAAGATTTGTGATAAGCAGTAAAGGAAGAATACGTAGGTAAAAGTGCTTTGTATCTTCGTAAGTGCTCTGCAGAAATGATTTATTATTAACTTTGCAGCACCTAGCACAGTGCCCTGCACGGAGTAGTGAAGTGCTCATGGAATTCAAGTGCACATTGAAATCATGTCCTCTGAAGTGCATGTTAGGCCCTGTGTTTATTGTCCATTCTGTGTTATCACTGATCATGGGGCCCTAGTGAAACATGCTGGTTGTCTCTTTTAATTGTACTCTATTTCTGTTCTATTCTATATCTACAGGCTTGAGCCTCCAGAATAATCACATACAAAAAAATATGCTCACATACCTTTTACCTCTACGTAATAAACTAATTTTTGTGGTTTGATAAAGGGAGGAATGAGATGCAAGAAGAAAGCGGGAACATATACTCTCAGACTCAAGACTAGCTCGTGGAGCAGGTTTCCCCATTTCAAGCATACAGCAGATTAGAGTGTTTCCTGGGCATCATAAAATCAGAAAGGGTTTAATTATTTTCAGCTTTGAAAATAATTTTGGAATACTCTTCTGTAACTATGTAAGACTATTATAATGTGGATATATTTCCTCATGAGCATTTTTCCTCTTTCCATAAGAAAAAGCCAGGAATCCCTTAACCTAGACTCCTCTGATAACCGTGAAAGTCTTTACTCACTAAACCTATTTTCCAAAATTTCCTTTGTTGGCACTTTTAACTCTGAGAGCTGTATGGTTCCAGCCAGAGCTGAATGACGAATCACCTGTTATAGAAAGCGTCCCTTCCCTTGCAGCTGGTCAGTGCTTACTGTGCAGAGGGTGGATTTCTTTTTCCTTTTACCAGCCATTCTTTTCTTTCTTCTCCACACAGGACTGTGATCCTTTGTGATCATGTATGAGTCAGTCATCAGTAGGAACACTCATAGGATTGAGGGGTTTTCAGAAGTGTCCAAGTGAAAGGGAACAGGGATTCAGAAGTGAGGAATGGCTCCGAAGGCTAGCTGCATACTAAAAAGGGACCATGACTTCCTTCCCGTGAAAAGTAGATACTCACAGTTTGATCAAAAGCATCTTTGTCCTCAAAAAAGAATTTTGATTCTTGCTTCATTGTGTGTGGTCAAAATAACAGTGAGAGTAGTCAGACCCAGAGAAGGTGGACAGGAAAAGCAAAGCAGAAGAGAAATCCAGATCATTAAGCTGACTTGAGTCAAGATGGGTTTTCTCTTGCCATGTGTAAAAGTCTAGATAATTATCTCCATCCTTCAGTTAAATTTTTGAAAGTATACATAACTGTTTATTCTTGATTATGTCTAGCATTCTTCTATTTAATAGTTTAATATTAATTAATAGTATGGAATACTTAATATTAATATCTCCTATTTATACTTTACATATTAAAATATATAATGCTTACATATGTTATCATATATGTAGATTATTCCATATATATATATATAAATTATCAGATACCATATATTTTATCTAAGAAACAGACACAGTTTAATCCAATTGCTTATTAGATATGCTATGCCAATTATTTTATCATACAATGTATAGAGAATATCAGAAGGTAAACACCTGTTTACATTGAACAAATATTTACTACTGCTATTTTTTCCTCCAAATTCACCCAAAAATGTCTATGCAGGGCAGCACGTCCATAACTGCTCAAAAAATAGCCGTAATTGCATTCACTAAATTTCTTGGCATTCTATTAAGCAGCAGCTAGTTTTCATAATCCAGACCATGATGTCAGTTACTGCAAAATTTTATTTTCTTCAGCCTTTTTACATATAGATATACCTGCTTTTAATATTGCATAATTTGTTTATGTAAAGAGATTCCAAGTAAGCTATTTGAGTAATTTGTTATAGAATGCTGTTTCATTCGCAGTATGAGTTCAAAGTCAGTTCAGTATGTAAATTCAATATGAATTCAATATGTAAATTCAAAGTCAGATTAACTGGGTAGTTCAGGCAGGAACTGACTAGACATATGTGATGGATTTTCTATCACATTAAATTTGACTTTTTCCAAAACCAAATACAGATGATCATAAGGTAAATGAATCAAATCAGAACCCATGACATCATTATAAGAAGACTGGCTATGCTAATCTTTCAAATAATTAAAATACTAACTTTCCTAATCTTAGAACTACATATTTAATTATAATAGGACACTTACTAATGTGGCCTTATAAGATATTTCCAACAAATATTGCCAATATTCAGCTTTTTAATATTCTTTGGCTGTTTAGGCTTATTTCAGTCCATTGCGGTTATTATTCTTATTGATCAATGAATTATCCCATATTTGTCCAGTAGATACCTCTTTAAGTTGACATCTAAGTCTTTACAACCCTAATAGTTTTGATAGCTTTCTTTGCTTTCTGGAATGAAAAGGTATTCCATGCCTACTTCGTACATCTATGACCCCAGACCATTTTTTAAAATTAATTTTGTGATCTTTTATTGATTTGTATAAGTTTATTATATATTAAGGCAAAAATAAAGGTCTTGTTCTTTATTTGAGTGAAAAAAATGTTTATTTTTTTTCCATATAGGATTTTTAAAAAATTTTTAGTCATATTATTTATCAGTCTTTCTTTTAAGTCTTCTGAATTTTGTGTCTTATTTTAAAAGGCCTTTCCCTGAATCAAAGGTAATATACAAAATTTTTGTCTTTTTCTATTCCCTGTATAATCCTATTTCTTATGTTTAAATTGTTGATCAGTCTGGAATTTGACTACAGCGCTATAGGACATGAGGTAGTAATCAAACTTTATTTTTTTCCAGATGGCAGTCCAGTTGTCCAAACACCATTTATTGAATAATCCATCACTTATCCACAGTGCTTTGAAATACTATCCATATTAATGTGCATTCTTACACCACATTGGCTTCTTATAATATAGAACAAGGTTTTAAAGTTCACTGTAGAACAACAAAAACAAAAACAAATGAAATGCTGAATGAAATCAGCATTATGCACCATTGGGTTTGATATAAATTATTTGGTTGCAAACCCTTGGATTTGTAAGAGATCAGTTTTCTTTTCATGTATGGTTATGTCACATATCTATATGTTCTAGTTCTTATGGTTTCTCAATGGCCTTTTATACTCATTCCTTCCTCTGATTGTCACAACAGTCATAGAAGATAGCAGCATACAATTATCATTTCTTTTTTTACAAATAATGAGTTACAAGTAATTGAGGTAGAAAGAGGTTATGGGACTTGAGCAAGAGCAAATCAGAACCTTTCTTGTCTCCACTTCGAATTAACTCTTTTTGTGAAGTATCCTGACTCTTATTCTAGTTCTTATTCCTATTCCTATTTTCATTCTCTTTCTCCTTCTTCCTCTTGCTTTTTTTCTTTTCACTAATTTATGAGAAGGACGTATCAGAGACTTTATTTCTGCCATTGAAATGATGTATTTGTCTAATACGATTCATTGACGTTCAGTTAATATATTGATTAATGAAAAAATTTTATCCTATTATATATTACTTGAAGTCACCTGTTCATTTTGGTTTGCCATTTGTTAAATTGACGATTATTATTTAAAATTTTTAGATTTAACTTGTTTAAACTAAAAAAATAAAAGTTGACCCATGTCTCCTACCCCCAACTCCCTGCTTGTGACAAGCACCAGTTTGTTCTCTGTAGCTCTGAGCTTGTTTTTTGTTTTTTTTTTAGATTCCACATGTAAAGGAGAGCATATCATGCTTGTCTTTCTCTTATTTCACTTAGCATAATGCCCTCACGGTGCATTCGTGTTGTCAGAAATGGCAAGATTTCATTCTTGTTTATGACTGAATAATATTATATTCCACATATATATGCCACAATTTTGTTATCCATTCATCTATCAATGGACAGTTAGGTTGTTGCCATATCTTGGCTATTGTTAATAATACTGCAGTGAACGTGGGAGTACCTGTATATTTTTGATTTAGTGTTTTCATTTTCTTTGGATAGATACCCAGAAGTAGAATTGCTGGATGTATGGTAGTTATATTTTTAATTTTTTGAGGAACCTCCGTACTATTTTTCACAGTAGATGCACCAGTTTACATTCCCACCAACGAGGCGTAAGGGTTCCCTTTGCTCCACATCCTTGCCAAAACTTGTTTTTTCTACACTTTTTGATATTAGCCATTCTAACAGGTATGAGATGATATCTTATTGTGGTTTTGATTTGCATTTCCCTAGTAATTAATGATGTAGAGAATCTTTTCACATAGCTATTAGCTATCATATGTCTTCTTTGGCAGAATGTCTATTCAGATCTGCCCATTTTTAAATCAGATTGTTTGTTTGTTTGTTTGTTTTCCTATTGAGTTGTATGAGTTCTTTTATATTCTGGATATATATATATAATACATTGTCAGATGCTTCTTCTGAATCTATTTAGATGATCATATGACTTCTTTCCTCATTTTGTTTTGTTAATGTGGTGCATCACATTGTCTGATTTGCGAATGCTGGACCATTCTTGTATACCTGGAATAAATCCCACTTGATCATGGTGTGTGATCCTTTTAATGTATTGTTGACTTCAATTTGCTAATATTTTGTTGAAGATCTTTGCATCTAAGTTCATCAGGCATATTGGTCTATAATTTACTTTTCTTCTAGCATATTTGTCTGATTTTGGTATCAAGGTAATGATGGCCTCATAAGATGAATTTGGAAGAGTTCCCACCTCTTCTATGTTTTGGAATAGTTTGAGAAGGATTGGTATTAATTCTTTGAATGTTTGGTAGAATTCACCAGTGAAGCCATCTGGTCCTGGACTTTTGTTTGTTGGGAGATTTTTGATTATGTATTCAATCTCCTTACTAATAATTTGTCTGTTCAGACTTTTTATTTCATGATGATTCAGTCTTGGTAGGTCATATGTTTCTAGGAATTTATCTATTTTTTTCTAGGTTGTCCAATTTGTTGGTGTATAATTGTTCATAAGTAGGCTCTTATGATCCTTTGTATTTCTATGGTATCAGCTGTAATATCATTTCTTTCATTTATGATTTTATTTCTTTGAGTCCTTTTTTTTTTTTTTTGGTGAGTCTAATTAAAGGTTTGTCAATTTGGTTTATCTTTTCTCAGTTCCTTGAGGTGTAAAATTAGGTTATTTATTTGAGACTTTTCTCATTTCTTGAGGTAGGCATTTGTCACTGTGAACTTCCCTCTAATCTTCCCTGACAATTAGGCTACTTTGCTTAATTTTATGGTGTTTAATAAAAGGAATAGCATGCATCATGCTTCCTAAATTCAATATTGTCTGAATGATTAGAATATAGTAGGCTTCTTAAATGTTTGTTGAACTGCCCAGATGTACATTGTCACAAAGCAGTGAGAATAATGCTACAAGAGATTCATAGCCATGGGAGAAGTTTTGCTTGGTGAAGTCTTGGAGAATATCAGTGAAGTCATTTTTCAATATCATTTTATCATTAGTAGGAGTTAGTATTGTAGAGAAAAGGAAGACTCAAATTCTCTTTTCCCAAAGGGAAAGTGTAATCAGAGCTATGGGTGTTATGATGCAGAAAATTTTGAAGATAGCTTATGCTGCTGGAATTTTGATTGGATGGTGGAAATCATAAGGGATAAAGCATGAGGTCAAACCATGAAGGTCCTAAACTGCCATTCTAGAAGTTAGACTTTATTCAGTAATCATGAGGAAGCACCAAAGATTTTTCGGAGGGAGAGTGACATGATTATTTTTAAGAAGATGATGAGGAAGAGGTAAGAAGCAAGGTTGATGCTGTTTTCTAGTAAAAGCAGGTTTCAGGACAACATTATAATTACAGTTTGAAGAATATTTGCTTCCAGTATTCTTAGTATACCCTGGCATACATATCCAGTAGACAGAGCTATCAGTGTGGCATTTAAGAGAATATTGGCATATGATGAGGGCACTTAGGGTGAGGAATCCTGAAATAATAATTAAAACAAAAGAGAGGGAAAGCTGATTTTGCCATCAAATAAAGGTTAAAGCAAATATTTATTTAAAAATTCAACACAAGACATTTGAGTTAGAATTTTACTTAGCTGTAGTATAAGCTTTTAAAAAATTTTAGTAGCCTCTGCAAGCTATTCCGATAATATTTAAGGAAATAAAACATTTGAACATATAATTTAATAAATACATAAAATAATAATAAAATACTTTTCTTCTTTAAAAAAATCTTCATATACATTTTTGAACCTTGATTATACATTAAGTACCTTATAAAGGACTCAACCATGCATAGCAACACAAATATATCCATCCTCTCCTTTATAATGGCAAGTAGGGTAATACTGTAAAATAATGTGGAACTAGAAGACACTCTTTGAGACTAGCAAACCCTCATTCTGCCTGTGATTCCTCACCTATAAAGAGAAAGTAATATTGTGAGCAATATTATTGACCCTGTCTTACTTCACAGACTTATTTTGAGGATGAAACAAGATAATATATGCAAGAATACTTCCTAAATTTTAAAGTATTATACAAATATAATGTATCATTTTTGGAAAAAAAAATGTAAAAAAAGAAAAAAGCAATTAAAATGCAAAACTATTAGCCTTAAAGTCAAAACATTTACTTACAACTTCACTCCCTTTTTGCATTTTTTTCCACTTTGTTTATTTAGCCTTTGGGGAATGTTTCACATATTCTTTAATAAATGATTTTATTGCTTGGCAGAAGAAAGGGAAAAAATAAATGATACAGTGAATCACATTCAAAATTAATTTGTGATACAGACAATTGAATAGCTATTTTTTTGTGTGAAGAATTAAAGTGCATATTATGGTTATTTATTCTAGACATTTTTGTACCCAAACCACCTTTGTTGATAGATACAGGGCTGTGAGCCTGTGTATTTTACTTTTTTCCTATTAGAAATAGCTAATAAAATAAGTGATTACTTGTTTTATCTTGTTGTGTTTGTAATGTTCCAATTTACTTTTGACATCTTTCAGAATATCTCAGTGGTGCTGAGGGCAAGAATAGTACTAGTTCACAAAGCTGATTTATTAATGGGAAACTCATTTCATTTAATTGGCATCACGTTTAACACCTTATATGCAGCTACTCACGCCTATTGACAGTAGCTTACAGCAGGCTTCCTGGGTTTTGAGGGCTCTCCTCAAGACCTAAATGAGAAAATTCTTCTGGGAAGAGGTACCATTTATTCTTTACAAACGCTTGTCTGGAGAGCACATGCATCTCCGCACATTTGTGAGCTAGATGTCCTGCTTTTTCTCAAGCACATGAGGATCTATTGAAAAACTTCTCTGTGTCACACTGAGACAAAAAGTGCAGCCCACATTGTTAATACTAGTGATGTCTTGTAAATTTAAGCCACATTACTCAGGCAGAAATTCCAGCTGTTAAAACATAGATAATGGAAAACCAGTCTAAGTAGTGACCAACATTCTCAAAAGGGTTAAACACCAGCATTACACATTACTTGAACCATAAACTCGATTGCTTTGGGGTCATTGACAAGGTCATTATGACTCAAGTTTTCTGGTTGGTTTGGTTGCTGAATTCTACTTCATGGAAGAAAATTATATTACTTGCTTTTTAGTATTTTATTGGATTGTGCACTAAATTAAACACTGCATTTAAGACCACAGTGAACTCTCCAAATAATGTGAAAAACTTCATTCTTAAATTTGTAGTTAATTTTGAAGTTAGCTTGACCTATGCAAAACAAAGCAATAAAAGTTTGGAATTTGCCTGTTTTCGATCATAATGTCAATACTATTCTGTGTATGGTAAATTTTCTTCCTTTAAAATTTCTACATCTCAGCTGTATAAAGTTGCAAAAATAACATATTCAATCCTGAGGAATTAAGATGACTTGGATCAGTGTATTTTTTTGTCATATGCAGCTTAACAAGACAAAGAAAGCTTCTGCTTTAAAATCATGGCGCAAAAGACCAATTAGTACGTTAAAAACTAGTGTCAAGTTGGTTGTTTGATAAAAATTAAGAACTCAGTCTTTGTTGCCCATTCAGTTTTGAAATTTCCTGACAATACACAACAGTATCAAGAGAATACCTTTTCCTCATTAAAAAAAAAAAAAAAAAAAAGTCATGTGGGAAAGGGAAGCCTTAACTAACAAATAAGTGTACATCCACGTCACACATCCATATTACTTCAAATTACATGCTGTCATTAATAAGGTCTTTGGGGATAAAATAAGTCATCTCTATAAGTCTTCAGTATTTGATTTTATTTTTAATGACTGCCATGTGATATTAAATTATGTTCTATTCATCCTAACCTTTAATATATCAAACCTGGCAAGAGTTCATCATAAATTGTCAAAGTGTTTATGAAAATATATTATCTTCAATAAATAGCTGGGGAAATTAAGAACACATTTATTTTTCCTTTAGTTGTTACTAAAGCCAATGGCAATCAAAATATAGAAAAAATAGAACTGTGATATTGCTGTATGCGTAGCCCCAGGAAAGCATGTACAACAAAGAATAGCATAATAACTTGTACATGTTGTCTAGCTTTAAATCAACATACCTATCCACAGCTCTTGTTTTGTGAATTGTTTTAGATCTGTGAGAAAGTAGGCAAAGACCAGACAACAAAGGAGATAAAACTATTTATTCAAACAATACAAACAGCTGTGCATTTATTATATATCAGGTATTGTATTTGATACAGGGGATCAAAGATAAATGTCACATAGGCAGTTTCCTCAAGGAAGCCTCACAAACCAGTAGGGAATAGAGTCAAACAGACAGTTAATACAGAGGAGTAAATGATGTAAAAGGGGGATTTATATGATGCTTCAGGAGGACCCAGAAAGGAAAAGGAATCCATATTAGGGCAGGCAGATCAGGATTCCTGGAGGTGATAAGGTCTGTGCTGAATTTTTAATACTGTGTGGACATTGTTATCCTAAACACATTAAAAAGCCCAAGTAAGATTAAAAAACCTACAAGCAGTCAGAATGGTTGGTACTCAAACTGTAAGAGCAGCATTTTAGAGATGAAGTATTTATGTATAAAGTCCCTTACGTAAATACCCTAAGAACTTTAGACTTTTTTTTATGGAGTCTATCGGAAGTCAATGAAGATTTTAAGTAGGGAGGTGATAAGAGGAAATTCACATTTCAGAAAGAAGTCTTTGGCAGCAGAGTAAAGAATTAGTGGCTGGGGAGACTGCTCAGGGGGCTGGTTAAAATTAAGGTGATAAGTGGTAAAGGAGTGAATTAAATAAGTGCCATGGTGCAGGCAACAGCGTTGAATATTGCAGATAGATACAGTAAAAAAAAAAAAAAAAAAAAAAGTCTATTGGGGGTAATTTTATGAGAACAGTAGAGTGATAAGGCTTGGAGTTTTGTTTGCTACTGTCTTTCCTGTTCCAGGGCCAGGACCTGACAAGTGGAAACTGATTGTTTTTTTCTGAATAATTAAATAAATAATGGAAACTGATTCTCTCCATCAAACGTAAGGTGTGAGGCTGTCTACTGAAGGTCAAGAGAGAGCACGAGTTAGGGTGTTTGAGCACATAGCTGCTCAAAAGAGTTATAAAAGGACGTAACCAGGGAAACATACATTCCTTGGCAATTTTGAGGGCTGAGCTAAAAACCAGTGGTTGTTAGTGATTGCTTTATATTTTTGAATGGTTTGCTTTAGCAGCATCACTATCCTAGGTTTAGAAATGGGGAAGGTAGACATGTGGATAAGAGAATAAGGGGCAAAGTGAGGGCTGACTAAGGGGGAGAAGACGGGAAGGGACCTTTGTATTTTGAAAAAAATAAAAGGGTCTCAACTCTGGAGGTTTGTATTGGGTCAAAAATATTTATAATTTTATGATTAATCATGTAAAAGAGCTGGAAGTGTGAGAAGCTGTGTGGAACAATATCCTCATAGGAGCTGCATTCACTTTTTAAGGCTGCTGTAACAAATTACCACCAATTTAGTGGCTTAGAATGAAACAAATGTTTTATCCAATAATTCTGTAGGTGAGAAGTCTGAAATGATTCTCACTGGAATAAAATCAAGATGTCAGTAGGGATGCATTCCTTCCAGAAGATCTCGGGGAAGAATCCATGTCATTCTTTTTTCCAGCTTCTAGAGAACCACCCACATTCCTTGGCTCATGGCCCCATTCTTCCATCATCAGAGCCAGCAATGAATAGTGGGTCTAGTCTTCCCCACACTGCATTGCTTTGGTTGGTTCTTGGCTGTCATCATCACATCTTCTCTATTTTTAGGACTTGTGTGATTACATTGGGCTCACCTGGATAATTCAGAGTAATATCCCCATCTGAATGTCCTTAACTTAATCACGTCTGAAAAGTCCCTTTTGGTATGCAAAGTGAGATACTCATAGGTTCCAGGCGTTAGGACATGAACATTTGGAGGCTCCATAATTATGCCTAGTATGGGAGCTATGACTCAATTAAGGCAAGGAGGTATTGAAGCATGTTGTAAATTCAGTGTGGTTTTAGGGATTCACTTACCATGAAATAAGGATTTCAAAAGGCATGGTAGAAAGGTTTTAGAGAAGCAATAAAATTAGATGAGAAATATGGTTTTAGTAGTCATCTTATCTCCAATAGAAATTGCCTTTCTGACCTTGTTCATCTTTCATGATTTGTTCAATGGAAATCTCATACTTGTTATCAACAAAGATTGATGGGTTAAAAAGAGGAGTCTTGAGTACGTTCATAAAAGAGGCAAACTTGGGCTTCCCTGGTGGCACAGTGGTGAAGAATCCACCTGCCAATGCAGGGAACACGGGTTCGAGCCCTGGTCCAGGAAGATCCCACATGCCGTGGAGCAACTGAGTCTGCAAGCCACAACTACTGAAGCCCGTGCACCTAGAGCCGGTGCTCTGCAACAAAGAGAGGCTACCTCAGTGAGAAGCCCGCACACAGCAACGAAGACCCAGTGCAGCCCAAAATAAATAAATAAATTAAATAAATAAATTTTTTTAAAAAGGCAAACCATTTTTAGGTTTGATTAGCTTTCACCACAGGCAGATCTTTTGTTTTTACCATGTCATAAAACATTGATTAGGTGTAAGATAACTTTATCTTCTTACTTTTTCTGGCCTTGCTTCTTTTGTTGAACTTCTCTAAGTGTCATCTAATTATGTGTTAAGGTTTTGACTGCACATAATGTGCTCAGATAAAATTTATTGAGGCCACTCACTCATTTATCACAGACAAATGAACAGTTGTGATAAAGCTATACCTTGTATCAGCAAACGAGGCTGAGTTCAAAACAATAGCAATGTAAAGTTGTGTGTAATCATAGCCATACTTAGACTCTCAAGTCACTCACGTAAAAAATGGCAACCATTTACTGGCTTTTATTATCAAATGTTATTTTAGTCATAACATCATAATAGCCTTTACTAAAAGCCAGGCAACATATTTTTGTTAACAATTTCATTTAACTTAGTAAATCAGAAATAAAGTAAAAAGCAGGGAGACAGTATTACTGTTTTTAAGGCATCCAGTGATTTAAATAAGGAATATTGACAGCACCTATATTATACTTCTGCAGAAAGGTATGTTCCGATTAATAAAAATAAATATAGAGCTTCCTGTTCTATGTAGTGACATTTTAATTTAATAATGGAAATGTTCATTTAAGAACTAGTCAGGTTTGGGAACAGGGTCAAAGAAGACTATGCGAAGTGATGAGATACAAGTTATAGAACTTTGAAGCGTTCAAAGCACCTCTTCATTATTTTGTTAGAAATAGCGTAGTCTTCAAATTTAAGAAGTACATAGCACAATTTACAATCCAGCTTAACATTTTCATCCATTTTGTTATTATCTGATTTCTGCAGTATTATTAACCAAGGGTTATGTATGCATGAAATGACTGTATCCTCTACAGATTTGGACCTTTCTTCTTTTTATAAAGATAACGGTGCTTGTCTAAAGCAGGGATGTTCTAATAGTTTATCTTTTTTTTTAATCATTAGTGGGCTGAAAACCTACAAATTGCGGAATCCACGTATTTTTTTCAGCTTTATTGAGTTCTAATTGAAAAATAAATTTGTAAGATATTTAAAGTGTACATCGTGATAATTTGATATAAGTGTACGTTGAGAACACATGCATTTATAAAATTAAAATGATAGGTATGTCTATCCTTTAAGCTATTCAAAAATGTAGATTTTTAATACTGATGTGAAAAGCAGGCAAAAAGGCTTAATTTAATTTGTTCATTATTTCAAAAGACTATTTGTTGAGGCAGTTTTAACCATTAATCAAATTAATGAGAGAGAGATATTTGAAGTCTTCTGGAGAAAGGCGGGAAGGATTCAGTCAAGGTACATCTGAGTCTGGACTTGAGGCGTAGATCTCTGAGAATATATAAGTACTTAGTATTCAGTATTCAGTTGTCAAATTTGAAGTTTCATGAAAGAGTTCATCCTTTTACAGACTCAAACAGATTTTACATATTGCACAGAGTTGTGCTTCGAACATCCTGGGTTCCACTTATTTGTTCTCAAAATGTTAGGGTTATAGGCTTTTGTGAATATAGTTTCCAGTTGATTCAATTTACTTCCCTTGAAAGTTGAAGACACTGCTCTGTTAGATACTTGATATCTCAGAAACATGCTGAAATTCACAAATGAACAGTAGTAGCCTTAGGAACCTAGATCATGATTTATATTTACGAGAACCTGTGACTTTTCTAAGAAATTGTAACTTCATTTCCTTCATCTAACTCTGTGGTTCTTCAAAATCTGAGATTCTCTTGATCTTAGCATTCTTACAGTTTGCATTTTCTGTTTCACCCGCTTGACAGTTTAAATTTAAATGAATATATTATATTCCTTGAATCAATAAGCAATATACTTGTTTTTCTCCTGAAGTTTCAATTTTAGTGTTTACGGTTTCTAATTATATCTGTTAGATAAATCAACTTCATCCATCATTAGAGACAAAAAGTTGAGTATCACAGAATGTTGAAGCTATCAAAAGTCTTGATTTAAGAAAGTAGTTCAGTATATTTCTTCAACTGCTTTCTATGAGCAAACATTTGGACATTTGACTGTATTAGAGCAAGTATAGTATGTTTACCCTACCTATTTTTACCAAATATTCTATAAAGTGGCAGTGACTAAAGGGGTAAACAAGTATTTCATTCATAGACTTGATCATTTCCTCCCCCATATAACACTATGGATATGTTTTGCAAATTTAGATGAAACCCTTTCCGCTTAAGTGTTAGCTGGGTAGACCAGTCATTCTAGCTCATTTCAACAAACATTTTCTTTTCATGTCATTGCAAATCTGTTGTCTGTGGGAAGCGAACACAAAAATGTTTCAAATTATTTACTGGCATTCTTTCTCTTTACTGATTCGTGTGACGTGTATAAATAGATAAACTTTTTTTTTTCTGGCTTAAAATACCAGTTTAGCCACACCTCTGGATTCAGAGGCCACATTTGTTCTCTAGGCTATGGTTCAGTTCCAAGAATAAGATTGGAGTTTTATAAGAGTCAGGTGAACTCTGCACTTACCAGAAAGGTCTTGAAATGGCAGGATCAAAATGGTGATTTTAGAATATCATAGAGAGAAGGAGGAATGTGTGTTGGATAAGAATGGCAAGAAAAGGATGGCATAGATAATGTGGAGTAAATAGGTTGTCTAGGAAAGTCAAGATCAAGTTCTAGAAAAGTGCATGCAACCCTCAGAGGTTCCTCAGGACTTTGGATTGTTTACAGGTTCATTATTCACAGATGGGCAGGACTACTTATAGATGCCACAGTGGGCAGTATTGACAATAATATTCTATTGCAAAGTGGGTTTTTTTTTCTGACAAAATTTTCTATATTGATTTTTATTGTCACTTTTCCAGACTACTTTTTTTTTTCAGCTGAAACCATTTATAGCACACTTAATGGAGATTACTTGTAAAAATATCCATTAATGAGAATTTTGCAATCTGAGAACATTCAGAAAAAGTTCTGTGGTTATGTGATTGCAATAGGAACCAATAAAGTAGTAGTTTTTCATAGAAATGTTTATTTTCAAAATCTCATTTGTGTGACACCATACTGAAATATTGTTCATAATATGGCATCAACTCCTACATGTATATCCCAGTAATTATTTATGCAGTAATCATTCTCTAAATTATTAAATATTAGGTGTCTATACAAAGAATATGCAATGAAGAATAAAAATGATTGGAAATAAATATTCCAAATTATTGATAGAAAATTTTATCATTTTCTTTTAGAGATTATTCAAAAAATCAATAATGGCCTTTGTGGAATAAATGCCCATTTTCATGTTTATCAGGGTCTCCTTTTTACTAACCTTTTTTTTTTTTTCTTCAGCAAGTCTCCATTCATTTGGAATATTTAACTGACACATCTCAGAATAACTAATACTGGCTGATCAAGTGATAAAAACTGCACATTTCTTTCATTTCAGCACTGCATCCTTTTTGAGAGAAGTGAGAAAACCCACATGGGCCTGAAAACCCACGTGTTTATTTATAAAATCCAGTTTGTTCCTAAATAACTTGATGTTTGTCACTGGTGCCCTATTTACAATACCTGTTTTGTAAATAATCAAGGTTGAATGTATTTTTTCTGAGAAATTAAATTCTTATTAAAGTTGGCAAATACATAATGGCTTCTCTGGTTTTCTTTAAAGGATCCCCTTTTTCACCTGGAATCGCACAGATCTGAGAGAGGAAGGGGCAGATGTCCTTTTGATGCCAACTCCTCATTCATCTCCACTTTAATTGGTAACTATCATGGCTGCAGACATCAGGTGGTAGTCATATTGATTTCGAAACTTCAGGTAGATTCTTTGGTATTTCTTCATATACATTGCTGTGTCATATCTATTTATTGGTGCTGGGAGCATGGATATTAAATTTCAAGCCATGCTCACCTGAGCCAATTTTACTCTAAAATAAGTGCAGCTGCTATGATGTATGGACGTCTCATCCAGAAAACACAAATTGTCCCTTAATACCTGATAGAAGATATTTTGTATTATGTCATTTATTGTTCACAAAATGCAATTACGTAAATACTTTATAAAAATGTAGCTAGAGAAACTAAACTATTTTAACATATGTTAATTCTTTATATATTAATTACTCTGTGACTTTAAGGGAACTTCTAATATTCTCTTCTAATATTCTCTTGGTGCCTTTCTCTGTCTCAGTAGAATTCAGCAGAAAGTCATCTCAATTTGGAACTTCAAAGTCATTTATTTAAATTCCTGTTAATTTAAAATGTAAGCTGTAGAGGTTGACTGGCTCAAACTATGTCCACGTTGGAATAATAGAATAAGCTGGCCATGTCTGATCTGGATTTCAATTGGATTTCAATTAAATTAGACGAGATACATGAAAATCTCACTTAAATCTCAGAAAAATACTTTTTCTTTAATACAGTTTGGGATTGAAAATGGCACACCCTTATCAAATACTCCAGCACTGCTGTGGTACAGACAGCTGGTTGAGTTGCCAAGTATAAAGTTGAAGAGAGCAATCCCTGACACCTCACATAGGTGCTGTTAGGAATCATTCTGTTTTCTCAGTGTTGAGAGGTTCTGATAGGTATATGGTACAGATGTACAAGCTTCTGTTATTACATTTGCAGCACTTAGAGTTATATGCTAATATTAGGTCATCCTGTTTACAGAAAATGAAAACATGTAAAATAACATGTAGAGATTTCCTATCCTAAATAAGTGGGTAAAACTTAAAACTCCCCACTGATGAGTAATCAGAATATCATATGCTGGATTTAGAGTTGATGCAGATGTTCCTGTAGTTTCTAGAGACAACACGTTCCCTGAACTTATTCCAGACAGTTGATTCTGATGGGCCTTGCATCCCACTCTCCACAGTCCCCCGTCTCAGTAATGGTACTCAGGTCCAAATAAGTAGAGCTTTTATATATACGTATATTTATTTGTAGAACAAAAATCTTACGTTAGCGCTAAAGAGTAGGGAAAGTTTGATTTACTTCAGCTTCATAATTTGAAAGTGCTTTAAGATGAGAATTTCACGTAGTGATTAGTTCTTTAGGAGCTTGAATAAAGAGATATTTTTAAAGAATATAAGATTTTAAAGAAAATACTATGATATCCTGAGTTCCTCTACTCACCCGTGTATGGGTGTGTGTAAACACAATATGAGGAGGGGAGATTTTAAATATGGGAATTGAGTTGCTTAAGTCAGTTTGGACTTAGTAGGAATCAAAACCTTAAGAATGCCACTTTTGGAGAATGCCAGATTCATAAATGTTAGAAATTTGTGGTAGATTGGCAGCATATGAGTTACATGCATTTGATAGACTCATACAATTTTTTTCTAATGTTTTTAGTGATTTTTGTAACTTCATAGATTTAAGATTTGAATATGTCTGGAAGAAAGAGACTGTCTTATCATCTTTCTTTTACCATACAATATATTGCACAGAAAAGGCCTCCTTTAAATATCGACTGAATGAAATACTCACTGAGCTTCCTAAACAAACAAACCAAAAATAAATTTGGGGATGTTATTCACAAGAATATTATAAAAGGTATTGAAAGTCAAAAATTACGCAGTAAACGCTACTTCTCTAGTAAAATCCTAAGAAGACTGGAAGAGAACACCATTTATTTTTAACATTTATTTTAAGGGTTAAAAGTAATTTTTTTTAGCCACTCACCACTCAGCCTCCTTGTAGCTTGTTTTTGCATGAAACCAGGAATTTGAAACTGAATTTTTTTAAGAGGGGAAATATTACTGGAGGGACATTTCCAAGTGAATTTCATTGAACTTCCAAATCGAATTACACTATGCTAAAATATGAAGTGCTTGCCATCTGGGTGACTGTTTCGCTTATTCAGAAAAGAAATCAAATCATAAGAGCCCTCCAAGCTAAACACAAAAGTTATAGAATAATCCCTCCAAAGAGAAGAAATAAAAATATAATTCTTCTCATTTATCCACTAGCTTTCATCCCAAAGTACCTTTGAGAGATCATTCACTCACTGTGGATATGCAGCAGCCACTGGGATGGAAATCTGATAACCTATGTGAGCCAGCAACTCTTTAAAAGACAGGAAGTAGAAATAATTCACCCAATTGAAAAAGCAGCAGGAATTTGGACTGGAAAAAATGGAGCTACCTGAGTTGGAATTTGGCAGGCTTGGTGCAGCTTACTCTGACAGGAAAAGAATGCATTAATGTGGTATTTTATGACCGCACATGTTCTCTGCCGATGGGTTAGGACAGGACTCCAGCAAAAAGGGGACCATCTTTAGACCATTTCTGCTTCTTTGTTTCTTTGTTAATTATAGGTCACACTTAACTTTTAATACCTGTTCACATTAAGATTCACTTTCATCATTAAAAAAAAAAACCCTCATATTTGTAACAATACTCATACAACTAACAAGGCCCCCAAAGAAAAAAACATGCTCACAAATCTGAGAATTTCTTATATCTTAACTTTAGATACAAGTTTCATTTTATTTAACTTAAATTCAGTTGGCTTAAGATCACATGGAGTAAAAGCTTACTGAAAAACTAAGTAAGGAATAAATATTATTTGTTAGGTGAAAGGTTAATGAACACTTTTATTAAATTTATAGTCTAATTTAGAATGGAAATGTTAGTAACTGGCAATGATTCTGTGTGAAACAAGATTTAAGGAGTAAAACAAGCCTCTTTATTGAGCTATGTTCTATATGTTCAGAAGCCATCCAAAATGAAGTCATACATTAAATAGGTTTGCTCTTTAAATGTCACTTTGTATTAACAGAATTTATCTTGGTGGTGTATAAATTCATATCACAGGTGCAATATTTCTATATGTTTAACCACACTTTCCCTCTACGGTGATTACTAATATTACATTTAAAATGGTCTTAAATAACTGGTTGAAGAAGGCAAGACATTATAATCTGGTTTTAAAAACAGTTTTTTGAAGCAGTGAATTACTTAGTAAAATGAATTGCTGCATTAGTTGTCTGTACCTTTCAAGTCAACGAAAGATACTTAGGACTTATCTTGCCACTAAAAATTATTAGGTTTGGTGGCCGGCCACATAAAAGTTCAGGAAATATTTTCTTTATGTCATATGTCATTTTGGTCAGGAAGGAAAAGTATTAGCTGACTTTTTTGCGTCAGTTTACATTTGATATAATATTGCGGTATTCTTTTTATTAAGTTGATAACACCTTCAGTAACTTAGGAATTTCTTTGATACTTTGTCGACTCAATCTATTGCTACCGTTTTAAAACGTTTCATTCTGACCCAGATTTTTATTACCAGTTCTAGGTGTAATTTAATACATACCATACCTGAAGTACCTAAGGTATGCTAATGTACATGTTGCTAGTGTTTGGGGGAAAACCAATCTGATTTGTCAGGTACCTTTTCACACTTTGCTTTTGAAAGTGCGAGCTTTGTTGTTAGAATTTTTAGGATACTTTCAAGTTAAAGACTTACTGAATTTTATATCAACAAATAACCATGAATGAGGTATTTCATGGTCACCAAAATTTTCTTTCTGCGCTTTTCATGTCTTATGTTACATTTTACAGCAAATAAAACTACAAAAGTTTACAGCTGCTGAAATTTTCTTCCTGCACTTTTTATTCATCATAATGAGACCTTTGTGAATATATCCCCTCATTACAAATTCTGTGAATTAAAGGTCAATGTCAATTGAATGAAAGGGAGTCGGAATTCATGCAGGGAAAATTTAAGTGATTATCTCAAGCTCTTAATACCGTTAAACCTTTTTTCACAAATAAGTGTTTCTATTTTATTAACTATATATTCAAGGCAGAATTACAAATGAATAGTTCTGGCACAAAATAGGACTTCATAAATATTAGAAAAATAAATGAAATCATCGAAATGAAGGTAAAATGTATGTCTTTACAATTACAACCTCTATAAACATAAGTGAATGTGCTGGCTCATTTCTTGGATTCGTCCCAACTGTGTAGAAACTTATTCCTTTTGCATATTCCTGTGCCTAAAGAATATCTGTAATTTCTTATCCAGGTTAAGACTGCTGTGCTTTCTCATTTGGCAGAATGCCAAGTATCCACATGCTGACTGTTGCTTCTGGCCATTAACTGCTAGTTGCTAAAGAGCTATTTGAATACTTGCTTATGGTTTCCTCAAAACAAACAAACAAAAAAATCAAAAAAAAGAAGAAAAAAAATGTCCTCTTCAATTCCCCATTGACATTCTCCCCCTTAGAAATCTGATTTGACCATGCTGGTATCAATGTCACTGTTTTGCCACCAAGGAAACTCACAGTACTGTCATGGATGCTAGCAAATGCAAATGAACAGATTCAGAATGCAGTTTTCTTTTTTCCTTCATATGTCAGAAACCACCTTCTTTTTTTTTTTTTAAACATCTTTATTGGCGTATAATTGCTTTACAATGGTGTGTTAGTTTCTGCTTTATAACAAAGTGAATCAGTTATACATATACGTATGTTCCCATATCTCTTCCCTCTTGCGTCTCCCTCCCTCCCACCCTCCCTATCCCACCCCTCTAGGTGGTCACAAACCACCGAGCTGATCTCCCTGTGCTATGCGGCTGCTTCCCACTAGCTATCTATTTTACGTTTGGTAGTGTATATATGTCCATGCCACTCTCTCACTTTGTCCCAGCTTACCCTTCCCCCTCCCCATATCCTCAGGTCCATGCTGTAGTAGGTCTGTGTCTTTATTCCCGTCTTACCCCTAGGTTCTTCATGACTTTTTTTTTTCCCTTAGATTCCATATATATGTGTTAGCACATATATTTGTTTTTCTCTTGCTGACTTACTTCACTCTGTATGACAGACTCTAGGTCCATCCACCTCACTACAAATAACTCAATTTCTTTTCTTTTTATGGCTGAGTAATATTCCATTGTATATATGTGCCACATCTTCTTTATCCATTCCTCTGTTGATGGACACTTAGGTTGCTTCCATGTCCTGGCTATTGTAAATAGAGCTGCAATGAACATTTTGGTACACGACTCTTTTTGAATTATGGTTTTCTCAGGGTATATGCCCAATAGTGGGATTGCTGGGTCGTATGGTAGTTCTATTTTTAGTTTTTTAAGGAACCTCCATTCTGTTCCCCATAGTGGCTGTATCAATTTACATTCCCACCAACAGTGCAAGAGGGTTCCCTTTTCTCCACACCCTCTCCAGCATTTATTGTTTCTAGATTTTTTGATGATGGCCATTCTGACCGGTGTGAGATGATATCTCATTGTAGTTTTGATTTGCATTTCTCTAATGATTAATGATGTTGAGCATTCTTTCATGTGTTTTTTGGCAATCTGTATATCTTCTTTGGAGAAATGTCTATTTAGGTCTTCTGCCCATTTTTGGATTGGGTTGTTTGTTTTTTTGTTATTGAGCTGCATGAGCTGCTTGTAAATTTTGGAGATTAATCCTTTGTCAGTTGCTTCATTTGCAAATATTTTCTCCCATTCTGAGGGTTGTCTTTTGGTCTTGAGAAACCACCTTCTTGACATTGATAGCTAATGCTAGCTATTTGCCAAAGCAAAAACAAACAGAAAGTCCAAACAACTACATAACTAATAAAAGGACCTGCTTTTCCTGATTTCTTTCAGCATCCTACACAGACCGTGAGTGTGAACTGGGAGGTTGGAACCTATGGACCATTCTTATCCATCCTCATCCTCCCAAGTGCATTTTGTTTCTCTTTGCAATTATGCATGTCATAGTCACTCTGTGAAATAGTGCAAAAGTAGAATGATTTTCTAACAAAATGATGCAGTTCAGTTATAAAATGAGGTAGTTAAATCCATCTTTAGCCATGTCTTTTCCGTGAGACGAATATGTTTCACATTATTCAGATTCGTAGACATTTACAACATAAATAGGAGAAATGCTTGAGCAAGACTTAAGGGCATGAAAAACTGTGAATTTTTCCTACTAAACAATTAAAATCTGTATTTACAACATGGTGAGTAAAAACTCTAATCGATTAATAATACCATCTATGAACTAAGCTCTTGATAAGGTTGATAAAATATTAAGGCAATGAAGTATGTTTCACTAAAACTTCAACTGGAGTTTGTATTGTAAAAAAAGGAGTTGTGTAGAAAAGTATTTTACGTATGCATTTTAACTTAGATTATTTACAATGGGTTTGTTTTTGTATCGCCATGGTCAAATGATTGTTTTATTTTCTTTCCTACAAACTAGTTGAGAGTAGACACAGTCTTTTGGGGCTGAAACTATTGGGGACAAATACTAGAAGATAGAGTCCCTGTGTTCCTGGATTAAAATGATTAAATATAGGCTTTTTGAGGAACAAAAACTCAGAGAACTCTGCTATTCATATAAATGCCAACAGTGTTTTCTTTCTTTTGATATTTTCTCCCTGAAGCATTTTTGAAAAATCAGAATCTTATCCTGAGGTGTTTTTTTTAATTGCATTTCATAGTTTTTTTAAATTTGAACACTAAAAGTTTTAGATTTATTCACTTGTTAATTAACTCATTATGCCATTCTTTGATTCAACAAATGCTTATTGAGCATTTTCTGTATTCCAGACACTCTACAAGATATTGGTGACAAAAGAATATAATAAGACACATCAAGAAGTCTACATTCTAGTGAGGAATAATGTCAAACACAGGAGACAAACTATAGTAGGATGAGAAATATGATAGGCATGGGGGCTATGGTGGTACTAGGAGCTACTAAACTAACACAAGTTTGGTCAGGGAAGGCTTCATGGAGAAAGTGGGCCGTGGCCAGGTAAATGGGAGGTGAAGTGGGAAGTGGGGGGAGGTGCAGAATTGCAGGCAGAGAACATACAAACCAAAAAAAAGGGCAGCAGAGAGAACAGAAAACCTTGGCAACCTCAGGAAATCACTTGTACACCTCTCTGATTCTCCAAATAACCGAGGCAGTGAGATTCCGAACAGTTTTGCCCCAAACAGTAGGTTTGGGGCTGGGGGCTTAGTTTGCCAGATTTCCAGTGCAGAATTGTTTCCACTCTTCTTGTATCTGTACACAGAGACTATTGTTGAACATGACAGTGATAAGTTACATTCACCTGTCAAAATACCCTGCAGATGTGTTTTATTTTTTAATTATAACCAACTAACATTAACATAACATCAGCTACCATCAGAAACCAGTGCTATAACAATGAAACATAATATATGGCATACAAGTCAAATTGGTTATTTATATTCAGAATATCAAAATAGGTACCAGTAAACTTTATGACCAAGCTAATACATTTATTAAATATCATATCTGCATAGACATAGAAAACTAAAAATTTGAGTAGTTCTGTTCTTATCATTGAAAATCTAAAACATATTTTACTATTTGTATGAAATTTTTTTAATCCGTGAAAATATGAATTATCCAGATATTATTTTTTACTCTCTACAATACCAAAATATTGATTCACAAATTGTCTCTATACCAAATAGCTATAATTTTAAAGTTTTCAACTAGAAACTATGTATTTGCCATAAATAGTATCAATTATAATAATGTTGATTATTTTTGCTCATGTAATTACTATTAGTTAACTTTGTGCCTAAAGCTTTATTCTCATTTATTATTTTTCATTAAAGTGTTTATTTTTTCTTAGGAAAGTATTTTACCAAACATCATTCTTATCTATTACTATAAATTTATTTTGTTCTTCACACTGATAATAAAATATGAAAGGAGAATCTTTCCTTTCTGAGGAAGATCTAATGTTTCCAACACAAACACATTTGGTTCAGTTTACATAGCATATAGTTTTTAGCACCTGTCTAGTAGCTTCTTTGAAGTTTAAGTCATACAGTTCGTATTGTATTATTTGAATTGTTCACAAACCATTTTCTTTTATCTCGATACAAAAAGGGAAACTGGGTAAAATTGGTACTATATCATCTTTTCCTTTTTGCAGCTAACCTGCCCTGGATGTATATTATTTGGTATCATATGGCTCCATCTAGTGGCTGCAAGGGGAACTTTTTTGTTAAATTTGTTAAATTTGTAGAATTGATTACAAGTAGAACTTGGAAACAGTGTTCAAATTGGGATAAGTGCAAGAAAATTGATGTGAACTAAAATAAAGATTATTTTTCCAAAGTAATATTTTCATATATAAAAGTTCTGTAAATATTTTAGGAAATTGAATTACATTAAATATTAAAAACTTAAGAAATATAAAACTGTCATGATTTTAAAGAAATCTTTTTTTTGTACCCATTATGAATTAAACATTCAGTCCAGTCCATATTAGAAAAATAAGTTCTGTTTAGGACAGTTTTACAAAATGGCCTTTTTATTTTATTACTGTATTTTATTGAACTATAGTTGATTTACATATATATATTCTTTTTCAGATTCTTTTCCATTATAGGTTATTACAAGATATTGATAATAGTTCTCTGTGCTATACAGTAGATCCTGTTGTTTATCCATTTTATGTATAGTATTATGTATCTATTAATCCCAGATTCCCAATTTATTCTACCCCTCCCTTTCTCCTTTGGTAACCATAAGTTTGTTTTCTATGTCTGTGGGTCTATTTCTGTTTTGTAAATAAGTTCATTTGTATCATTTTTTTTAGATTCCACATGTAAGTGATAACACATGACATTTGTCTTTCTGTGTCTGACTTACTTCAATTAGCATGAAAATCTCTAGGTCCATCCATGTAAGATGGCCTTTATATTTTTATGGAAACTATAACCAAGTACAATAGTTTTTTTAAATTTCAGAACAACCCTTGCTCTGGTGGTTCAATAGTCAACTAACTCTTTTGTGCGTGAACTCGTTCATTTCTGCCGTAGAGTTGATGATCTCCAAGGCCTTTTAATGAATTCAACATGACTCTCTTTTATCTATGTTCAAGTAGTACGGATTGAACCCCACATATGGTTCATATCCCTAACCACTGAATACATTTTATCCCAAAATACTCTTTTTCCACATGGATATAAAACTTCTGGTGAAGACAGCGCTGATTGAATTTGATACAAATTATGTTGTTCTTCCCCCCTTCTAGTTTCAAAGAATATGCTTAAATAAGAGTTCTGATATAACTCTTCTCTACCAAATTTTATTTTCGTAAGTCCAGATATAAAGCATCTTTATTTTTTAGTTTTTGTTATTTTCCTTATCATATTTCTCATTCAGCATGCATTGAATATACAGGATGAACTCAACAAATACAGCTCCTTTTTTAATTTGTTGTCTTGAAAATTTTCAAATACAAAGAAAAATTGAAAGAGGAGTAAAAATTTATAGCATTTACCTTGGCCCACCAACTGTTAATATTCTACCACATTTGCCTCTGTCTCTCCTGTCTGTCTGTCTGTCTCTCTCTTTCTCACTTATATAATATATATAGTTTAAAAGTTAATTCCTTTGCAAAAGACCTGGATTTTATTTATTTGTATCTTGTATAGTTTTTAAGTATCCATAGTGGGTTTTGTGAACCAAAAAAACCATTTATGGTTACTTTTCTTTTTGTAAATGAAGAATAGTTTATTATAGTAACATTTATCAAAACTTAGTTTTCTTGTTTTTAAATTCAATGTATATCTCACTTTTCTTTTTCTAAATCTAAATCTAACAAAAGCAATTATCTTTACTTTTGAAAAATTGTTAGTTATCTCAAGGTGGAAATAAACTTCTTACAGTGATCCTATTTACAACTCAGTTGATTACTTTCTCAAATTTTAAACCATACAAATATATTTAATCTGTTCAAGTTTTTTAAAGTTTTAAAGACCTTACCTTAGAGTTGAAACAATTTTTAAATCTAATCAATAAAATTTATAAATATGACACTCAAGTTTTGTTTAATTCTGTTTAGATACTTGGTCAAATTTTTATACTTGTAACTTTAATAATTCTAATTCTAAAATCGAGTATACAATTAAATTTATTATATTGGAAATCCAATTAATTTGAATTCTCTTAAAAAAAGCACTTTAAATACCACTTGGACACATATGTACACATTCCAGATTTAACAGAAAGGCATTAATACTTCGAGTATACTTTTAGTATACTCGTCTATATTTTAAAACCGGACCACAGTTACATGACACTCATTAAGAAAATAATTTTGTCACCCTAAATTGAGGTTGCTATATCCAGTGATCTGTTGCTATCATCTGCTTCTTGGCTAGAGATTTTAGCCCAGGACAGGATTCGAGCCTCATATGCCCAGGACAATCCTTCTGGCCTCACTGAGGAGCACACCAGTTACCTTTTGTTGTCATTTCAACAAAAGAGGACCCCAAGTTCCTGTGCTTGAGAGGTTTTGGTCTTTCTGGAGATCTAGTTATATCATTATGTTATTTTTCTTTTTGTTAATTATTTTTTCTCTTCTCGTGAGCAATTTTAATGTCTTTCTTTCTGGCTGGCCCCAAAGATATGTTGTCGTGGCTTGAGATCCTGCATACGTTTGTGTATTCCTTGGTCTGATTTAAGTCTGTGACCTTCACCACATGTTGCAGCTAACTTCATTCATTCTGTTGACTGCCTGATTAAATTATGAACTCTTTTTGTCGTTTCTGTCTAAATAAGCCACACACTTACAAATTAAATGACAACTAATTGGATTATATACAGCTTTGTCAGACTTTGTGGTTCCTGCATTAAAATCATGTTGATGGAAGCAATTTCTTACTACAAGAAGAATGTGAGTTAGCTGACTCACATATAATACCAGTACTAATACTAATACCAATACTAATACTAATACCCTGATGATATGAAGGTTAAAAGAAGTTTATTAAAATACCATAAAGCCAGGTTATTTATCAAATACTCATGTAGGCCTTAGTATATGCCAGCTTCTCTTCTAAATGCTTTACTCTTAGCAACACTTCTGAGTGCTATTCCCCTATTTGTAAATGTGGAAACTGAGGCTCAGAGAGGTTAAGCAATTTGCCCAAGTTCACACATCTAGTAAGTGGCAGAGTCACAATTCAAACCCTGGCCGTCTGCCTGTACCATCTATGCTCTTAGCAGTAGTATCCGTTTCATTAGGCCGTATACACGGGAAACCTGGATATGTTTATTGTAATTCTGGTTTTATACATCGTCATCAGACCCAGAAACGAATACTGACTTATCTGATGTTTTCATGCAGGTAGTGAATTGTTTGCTGGACTCTACAGTGACTACTGGGGCAGAGACGCTGCCATTTTCAGGAGCCTGGGGCGACTGGCTCATATCCGCACTGAGCACGATGACGAGCGCCTGTTGAAAGGTAGGATTGAGGAGAAAAGCGTATGTAAATCAGAACTGAAAGCAAGTCCAGAGCTCATGGGAAACTTGCCATTTTGATAATGATAACAATACAAATGTAACTTATAGTTTTCACAAATTTCAGGGTTTTTTTCCTTAGCAATATTCCTGAATTAAAATATTATATATGATATATGTATATCATTTTATAGCAGAGTGGATCAGCTTTATTATACAACCAGATTACCCTCATAGCAATAGTTAGAAATCAGGACTTAAATGAACAAGACAAATATATGAAAAGTGAAAACCCCTTTCATCCAATAAGTTGCTTTGTTTTCTCTTGTCAGTTGGTATAATTTTGCATGAATTGATTGCTTTGCTTTGCTTGTTTTAATAGGATCACATTGTACTTTGTAAGGAATCATGTTTATATTTTGGCACATTGGTATATCTAGGGACTAAAGTCATTTTATAGTGAGTGGTTTCATTATTTTCAGCCTTTTTATTAAGCTTTAGAGTGCATAATCATTATTGGCAGCATTTTATCATTAAAATATTTGACATTCCGTATCAGTCAAAGGTCATTCCCTCAGATCCCTTTGATTACAAATACAAAAACTTAAACTGGTCTTCCATGAGCTGGACTGGTAGAGAATTTATGAATTAAAAAATAATGATAGACTTCTTTGCTAAAATATTTTACATATGTTATATTGACTTTAATATATGCCTCCCATATATATATGGGAGGAAATTTATGGAGATTATAATCTTGCTGCTCCTAATCTGTTCTTCTTTGAATTCATTTCAGGTCTATAATGTATGCTATTTGAAATTGATTTATTTCCCTCCAACTCAGTTAAATTTTAAATACCCTAACATTTTTAAAAAATTGTTGATTTGCACAGAATATGGAGATAGCTACATGATTGTAATGTTTAGTACAAAATTTCAAGGTAAATATATTAACTTATTTTGTTGTAATAGTTATTTCATTTTCTTCTATTTTTTACTTCTCTAGAGCCAAAATTTGTAGGTTCGTACATGATCCCTGACAATGAAGACCGAGATGACAACAAAGTGTATTTCTTTTTTACGGAGAAGGCCCTGGAGGCAGAAAACAATGCCCAGGCAATTTACACCAGAGTGGGGCGACTCTGCGTGGTGAGGACCGCCTTCCTCTCTCACTAAGCTTGCCTAACTCACAATTTATGGTCAGACCTTTGTTCATTTTATAGTAGGTTTCTACTGTAAAGTATTTTCTTCTATTCTGTTAGGCTCCCTAAAATTGGTATTTACTATCTAGTCTTCAGACTTCATATCTACTGAAAGTTTAATCTGAAAAGAGCTTTGCATTTTGTGTGATTTTCTCCATTTTCAAAGCCCTACTAAGAAATGGCCTATAATTAGGCTATACTTCTTCCTACACAGAAGTTTGAGCTCCATTTTTAAAAGTTAATTTCACCAAAATCTTGCTAGTTTCTTTAATCCACATTCTAAATAATTTACATAAGCATGTTTCAACAATTCAGGTGGTTGATTCTGCAGGAAAAACATATATAGTTTGCTGGGCATAGTCAGATAGGTTGTTTTGTGAACATTCAAAACCAACTGAAGTGGCCATATATATTGAGAGAATGCTAATAGTATTATAAATGTGAAGTTATTTTGATATTTAAGAAGGTACTTGAATAAATTTAAGAAGATGTTTATATGTATGTTCAGTATATACGTATGTGTCTATATATTCGCATATACACACATACGTATTTTGTGTATGTGTGCAAATATATATGCCTGTTATGTGTATGTGTGCTTGTGTGTTTGTATTTCAAGGCTTTTTCCCTAAAATAAGAAAAAGAAGTGGATGCTTCTGTACTTCTGAGATAAGCGGATTATTTATCAATAAAATAATAATAAACATTACTGTATCATAAAACTTACTACTTTATTTAGGAAAGTGTACTCTACTCTCTACTAACATTGTTTAATACCTGGAAACTGTATTTAATGGGCCAGGGTGAAAGTACACTGACAAGACCGAATGTGCAAACGTAAAGAAAAAGTTTATGGGGAATTGCATCTTTAATATTATTTGAAGATTATGCTCAAATTTTCACGTTCAATAAAAGAACTATAACTCTTGCCATCTGCAGGTTTAATAATACAAAATCTGTTGTTGGTAAAAAGTTCTTTGGGTACCCATTTACCTGCTTTCTGTTTTTTACAGAACGATGCAGGAGGACAGAGAATACTGGTGAACAAGTGGAGCACTTTCCTGAAAGCTAGACTGGTTTGCTCAGTACCAGGAATGAATGGAATTGATACATATTTTGATGAATTAGGTAAATATTATTGGGAGAGTTAAATTTTCCTCTTTGATATATATGCTTCTTTGTATAACCCTCATTGTTTCTAGCACATATGGAAAATTTGCTTTCTGCAGTAATTGACTTCTATCTAACTTAGAGCGAGTTTCTATTCTTTTCATCTTGGCCAGGTCCACGAATGGGGACAAGGGAGTTGCGGGAACAGAAAGACCCCTCTTGTTAGTTTAGAATCGGCGCCTCTAGTTCCCTCCTTGAGGCCCAGCTCAAAGTCATCTTGAACAGTCATCAGTCTCGCTATGTTGTGATTTGGTCATTGTCATATGACTATATATGGAAATTTATATCTTAAAATCTGTCATGGGTTCTAAACTATTTTATGTCAATGTATTTTCTTCACATGCAACGAGGGCTAAACATATTAAGTAACATAATGGTCTTTAATGTTTCAGAGGATGTTTTTTTGCTGCATACCAGAGATCATAAGAACCCAGTGATATTTGGACTCTTCAACACTACCAGGTGAGAAATTTATATGATCAGTCAAAACATCATGAAACAAAGGATGCCAAACCCCTTCACCGTATATGCAATTGAAAATACTATTGACCAATGTGTTATTCTCACTTTCTATACTTTATAAGTCACCAGTTTCTCTTCGTTCTCCTGTGTTTGCAGTTGTACTTTGATGTTTAAAGCCACAATCTTAATCCAAATCCTTATTTGTTTTTGTTTGAAGTACCAGCATCCTCCTATGCTCAGTGTCCTAAGTTCTTCCCTCTCCGATCTACAACAGAATGATTTTTTTTTCTCATACAGTTAAGGTACTAGTTCCATGCTACAGAGTCTAGGATAATTCTTTCAATCATCATATGCAATTGTCCAAGTCAGGCTTTCAAGGCTCTCTATCAACTATTCCCCATTCAGGATTGGAAGTTTTTCCTCTAAGTTCCCACAAACTCTGCTTTTGACAAGATAATACCTTGTCAGGATCCCAGTGTCTGCTTTCCCCGTGACTGTGATTTTATTTATCTACTTCCCCTTCTAACTCTGATTTATATCAGTTTTTCCAATACTTGTCAATTGCCATCTTCATGAAACACTCCTTGATTCCTTAATCACAGAGCACTTGGCTCACTCCTTTACTCTGGTTGTCTTGCTCCTATGTAGATTCTTAGAGAACACACATTTATGATTTACCCTCTGAGTTTTAAATTTTAAAAAGGTGCTCAAGTTTAGGGCTTATGATCTAGTATTTTTCTCTTTTATGCTTTTGTATTTTGTATCCATTGAAGAGTGCTGGAAAAATGAATCAAATATTTCATGTGTGTTGATACATGAATGAAAAAATGTTATTAGAATCAGTTTTGGTTGAAAGTTTATATATATAATTTCCTGAGTGTCTTTCCAAATAAGGCAGAGTGGAGATGATATGGCTGGAATGAGAAATAAAGAACATACTTCAATTCTCTTGACAGGAAAAGAACGATATTACTCAGTTCCTCGTTTGCATTGCATTGGGGCCTTAAACTGTTTTATTGTCATGTATACCTTGTTTGCTTAGGATCTCTCCACATAGTTTTTGTTTACTTTTTCAGCAGGTAGTTTATTACGCTCACTTTGAAAAAAAAAATAATAAAGCTCTTTCAGTAAGTATCCTGCTATTGTAAGGAGACCTTTTCTTCAGCACAGAAACATGGAAACAATTTTGCTATCAGTTATTCCTTGATGCAAGGAGATGTTAATGTACATTGGTAGCTATCACAGTCCCTGGAAAATCCCTAACTTCTTTTTACACTTCATCTTCTGCCTTATGCCAGTGAAGAATTTATATACTGCATGATAAATCCATGGCTTTATATGATAAATATAAGCTATAGGAGAATCAGTATAGATTTTTTTATGGGTTATAATGATCAGTTTATAAGCTGCTTTCATAAATGATAGCATAATGGATCTGTCTGAGATTTCAAAGACAAGACATTATTTTCTTCCGTAATTTCAGTTTTGACTGTTCAATTTATACGTAATTGTGAGAAAAAGGCTTGCCAGCTGTTACCTGACGTAAAGGTTGATACCGTAGCATGGTGATCAAAGGTTTACTGCCACGTTAGTTGGAAGACTATCTCTGGTTTTCTCACTGTTGCAGGCATTTCCAATTGCTTCAAGGTGTGTTATAAAATGTGTGAATTGATGTCCTCAGACAGTAACATAACTGCTGTTCTACAGGTGTCTCAGAATGTAGGAAATGTTACACTTACAAAAAACTTTGCATTTTGCAAAGCACTTTCACAAACTAATTATTTTAATTCTCACAATAAGGAGGCTACGGAAGTGTTAGAATTCATTCAGATTATGCCAAATTAAGAAATGCAGCCAGATCTTTAAAACAAATCATTCTAAAATGTCCTTTTGCAGAATCTTATGCCCCCAATAAAGCTTGCTGTAGTTAGTCAACTACTGTCTTTATCTGCGACAAGTAGAAATTTTTATCAAAAAAATAATTTCAGTTGCTAGTAGTTCTGCAGATAAAGAATCTGAGTTTTGTAGAATGTAAGTCTTTTTCTCAAAATTAATCTGGTGCAGCCCAGTAAACCTTTCCACTGTAGCACTGTTTTCAGTGACCTGAAGGAAGGAATATACAGCAAGCTTATTAATGTTTCCGTGACCCCAAGCTAAAGAATGAAACAAAGCCCCAAATTTTCTTTAGACTTTAAATTGTTCTTCAAATCATATACACTAAGAGAAGTAATAAAATTTGAATAAAATTTATAGCAATATTAACAGCATGGAGAATAGGAAAACACCGTCTACTTGGAAGAGAGGACAACGTACAAGGAGATAAAGCCTTCCTCAACTTGGGAATGAATCTTTAAAATATTAAGGCCAAATCTTCCTTAATAAAAAATATAAAAACACAAAAGAATCTGAAAAAGAATATGTGTGTGTATATATATATGTATATATGTGTGTGTGTGTGTATAATTGTGTGTGTATATATATATATAAAACTGAATCACTGTGCTGTACACCTGAAACTAACACAGCATTGTAAATCAACTATACTTCAATAAAAAAAATAAGATTTAACTGGAAAAAATGAAGTGACACAACTGCTTTTGTGATTCTAACAATGTCATTTTCAATTTATTATAATAAATAGGCAAAAAATGGTAAATGTTGGAGTTTCCATACTTGAAATATTGCAATAGTTAATATCTCTAGGATATCCTATGCTTAAGAGATTGCAAGTCTTTTATCTAAAGAACTTCACCCTTATCTATCTTGTCTGCGGGGCTTGACTCGGTGACCTCCTAGTCTGTTCCAGAATAGTAACTTATCTTTTTTTTTTTTTTTTAGTAATATATTTAGAGGGCATGCTATATGTGTCTATCACATGTCCAGTATCCGGGCAGCCTTTAATGGACCATATGCACATAAGGAAGGACCTGAATACCACTGGTCACTCTATGAAGGAAAAGTCCCTTATCCAAGACCTGGTTCTGTAAGTTTAGGCATTTAACAAAGTATTCTTATTTTTTAAAGACTCTTTTAGTAATATTCTATTCATTGTTTCAGATGCTTTACTAAATTAGCATGAAATAGTTAAATTCAACACCTAAAAATATGCTTGATTACTTGCAAGGTAAAGAAATATTACTTCTTACATCAAGATGTATGCTTGTTATTTAATGAAAAGAATATAATCTAGCATTATAGACCATATATTATTGTTGATATTTTAGCTATCTATGTAGCTCTCACTAAAATTTTATTTTTAAGGGTACTGGTGAATACAGAAATATCCAGTGAAATGAGCATCATATTCCTCTCAGCCTCTTCAGAAGAATTAGTGCCGCATGTGATTTCCAAGCAAGAGAATGTTACCAAATTTTTATATTATAATATTTGAGTCAGGCTCTCAGCTCCCTAGGCCACATTTTCTCCCTACTTCTCACTTTAACATGTCAAGAGGAAGCTTTTTCTCTGGCTCTTCAGAATTCTGAACACCCCATTTGCCATCCTTGCTGGCCTTCTGGAAGAAAAGTGACAATACAGCTGTGTTGCTAGAGAATAAGAAGTTCCACCGTTTGCCTCTTAACTGATACTACTAAGATTCTCCCTAACTAGCCATTCAAACTTTGTGCTTTTAATTGCACATATGATGATGATTATGATGAGGATGATTTTGTATCATATGTCCTGTACACAACTAGGTTGGGAAAGTGTAGCATCATTGTATCTGCTGTCCATGGAGAACAAATACTGAACTTGTCATGCAAGTCACAGTCTACACTATTATGAGCAGCTGGTGAAAACCCAACACTAGGCTGATTCCACAAGTGCTTGCAAGTCGAGTAGAAACCATTTTTGCAGAGCCAAAATTCAAAGTGGAAACAAAGCTTACCTACATTAACAAGCGTAAGGCTTTACCATTACAATCACTCTCTCTCACTAGCTTAAAATTATTACTTCCAGTAAGACATAAAGTATATTTTATTTCACTCTATTGATTGAAATTACAATTTAAATGGAGAAAACCCACTCCTGTGGCTTTGCTGGAAATGCTTCTTGAAACCACATGGTATTAAAGGAGATTTGGAGGAAGTGACTGGTTACTGAACTGCTTCCAGGCTGGTCCACAATGTTTCCAATTATATATCATGAAAGTACACTCAAGTGAAAAATTCATGCCAAATTAAGAAATATGGCCCGAATTTTTAAAACAAACCATTAAAAATGCCCTCTTTGCAGAATCTGATTACTAAACTACTGTATTTATACTCTGAATTGGAAAATTTTTATCAAGGTCATCATTGCAATTGCTGCTGGTTCTGGAGGAAAATATGTGAAATGAGGGAGCGCTTAATAACAAGCATGAATCAACGCAGTTAAAGGTATTCCAAGAAGTAACTTAGGTACCGTTGAACATTTATTTTTAGAGTCAGTGATTTAAGAATTGAGACACGTTATGGCAAATATTTCTGGTTTTCTCAATTTATTGTGTCTAATTCATACAAAAATATAAATTCATACAGATTACAGTAGAACAGAGGGAGTTTTTTCCTTATTTAACAATGATGGAATTTGAATAGGTTTCAGTGTTACAGCAGTAAAATTCTGTAGTCAGTGAGCCAATTGGAACCATCACCAATCATAGTATCAATAATGGGAAAGCTATTGTGCAGTTGTGATTCTTAATTTGGGGGGAAGATTTAGCACAATAAAGAGTCTCTTTGTTTTGCTATAAACAATATATTGTTCATAGCAAATTAAAATTTAATTTACAAATATGAAAAATAAATTTTAGAAGCAGGAAAAATAATTAGAATATTTATAATGTTATACGTTTGTATTACCTCCAGACTATACCAGTATTACATATACTTAACTTTTTCAGGATTTCACTACTGTCTATTTCTACTGCTGCATGTTTGAAATAATTCAGTCTCTCTATGCAATTTTTAATGCAGATTTTATTTCTGTAATGAAGAATATATGGTTACTAAATATTGCTAAATGCACAGTTGATTAACTGAACATACCCAGTTTTTGTAATTTTTTTCATAATTGAGTATAAATTTGCTCTTTAGATTTCAGGGGAAAAAAAATTCTCTCATCCGTTTGTATTTCAGTGTGCCAGCAAAGTGAATGGAGGGAGGTACGGAACCACCAAAGACTACCCCGATGATGCCATCAGATTTGCAAGAAGCCATCCACTTATGTACCAGCCCATAAAACCTGCCCATAAAAAACCAATACTGGTGAAAACAGATGGAAAGTATAACCTGAAGCAAATAGCAGTGGATCGAGTGGAAGCCGAGGATGGCCAATATGATGTCTTGTTCATTGGGACAGGTAAAGAGATTAGAGAGTACTCAGAGAGACATTTAAATTGAACCTCAAAATCAATAACATTATTACATTAAAAAAACCCCACCTATCAACAAAACCCTGGTTGACCCATTGGCTCATTTACATACTACCTGTCTACTGCAATGGAAGAGAAGATTTGGTGCAGTTACAGCACATAATTCCTGATACATGGTCAATACTTAATACATTTGAACAAATGAATACATAAAGGAACGAGTAATTGATGTTAACAAACAATGAATAAACAATGTTGGTTCCAAAAAGAACTCATAGAGGAAGTAGGGTGCCATACAAGGATAGTTCTCCTGTTACTCCCCCAGGTCCACTGCTACCTTTGGCTGCTCAGCAAGGTCTCAAGATTTTTCAATCTTTAGGTGAGGTTTAGGTTATTTCACCTAAATCTGTAATCTCAACTATGCTTATCAGGCCCCGTCAGAAGTCAACCATGCGTACCAAACAAGACAAGTGTTACACATAATGGAGATAAAATTTTAGTCCAAAGCTATAATATCCTGCATTAATAAAACGAAGTGTAATAAATATGCTAAAAGTGAATATTTCAAATAAATTTGTAATTTCAGTTAATGCTATGCATTAGATCTAGTTTGTGGAAGAGAACTTGGAATCTTTTAGCATCCAGGGTAATATGTATCAAATTCTGTCAAGTACTTTAAAATTATATAGTCATTTAAAGAATCTTTAAAATGATCATTTCTTTTTTTTTCATATGCATCATAGTAATTGCTACAGCAGATCCTATTTAGAAGAGGAAACATTCTACCATACTTAACTTTAATCATTGACATACTCTAAAGAGACATGGCATATGCCCAAATCAGGAATTGGAATATAGTATTAATATTGGTGCTTGAGCTTTTCCAGTCATGCTTTCTGAAAAAGCAAAGATTTAAGTAAGGAGATATTCATCGGATTTCCAGAAATTGATCTCTGGTGCAGGCTGTATTTTATTCATTTATTTTAGGAGGTTAGTAATGTGCTGTACACTGTGGGTTCAAGATTAACAAAGCATCAGATTTCTTTAACAAAGTTAAAGTTACCTGGCCATGAATTCACTTATAGTGATATCCAACAGAGTTTAAAAAAAAAAGAATTCCATAAGCAAGAGTAATATTTGATAAAATTAATCATAGAAAAAAGTATGTTATTTTTAAATGAGAAGTCATATATAAGTCCAAGAATGTTTTCAGAAATACTTTTTTAGTAGATTGACCAAAGCTATTTGAGAGAATTCCAGAAATATCAGGTATATACTTACACTCTCTTGTAACCTATGTTTAACTTAAAGATATTGTTATATTGAACCACAGCTTTTCAGCACAAAGAACATATTTGATAAATGTGTGATGAGTACAGCATTGGAAAATCCCACAAAATAGTTATTTTTCCCCAAATTTACCAGACACTTGCTTTAATGCTGTATAGTCCTTATTGCAAAATCACTGGTTGCAAATTGATAATTTGAGTTTCATCTTTGCTTTTTACTTGATATAATCATCGTGGGATATTTATAATGTGTGCTTGATATGATAATTTTTGTTCCTTTTAATGTATGATACAGGTAATTGTTATTAGTTTTATTTTAATCAAATTTTATTAACCCAACCGCAAGATTTCATAATTTTTAAACAAATTGCTTAAATACCATAGAAACTCTTGGATCAGAACCTCAAACGTGCTTTTTTTCCCTAAGTTATTTCTAGCCACTACACCAAGTCTTTCTTACTAGCAAATTAGTGTCTTATTAAATTTTTCATTGGAAATAACAAGGTCAGAATATCAGGAATAATAAAAATAACATGGAGTTTTAAAAGGTGAATATAAATTTATAAAATTATTGATAATTACGGAAGCTAAATGGTTTGTACAGGAGGACTCATTATACTATTCTCTCAATAGTGTATGCTTGAAATTTTTATTAAAAGTGTATATAACCAAAATTGTGGTTACTGGAGGTGAGGGGTGGGAGAATTGGATGAAGGTTGTCAAAGATACATACTTCCAGTTATGAGATAAATAAGTACTAAAGATATAATGTACACCATGATTAATATCATTAACAGTGCTGTATGTTATACGTGAAACTTTTTAAGAGAGTAAATTCTAAGAGTTCTCATCACAAGGAAAAAAATTCTTTTTATTTTGTGTCTATATGAGATGACGGATGTTCACTTATTGTGATAATCATTTCAGGATGTATGTAAGTCAAATAATTATGCTGTACACCTTACACTTATACAGTGCTGTATGTCAATTATATCTCATTAAAACTGGAAGGAAAAAATAAAGGTATATATAGATATAAACATATTCTATCTATATGCCTATCTATATTTATTTATATATATATATAAATTTCCATAGTGTGTTGCTTGGAAGGTTCCATAAAATTAAAGGTATAGTTTCTTACAGGGAAGGTAGCTTTAGGTAAAAAATTTTCTTTCATCATACATCACAGAAGAAGCTAGAATAATTTGCCATCTGTCTTATACTTCATTAATTCCAAAAGACATTTTGATTTCTGAACCTTTAACTGGATTTTTGAATCAAATTTTTGAAATAATGAATATGAATATATAAGTCATATTGTTTTCACTAGCAATGATTAAATGTTTTGTACATCTAGATTTCAAATCTTATTTGAATTTATAGTCTCTCCATGGTTTTTACTTGTTTGAAAACCAGATTGTGACAAAGCTTCTAGTTTATCTCTTTTGTTTTCTCACAGATAATGGAATCGTGCTGAAAGTAATCACGATTTATAACCAAGAAACAGAATCAATGGAAGAAGTAATTCTAGAAGAACTTCAGATATTCAAGGTATTATTAGTAAAAAATATAGCCAACATTTATGTTACAGACATACAGACAACATTACAGACAGTTGCAAGTGAGTTATAAATAGGAAAAACATTACGTCAGTTTTTTTCTAACAGGTATATTGTGAATTCAGAGTGAATTGAAGAATGATTTAAAATTCTGATACATCTATTTGATTGTCATAGACTGTTCAGACGAAGAGGCCAGTATTTACCGAGCATGAAAAGAATTTCATTGTATGAACTGTGACATAAAGAAATGACACTTATCCCACAAATGAATTCTAGAATCATTATTGCAATATATCATCTTGAACAAATTTACTGTCGATATAGACAGTTAAAAAATAGCAGTAGATTTCATGTTGTGGACTTTGTGGTATGGTAAGTAGACTGCTTTTTTATGGCATGCAGTTTACACAGAGAATTTACTAAAAGAGAAAACTACAAAACGATAATGGAAAGATTAGACATGACACAAACAATTGTACATATTTACACACAGACACACACACACACACACAGTAAGTCTCAACATTTGTGGCACTTACCGTCTTTGAAGTCACCCTGAACGCTGAATTAATTAGTAATCATTGCTCCTAGGGGAGATATAGGGTTAGGTTCCTGAGAGTCTCTAGTCACGACATTTTTGTCAGCTTTTCGATACCTAACCTTGTTTTATGTGTGTTTCTATTTAAAGACACCTTAGTTAGTATACATAGTTGATTACTTACCATTGAACTTATGGCTAACAGCACTATAACTAATGCCTGAACAAGGCTTATTTAAAACATGTTTTCTTCATAAGGCACATCACAGCCTTTTGGAGCTTAGGAACACGAGACAACACTTCAGCACTATGCTTAGGGGCCTTTTAATCAGCACAATCACTAACAAAAAGCACAACAGTATGAAAATGGGGCACTAAATAGACCATGAAAAGGATACCTGTTTACAATAGGAGAGCTGAAACAAGAAGGCAGGGTGTCACCTTGAACGACGTCATCTGGGAATGTACACGTTGGGCAACTCAGAGTTTTTGCCATTCTGAGCACACACATGTCTGTGAATGACTGCGAAACACCACAAGTATTGATATTGGAGTTACAAATAAATTTTGGCAAGTAAGCAAATGTGCAAGAACACAATCTGCAAGTAATGAAGATTGTGTATGTAGGTGATGAATGTATATGAAAACATTTTTGATGAGAAACAGTGTATTTCACGTTGGCTCTTCTGGAGGTTAGATTCCCCATAGCTATGCACAAAGTTAACCACATTCTTATCTCAACCAGAGCAGCTATGCTTTTGTTTATTTTGCGTATTGGACCTCTGTAAGATTTCATTTCACATTAGGAATCATAGCTCTCATATTAACCACATTCATCACAATGCCTTGTTCATATAAACCCTTAAGAAACATTGTGTTCTGAATGAATAAATGCATGCCTGCATAAATGGTTCTGTAGTTTAAAATATTTTTAAAAATTTAATAGAGAGGATCAGTTTTTCTCTTTCAAAAAATAATTGTTTGAAGGGTAATTATCCACAGAGCGGATCCCATTTGCCTATGGCTTCTCCACTTGCAGAATTGACTGAGTTTGTGGTGTCCTTAGAGACACTGTCGTCTCAGTCACCATCCCTAGAATTGCACATAGGCTCTCAAACTATCCTGTAGATTCATCCTTCCTCTGGTGCAATTCTAAGACAGTGATGATGACAATGCATCTTTTTCAAAGCGTTCTGGGTTCATGGAGATTGAACTCTAACAGAAAAGTATTTTGTTTAGGCCTGGGTTAAAACAATGAAAGATCACATGGTTTATTGGCAATAAGACCTATTCAAAGACGTAAGTGTTTTACTTCTAATGGTTCAACTTTCTTTATAAGAAAGAACACTCTGACTTCATTATTTTATTTAAGGATATTTGAGTTTCCAGAGCATGAGTAATATTCAAATGCAAACACAAAAATTATAATCCAGAGACAAACTATAAGATGCTTAGATTATTCACTACTTTTCTCATCCACATTTTGTCCTACTCTACTAGAAAATATTTTTTAAAAGAAAGCTGTATTTTATTTAAGTGTATTTTCCTTTTGATTTACTAAAATGAAAGCTGTAGACTGCTTGGCAGCAAACAGCTCACATAACTAGTATGATTTCAGGTAATTTATAACCACACTAAGGTATGTTTCTATATTTTTATTCCTAAAAAGGAAACGTATTTTTTTAATTTTTCAGGATCCAGTTCCTATTATTTCTATGGAGATTTCATCAAAGAGAGTAAGTTGTGTGTGTGTGTTCTATATATCAGATAAGGTCAAAGGATAGAAAGCTTAAGTATGTGTGCTTATATGTTAACAAGTTACAGTTTTATTCTGACAAAAATACATAGTGGTTTACAGGTAATAGATTTCTGCATTTTCTGTTTTTAGAAAGGTTGACAAGAGTAGGTTTACCTCTACAACCATGATAGGACCTTATTCCATGATTTTTTTTTTTGGTAATGTTTTTGCAAAAAACAATGGTAATGATGGTAATACAAAAGAGTGTACAGTGAAACACAAACCTCTTTTCTACTTTACTGGAACCAGCTTCTGGTGTAAATTTCTTCAGAAGTAGTTGTTGCATATATTGCCTCATTTATTTATAAATAACCTTTTATGTTTAGGCAAATGGGAACATGTGATGTTGATTGTTCTGCTACTTCTACTTTTTACTTAATAACATACCTTACAGTTTATTCCACATTATTCTATATGTATCTACATCACTTTTCTACATGTTATATGTCAATGTGCACTGTTGGTGGGAATGTAAATTGGTGCAGCCACTATGGAAAACAGTATGGAGGTTCCTCAAACAATTAAAAATAGAACTGCCATATGATCTAGCAATTCTGCTTCTGGGTATTTATCCAAAGGAAACAAAAACACTAACTCAAGAAGGTATATGCACCCCCATGTTCATTGAAGGATTGTTTACAATAGCCAAGACATGGAAATGAACTAAGTGTCCATCTATGAATGACTGGCTAAATAAATTATATATATATATACACACACACACATACACACCCACATACATATATACATACATATATATATATATACACACACAATGGAGTATTATTCAGCCATAAAAAAGGAAGAAATCCTCCCATTTGTGACAACATGAATAAACCTTGAGGGCATTATGCTAAGTGAAATAAGTCAGAGAAAGACAGATACCATATAATCTCACTTATATGTGAACTATTGGCAAACAACAACAGCAGAAACAAAAACAAGCTCATAGATACAGAGAGCAGATTGGTAGTTACCAGAGGCAGGGGGCTGGGTGAAATGGGTGAAGGTTATCAAAAGGTACAAACTTTTAGTTATGAAATAGGTAAGTCCCGGTGATATAATGTACAGCATGGTGATTATAGTTAACAATACTGTATTGTGTATTTGAAAGCTGCTAAGAGAGTAGATCTTAAAAGTTTTCATCACAAAAAAAATTTGTAGATTTGTAGTGTGTGATGAGGGCGGTGAAGTAGACTGATTGTGATCATTTCACAATATATACAAATATCGAATCATTATGTTATACAGCTGAAACTAATATAATGTTATATGTCAGTTGTATCTCAATTAAAAATGCAAAAAAGACCATTTACTTTTCCAATCTCCTACTGGACATTCCTATAGATCTTTTAAAAAGACCTACAATGTTAGATGACAGAAGACTCTACTTAGATAATGAAAAAAATAGTCAACTTCTTGAGATTTTTGTCAGCCTTGCTCTAGCAATTTTATTACTCATGCATCCAAGCCTGTAAAAGTATTTCAGATCTTGGAGAAAATGAAAGTATCAGTGTTCCATTATCTGTCTTGAGTAACTGCAGTCATTTAAGTGAGTATCCACAGAGGCGATCGTGTAGGAATGTGAAAATCCAGGTGTAAGAGCTCAGTGAGAATTCTGTCCATTTCTACCAGTGGCCTCTCTCTTCCTTGATGTCTGTAGCAACAGCTCTATATTGGATCTGCTTCTGCCGTGGCCCAAGTCAGATTCCATCAGTGTGACATGTATGGAAGTGCTTGTGCAGACTGCTGCCTGGCTCGAGACCCTTACTGCGCCTGGGATGGCATATCCTGCTCCCGGTATTACCCAACAGGCACACATGCAAAACGGTGAGACAGAGTCTTCCATGGAATCTTTCCCTGATTTAGAGAAACAAACCTAACACTATTTTCTTTTCTTTTTGTACCCATTCCATGAAAATAACCGTGGTTTTTTTTGCTTGTTTGTTTTTTTTCAGTGATTTTTCATTTATTCCAAAGTAACTTTGTTTTTTTTGTTTTTATATTGGAGTATAGTTGATTTACAATGTTGTGTTTATTTCAGGTGTACAGCAACTTGATTCAGGTGTACATAGACTTTAGGTATATCTATTCTTTTTCAGATTCCTTTCCCATATAGGTTATTACAGAGTATTGAGTAGAGTTCCCTGTGCTATACAGTAGGTCCTTGTTGATTATTTTATATATAGTAATGTTTATACATTAATCCCAACCTCCTAATCATCATAGTCCTATTTTGTTCATAATATAAGTTTTGAAAACTCCACATTTTACTGAAAAATAACTCCCATTAATTATTGTGTAGAGACTGGGCTGAGCAGGCTGCCGGGGTTTTATTTTTCCTCCGGGTTTGAATCAACTCTTCCCCCTCCTGAAACTTTTGCTGCAAGACATGAAACCAGTTTAGATAAACGTAAAATGTGGAAATGGCTAGCCACCCCACACATGAGGAATTCAAAGACTTAAAAGGAAAATAAATAAATAAATTCTAAAATACATCCTGCATTTGCCCTGTGTCCTCCCGAACAGCTGGTCTTCATTTATTTCATTTTGAAAGTGAATATTTTAACTCCTAGGCAAATGCATGACCTGTATAATTAATGAAATGTGTGATTTAATTCAACACAAATGAAAGGTACTTAAAGACCTCCAAACTCTAATATCTACAATTCAGTGGGGTCATTGCCACTTGTTAGAGGAGGTAAATCCTGGGATTCTTTGAACAGGAGACCTTGAGGTACAGAAAGTATTTTAAAGAATAAGGATCTTTCTTCACTCAAGTCAGAAGAAATTGTGCATTCTTTGGGGAGAAAAATAAGGGAAAATATTTTTATTATAGAATAAGCAATTATCTTTTTCACTTGATAAAGTGACTAAAGATAATATAAAGCAAAAATATAGACTCATATACAGTTTCCCTACTGAAAAGCAACTTTTATTAATTTCATTTACTCTTGCTCTTTCACTTTGGGCTACTTTTCTTTAAACCTTTTTCAAAATCGAATTTAATCTAATCTAATGCAGTTGTTATTTTTCTAAGTTTACATGTATAGTAGAATCTCATTTTTAAAAAAACTTAGTCACTAATTCAAATTTTTGTTAATTTGACCTTAGCTAAGTTAACATTCCATTGAGTGTTTAAAGGTATACTAAGCAGATAGTAAAAAGATGCTTTGAGAGGACATTTGTGAACTTAATAATTTACCAACTGTATTAAAGAATAGAGTGAGTTAATTGATTTTGTACAAATGCTTATTGATATTTGAAAGCAATTCTTGAGGAATATAGCCATGTTATTAATTGAAAATATTGTTTTATGATTTATTCACTCATTAAGCCAGTTTCTGTACTGTGTTCAAGGGGTATGAAGAAACAATCACAGCCCCCTGTCTGTAGGAAATCAGAACCTGAAGTGGAGAATGGAATTGTAAATAAGGATGATAGCTCACCACTGAGCACTTAGTATGTGTAAGGTACTGGACTAAGTGCAATACAAATAACACATTATTTAATTCTCAAAAGAACCCAACCTTTGAGGTTAGTCTTAAAGGTAGAGATATAAGGAGATTCCAGCTAAAGAGAATTAATTGTTTGTACAGAGGCACAGAATGTTCTGGGAAAGCCGTGTAGTTCCATAGGTTAGGAGTGAAGTGGTAGGATCTAAGGGCAGAAAGGTAGTTTTACCAAAAGTAACAATTATTTACCCTATTGTTTTTAGCAACAATCAATATGTTTACAAGCCTTGCATCAGATACTTCCGAATAGCAAGGTTTTGTATTAGGCATGCAAGAGCGATGAAGAATTTTAACTGAGCAGTTTCCATAGCTAAGTATGTCTTGGTATACAGTGCATCTTGTAAGATTGTACATGCACAAGTTTGTAAGATAGTATTTAAAAGGGTGGACAAAAAGAGTTATTTAGAAAAAGTTAAATGAATGGGCAAAATCATAGACAGGAAGGACTGAGATGCTGGAGTCAGGAGCCATACTCAAGTGAATTAGTTCAGTTCAGTGACATGTAATGCAGATCTTCCAGTAGCGTCACTATTGTGAACCGTCACCCACCCCTGGAGGAGAACTTTTTGGATAAATTCCAGACATAAAGGGAAAATAGTTTGCTTTTATAGCAGATCGTTTTTGCTTCAGATCTGACTAGCAGCAGAAATTGAAAACTGGTCATTAAAATAAGTACTCTTCTGTTCACGGAGTGAAAATGAGTCAACAGAGGAAAAACATTACTTCGCAATTCAAACCACTTGTTTAGAATAGTCTTCCAAAATACACTATAATTTCTAGAGCTAGGTCTTTTTCTTCCCCCTTGCTCTTGTATTCTGTCTATTTCCAGCATTCTCTTTAAAAGTTTCCAAGAGGCAAGAGATATAAGAAAAATATGCGACTTTGAGAATAAAAGACAACTTTGCTTAACCTTTCTAAAACTCTTGCTTTTAATACACTCTTTTTTAAATGCTGAAGTAACGAACAGCTATTTTAGGATAGTATAAAATGAACTGAAGCTTTATTGGAGAATGTGATATCTTTCTTTTTAAATGCATGTTTCCAGTGATTTTAAACAAAATTTTTGTACAACTATCCACAATGCTTATCTAGTATTAGCTGATTGTAGTTCCCTTTATCTCACATCATCTGTTTAATAAATATGATACAATATCATTTCTGCAAAGTGGAACCTATTTCGCATTTCACTGATTTATTCCTGTTCCATCATTCATTATTGCTCAGCAGCCTTGGGATTCCCAATACCAAAGCAATACTCAATGAAGTGAGGAATTAACAACAGCCTTTTATTCTCATCTAGAGCGGCTATCAGTTGTATAATAGATGTTAACGCTAGTATAAAATAATATAGAGGCATAAAACTTTTAAATTTTGCTCCTTACTTTTCTGTCAATGTTTATTTGCAGTTTAGCTAAGTAGAATGATCCATGTGGCAGTTTTAATCTTAACTTTGTAAAATCGCAGGTCTTTAGGTAAGGTTTTCTAATCAACAATCTATCTTTTTTTAAACATGCTTTCGCACACAGGTCATAATCCTAAAAATCGATTGGAAATATTCATCTGTCCTAGCTTTCAATATAGGGAAATACTTAAATGGTTGTTCAAGTATTGAGTTCTTAACTAGGATCTGAACTCATGTGTGAGAAAGCACTCCATCTCTTGAAATAACGTTCCAATATCACTATTTGGTGACCATGAGGAAAACCTAGAATGAAAAAAAAATATATTGAGAGTGGAATTTAGGGTCAGTTAGCCCAACTTTATTTTACGAAGGAGGACACACAGAACCAGGAAAGGCCAAGGATATGTAAAAGTTCCTGCAGCACATGAGTGGTGGATTGGGATTTGAATCTGGTTCCCTTTTCCAGATTTGATCATTGCATATGGTTAAAGCATCTCTTTATCACTCTGGAAGTCTCACCCATTTCCCTCTGGGGTAAAACTTCTGTTTTGCCTTCTGGTTTTCCCTCAGTCTTGAAGATATGCCATGATTTAGAGAAGCAAGTAGTATTTTCTGCCTTTATGTAATACTTCCATTTTTATCTCAAATCTGAATTAACATGCTGAAGATCTTGATTTTAGCTTCCCAGTACTAATAATGATAATTTCCATTGTTTAATTCCTGAGAACAATGCTTACAAATTTGAAACATGGTATATACTCTGGAATTCTTTTTCCATGGATAAAGAATATTGTCATTTGTCAATTATATGTCTAAGCGAACTATAAAACATGAAAATATACTAGAAGCGTATTTGCCTATTAGAGGCAAATTGAGGAGAAATACAATATTTCTTGAGTTCCACTATATGTAAGACATCCTGTTAAATAGGTAAATGCACCATCACATTCGATAGAGGCATATACTTTCTAAATGTAATAACTGAATAAAAGTAAATTGAGTATATTATTAGTTTATTTTTATTAGCAATCATATTGATCATGATGGCTGTAGAACAAAATGTTTGGATCCAAGTACCTTTACTTAATGCACTTTAATATAGATAGGAATTTTATGCATTTTTACTCAAATAGGTAGTCTGCTTCAAATCCCACTGTCTTTATCTGCACACATTCTTTACCACCCAAGACACTCATTTTGAACTAGAAGACTTCTTGTTTAACTAAATTCTTAACGAAATGTAAAGAGAACCTTCTTAAATTATAATCAAACTCATGTGACGATTTAAAAAAGTTTTCTATAGATCTTATCCATTGAATAACATTCAATGGAAATATGGAAAACTATGAAACTTGGATTTTATCCTGGTTTCGTATGACTGATCAATTTTTTCAGTAGCAGAACACTACTTGAAACTTTAATGCGGTTGGCTATCTTTTAAAGTCTGGAAAATTGAAATCTGAACATCTCCTAAATGCATTTACTTACTTTCAGGCGATTCCGCAGACAAGATGTTCGGCATGGAAATGCAGCTCAGCAGTGCTTTGGACAGCAGTTTGTCGGTAATCCATAGAAAATCGATTGCCATGGGTTTCTTAGAGTGTGCATTGAAGATAAACTGCCAGCTTCTTAAAAAGGGTCCTTGTTTTCTTTGTGATTGGTACACACTAGAACAATGTTCCTGAAAGTATTCTGTTTTTCCATGTAGTTAAGATTTTGTGCATTTGATATATAATCTTTCCTAATTAGGAAAATGTTTTATCTACCCACCAAGCTTTATTGTTAGAATTCAAAAAGGGGACTCCTAGAACAAAAATGCTGCATACTTTAGGCGGCAGACGCCACAGTGATTTGCAGGATTTATTTCACCAGTTCAACCCTGGGAATATCTTCACCGTGTTTTTATAACTTACAGTAATTTTATCAAGAGTGATCTAACTTGAATCAAGTCACCTATTAAGATAGAATAAAGTGAAAAACTTCGACTCTTTCACTGGGTTTCTGATGAAAGGTGGTAGGTGGTCCAATGTGTAAAGGAAGAGAGAAAATTTCAGCTGTAGACAAATGTAAAGAAGTCAGACAAGACAGAAAAACACCGTCCTGGCTCTTTACACCATGATGGTGGTTGGTGAACAGGCTGCGCTCACCAGGAAGCAACAGGGGGAAGGGGCACCATGATTGGGAGACCAGAGATATTTATACACGGATCCAGAGATTGTGGTCCGGGATCAATTTGCTAGACCCCAGGCTGATTCAGGATTTGATGCAAGATGTAAGCCTCCGAGAATATTAGCTAGAGAAAGGTGGCATTATAATTTTAGGGAAATTTAGGGGTCAGCTTTGAATGCAAGGAGCATTCAGACATAGAAAAAAAATCCTGGGATCTAGTACTGAATTTGATCTTGGTTAAAACAACAAAGAATAAATCCACTTGCGTTTATTCCAAACTGCAGTTAGGTATACTTGCCTCTATGCCCATTTGAGTTCAAGTTCAGTGAGAGCCTTTCTGGGCCAAAATACAGATTATAATCAAGAAGCTCTGGTTCACAAAGTCCTTAGTTCCGTTTCGTACTCTTTTCTTCCTACCGGAGCCCCGTATCTGGATAAGTGCAGTCCATTGTCAAGATAACACTCACACTTGTGTTTATGTAGTGCCATATCTCCTCGATTTCTGCTTTCTGCTTTCGGTTGTAACCATGAATTTTAGTTCTATGCCTTGCTTAATTGTTTGGTGCTCACCTTCTCTTGCCCGCTTTATCAGTGGATGTTGCCACTGATTTTCCATGAATTTAACACTGATGCACCTTCTTACTGATCTGACTGTTACATCCTTTGGAACCAAACTTCCAGATACTTCTTTCTGTCTCACTCCATAGCCTGCTGTGCCTTTTGCCTAGATTTTGGTATGCTACTCTCCCTAAATAACTCCTGTATAGAAATTAACAATGAGTAATAAAAGTTATTCACTTTGCTATAGGGGTCTGAATAAAGAATCTTTAAAAAAATATTGTTTACCAGTAAAATCAAAGTCTCAAGGCTGATGTTAACATTTATGTTATAGGGGATGTTTTGGATAAGACTGAGGAGCGATTGGCCTATGGCATAGAGAACAACAGTACTTTGCTGGAATGTACCCCGCGATCTTTACAAGCAAAAGTTATCTGGTTTGTGCAGAAAGGACACGACACAAGAAAAGAGGAGGTAATTCATAGCTGCACATTCACACCGTGGTGTCTTGCATACAGTGTGCCATCAGTAAATAGATGATGATTTATTTGGGTACTTAAAAATTAAACAATCTCTTGTGCTATACCTGTCATTTTAAAAGTGGGGTTTTTTTTATTATGTGTGATTTATATACATATAAATATATATGTGTATAGGTATATGTGTATATGTATATATAAAGGTTTTAAAATACACGTGTAGATTTTTATATACATCTATATTTATAGAGATATATAAATAAATTATGTATGTATGTATAAATAAAATTTGGAACCTAGAATTAGATTTTAACTTAGGAGCTTTTTTTGGCTTCATGATTTTAGTGTCATATTGTAAAATTATAGTCTCAAATTGTATCACCCAAGGAAGGCAATGTTTTAGAAAAATAGCGAAATTAAACACCATTATCACACATATCTTAGACACATGGATAATAGAATTGAAACAACAGTAGCAGCGACATTAAACCAGTTGTTGATAAAGCTATTAAGTCATATGTGAGACATCAAATCAGGGGTTCCACTGTTGTCCAAAAAAAAGGCATCAGCTCTTTTATCCTTCTAAGCAGGTTTAGTGGTGAAGATTATATTTCTATAATTATCTAACTTATGAGAGAGGAACGAGTTGGGCTGCTTTTATAGATGGAAGACTGACTAGGCAGCATTTAAAGCACACATACAGAATAGTCTGGTGGCAAACACTGTATAGATGCATGCGGGTCTAGGGAGCTGGTTTTATGTAGGGAGGGGTCAAGGGTGTGAAGCAGATAAAGCTTAGGGAAGGCAGATAAAGCATTGTTGATGTGGGCTTTGAACTTAATTTTTACAAAAATGGAATTATAAAAATAGAAAATAGAAGAAAATTTGGGTATATTAAAGGGTGATAGACTTGGTGAATACTGGGGAAATGGTCCTTAGTAAAGAAAGGGTTACAAGTTGAATAAGGGGAAGAAATTCTAGAGACCTGCCTTAGGACACAGAGGACAGCTAATAGGTACTCATAAGATAGTGAGTCAGGAAAGTCTGTACCTCATTTTGACTCTGGAGATGAAACCTTTGTCATCGGAAGTTTAAATGACTGATTCTACATGTAGAGCACAATGACATTTTATGCCTTTTTTTTTCCTAGCCTGTTGTGAAACTAAAACTCCAACATGTTTTTGGTCAAGAATCATAAAGGACATTCTGGGAGATGACTAAATTTCTATATCCCAGGTTCCTGGGATAGCTATTAGAGAGGAAGATACCTCAACTTAACAAAGGCTATTAGAGATAATATAGAAAGACAATCAGGAGAGGAAAATTCTCCTAAATTTTCATGACATCATAACAATAAGTATGTGTCCAAAAAAGTTACAGTACATTGCACTGAAATAAATTATTGATTTAGTACTGAAGTATTTTCCATTGCACAAATCTGAGATAAAACTGGTTTTTAAATTCCATTGTAACTGACTTGGCAGGAGAGGACCTGGGAATATTCTATAGTTCCTCCAGTTGAATGGCTTCAGAAGACAGAGAAGTAATTCTTTCATCAGTAGTTTTCTTCACTCAGTATGTTCTGTTTCTGATTTGGAACTCACTGTAATCTGCCTCATTTGGAAACCTTTACCAAATCATTTTGACATGCTGCATCCAGTAGTGTTCAATTTTAAGTTTCTTTATCATATTAATATAATCTACTTCTTTTTCCCCAAATATTAGTCCCTATTTTCAACTACATTCAAATTTCCGTGGTATATTTACTGATACTCGAAATTTTGAGTTTACTCTATGCATGACAAGTTGTATCATAATCAGGTAGTGCTTGATTCTATAGACATAACAATGTATATTGATTTATTTACAATCTAAAACAAAACAAAGCACACAGTTGCTGACTTCATCAAAAGCTAAATGTGCGTGCTGTGTACACAAAGCAAAATGACTTTACGTGTGTATTCTTTCAGAGTTTTTTAGAGTCTGTTTAGAGTTTTTTTAGCATTTAGAGTTTGGACCATTTTTGCATTTATTATAGTTACTATAAGACATATAAGATAATTTTATTATCAAATCTTGACCATTGCAAAGGATGTTTAAGTTCACCTAGTCCAATTCTTAACTCATGTGGGTATGTTTTTTTAGAGTATCCCTGACCATGGCCGTCAAGGCTCATCCTGGACGCTACAAGCCACGGTCAGACCATAGCCTTTCTGCAAAGTTTTGATTGTCTATCCTTTTATTGAACTGCTATTTTTGAGTCTGGAATCCACTTACAGATCCACCCTCAACTCTCCTGAGCTGTCCAGAAATCATGTATTCAGGTGGATGACGTTTTTACTCCAATTAATACGTAGAAATGCTCCATAACCAAATTTCTAGAAAGCTTTTAGCAATTCAGTTATCTGGTTTCTAAACTGGATCACTGCAGTTCTCTCGAATATGCACTTTATAGTTTCTTGCTTCCTTAAATAACACATATGAAATGTAACATTTTATTAATTCCAGAAATGTTTATGGAAAGCCTAATTTATAAGTAATTTATAAGTACTTCATAAGGGAGCATTTTCCCTTGGCTTGATGACCTGGTTAATTGTGGTGTGCATTGTGATTATGACATCCTGGGGGAGAAGCCTTCATAGAAGGGACTTGGGAGATGAGGCTTTTCTTTAATGTGCATCTACTGTATACAGGAACTGGGGTAGGCACCTTACCTTATTATTCTCGGATCTCACAGCTGCACCTTAGGCATAAGAATCCTCATCTTACAATTGCAGAAACTAAAACTCAAAGAGGTAGAGCTCATAAAGTCAGTTACAGACCCAAGGTTTGAACTCAGGTATTCCTGACTCCCAAGCTGAGCTGCTTCACATTTATTCATCAGCCAAGTAACTAGGAATTTGCTATTTGCGTTTTATAAAATGTACCATTTTGTTCTTAAAAATGTATTTATAGATGAGATCATTGAGACACAGAATGTTTAATCACTTTCCTGGTTACTCATAGCTAGTGAGGCAGATTCAAATCCAGGTCTCTTAGTTCTTTCTACTAAATCACACCATCTTCTGAAATCAGAATTCTAAATACAGTTTCACATGCTCTGGGACAAGCATGGGGCAAATGGAAAACTGTTCACTGCAGCAGTTCTGGAATTTGATTTCTGAAAAATGCTCCTGTTGTCAGATATATATATGTGTGTGTGTATATATATATGTATATATATATCTATATTTTTTTCCATCAGAGTTTAGTGGAGCATGGTGCTTCAGCTTTGTTGGCACTCTACCTCATTTTCTTGGGTTTTAACTAAAATAATGCTTTATTCATTTATTTGAAACTTATTTAGTGAGCATCTATTATGTCCTGCTTTCGTAAAACTTGTACTCTGGAGAACAGAGAAAGATAGTAATAATAATAATATGACTAAATAAGAACATTATTTAATGTATCAGATGATGGTAAGGAGAAAAATACAAGAGAGATTACTTGCAGGGAAAGGTTGCAATATTAAACGGGTGATCATGGAAGGCCTTGCTAAGAAGTTCACCAACAAAGTGACATTTGCAAATGACTTGACCGAGGTGAGGTAATAGGCCATGTAACAGTGTTGGATAATGGCTTTCTGGACAGTGAGAACAGCAGGTGCAAAGGCCCTGTTTCATCAGGAGGGCACCTGATATATTAGAAGAACATCAGAGTGGAGGGCAACGTGGCTGGAGGAGACAGAGCAATACTAATAATTGCTAATAACTAATAAACTGAGTCAAAAAGTGAGGTAAAGGACCAGCTCATGCAGGGATTTGTAGGCCCTTATAAAGGGCTTTAGTTTTTGCTCTGAATTAAATAGAAAGCCATTGGGTAGTTTTCAGGAGAGCTATGATATGATCAAAATTTGGTTTTAAAAAGATGACTTTGGTTACTGTATTAAGACTGTAGCATGTGGGTGTGGAGATAAAGGTGGAAGCAGGTAGTCATTGGGATGATAGGGACATACATCATTATGTTCTATGACACAACATTAACTGTCAGTGTGCCCTTCACCTACAAAGTCAAAGGATGGGCATGTGGCCGCCTCATACACATAAGAGCAAGTGCTTCACATATATTCTTCAGTATTATTGAAAATTGTGAAGGCTGTTTAATATATTTAATATCTCAGATGGAATTCATTTTCAACCTTCTGTTCTCCTCCCCAAGTGTCTAAAATTAGTGTTTTGAATTCAATAAATATTCATTCAGAGTCTACCTTAATAGGTGATGAACAAATCATAGCCTTAGCCCTTTTGAAGCCTATAGGCTTACAGTGAATACGGTTATGTAAACAAATAGTTATAATATATTGTGTTCATTACAACGTAGTATGAAACCATAGGAAAAGAAAATTGTCTCAACCGACAGGTCAGGTGTGGAGGTGGCACTATGGACACTTAGGAAAAGATCCAAGGCAGAGGTGTCATTTGAGCTGTGTCTTAACGGATAAATAGAAGCCGACTAGCAGAAAGAGTGGTGTAATCATATGTGCTAGAGATGACAAACAATACGGTCAGTGTAGATCTGTGGAGGATATGAGGATGCAAAAATGAGTAGATCCACCAAGGAACCATTTCACTTTATCTATAAGCCAATGAGAATGCCTTAGACAAACTGTTTAGACACATTACTCTAGAAACTGGCTTACCAGCTTGGAGGATAAGCAAGATGTCAAGGAGACCATTTAAGAAGATATTTCAATGGTCAAGTGAAAGAGTTTTGATCAAACTAAACAGTGGTAGTAGGAAGGGAGAAGACAGGTTTTAATTTTTATGAGATAACATTGAGTGCATTTGATATTTGAGATAAAAGAGAAATGATCAAAAGTGATCCATATGTTCCCGGTTTGGGTGTTTGTGTGGTTGATGGTGCAGTGATGTGATTCCAATAATACAGGGAGGAAAGGAAGAGTTTGATTTGGGCCATATTGAATTGGGGCTCCTGTAAAGCTTGCGGACAGAGCCGTCCTTCTGGTATATGCATGCCTGGGAATATAAAGCCCAAAGGAAAGATTTGGAATGGCAAGAGATGTGTGAGAGACATTAGCAAAGAGGTGGTAGATTCATGGAGATAATAAAAGTAAGAATAATATAGCAAGCATCTATACTTAAATATGGCTTACTGTGTGCCAGGCACTGTCCTAAGAATGTTACCTATAGTAATACTTTTAATCATTGCAACACCCTTATGAAATAGATAGAATTATTGTCCCCACTTTATAGATAAAGAAACTGAAGCACAGAGATTGAGTTACTTGCATAATATCACATATGAAATCAGCCTGAATTTGAGCCAGATATTCTGGTTTTAGCCCTAGGCCCTTAGTTACACTTCAGTGGTGCCTCTAACTGCCATAGCCTGCCTTGGAGGCTTGGAGTAAATAAGAAGCATTGTGAACTAAAGCTAGAAGCAAGGGGAAAATGCACATATAGGGAAAAAATAGGAGAAGAAAAAACTCTAAAAGATGAAGAGTAAAATCGTTAGAGAAACAAGTCATAATTATAGTTAACATTCATTTAGTGCTTACTATGTGCCCTGTACTGTTCTAAGTGCTTCATGTATAGTAACTTTTCTAAAACTTACAACATTTCTCTGTGGTAGTTAGTATTATTATGTGCATTACAGAGATAAAATTAAGTAACTGATGCAAAGTACACAAATGGTAAGTACCACTAGAGTACTATAGCTTGAGGAAGTAGAGATGGTGCAGTTGGGGATGTGGTATAGTAGAACTCAGAGAAAAGGAATTGGATAAGGACAAAGTAACAAACAGCACCCATTGAAAAATTCAGAAAATAAGTGCTCAGGCTCTAGTGAGAATGTTCAGTAGAATGGTTAAGCCAGGAGCCATCTAGCAACAGATGAAGTGATGCTGATGCACGGGGCTGTGTGGGATTCGAAACAGTTCGTATAGTGTTCTCGACCTAAAGGTTTAGGTGAGAAGTTTGAGAGAGGTCAACAATAGGAGACGAGAGTTGAAAGAACTTCTGCTTTGCTTTTTTGGCTTAAGAAAAACAGTGACTTGGTCATGTTTAGAGGTTGAAGGGAAGTAGCCATAAAGAAGAAAATGTGCAGTTAATTGATGAAGCAAGATGAAGAGTATGGGAGAGAATATCATTACAGAAGTGACAGGGTCGATTCTAAGAAGGAAGAGGAAGAACCCTCATTCTCTGAACTGAGGAGAAAAGAAAAGAAAGATTTTATGTATGTGGATAAGGGTAATTTCATTTACAGAATCCTAGTTTAGCTGTTCCATAGGCCTTCTATAATTGTTTAAATTAGGTGGCCGTATATATTTCTACATATAATTTTAATTTGGAATACAGCTCAAATCTTCCTTATATGAAGGAGGTATAAAGTATGTTTGTGTGATTGCAAAGGACAAAACTGTTAGAAACACAACTAAATCACCCAAAAATGATATACCCTAGTTTATGAAGTCTCAGTTTCTGCAGTTTGATGTATTTGAATTTACAAGCCTCCAAAATAATTGCAAAAATTTGATCCTGAGTAACATCCCAAAGGAAAGGCATCCATACTTGTTAAGGCATGTGGTTGGACAATTGAATTTTTCTCTGTGTATTTTTCTTTCTCTAAAATGCATGAGCACTATATTTTAAAACGAAGTAATTGAGGGACTTCCCTGGCAGTCCAGTGGTTAAGACTGCCTTCCAATGCAGGGGGTACGGGTTCAATCACTGGGCAGGGAGCTAAGATCCCACATGCCAGGGCCAAAAAACCAAAACGTAAAATAGAAGCAATATTGTAACAAATTCAATAAAGACTTTAAAAATGGTCCACATCAAAAAAAAAATCTTAAAAAAATTTTTTAAATGAAATAAAACTAAGTAATTGAGGAAAAATTGAAATATGCATTGATTTGCTTAGATTTTATTAGTTCACTGTGTGTAATTTTCACTTATCATGGCAAAGAAAGCCATAGTTTCTTCAAGCTACTCAGATTAGTGTAACTGCTCACGTTAATACGATCCTCATTTTGAATGTTTTAAGTTTGGAATATATTATTTTTAACCTGAAAATAGAATAGTCTTTGGAACCTTGACAATAATTTAAAACAGAAGTTAGCAAAGTACAACCTGCGGGCCAAATCTGGCCCTCAGCCTCGTTTATAAATAAAATTTTATTTGAAAACTGCCACGCTCATTTGTTTACCTGGTGTCTATGACTGTTTTCATGCTACAACTGCAAAGTTGAGTAGTTATAACAGAGACCATATGACATATGAAGCCCCAAATCTTTACTTTATAGCCCTTTACGGGAAATGTATTGACCTCTGATTAAAGAGCTCAAAATGAAAACGTATACAAGTAAAGTCTTATTAAGTACCTCTGTACTTTGGACAAAATATCTTTTCATGAAAAACCAAGCCCTCATTTTGTGCTGAGCACTATAATTTCATTGGAATGAGTTTTCAACAAAACCAAACAAAATGAATATTTTCTTGGAATGTGTTCTTTTGGATTTTATTCTTTACTGACAAAACCAATGTGCCTCCCAAAGACACCGTAAACAAAGTTGGGTTCTAGGAAGGAGTTGATAAATCTCCAGTGGGGAAGTTTCAGAGCAATCCCAAAATACGTAAAATATTCTTCATGCCCATGCCAAAGTGGTATAAGGCAGGCCAGTAAGCTTCTGGTCCATAAGACCATCATCATAATTTATCCCTTGGTAAGCATGGAAGATTTATTTCCCCCTTGATCTTTGTTGATCCCTCCATTGAGCATTCTCTACTTAAGGGAAACTATTTTTGTGTGTTTGTGTGTCTTAAAAATAAAGTATCAATTTTATGCACTGTATAGACTGCTTAAATAATGCTCAAATGTGCATGTTTATTATAGAAAATTCAAGAGAGGATGTAAGTTGACAGCAAAACTCCAAAACTTGAATTTGACTTTACTCTCTCAATTCTTTTTTAACTCTATACCAAAAATTTGTCACTTCTTAACTTCATCTTCAGACCACCTACTGAGTAGGATAACCAAGTTATTTAAATATTGTTGAGAAATCTAAGAGGCATAGTTAACTTATCAGTCAGCAGTTCCTTCCAGATAACTTAGAGTTCATTGCATCTATGCTAAATTTGTACAGTCTCCATGAAAGCATAATTTTATTGATGATTCAATGCATTATGGAGACAGCTTCTCTTGTAAAAACAAAAGAAAGAAAAGTGGAGTACACAAAGTACATCTTTTAATGTTGCAGTTGCATTATGTAATCAAAACTCGGAAACTTTTGAAGCAAAATCTTATCTTCATTGTACCATCTTGTTTGCTAGATGGCTCATATTTTCTTGACCTTCACCAATGCTAGCTAATCCATGACAGGGGTCAGTGACAGCCCTAAGTTTACAATTCTGTCTTTATTTACATGTTTTGAAAGCATCAGATTTGTTTCACGTGAATATTATTTCTTTGTTTTTCTTGTTATCATAACATTAAAGTATGTGAAATCTTTGCCTCGTTTGAAACATCTGTTTAGTAGTTTTGATGTTTCTACTTCAGTCTATTAAAAAATGTTCTCATCTTTTCTAAACTAACAACTATTTACAGGTAAATATTCAAAACTTACATTTTTGAACCTTGACAAGCATGTTTTTTATAATGTCATATGCCCCGTATTTTAGTTCTGGAGTAATTAGCAATATAGCTTATTAATTTCATTTTTTCCATTGCAATGGCAAAGACAGTTTCTGTTGTATGAAGGGAAAATATAAAGCAGCTATGTGATCGTAAGAATGGATCTAGAGTTTCAGGTAGAACTCTCTTCTGTTAATTTTCCAAGAGAATGCTGAACATCTTTGAAAATTAAACATATATCTTTCTAGATCTATGGAATCAGATCCCGATCTGTTTAATCCCACTGAGACCAGTCTGACTCTGGACATCTGATTAAACGAAGTAACATGGTAATGCAGAAAGTAACTTTAAAAGTATATTTTAGAGACACTTGGATCTCAGAATTTATCATACTTTCCTCTTTCCTTTGGTCACTAGGAAATTTAGTTTTGAATTTATACTCCAGTTAGAGTAGCTGTTCAGGGCCTTACGGTATGCAGTTTTGTGTTCAAACATTATCTTTACTTTCATCCTCTGTCCTCTTATTCCCTTCATCCTGATCATCCTGATATTCTTTTTTTTTTTTTTTTTTAATTTTATTTATTTGGCTGCATCAGGTCCTACTCGCGGCATGCGGGATCCTTCACTGTGGCGCATGGGCTCTTTGTTGCGGTGCACGGACTTCTCTAGTTGCGGCATGTGGGCTTCTTTCTAGTTGTGGCTTGCAGGCTCCAGAGCGCACGGGCTCAGTAGTTGCGGCACGCAGCCTCTCTAATTGTGGCACGCAGGCTCTAGAGCACACGGTCTCAGTAGTTGCAGCGCGTGGGCTTAGTTGCCCCACATCATGTGGGATCTTAGTTCCCCGACCAGGGGTAGAACCCACATCCCCTGCATTGGAAGGCGGATTCTTAACCCCTGGACCACCAGGGAAGTCCCCTGATATTCTTATCTATAGAAATTTTCAATAAAACATTACTTTTAAACTGCTGTTTGCTCATGTTCGAACACTATTTCTAAAAGTATATAATTATAGTATGCTAGAGCATGAACAGATCTTACAGACAATTTAGTTTATTGTTTGCCAAACCAGGGTGATCATTACAAACATTTGGATTTTTTGTTGGTTTGTTTGTTTTGCTTTTTGGTTCTTATTTTTGACTTCAGTTGCATAATTTAATCATACTGCTTAGTTTATGGCACATTGTCATGGTCAGTCCACACAAATGCCCTCTCTTGTTTGACTTTATTTTTCCTAGGCCACCTTTCTCCATTTTCATCCTTGCTTCCCCATGTACATCCACTGTAATGATTGGGATAAGTCCAGTACTACATTTGTATATTGAACAAGTATGTAACATTTTTAGTGTACATGAGCTGTGAAAATAAATGTATTGTGTTATAAGTCTTATTCTGCTTCTACTTTTTAAAACTCAGCACTGTGTTTGTATGGTTTATCACTGTTGCTGTGTGTGTCTGTGTTTCGTTGTTTCTGAAGGCTGCTCATCCCATTGCGTGTATTCATTGCTCCTAATTGATCCACTCCCCTACGAGTGGACCAAGAGTGTTGTTAATTCTCACTACCATATCTTTAATGATCATCTCTGCAGGTAACCCCTTACAGATCTGAGTGCAAATTTCTAAATTATTATCTGTCAACATCTTTCATTTCTATAACTATTGCCAGGTTGCTTTGCAGAATTTCTGCACCATCTGCACTCTCAAAGCAGTTCATGTGGGTTCCCATTTCCGTATATCCTCACCTATATTTGGTATTTTCTATTTTTTGCCTTTCTTCTGGGTATAATGTAGTATTTCATTTAAATTTACATTCCTAAAATTACTAGTAAGGTTGAACATTAACTTTGCATACTTATTAAACATTTGGGTTTCTCCTCTGAATTGCCTATTTATATGCTTTTTCCATTCCATTTTTTATTTCTCTTTGTTGACTTTCAAGAATTCTTTGCATCTTCTGTGTACATTAATCCATTCTTGAATATAAATATTCCAAACTTCTTTGATATAGTTGATATTTTGAATACATTTTTCACAGTATAGAGTTCTTATTTATGATAACTTCCTTCTCAGCATCTTCTTGTGTTAGATTTAAGTTTTCTCCAGTTGGATCTTTAATCTGAAGTAAATACAACTTTACTTGTTCTCTGTATAGTGTGGTAGGTTTCCCCAAATGAGCTATTAAGTAATTCATCCTGTCTCTCTTGGGGAATCATCTCTGTCGTATAGCAAGTTCACATTGGAAAGTGTTTTTAATAAAAGGAAAATTTTATTTTTATACTGTAATATATGATACATTTTCTGTAAGTCAAACAAATTTTTTTTTTATTGAAAGCAGGCCAGATAAACAAATATATAAAATTGTTGGTCTTTATTTCTTTACTAAAACTGATTTCATTGTTAAATATATTCTGAACTAAACCAATTCAAGGCCTATGTCTGTCCATTTCCTATAAAAAGTGTGGAACCATATGGTTGATACACATGGAAATCACTGCTTCTTCCTGACTAGCTACCAGATGTGCAGGGTTCTTTGTTCAATTACTTTGTTTATTTGACATTATGAAACATACTGAATCAATCTCTATAGCTAAGAATATTAAAACCATTTTCAGTAAGAAATTTTGTGTTTTTATAGATTGCCTATAAGAATATTTGATAAAATGATGTATTATGTACCATCTTCTTGACCAAGGAAATCTGGTCTGCAGGCAGAACAGCTGGATGAAAACAATTCTGTAAGAAAGATTTGATGTTGAAGGTATCCATGTTAACAAAAGTAGAAAGATTAAATCGTGGAAAGACTTCAAATACAAATTTCTAAGCCATTTTTTTATTTTTAGGCATTCATAGGCCATGGAAGATATATTTAACTTTCAAAGCAGTTTAACCTTCATAGTGTACAGCTGTCCAGACTCAAGAGTTAAAACATCTTTTCCTGAATTTATGATTCACTGTAACCAGGAGGGGAGACCAAAATTCCAAGACAGGCACTATCTATAACATGCAAATAAATGACGTAGGACAATTCCCATTGTAATTGTCGTGCTTCCACATTTTTGAACCAGTCTGGGCTTTATCTATACACAGTGCAGTTTCTGAAACTTGGGTTTCTGATTATGAAAGAAACACCTGCTTTTTATACCAGACTTGGAAACAAAAAACAAAAAACAAGAAAGTCCTTCTCATCCAGTGATGAAAGATTTGTATTTATTTCTATTTTTGCTTTTTGTTTTATTTCAAAACACTTTCATAGACTGCTTGCTGTATGCCAGAAAGTAGGCTAGATGACTTTCGTGTTTTCTCATGTATTATTCACTCTCACAGGAGGTATAGTAGGGAGAGATCAAAGGATCATATTCGTGATGATGTTTGTATGCAGATTCTTTTCAGGGGAGGACAGTGTCCTGGAACTGTTTCTTCTATGTATCTGTGGAGCACAGACGTCTTCTTTTCATTAGTTAGTAACTGCTCCTGAAATCATGCTTGTTTCCTCTCTATCCAAGTCATTATTGAACTTACCTAGAAAAAGTGAATAACTTTTGGATGTATCTTTACTGGTATATCCCATTGTTTTCCATGTTTGTGCCCTATGAACTAATTAGTATGTTCTCGTTTTTCAGTGTGTTCTGAGCACTCATTGTGGAATATTCAGAATGATTAGGAGATAGGCCTTTGCCATTATGAAACTTAGTATATGGTTCAAGAGATAAAAATTGTGTGGAAAAATAATTTGAAGAGGAATAAAAATACCAACTTATGTACTACAGATGTGAATGCTATTGAGTTACAAAAAGAAACAAAAGATTTTTGTGGGCTGTAAAGGAAGTATTCATTTAAGAAGGGAAAATTTAAGCCTAGAAGGAATTTTTTTAAGTAATGGATGGGTGGAGTTCCCAACAACAGAAAGGAGTTCAACTAATGGAAAGAAAGACTAAGACCAGAATAAGACCTGGAAGTGTGAAATAAGGGGAGAGTTCAGGGGCCAAGAGCAGCGGCAGTTGTGAGGAGGAAAGTTTGATTCTAGTACTGTATAGGTTCCCCCCACCACCTGCCGTTAAAAGTAAAACATTTTCTTGGGCTGCCATCATAACTTAGAATGTTTATTAAATATTCACAAGACTGAAACAAATGCATTCTTTATGCTCATAGATTTTATTCAAATATAGAATGAAAAAGAATTTACAAATAAAATAGAAATAAATATATGCATCATTTAAATGTTTATTTAATGTGATGACTTTTTTTCGCTGAAGTAAGGTATCTCCATGAACATATTTTGGAATACAGACTACCACATATGTGTGTGTATGTGTGTGTGTAAAACATCTATCCACAGCACCTTGTGCCATATGATGATGCAATCCCCCCACACGTTGTTCAAGTGACTTCAAAACTTTTTATGTACATTAGTACGTAGGGATGTTGTTTGGTTTTCATATGGCTGGAATGTATCATTAACATATTAAGTTTACCTCTGTTCTCAGCAGCTGGAAACTATTCAAGCTTTAAAAATGGTTCAGAATAAACACAAACACTCACAATGAGGTTGATCTTCCACACGATCCCAAATAGAGTTTATTAATTTATATTGATTATCATGAAAATAAACACATTAAGAAATCCTTCTAGAAAATTCATTCATCTCCAGAAGTGTACCTCTTCCACCAACCCTAGTGAGAAACACCACATTAAGCTGCTTTGGGATAGACAATCAGAAAGGCAGAATCTGGTTCATGGAGCAATTCTCACCTGCTCAGAGGAGCAGGAATAGAGTCTGAATAGAGGAGGAATAGAGTCTGAATAAGTTCTCAATCAGGAGCATGACAAAAGAGAGTGGACTTTGAAGAGTAAAATAGTACCCATATGTTGACATAAAGGGGAAAGATACCAGGTAAAAAAAAACTTATTACAGGACTGTTGTTACGTATTTGCAGGTAATGTTGCAGGCTCGGGTGTACAAAGGTTAACAGGTGAAATGATGGTATTAAGGGAAGGAGGATACTTTGACATTGGGTGTGAAGGAGGCCTGAAGAAATGACATTTAGTTCAGCCTTTCGGGATGAGAAGGAGCCAGCCGTATGGGAGTCCCTCTAGGTCCTGAAACAGAATCAAGTTGGGCATGAAAGCAGGAACAGAAAGAAGAAGGATTTGGGGGAGACTGCCATGAGATAAGGTCAAAGAAACAGTCATGCAATATGTAGCAAAAAATAGTGAAATGGAATGGATGGATTTTTTTTTTTTTTTTTGGTAAGGAGAGAGAGTATAGGTATCCCAGCTCTCTCAACACAGGTCCTTGTAGGTACATTGATCATTATGATCTGGGAAACATAAGAACCCCTGAACTAATAATGTGAGAAATGGCATTTGTTGGCATCACAAAAGAAATTAAATTTGACAAATCTTCATTTCACTCAAACTTTGAGTGCTATGCTGAACTGGAGAAAGCTCTCTCAGTTTGCTCTTAACAATACTGATGTAAATTGACCTCAAAGTCATTGATATGAAGTGATCTCAATATAAATAAGTTCAGGACACACACACACACACACACACCCCTGATGTAATTACTTACCTCTTTCTCATATATTTATATTATATTTATATATATTATAACAATATAATATAATATAAAAGAAATATATGTATTAAAATATGAATGTATAAATAAAATATTAACATAATTTATATACATTTATATAATATATAGTTAATATACTCATATAATAGGTATATAATATATATAATTATATATATGATTTTTAGGATTTCATTATATGATAACAAAAATGAAAAAATTCTAGATAGTGGAAAGGGTTACAGGTTGGCGTTCTTTTGTCCTGGATAATACTTCAGTGCCATTGATTTTCTTGTTCTTGCAGGTGAAGACAGATGACAGAATGGTTAAGATGGACCTCGGTTTACTCTTCCTAAGGGTACGCAAAGTGGATGCCGGGACCTATTTTTGCCAGACAGTAGAACATAGTTTTGTCCATACAATCCGTAAAATCACCCTGGAGGTTGTGGAAGAGGAGAGAGTGGAGGAAATGTTTAACAAAGACTACGAAGAGGACGGGCCTCACAAGATGCCTTGTCCTGCTCAGAGCAGCACCCCATATGGAACAAAACCCTGGTACAAGGAATTCTTGCAGCTGATTGGTTATAGCAACTTCCAGAGAGTAGAAGAATACTGTGAAAAGGTATGGTGCACAGATAAAAAGAGAAGAAAGCTTAAAATGTCCCCTTCCAAGTGGAAGTATGCCAACCCCCAGGAAAAGAAGCTCCGTCCCAGAGCCGAGCACTATCGCCTGCCTCGGCACGTGCTGGACTCCTGATGGGGCGAAACCATCTACTGGCTTCCGAAGAATTTATATTTAGAAACTAAAAAAAAAAAAAAGAGAGAGAAAGAGAAACCATCCACCTTCTTTGCATTACTTTAAAAGAGATTTCTGTAATACAGAAAGGACTATAAAGGTGTTATGATAAATTATCCTATATACTCATTTGACTGGTTGAACCTTACATAAAATCAACTAATTTTTTAAAAACAATGTATTGCTCGATGATTTCACATTATATTTATCAAAAGGTGACCATAGCTGTAGCTTTGAGTACTTGGCTGCTTTTCCATGGCAATTATTATTTTACCCTGGGAAGACTTAAGATTATTGCAATATTGCTGAAAAATTAGAGATTTTCATAATCATGGCAAAAATAAATGTTTTATTCCTTCTGAATTTTGCCTTTCCACCACGATGTAAAATATATAGAATATCAGATACTTTAACATTCTCATGTGAACCATCTGTAGTCTTTAAGAATTATTGTGTTAGTGTTGTCTATAAGCCATGAGCTTTATGAAGCAGGTATGTCATAATTATCGTAAACCGTGAAGGAAAAATTGTGGTCACCTTGAGGCTTGTGCTTTTCATAAAACATTCATTAAACCACATTCACAATAGTTCTGTTTCAGGATGAAAACACATTCTTTCAATTTCACTCCAGTGCAGAAAGAAGAAAGTTAAGGTAACTTCTCAGAAAAACAGCAAAATGTGTCAGAACAGCTGCAGTGACAGACTCTAACTGAAAACATTTTTGCTGCCCTCTTGTGGTAGAAAAGGTATATTCTCCTATCTTTTTTTTAATTCTATGGATTGTCCAGTAAAGATCTGAAACCAGTTTCTCAGTAACTATATCTAGCTCATTTTCAGAAAAAAAAACTAACTGAAGTAAAAGTGTGTTAATGCTTATATCATGTTTTAAAGTGTAGATAATATGTTTATTATTACCTCACAAGCCCAAAATGAAGATACTACGGCACTGAAGCTCTATTAAAACTTAAATTTTATGCCTTCTAAATAATCTTCCATGAAATCTAAAAGATATTCCAGAAACATGTTTTATTATTTAAAAAAAAGTAAAGCATTCTGCTCTCAGATATCAAAATTTCCTTTCAGTTTTATATTAACAAATAGGAAAATTGTTTCATGAGGTTCACTTACCTACTGAGATGTTTAGAGCACCTTAACTTTTTTCTTATAAATCTTATCAGAAGTTTTTATTTTTGAGAATGCTTATTTCCTGAAGTTTTTTCTTCTGGTTTATTTAGCCATTAACTTTCTAAAATATGAAATTTTGAGAGTTTTCATTTAACTAAAGACTAAAAGCAAGTGAATTACACATGAAAACAATTATGAATATTTAAATGTTAATTTTGAATAACATTAATTTCAGTTTTCAAAATTAGCTTATAAGCTATACAATTATGAAAGTTAAAGTGTTGATAACTTGTGATGGTTTGCAGTTTCATTCAAACATTAAGAAATTTAAGAAAGTTTGGAAAGTTCATTCAATAAGCTGCCAAGCTCCAAAAGTACTAAAGGAAACAAATATATCGGAAATTAACATTCTCTGAAAAATGCAGTTGTTATTTACCTAGAAATCCACTGGAGGTCATTGCTGCCCACCAATATTAACCGAAAACTGTATGTGTTTCAATAGAAGCCTGCCCAACGTGGAGAAATAGACCCATAACCACAAATCACAGGGTCCTTAGCAAAGTTTATGTCTGAAGTACCCAAAGTGAACAGATAAGGCAAAGCATAATTGAAAATATTCTTCCATTAACACAAGAGAAGGGAAAGTAGGATTTTCTCCTGTATTCAAAATTTTAAAAAAATAAGGCAGTTGTGGTATAAGTAGTTATCGCTTTAAATAACACACACAAGCAGTTAATAATAATGATAGCAGTGACGTCAGTTGTGAACTAAAATATTTGGTAACTGAAGAGAGAAGACTAAGGAAAATAACTTTTCTATGACGTAAGTCTTAAGAATAAATGGTCCTACAAGCTGTTCAACTAAAATGAGATGACTATTTTAACAAGAAAAAGAAAGAAGCTTTTTAAAATGCTAACTTGAAAGAAGCCTGATAAGAAAATTTTGAGGACACAAGTTCACAGTTTAGGGAGAGCACTAAGTTTCATACACACTTTTTTTTCTGTTTTCTCAGTTTCTGTCTCTCTCTCTGTCTCTCTCCTGCCTGCTCCTCCCTCCTCTTTTCTCCTCCCATACGTGAGTGCAGGTACACAATCACACACACACACACATCATGACATACTTTAAGATAAATCTCCATTGCCCTCTCAAAAGACAAACCAACAACCTATGCTGTCCTGTCCTTCTTGAAAATCTGAAACATACCACAAAAACATATTCGCAATCTTTTGTTCTGTCTGGCATTAGAAATCAAATTTAGAATCTCCTTTGAGACATGCCCAACTTGGAAAATCACAAGTGAATTGATCCTTTTTATCCCCTGTTTCTTGAACCTGTGAATAGAATGAGTTTGGCATAGGACAATGTGCATCTCTGTTTTCAGTCTTGTGTCATCCATTGAGCTAGAGATGGAGATTTGTGAGCTAGAAGGATTACAACTTGAATGGATCTTACTTTATGATTTGTGAGGTCTCTTCCACATCTAGCCCTCTACATTGCTAATGTTTTCTTCTGTGGTTATTACTGAATATTTCAGTGCAAAGCTATCAACTTGGAGAAACAGGAATTAAAAATAGTAATAAACACTAATAAGAGCTCTAGCAAAAAGGGAACAGAAAGTCTTTGCCTGCTTATTAGTAAGTGGCAATTCCATATATATTTTAGAGTTTTTTCCTTCCTAAAGTTAGTTAAATACTTAGGATGTTTTTAATCAAGTGTTTAATATTTGCTCTAGGGTGTAGGGTTTTGTAAATCTTCATAGTTATTATGAACGTTTGTAAAATTTGTAAATTACAGTAAATCATTTTGAGTGTTAGTGGTAAGCATGAAACAAACACAGCAGCTGTTGTCCTTGAAATGAATTGTCTTCAGCCTGACTGATATATTAAAAATATCACTTAACATTGTATAGGTATTTGAGATCCCAGGAGAAAGTGCCACAGTCATGATACCAGTAAGGAGTTGCTGTTATTTTTCTTAGAGCAAAGTATCACGTTGAGGTACTTCTTCAAAAGCAGTGCTCATTTTTCAGGCCAACAACTGTTGCATTTGAATCAGATATAAATAATAGATTTTCCAGAAACACTTTCGATTGTAGTATGTTATGTAAGCTGGTACGTTTATTTTATTTTTCTTGGGAAGATAGCATTATCTTTTTGGCTTTCATTATAAACTCAGTGTGTTCTGTTTGTGTCTAAATGGCTTAGTTACAAGCTGGAGGACTGTATTGGGGTATTTTTGTCTGTATGGCTTCCTTTTATTTGCTTGCCTGTGTCCATCACAGCATGTGCCATATTGTTTCTTCTCACTGATGATAAGCCATGAGACTTATTACCATCTGGTGGCAAGCTACAAAGACCATTGACAACGGGTCTCTTTGACTATTGCATGAATCCGCCACTGTACACTGCAGAATTTGTACCATTATGTATAATTTCTATTTAGTTCAACTTAGAGGATAAAGAAATAAATATTTGTAAACCCTTGAGTGCTGTCCGAGGAGTGTTTTCTCACTTTTTGGCAGTTGAACCCAAGTTTCATAATATGTCAAGCTGAACGTAAACATACAATGTTAGACAAGCACTAATTTTTAAGAAGTTAGAAAAGAATTCAGTTCTCTTTCATTTCAAATGTATAAGTCAACTTTCTTAAGATGGAGAGTTCATTCATCTCAATACCTTGCAGCAGTTGGATTTGTTTATGTCACATCATGTTTCTAGGACCAGCATCCAGAAATCCCTTTCAAAGCTGCATCATCCAGGTAAGAGATATGGAAAATGAATGCCTTTAAAATGGTAACTAATAGGATGTTTACGATTTTTACAAGCCTCCACTGATATCTAAATTGCTGTTTTCTCTGCTATTTTTTATAAGAACTTGGGGAGGTCATTTAAATGAGATTTAGTGTTAAATGACTCCTTCTTTGGGGAGTTTTGTTTTCAAGGTCAATTTTATTGTATTGGTAAGTAATTAGTTCCATTGTTTTAAAGGAAGATTTTGGCAGCAGCCTAGGACATGTTTCTGGCAGCTTTGTGATATGACAGTGCCATTACTGCTTATACATGTTTCACACTTGCATTTATTTATAATATAGGACCTACTTTTAGTGTAGTATTTGATGAACCCGTTGAAACTGCTTTTTAGATCCATACCCAGTCATTAGTCAAGGAAAAGTAGAGAAACATTTGTGGGGATTAGAAATCTCTTACCTATTATTCAAAGGGAACAAAAGTAGGCACCCCTTTTTATTCAGAACTGTGTGCCAGGCAGTGGATGGTTGCTTAATAATGCCATTAAGTTATGTAGATAAATAAAAATTGAATTATATTTGTTCTCAGACGATGTTTTCATTGGAAAAATTCCAAATCTTCATTTTACTTTATGCACTGAGACACTCAACAAGAGTATAGCTTTTAAATCTTTTTTTCAAGTGTTTTGAGTGTTGTGAAAAGTACTTCTAATTATGAATCTTGGGACTTCTGGTCAGGATGGCATTGAAAAGCCACGCTTTGATTCAGAGGAGCTGCAGTGATGTAGCAATGATAGATGGTACATAAAAAGAAAAAATAATTTAACAAAAAAGAAAGAGACAAGTCACGGCAAGAAGGTAGTCATCTGCAAGACAGGAAGAGGGCTCTCACCAGGACTGAAGTGGCCAGTCCCTTGATCTTGGACTTCCCAGCCACCAGCACTGTGAGAAATAAAATTAATTGTCTGATGTGCAAGTTACCCAGTCTATGGTGTTTTTTTTTACAGCACCCTGAGCAGACTAATACACAATGAAAGCACAGAGGAAGGCAGAGAGATTAAGGAATAAACAGAAACATGCAAAATGAGCCTACAAACAAATATGCCAAGACATTTCACAATATCTGAAGTTAAGTGAAAAGTGATATCTGGAAAAAGTGATGAGAAGTGGCCTCTCAACCATGACTGTCGGCTTAGAGCAATCAGGTTAGGGCATTCAGAAAGAGTTTCCATATTGTAGGAGGTTTCTTCTTTGTGGCTCAGAATAGGTTTGGGGGGAAGGGAAAGACAAAATTATAAGCTCAATATTCAAGCAGAAAAACAAAAAGAGCTAGTGACAAGCAGGATGATCCCTTGGAGATTATTCCATAAATTTAATCTATTTTGAAGGAATGATTGAAGAGTTTCTTAATTTTACATGTTTTTTGTTTTTTGTTTTTTTTAAGCAGCTTAAAACAACTCAAATTTATCATCTTGTGATTTCCATAAATCAGAAGTCCAGGCCCAATGTGTTTCAGTTGGATTCTCTGCATAGGATCTCAAAAGACCAAAATCAATGCATCAGCTGCCTGGGCTCTGGTGAAGAATCCACTTTCAAGTTCGTTCAGATAATTGGGACAATTCTGTTCCTTGTGGTTCCAGGACTGAGATCCCATCCCTGCTCCATATTCAATGCCAGCAATGGGCTGTTGAGTCCTTCTGAAGCTTAGACTCTCTCTGACTTCCTCTCACGCTGCACTTCTCTGTCTCCAGTTGGAGAAATGTTACTGCTTTAAGGGTTTGTGTGATTAGACTGGGCCCCCCCACATAATCCAGGCTAATCTCCTTATTTTAAAGTTTGTAACCTTAGTTACATTGCTAAAGTCCCCTTTGCTGTGTAACAACATATTTTCAGATTCTGAGGATTAGGGTATGGGCATATTTCAAGGACCATGTACATCCCCTGGCCCCCAAAGCTTCACATTCCTCCCAAATGCAATATACCTCTACCCCCATCTCAAGGTCCCCTAATGCCTTATCCTTCAGCTCAGAAGTCCTCAATCTTCTCATCTGCTTCTAAGTCAGGTATGAATAAGGCTCTTGATATACCATCAAATACCCTTCGGGGGTACAGTTCCTATCTATCTGTGGCCCTGTGAAACTAAAGGAACAAGTTATGTGCTTCCAACATATAATGATGGGTCAGGCATAGGGTAATAGTTTAAGGATATTCTGGATCAAACAAGGAGAAAATGGTAGATAAAAATGGAGTCCCCAATCCAAAGCAGTTTGAAAATTCAGCTCGGCAACTTCCGTGAGGTTTCAAGGCCTGGAAATATTCTTCTGTGCCTCTTGGCTTTCTCTCTGAATATCTGTCTTACCCTGTGTGCTCTCTATCCCATTCTCTGGACTCCCTTTTTAAAATACCAAAATCAAAGATACAGCTCTTTCTAAAAAACACTGATATGAAGTATACAGATAATTATCTCAGCTTTCAATTTTGTAAAATTGAAATTTTTTTCCTGTTAACATCAGGATGATGTGTAATTGACAGCTGACATTGAGTTATGCTGACTATAACATTCTACCAGTTTAATAAATGAAAATGCTAAGTTCAAAGTTGTCTTTCCTCAAAGGCTTATGGAAAAGTGAAGTAGTCGTTCTATCAGGTATGTAGATGTATCTCACTGTGGGGTTTTTATTATGTTTCCTCAGTGACTAATGATGTGCTTATTTGTGCTTATTTGTTATTCATATATGTTCTTTGAGGACATGACTATTCCAATTATTTGCCCATTTTTATTGAGTTGTTTGCCTTTTCATTATTAAGTTGTAAGAGTTCTTTATATTGTTTAGATATAAGACCTTCGTCAGGTATACATGGTTTTTCTTAAGTCCTATTTATTGACATTTCAAGTTTAGGAAATTTTTGCCAAACACAAGGTCACTAAGATTTTTTGCCAATATTTTCTTTCAGAAGTTTATGGCTTTACTGTCACATTTAGATCTATAATCCATTTGAAGTTAGTTTGTGTGCACTGCAAAGTATGTGTCAAGATTTATTTTTTTACATGTGTTTGTTCAGCTATTCCAGTACCATTTGTTGAAAAAACAATTCCCCCATTGAACTGTCTTTGTACTTTTTTTTTTAAATTGAAGTGTAGTTGATTTACAATATTGTGTTAGTTTCAGGTGTACAGAGTAGTAATTCAATATTTTTGCAGATTATATTCCATTATAGATTACTACAAGATAATGGGTATAATTCCCTGAGCTATACAGTAAATCCTTATTGTTTATCTATTTTGTATGTAGTAGTTTGTATCTGTTAAACCCATACCCCCAGTTGGCTCCTCCCCACTTCCTTCTCCCCTTTGGTAACCACAAGTTTGTTTTCTATGTCTGTGAGTCTATTTCTGCTTTGTATATACATGTTTTTTTTTTTAAGAGTCCACGTGTAAGTGATATCATAATATTGTCTTTCTCTGTCTGACTTATTTCACTAAGCATAATATTCTCTGGGCCCATCCACATTGCTGCAGATGGCAGTATTTCATTTTTCTTATGACTGCGTAATATTCCATTGTATAAATACCACATCTTAATCCAGTGGTCTGTTGATGGGCACTTGGGTTGCTTACATGTCTTGGCTATTATAAATAGTACTGCTATGAACATTGGGGGTGCATGTATCTTTTCGAATTAGTGTTTTCATTTTTTCCGGGTATATACCCAGGAGTGGAATTGCTGGATCATATGGTAGCTGTATTTCTAGTTTTTTAAGGTACCTCCATACTGTTTTCCATAGTGATTGCACCAATTTACAAACCCAACAGCAAACGAGGGTTCCCTTTTCTCTACAACCTCTCCAACATTTGTTATTTGCAGACTTTTTGTTGATAACCATTCTGACTGGTGTGAGGTGATACTTCATTGGGGTTTTGATTTGCATTTCTCTAATAATTAGTCACGTTGCGCATCTTTTCATGGTCTTTGCACCTTTTGATGAAGGTGATCAGCTATAAAATTTTTAGTTTGGCTGAACCAGGCTAACCTATCAGACTTAACGGTTTACCCCTGTCCCAAAATGTGTAACATTCCATATATATGAAAGTCCTTTAAGTCCTAAAAATTCTATCAAATAAAGAATGTCTTTGATTTATCAAGCCATCTTCTTTAAAATGCCAATAACTCTTGTAGAACTGAGTAGACTAGATAGAATTCACATCAGCAGTATCAGTTAGCTCAACCAGCCATATGGAGTCATCTGAACTGTTAGAATGACATTTTTGATGGAATGGGGGTGGGGGAAGGAAGTGAACGGAGGAAAGAAGGGAGCTATTTGGCTTTTTAGAATGGAACGCTTTAAGGAAAAGTTCCGGCCTTGGTTGAGAGATTAGAGTAACAGAGGAGGAATGTGCCCCCAGGGGTAAGAAAATGAAAATAGGAGATAAAATGACTTTTTATACAATTTTCCCTGTATTCGTGTTGTTCTTTATTCAGGAAAAGGTATAAACTTTAAAAATGCTTTCTACAGCCCCCTTCAAGTTTGTTGTCCACTATCATCCACAGTTCCTGAGTTCTCAGGTGCCGGTGCTTCTTTCTCCTCCTTTCTGCACTATGTGGCCTTAAATCTCAGAAAGCAGAGCTCAGGCTAGTTAATACTCAGGTGAGGTCTTTCAGGGACATATCGGTTAAAAAGATTCTTGTGGCTTTCAAAGTAATTCAATAGCTGTTTACAACATTATTTCCTTAGGGATGGTACATTTTTGAATTATCAAAATGCAACTTGCCAAAAAATGCAACTTGTATACCTTTGGGCAGGGTTTTCTATGTTACATCATCATAAAAAGTCATCTAATTCCTCAAAGATGTAATTATATGCAAAATAATCTTAGTGCTAATATATTTTTTGAAACACCATCTTCTAAAATTCTAAGTGTATATTTGGTTATCATGTTCTTTATTAACCAGACTATTATAATATGTAGAATAATATGTCAAATATAAACTAGTTCCTAAAATGTGTGCATAAATGGGCATTTACTGTAACACTTCTACTCTCTCAGGAGTGATATTGCAGATATATTCTTGGTAGCAATCTGAAAATTAGCTTGGAGTTTATTTTTAAATGTGAGAATGTCTCATTTCTGCAACAAATTAATTCCGTTTAGTGAGGACACACATTGAAACACTGAATTTATTTATTCTGGTTTGTCATGTCTATATGTAGCCTAGCAGTCAAAGCTTTTCTAAACAGGAGATTTTAAAACTGTATTCATTTTACCACATTTTATGATATAGCACAAAAAAATACTATAGAATGTTTTCAGAGGATTCATAAATGAAAGACAGGCACTTTCCTGAGGAGATCAGTAATCAGTATTTTATGTGCTACATTGGTCTGTTCATCATCTACTATGTTTGAGGCATGTGGTTGATATTGTATTTGGTACAGTGCAAAGCTCTCTCTGCATTATGTTAAAAATGATCCCTGCACCAAGGGACTAGCCTAATTCAGGTGTTTAATACCAATCCCCTTCCCTTGTCATTCTCCTTTCAGTCAGATAGATAGATAGATAGATAGATAGATAGATAGATGTATAGATACATTTTATTATTGAAGGAACCTTTCCAAACAGCCTCACTAAATCTTTTACTACCCTCCTAAAAATCCCCTCCAAGGACTCTATTTTTTGTACAGAAGGAAGCCGAAACTCCTTAGCCTGACATTCAAGGCAACTGCATTATCTCTTGTGTATTCTACGCTGTATAACAATTGAGAAAATTTAATGTATGGAGCCTTTTTAAACATTTTTACCTTGCTACCCTCAACTCCTAGTATATTATAAAATAGAGCTATACTCCACTTGTATCACAACTTGGATAGGCAGAAAAATTGTAGTTTCTTTACTACCTTTATCAAGCCCAGGTCTTTTTCACAAGCTCTGAGAATCTGGGTATCAGGAAAAAACACTTGAGCTCTTCTTATTACCATTTGATCTGATGAAATAACTGTGACAGACCTTGTAGTTAGGCCATAGTCCTTCTTGGACACTAAGTCTCAGACTCTCAGATGGCGAAGTGCTGTCTCTCACCCAAGGTCTCTCGGGAGGATGGTGTACAGGGGTATGGAGGAAGGAAGACGTGTGATCTCCTGTCACTGTGAATGACAGTGTCTTCATATCCAAGCCATGCCTTAGAGTGTCCTTGGGCTCCTAGAGTCTTCAGTAGAATTATGATGCCATTAAAATATCTCATTTTCTCTCAAGGCCTTGATGATTCAACCTCAACTCCCAAATCCCTGGTGCTAAGTTACACTAGGATCTGCCTCTCCCCCTCAAGAAATTCTTAGCCCCCATAGTCCACCTGTAGTACCACTTCGCCTCTTCTGGTAGGTTAACTGGCTGACACTCTTGACTATCTTTCACTTCTTTTCTCAAGGAGGTCAAGAACTTCTGGTAATTTTAGTCAACTCAGTGTGTTGAGTGGAGACACCTGTGTACTTTGTGAGCTGATGTCCAGGTTCTGCTTACCTAGTTTCTCACTGTGTCACCAGGTTTCTTTGGTGAGACCTAGTCCCAGGTTGATATATAGACCATTTATATGGTAGCCCCCTCTAACTTTTCCAGGTGAGGTGTGGGTTATTCTACCCACAGTAACCTCTTCTTGTTATCCACTTTTCCATGCTCGGGGGGCTTTAAAGCAACTGAGAGGGAGAAGGTATCAAGGGCTGAGATTTTATCTCACAAGTTAACAAGGTAGCCTGTTACTGTTTCATAGGTGCTGGCAGAAGACACAAGATCCCTAGATCAGGGACAAAGGACTTATTATTCATAACTCAGAAAGTAGCATGAGTATGATGTTGGCAGTGGTTTCTCTTGTCCCCCGAGTTCCATGGAGGTGACAAATTTCTCCTCCGGTAAATAGTACATTTTGGGTTTGATTCACAGCTGAAAATCGTTGATTTTGGGAAACCTGCTGCTTTTTATTTTAAGCTTTGTTTTTGCTCTAGAGGGATACATTGCATCATCCCTTAAGGTTGCTTGCTGCCAATCCAACCCTGAGAAATGATGCAGGTAAGAAAAGTCAAGGCTTTGAATACTTGCCACACTTGGCAAGAACATGCAGGGGGTCTTCTGTCCCATGGCAGAGTGCCTCTCCCAACAGAAGGTTCATATACATTCCTCACACTTAGCCTCTCCTACCTCCCACTCCTTTCCACACTTCTCCAGACCAGGAAGGATGAGCTTTTCTCTTCCTTCCCCTACATAACATCCTTCTTCTTTCTCATTACTGCCTAATGCTAGGACATCATAGTGGATAGGAGTAAGTCTCCTACACTATGGAAGAAGATCTCAGATGTCCCTTCACATCTAGCACGTGAAAAATTCGGTAGGAGCTAAGTCAGTTCAGGTCCTCTGGGAAACAGACACCAGGATGGAATTAGAAATGGAAGAGAATCTTTGGAGGCAATGCCTGTGAAAAATAAAGGTGAGAGAGAGGAGAAGTAGCCAGGTGAATACTTTAAGAGTATTATACAGGTCTGACACCTATGGGAGGAGATGGGGGAAGGAAGGAATATTTGGGATGAAGAATCTCTGAATGTGATGTAACTCTGAGGAAGTGGTAGGCAGCCCAATTGGGAGTTCCCCATTGGGAAGGAATGACCAGATCTGAGTGTCCCTGCTACACTCAGTCATCAAGTTGCCCTGGGACTGGGCTTCAGCTAGGGGCCATCAGCTGACTGTACTCTTTGCAGCTGGTTCTCTCTTACAGGGAGTTCTGAGCAGTGTACTTTCTTGGCTGCCACAGGGACCAAAGGAATTATCCATCTTGTCTCTTTATAATGGCTTGTTTTAAAGCCTGTCATCAAACTAAAGAGCTCAAATAACCCCCTTCTCTGCCTTGGAGCCATGATTGGCTTGTACTGGGAGGCAGAAGATTGCACTGGGGGAAATTAGAACATATACTTTAATTTTTCAAAAATATTCCCATTGCAGATATTCTTTTATGTCTTAAGATGTTGAAACTTATCTTTTGCAAAGCTGTTTTTAAGGCATGTGTTCTCCATAAAGCTCTCCCAGAATTAATCTCTAACTCATAAGTGTATGTTTACATTACAGTATGAATAATCAAAATAAATGCTAATGACATGACTAAAACCCACTCATTTTTATTTCATGTTCAAGACTTCCCTACCTTCATAAAGGAAGCTGTAATGAAGTCAACCACCTGCAAGTCCAGACCTGCCTCAATCTGTGAACAGATCCTCACAGAAGTAGGAATTTTGTTAGCACCCTCTGTCCCACTTTCTTAAAATCAGGTCAGTTCCCACATATGGGATCTGTGGCCCAGATGCAGCCTATGCACCATGGGTGTTTTTTTTGTTCATATATATATATTTATATATATATATATATTCATTTAACTCATATGTAGAATCCCCCAGAATTACACAATTCATATTTCATAGGTCCTACAAACGTATGTATTTTGTTCTTAGCAGAACAGTGGGAATACTGCACACACACAGACACAAAAACTCATCTATTTTTTCTTAAATGACTCAAAACAGTTGATTTTTAAGCAGATAAATAAACATATATGCATATAATATATAAAGTCAGCATTTTAATATGATTCAAAACTTCTGTCTGTATACCCACTTTACTGAGAGGTTTTATCATGAATAAATGTTGAATTATGTCAAATGCTTTTTCTGCATCTATTGAGCTGATCATATGATTTTTAATCTTCATTTTGTTAGTGTGGTATATCACATTGACAGGTTTACAAAAGTTGGACCATCCTTGTATTTCTGGAATAAATTCCATTTGATCATGGTGTATGATCCTTTCAACGTTATGATTGAATTTGGTTTTCTAATATTTTGCTGAGGATTTTTGCATCTATGTTTATCAGAAATGTTGGCCTGTAATTTTCTTTTCTTATGGTGTCCTTGTCTGATTTTGATACCAGAGTAATGCTGGCCTCGTAAAATGAGTTTGGAAGAGTACCCTCCTCTTCTCGTTTTTGGAATAGTTTGAGAAGGATTGCTATTAATTCTTCTTTGAATGTTTGATAGAATTTACCAGTGAAGCCTTCTGGTCTTGGACTTTTTTGGGAGTTTTTTTTTTTAATTGAAGTGTCATTGATTTACAATATTGTGTACAGCAAAGTGATTCGAGATAAATATATATATATATATATATATATTCTTTTCGATTCTTTTCCATTAGAGTTTATTAAAAGATATTGAATATAGTTCCCTGTGCATACAATAAATCCTTGTTGTTTATATGATATTTTATATATGGTAGTCTGTATCTGTTAATCTCATCCTCCTAATTTATCCCTCCCCCCTTCCCCTTTGGTAACCACAAGTTTGTTTTCTATGTCTGTTAGTCTGTTTCTGTTTTGTAAATAAGTTCATTTGTACTAATTTTTAGATTCTACATATAAATGATATCATGTAATATTTGTCTTTGTCTTTGACTTGCTTCACTTAGTATGATAATCTCTACATCCATCCATGTTGCTGCAAATGGCATTATTTCATTCTTTTTTATGACTGAGTAATATTCCATTGTGTGTGTGTGTGTGTGTGTGTGTGTGTGTGTGTGTGTGTGTATACCACATCTTTATCAATCCACTTTTTTGATTACTGATTCAGTCTTCTTACTAGTAATCTGTTCATATTTTCTATTTCATCATGATTCGGTCTTGGTAGGTTATATGTTTCTAGAAATTTATCCATTTTTTTCTAGGTTGTCCAACTTTTTGGTGTATAATTATTCATAATGGTCTCTTATGATTCTTTGTATTTCTGTGGTATCAGTTGTAATATCATTTATTTCATTTCTGATTTTATTTATTTGAATCCTCTCTCTTTTTTTTCTTGGTGAGTCTAGATAAAGGTTTGTCAATTTTGTGTATCTTTTTCACAGAACCAGCTCTTAGCTTTATTGATCTTTTCTATTGTCTTTTTAGTTTCTGTTTCATTTATTTCTGCTCCGATCTTTGTTATTTCCTTTCTTCTACTCACTTTGTGCATTGTTTTTTTTTAGTTCCTTGAGGTGTAAAGTTAGGTTGTTTATTTGAAACTTTTATTGTTTCTTGAGGTAGGCATTTATTGCCATGAACTTTTGTCATGGAAGTGCTTTTGCTGTATCCCACAGATTTTGGTATATTTCCATTTTTGTTTGTCTCAAGGTATTTTTTGATTTCCCTTTGATTTCTTCTTTGACCCACTGGTTGTTCAGTAACATGTTGTTTACTCTCCATACATTTGTGAATTTTCCAGTTTTCTTCCTGTAATTAATTACTTGTTTCATACCATTGTGGTCAGAAAATATTCTTGCTATGATTTCAGTTCCCTTAAATTTATTGACTTGTTTTGTGGCCTAAAATATAATCTTATCCTGGGAAATGTTCCATGTGCACTTGAGAAGAATGTGTATTCTATTGCTTTTGGGTGGAGTGTTCTATATATATCTGTTACATACATTTGTCTAACATGTCATTTAAGGCTGATGCTTCCTCACTGATTTTCTGTCTGGATGATCTATCCACTGATATAAGTGGGGTAGTAAAATCACCTACTATTGCCATCTATTTTTCCCTTTAGTTCTGTTAATATTTACTTTAAATATTTAGGTGCTCCTATGTTGGGTGCATAAATATTTACAAATGTTATATCCTCTTGTTGAAATGACCGCTTCCACTTCATATCTATGTAACACTCATCTTTGTCTTTTATTACAGTCTTGTTTTAAAGTCTATTTTGTCTGATATAGTTATGGCTACTCCAGCTTTCTTTTGGTTTCTATTTGAATCGAATATCCTTTTCCATCCCTTCATTTTCAGTCTGTGTCTTCTTACATCTACAGTGAGTCTCATGTAGGCAGCATATACATGCTTCTTGTTTTTTTTAATCCCTTTAACCACTCTGTGTCTTCTGATTATAGAATTTAGTCCCTCTAGATTTAGAGTAATCATTAATAAGTATATACTTATTGCCATTTTGTTAATTGTTTACTAGCTATTTTTGTAGTTCCTCTCTGTTTCTTTTTTTCTTTCTCTCTTCCTTTTTGGTTTGTTGACTTTATTTAGTGGTATACTTCTTTCTTGTCATCTTTTGTGTATTTACTGTAGATTTTTGGTTTGTGGTTATCACGAGGCTTACATATAATACCTTATATCTGTAACAGTCTGTTTTAAGTTAATAACAAGTTAAATTTGATCCCATTCTATATCTTAACATCTTTACTCTTCCCCTGCCATGTTTTACATCTTTGATGTTTCATTTTACATGTGTGTCCGTTAACTACTTATTGTAATCTTAGTTATTTTCACCACTTTTGTCTTAATCTTTATACTAGTTTTATGCATGCTTAATCCACTACCTTTACTATAGATTTACCTTTCCAGTGAGATTTATTCTTTTATATGTTTCTTAGTTACCAATTAATGCCCTTTCTTTTCATTAAAGAAGTCCTTTTAACGTTTCTTGTAAGGCAGGTTTAGTGGTGATGAACTCCCTTAGTTTTTAATTTTCTGGAAAACTCCCTCTCCTTCAATTCTGAATGACAGCTTTGCCAGGCAGAGTATTATTGGATGGAATATTTTTTTTAGCACTTTGAATATGTCATGCTACTCTCTTCTGGCCTACAAAGTTTCTGCCGAAAAACCTGCTGATAGGCTTATGGGGGTTCCCTTGTACATAATAAGTTGTTTCTCTCTTTTTCTCTCTCTCTCTCCCACCATTTCACCCTCCGATTCTCTTTTACTTTCAATCATACCAAAAATCCTCTGAGTTAGGGTTAAGTGCTAGTTATCTGTATAACCAATGTGGAAAAATCATTCAGAACACTGTGGCATAAATTTCTATTTGAAAATACTGAGTATTAGAAAGTGCTGAAGGAATGTTCTGTCTCAGGAAAAAACAGTGGCAATTTGTAGCCTTTAGCAAAAGAAGTCAGCCTAAATCAGCTACTCTCAAGAATAGTCAGGGAAAAATGTTTCTCAAAAATGGTTGTCCTCTAAAAAAGGCAGAAGTGATTCCTTTTGTGGATTAGTAGCCATTGAAATGGAAAGGAAGATCTAAGGGATAAGACCAGCTTAGATCTCATCCCTTAGAGGGATGAGGTGAGAGGACCAGCTCTGGAGTGCAAGGACATAAAAGCGACTCAGGAAATTCTCAGTTCTTCTGGTCCCTTATACCTTGAAGTTTATGTCTTTGCTCTCCAATTCCCTATATGTCCAGTACACATCCCTGGGCTTCTGATTCACCTCCTGTATCCTAATTCCTGCTCACTTATCATGCCTCATGCTTCAGCCAGTTACTGGAACTGCCTAACCTGTTGTAGGCATCTGATGTCCTCTTTATCCCAGTGTTAGACCCTTTACGCTTTGCCCCTAATAATCTATCAGGGCTCACCACTTAAGCACAAATCATACACTGCTACTGAGCACACTGCCTTGTTTTTGTTTTAAAAACCCCACCTCTATCTATATCTCATCCTATCTTTGAAAAGGTGGCTTTTTAAAAAAATTAATTAATTAATTAATTAATTAATTAATTATGGCTGTGTTGGGTCTTCGTTTCTGTGCGAGGGCTTTCTCTAGTTGTGGCAAGTGGGGGCCACTCTTCATCACGGTGCTTCATCTTCTCACTATCGCGGCCTCTCTTGTTGCAGAGCACAGGCTCCAGATGCGCAGGCTCAGTAATTGTGGCTCACAGGCCTAGTTGCTCCGCGGCATGTGGGATCTTCCCAGACCAGGGCTCGAACCCGTGTCCCCTGCATTGGCAGGCAGATTCTCAACCACTGCGCCACCAGGGAAGCCCTGCCTTGTTTTTTAATTGGACAACAGCTACAACGTTGAACTCTCCTACAGCTATGTCCTAGTAACACTGATGATTCTGAGCTTTATGTAACCAGTTGGATTGTCTGCCTGCCCTCGTGGTGGCAGTCTTTGCTCTAGTAAGCAGGTCTCCATTTGGCTTACTACTCTTCTCTACTGTTTCCATTATGCCAAGGTCATGGATTATTTCACATCCGTATAATCTTCCCCAACTCTTAAAAGAAAAATAGATGGGGTTTTGAGAGAGAAATGAGATACAGGAAAAAGATAGCAAAAGTGCAAAGGGCAAAATGAATTCAAGATACTGCCAATAATTCACTGTAACCATTGTAGCCAGAATGGTTTCTGGAGCATTTATTTAGCAAAGCAGGTATGGATGCAGTAGAAGTTAAACTGTTGCTTTTGACTGGGGAAGGAGCCAGTGCTAGAGATTGCTGATCAACCGCAATTACCATTCTCCTTCTTCCTCATTATAATAGAATCCTTTCACTTACACCTGGACACATAGCCACCAACCTAAACTCCCTTGCAGCTAGGTAGAGACATGTGACTACACTCAAATCAAATGAATTATATCTGCAATTAGTGGGGAAAATCCCTTACAAAGGAAGTTTTTGTCTTTTCTCTTGTTTTTGTGCTGGCAGAAAATAGTGAACATTGGATCTGATGCCTTGGAATTCATGTCTAGAAGAGCAAGACCACCCCATCAGTCCTAGATCTTCGAGCTTTTATGTAAGAAAGCAATAAACTTTTATCTTACTTAGGTCTCTGCTTTGAGGTTTTATTTTTACACCTAGTTATGTCCTTATTAACAAAGAGCTTTTGAAGGCTTTGGAGTAAATTGAGTAAAAAAACTTAAGGTTGCTATGCCAAAAATAATAGCACCAATCAAATGAAGGTTGTCATGAAACATAGTCAAGCCCTAACTTACACTGATACCAGGATGACTCTCACAGTTTCTCTGGTCACAGTGCTTTTTCTGCCCAATGTCATATTAGCATAAATACATCCAGCAGAGACATCTCTTCCTCTTTTTCACTGAGCTTGATTGATGGTATCTTTTAGAAAATTAATTGGCTTTGGAATGTTAATATTGCCTTTCAGTGTCAGTGTTCAGCAGTAGGGCAAGCAGACAGCCATGTTTTTGAAATGATATTTGACCTGAAACAAAACACCTCTTTTATATTCCGGCCAGATGAATGTAGCTCTTCCTCTAAGCATTTTAATTCAAACATTGCTAATGTTCATATGATCCCTAGAAGAGAGAGAAAACTAGAGTCTTCCGATATTTTAACTCTTTGTCCAGGCAAATTGTTTCTTCAGGAGTTGTCACGTAGAAAATGGCAGAACAGTAGATACAAAGAAATTCAATTTTCCTAGGAGATTTGGTAGATGAGGCCTTCTTCCCAGCAAAGGAGGTTGTGTGAAGAGTGCTGTCAGAAGCTCTTTATCAGTGGTTCACACTTACAATGAGCAAGGCCCTGTACAAGCATTATCTCCTGTAATGTTTCCAGCAATCTTAAGAGGAAGGACTCTTTACTACCCATTTTACAGATGAGGACTCTGGTTTAGCAAGGTTCAGGGATTTGCCCAAGGTCATAGGAAGTGGTAAAGCTGGTATTCAAATCCAGTGCAACTGACTTCACAGCACTGGTTTAACCTACCCACTGTGCTCCCTCAACATTTTATGGCTCATGTGAGGAGCTGTGAACAACTAATCTTAACCTCTCAGTGTTGCATGGAATCAGCCTTAAAGCCATTGGGTAATAATCCACCATCTGTGAGCAGTTGACTTGATATGGCACAGCAGCAATGCAATCTTAGTCAGAGTGCTACTATTCCTGACCCTGGAAAGGCAATGACAAGAAGAAAATACATGCACAGTATAATCGAAGTTTGTTAGATGTTTCTGAGATTAAAGCTATGTGCAGTTTCTAAAAATATCTGAGCCTAACCTATCATTTCATTAGTTATAAACCCGGGTGATGTTTCTTAATAAAAATCATGCCAAATCCAGTTTTAGGATCATTTTTCTCTCCTTTGAAAATTTTCTCTTTTAAAGTTTTCAAATAGAAATTTTCATACACCTCTTCTAAATATATTATACCACTTTTTTCCCGTTTAGAGATCATTTAAATTTGAAATAGAAAGAAAACCTGGAATGACCTGAGCACAGGAACAACAGCAGCCCTCATATCAATGTGATTTAATCAGTGGGTCTGGCTGTGAATTTTTCGAGTGAGTAGGCTCTGTAATGAGCTGCTTATTTTTCCAGTTATCATAATAGAAAGGGCATGAACCAGAAACTGGTTCCAGAGGAGTGCCTCGTGACTGTCAGATAGGAGGAGGAGTTGCTTTGCAGAACTCTCTTGTGACTCAGCTCTGTGAAATTCACCAGCATCCTTCTCCTAGATAAAGACTTAAGTGGCAGCATGAGAAATCTGTTAAAGTCTCTTAGTGGAGAAGGAGGATTCTGAGGGCTGAACTTTCTCCTTCTACTGAAAGGATGCTGACTGCTGATCTAGATAAGAATGGGTTGAAGTGCTCTGTTTTTTTTATGAAAGTGAGATCAACACAATTTATGGTCCTGTAGATTTCTATGAGATAAAAAGCTTCTTTGGCTTCACATGTGGCTCCCAGCGCATGTGATTTCTCTCTTCTCTGAGCTGTAGGAATTTGGTTGTGCTTTCTTGATGAGACTAACCATATTGTGCCATAATATGCCTCAAAATATAGTTACTCTGTCAATAATTTTTACGTTTTTTATTAAATTCAGTTTCTCAGAGTGTTCTGTGTCATACTTACATTTGTATTTCCCTGAGATTAGTGTTTTGCACAAAAATGTAAATATACTTATTGAATAATGAGGGGGAATGATTCCTCTCTTTCTTTTAGTTATTTTGAAGAATTTTCCCTTTAGTTGTCCAGTGTTATTCTTTTGCTCCCTGGTCACAGGCTGCTTAATGAAATTGTATTTGATCATTTATGACCTATAAAAGCAATAATATCTATGGTTCAACTTAAATTTTCCACAAATCAGAACAGTCAAACTATTAAATGAAAGTTACACTAATATACAGTTCATATTAGGTTACATTTATTACATTTAAAACCTCATATTTGAATTTCTGTGATTAGAGCTTCAGAACACAGGTCCCTGGATGTACTTTTCAATATTTTAGAGTCTAAACGCATAAACTCACGAAAGAAATCTTTTTTATGTCTTGGTCTATGTTCCACAGTGTAAGACTGTACTAGTTGCCACGTAGACTTATTTATATGTTACTCTGAGAAATTTATAAAAACAGATCTAGCTTGAATGCGAGTTACGATGGTAAGAATTATTTTACTTTTGGTTAGTAGATTGCATAAATATTAAAAATCATAACTCTATTGCATTATAAAATATAAAATATTTACCCGTGCACTTAACAAGCATTGCCTAAATGCCCAACATGGTCTGGGGGAAGGGGGAGCAGAGAACACTGAGTGTGGGGCTGCAGACATAAATGAGATGCTCTATATCCTCTCAAGGAATTTATAAAAAGATGAACAACATCTTTTCATAGTTCTGTCCCTTATATTCTTACATTATGTAAGGAATCATCCTTTAATGATTTAAGCTCTAATTTGTTGGATAAAAGAACGGCCTTTCATCTATTATTATAACTTACCTTGTAAGTAATTGTGACATAAGTCTTAGAATAACGTACAGAGTTTAGGTTGCATCATTAGGTCCAAATCTTTCACTTTTAAGCCTGGGTCTAAGTGAGGGAAATTCTTTAGGAACCCAACGCTGCTTTTACTCGAAGGTGCCTTTAAGAAAGCAAAACTATAAGGCAATAGTTCACAGAGAAATACTAATTAGTGCTAATTCACTCTTACTGCCTCCTCTTCAAAGCTATTTAAAAGAGCTATGAAATAAACCTGTGAACAACCCCAGTTATAAGTAGCGGGGGTGGAGGGCTTTCTGCAGCAGGTCTGAGGTATGGGCATGGCTCGCAATTGCGCCTGTTCCCAGGCAGGAGGGAGTTTGTTATGGTTCTGTGGTGGTGTGGTAGGCTGCTTCTAAATGGTTCCCAATGACCCCCTGCCTCCTGGAATTGACACCCTTGTGCAACCACTCCTTTAGTGACTTGCTTCTAAAGAAGAGAATACAGCAAAAGTGATGCCACTCCCAAGATTAGGTTATGAAAAATGGCGGTACTCCCTCCCTTGATCTCTCGCCTGCATACTCTGCTGAGTCCAGCAGCCATAGTGAGCTGCCCTTTGGAGATGAGCAAGTAGTAAGGGACTGAGGGCAGCCTGGAGACTACAGTCAGTGAATTATTCCACGGGGAACTGAATCCTGCCAACAACTGTCTGAGAGCTTGGGGGTGGATCCTGTCCCAGTTCAACCTTGAGATGACTACAGCCTTGGACAACACCATGACTGCAGCCTGTGACAGACCCTGAGTCAGAGGAACCACCGAAGTTGTGCTGGATCCTTCACCCAAACTGTGAGTTCACAAATATGGGTTAAACTACTACATTTCAGGGTGATTTATTACACAGCAAGAGATAACTGATACAAATTCCTATTTCCTTGGAATTTGTAAAAGTAAAGGTTTTAGCTATGAAGTAAGATGGTGGAGAGAAATAGGAAAGAGAAAGAAAATTAGGATGGCTGAGTCAAAGGAGGGCAGATTAGACTCGTGACCATAGGCATCTTTTTTTTCTCAACCAAGATTTTGAGAGTGAAGTGAAATAAATGAATACAACAAAAGGAAGTAAGGGCTTTGTAACAGTTGAATCGGAACAACTCCAGAGATGAGGTTAATCGTGGTGGGAAATGTTTTTTATTGTGGCATCAACACAGTACGTATGAACATGATCACTTCCAATGGCAATTATTAACTTTTAAGACATCCAAAGACTAATCAAATTATAAACATAACATACACATACATACACATCTTGGTGACCCACTAGGTAGGGGAACTTCGGAAAGTTATTTTACTACCCTAAGCTCTGTTTCTGTTTAATGGGTAGACGGTACTACTAACCCCCTAGGACTGTAGAAATGAGAACACATACACAAATCACCCAGTGCAGTAACTGGTACAAGGGAGTTGGCTCCTCCCTGTATGGTCTAATTTTCCTCTGTCATCATATAGATAGAGTGTAAGAGTCCCATTCAATGATTGTGACCACTCAGTATTTAACTTGAATAATGCAGGCCCAAGTGCTCACAGGTGTTTTGAGAGAGGTCATGAGGGAGGCTGGTCTGTCTGAGCACTGAGGCTTTTACCCTAATGCATTCTGTAGAGAGAGATTTTCAAATCAAATTAGATTTCTAATTTGCCTTCCAAGTTTGGAATTTGGAGTTCACATTGCAGAAGTGAAATCCATTTTAACACCCACTTTTCAACACATATATGCATCTAAGTCTGACATGCTATATCTTAGTTGAATTCTGCTGAATTTTCTGTTTGGGGCTGCCTGAAACAGGATTATTTTTTTCCAAATAATCATGGAGGCCCTTTCTTCCTCCCTCCCTTTCTTCCTTCCTTCCTTCCCTCCTCTCTCTGTCTCTCTCTTTTAGGATTAGTGTCTGAAATACCAGTTAATAAATATTTTACTTTTATTTTCCACATTACTTTTTTTCCTCTCATCTGGCATCATATTTTGACCTAGATTATTAATCTTTCAAAATGGTCATGTGGTGTTTTGAAGCAGCCAATGCCAGGAATCTAAGTAAGGGAGTACAAAGCTATTAGCAAATGAAAAACACTTCTTTCTGAGAAATGGCAGTCCTAGGATTACTAATTATACTCTACCTACCATATATAACAGTTGGAAAGCAACAAAAACCAACTGTGTGTAATTTAAGTTGAAAGTGAATTGATTAGAAGGCTATAGAGGCACTCAGGACTGAAGGGAGAGCTGGAAAACAAGCTTGAAAGGAAAAGAACTTTTCACCTAGAGAAAGTCTCCAAAGCAAGAACCACTGAATAGTCTAGTTCAGGCACCACTCCTGAAACAAATAAGTGAACAAAAGTTTTTTTTGTTTTTGTTTTTTTCTGCATTTGTGACATTTTACTTAAATTTCAAAGTCTCAGAGAGAATCTGATTGGGAGAGCATAGGTCAGCTGGGCATGCCTATTTATATGAATGAAGCAAAATAAATGATGATGAAAGAAAGAGACTCCTGGTACCCTTAAGCTTCTGAAGGAGAGGGCAGAGCGTCCTAACCCTAACTCACTTTCCTTCTGAGGCTGCACATGCTGTGAAAAACATAATTACCCAGGAAAATCTCGGGGTGCTAGTGGGAAGTAGAAATGGATGCTGGCTGACTTAAAATGACGAATATTGACCACACATGATTTTTAAACAGCCAGTTGACAGAAAGCAACCCACTTGAACTTCATGTAAGATCCAGGCTGTGAAACTCTGTGCTTCATCCTCGGGTCTGGTGAAAAGCGTTATTTCGTGGTGGCTTGGAACACAGACTCTATAGCCAAACTGAATGGATTCAAACCCCAGCTCTGTAGCTTAGTGACTATCAAACTTTGGCATATTGTCTAACCTTTCTGTACCTTAGTTTCCTTATCTACAAAAGGACATAGTAACAGTACCTACCTGAAACTAATGCCATAATGATTACTTGTGTTATTCTATACACAACAGTAACTTTCAATTAGTGTTACTATTAAAATGTAAGAGTGTAGGATTAAAACATCTAGAGTCATGAGATCCAGGATAAAGCTATTAGGCTGGTTGGTAGTCAACAACTAGGTTATTATTCATTGGGCTAAACTCACAAGTAATCAAACTGCAGGAGAGCAAGGCAGGAACAAAACTTAGGTGCCATAGATACCTGGGACCAGGACCAGGTATGAGAATGACAGCAGGCATGTGAGAAACAGGACATAAAGTGAAGGACAAGGCAAAACACTAGGCCATAAGGCGTTGCAAATAGGAACCAAGAGGTTCACAGGAGCACCGAGGAAGGCAAAGCAGAAAAAACAGATGCATGGAATGTCAGGGAATATTATTCTGAATAATTCTCCTGTCTCTGTCAAGAGCGTCTCATATTTCTATCACTAATGCTAATAAAACCTAGGTTTTAGGAAAGAGATAGTGGGCTGAGCCACCTGCAAAAAGGGGGACATGATTAAACCTAGAAATAGGGATCGTGGGGATGAGTGACACGTTAGCATTGAGGTATCTACGCCTGTCAATTAAAAATAATGATGATGCCACTACCACTAATGATAATAGCAATAATGATAACATATATTTAGCTTTTGCTGGGTGCCTGGCACTGTGCTAAGTGCTTTATATCCACTATGTCACTTAATTCTCATGACCAATCTTTGAGATAATTACTAGAAAATAAAATCCCAAAGGACACACAATTTGTCTGGCTCCTTCACTATTCTGTCCACAGTTCAGAATAGGAGCTGGTACATAAGAGGTATTTCCAAAGTGTTGGATGGGCCTCGATTAAAGAACAAAATGAGGTGTTGATGGTCCAAGTAACTTGCTCAAGTCAGATGATGGTATATGACAGAGTTAAGGTTCAAAGTCAGGGAGTTTGACTCCAGAGCCCACAAGTAAACTCTATAGTTTCTACCCAACACCCACCAGTCTCCAAAGCATCAGCCAAGCTACTTTTTTACTTGTTACTCCCTCACTGCTGTAATTCCTCATGTGATCAGAGTGAAATAAATTGTTATAAAGAGGAAAAACAATTCAATGATGAAACTTTATTTTGAGACTGTATTAGTATTAGGCAAACATAAGCACTTTGAACCAATTATGTACCAGGCATTGTACTAATTGGATAATAAAAATATGATCAAGACAGGTCTCTAAACTCGAAGGATCCACATTCTGTTGGGAAAGACAGGGATATAAACAAGCAAATAATCTACTAAGTACAGAAATCAAGGTGTTGGATTTTTTTTTAAGCCCAGCTGGTTCCAACAGCAGTGCAGTCACTGTGTGTGGGACACAGCAGACGTGCAGGAGTAATAGGAGTGAGACAAGAAAAGTAGCTGATCAGACAGAAGATGTAAGAAGGGCTTTAAATGTGATGCCAAGGAGACTGCACTTTATTTTGTCAAATGTGGAGAGACAGCAGGATTACTATGTTAAGTAATAACTCTGGTGGTTGGATCAGAGTAAAGAAAGATGGGCAGTAAAAGGCCCAAGCAGTAGAGTAGGACAGAGGTGATCAGGGCCTGCAATGAGGCTGTAGCAGTGAATCCATGCACAGTCAACAGGATTTAGTGTCTGATTGAATTTCAGCATGAGGACAGCTAGAATTAAACACGACACTGAAGTTTCTCACTTCAGTGGGTAAGTGGGTAGATGGTAACACTATTAATCCTAGGAACAAAAAGAAATAGAAAAAGCAGTTGAGTTTAGTCCAGCATAGGGAGAAAAAAACTGAACTTAGATCCATATATGTAAAGGATTAAAAAATGCGAAGAAGGAACTTAGGTATATATAATGGTGCAAAATCACGTATTTTTGTTACATGGTATTATATCTGGGAAGTAATCCTGTTAATTCAGCAGGGTTTTTTTTTTTTAAGTTATTTTTTAAGAAGTTAGTTCCAGGGCTGTAAGTGAATGTAATATAGTTTACTGGGTGGTACTTTAATGTAAAATATCTCTTCCTCTGGCTGGTTTTTCTTTATCTTCCGGAAATAATTGTAGCTCTGTTTATAATCTACCAGGCACAGTCTGAGTTTACAGTACTTAATGTTGAAGTTAGTGGCCAGGGCTCATGTTGATAAGTCTTTGAGAAGATAATTTTCTCATATGAAACATCATTTGCAACTTATAAATGTAACTTTTTAACTTGAAAGAGAATAGCCCTAAGACAGAGGAAAACTTACTTTAGTGCATCATCGATCAGGAAAAAAAGCAAGAAATCTAGATATTGTGAAGACATGACTGTCAGGCTGTGGGGTCTGCAATTTGTTAGAATGAAGAGAATTTGTTAGAATGTTGAAAACTATCCATAGTCAATGGACTCTTCAGGCTTTATTGGTTGACTAGACTTACCAGGATATTTAAACTTCTAAGATGTCTCTTCCTTAATTGCTCAGCCAACAAGACATTCTATTTTTTCCTTCCAACGTTTTTAAGGTTTAATTGATAGGCCAAAAACTTGCATATAGTTAATGTATACAATTGAGTGAATTTGGACATAAGTATAAATTCGTTAATTACCTGGATTGTGGTGATAGTAATACATCCATCACCTCCAAGAGTTTCCTTGCATCCCTCTGGTTTTTATTTTTGTTTTTTGTAGTATAAGGACACTTCATGAGATCTACTCTCTTAAAATTTTAAATACACAGTACCTTATTGTTAACTACAGGCACTGTGTCCTACAGCAGGTCTTTGGAACTTGTGTAACTATAACTTTCTATCATTGAACAACTCCCCTTACCTCCTTCCCCCATCATCTGGTGACCATCATTCCACTGTCAATTCTATACTTTTGCTTCTTTTATATTCTTTAAAGTTAAAGTATCTGAAAACACAGAGTTAGATACTTTAAATTTGAGGAAAGTAAGGTACTTGATGGTATTTCCTTTCAAAAGACATAAGATAATTGCATTTTTTGTGTCTATATCTGAAAAATGGGTAAATACAGATTTTCATGTTTGAATTTATATTTTTGTTTGAGATATACACAGTTTAGGCCTTGATATATGTATCACAGAATCCTTGCTGTTTTTGTTGTTGATACTCAAAGCTTTTCATTTCTTCTGCTTTTTCATGGCCATTGAACAGACCTAACAGATACATTCATATTCCTGAAGGGTATAATTAAGAGAAATATCTGGCAAAAGTTACATCCATTAAATTGTTTGATTCTTTTATAGTAGAGCTATTTCCAGTTTGTGTAGTCTGCAATTATCATTTTGAGGAGGAATAATAACACAAATATGGAGTATTAAATAAACTACCATATTTTTCTCTTTCATCCAAGTGGCAACTTAGTATTTAATGAAGAGAAAATCAGCATACAGATTTTAAATACAGCAGTAAATTTAAATATCTGATCTAAGGGACAAGAAAAAGCAGATTATAACCTATCGATATTAAAACCTGAAAGCCTAATTGTCTATGACAAAGGCTATCACTTGTCCTTCATTCACGTGCTTCTTTTCTGTGTTTTTCTGGTATTCCCACCAGAATTGGATGCACATATGATCATTCTATGTATATATCTTGTTGGTCATAATTTTAGTGTGACACCTTCTCGAAAATCATTAGTTGGGCTTTGATTTAGTTAAATTTCTTTTATAGATGATACATTGGGACCAATTAAGAAAGTTGATGGAGGATAAGGATGAATAGAGTGCCATTAGTAAGTTAGATTTTCTTTGCGTCTTTGAATCCTTTGAATGCTTGATTAGTAAGTAAGTCCCTGGATTTATAATTTCGTACACAAAAAGCAAATAGAATTTCTCGATATGAAAATACAGTCTGCTATTTGATATATCAAAATCTCTGTTCTTCCTAAATCTGTTTCCATTTCAAATCTGTTTGGTTGCTTCCCATTTTCTTAAAGTATTTTATGAAGGTTTTAGTGCAATCGTCATCATCATTATTATCATTTACAAACATTAAAGACCCTCAATTAGAGAAGCTGATTAGAAAAAAAAAAAAAAAAGAATGTTCAGAGGCAGAGGCCTGTCTCTGAAAGGATGATTCACAAAACAACTGCTTTTTAATGGCAAAATTATGAGTTCTAAAAAATAAATTGATCATTTGTCTGATTTCTGATTGAAATTCACCACAGCGGATCTTAAATTTAGATTAAGTTCCTTAATTGTCACTAGATTATATCAACTAATATTAACAGACCATTTAAATTGTATGGACTGCTACTTAAATGGCAATACAGAATAGCTATGATTCAGGTACTTGTTAAAGAATTTGGTCTTAAAAATATAAAAGTTGGGACTTCCCTGGTGTCGCAGTGGTTAAGAATCTGCCTGCCAATGCAGAGGACACATGTTCGTGCCCTGGCCCGGGAAGATATCACATGCCGTGGAGCAACTAAGCCTGTGTGCCACAACTACTGAGCCTGTGCTCTAGAGCCCACTCGCCACAACTAGAGAAAGCCCGTGTGCAGCAAGGAAGACCCAACACAGCCATAAATAAATGAATGAATGAATGAATGAATGAATAAATAATAAAATATGTATATAAACGTTGATGAGAAAAAAAACTTCATGAATAACTGCCTGAAGAATCTGCAATCTCTGTTTGTCTAGACGGCCTAATGTCTGCTCCTGTGTTAATCTAAAGCAGCAAGAGTTACACGTTTGAGGTTTATCCATTGACCACCATGTAGAACTGTAGTTACTGAATTATATTTGGCATCATGACTTTGACTTACGCTGAGGTCCTGTGTGAGGATTTGTATTAGGAAGCACCTTTATAAAACTTGTTTCTGATTTTATTCTAAGGATATTATTGAGGACATACTTTGTTCAGCAGGATCCTCCTTGTGAGGACTGACAGAAGAAGTTAGTTTTTATTTGTAGTATCAGGAATTGCTGAGCTTTTCCTGAATAGTTGATTTATCTTAGTGTTTCCATGAATTATGTAACTCAGCAATTCCAAACTAAGATAACAATCACCAAAGAAAATTTTCAAAATGCAGAGTCTCAAGCCTTTTCCCAGATCTGCTGAATCAGAATACGGAGGCACAGGTCCTAAGAATTTGTGGTTTTTGTGAAGCTCTCCAGGTGATGCTCTTTGATCATACATTGAAAATCATTAAAGTAAATAATCGTTTCCGATTTCTCACTGCCGCTTAGAAAACTTGGGGCAAAATTGTAGTCTATGCTTTATGAGCCCATGTGATTTCATATTAAGGATGTATTTTTTTAATTTACCATTTTAAAAATGTATCCTGCTTTGATTTCTCTTTGCCTTAATTTTAGCATTATTTTCTACTTCATATTTCAAACATATCTGATGTTTGACAAATTGTTTCTTACCACTTTTCAATCCTTTTTTCAATCAGGTAAAATTATATCCTACAATATACACAGATTTTAAGTGTCCTCCTGTTTAAGAAACATTTATAAATTACACATGGTATAACAACTGTTCAAATTAAGATAAAACAACTCCAGAAAGTTGCCAAATGTCCCCTTCTAGTCACTTCTCCCCAATCTACCCTCTAATTATATCAGTGAATGATCTAAGTCACTATAGTTAATTTAACCTATTCTTAACTTCAAATAAGTGGAATTATATGGTATGTGCTCTCTTGTAACTGGTTTCTTTCACTGAAAAAATTGTTTTTAAAATCCATCTATGTTGTTATACAGTTGAACAACTGTATAGCAACTTGGGGTAGGGCTGCCAATCTGGATACAGTGGAAGATCCGAGTATAACTTTACCGCCAGCCCTCCTATCCCCAGTTCTGCATTCTGGGACTCAACCAACCTGGGATGGTGATAAATATAGTTGACCCTTGAACAACATGGGTTTGAAATGTGTGGTTCATTAGTATGTGGATTTTTTTCAATAAAAACAGTACTACAGGATCCGCAGTTGGTTGAATCTGTGATTGAGGAATTGCAGATACAGAGGTTCCACTCTGGAACTTGAGCATCCTGGGATTTTGGAACTGATAGCAGGTTCTGGAACCAATCCCTTGCAGATACTGAGGGACAACTGTAGTTCAATCCTTTTTATAGCCAAATACTAATCCATTTTCAAGAATATATCAAAATTTATTTATTCATTTATCTGCTGATGGTTATTTGAGTTCTTTCCAGTTTGGCCTATTATGAGGGAACATTCTTATACAAGTCTTTTTGTGATCAAGTGTTTTGATTTCTCATGGCGAATATCCTAGGAGTGGAATTGTTGGGTCAAGAGTAGCTCTGTGTTTAACATTTTAGAAACTACTTTTCCAAAGTGGTAGTATCATATTACACTCTCGCCAGCAAAGTATGACAATTCCACCTACTTAACGGCCTTGCCAACAATTAAAATTTGTTAGCCTTTTACAAATTAGGAGATATAATAATATCTCATTGTGGTTTGAATTTGCATTTCCCTCATGTTTATGGATGCTGAGAACATTCTCATGCACTTGGTCATTTGTATATACTGCTCAGTAAAGTGTCTTTTCAAATTTTTGTCCATCTTTATTAGCTTGTTTTTATTTTATTGAGTAAAGGAGTGTTTTTTTTTTTTTTTCCTTTAATCCATTCTGGTTGCAAGTCTTTTCTCAGATAAGTGTCTTGTAAATTATTTCTTCCAGTCTGTGACTTGACTTTTGATTTTTTAATCATGTCATTTGAAGAGCAAAAGTTATTAATTTTGATGAAGCCCAATTTATGATTTTATTTTATTCTTAGTGTTTTTGTGCCCAGTCAAAAATTTTTTGCATGCTCTGTGTCTGAAAATATACTCCCCTATATTTTGTTCCAGAAGCTTTATGGTTATAATTTTTACACTGAGGTCTATAATCCATCTCAAGTTAATTTTTCATAGGTGTGATATAGGAGTTAATTTTCATTTTGATCTCTACAATTATCCAGTCGTTGTAACACTATTGCTGAAAAGATAATCTCTATCTCATTAAGTTACCTTGGTGCTTTTGTTGAACACAAGTAAATATATATTTGGATCTAGTCATGGTCTATTTTCTGTTCCCTCGATTTATTTCTCTTTTTTTATGACAATTACACATCAACTCAATACCTGTTAGCTGTGTAGTGAGGATTAAAATCCAAGAGAATAAGTAAAATCAGTCAGTGTAAGTATAGTAATCTTTTCAAGATTATTTTTGCTGTGTCCTTGGCATTTCCACATAAATTTTAGAATTAGCCAGTCAAAATTTCTCCACATGAATTGATATTTTGTTGAATATATAGGCCAAATTGTGGAGAACTAACATCTTAGTAATATTGACTCTTTAAGTCCATGAAAATGGCATATTTCTCCATTTATTTGGGTCAAATGTTCTTCTTCATCTGTTGAGTTGGTCATATGGAATTTCTTCTTTAATTTGTAAGTGTGGTCAATAAACAATTCATTTTTAAATGTTGAACCAGACTTGCATTGCTTTCTTTTTTATTGAGGTATAATTGATGTATAACATTGTATTAGTTTCAGGTGTACAACATAATGATTTTATATTCGTATATATTGCAAAATGATACACTTGTATTCTTGAGGTAAACCCTGCTTCCTGATGATGTATAATCATTTGATAGTTTCCGGACTGTTAACATTTTGTTGCGGATTTTTCAGTGTGTTCATGAGTGATATTTGCTTGTAATTTTCCTTTCTTTTTGATGTTTTTATCAGGTTTTGCTATGAGGTTTATGCTCTATTTCACTTTACTCTCCAGCTGTCTCTTTAAGTATTCAGAGGAGATAAAATGCTGATCATCTCCTGTTCTGTTTTGGCAGGGTGTATAGGTTCCTAGGCTAAAATAAAAAAATTACCACAAACTTGAATTTCGTGGCTTAAAATAACAGATATGTATTCTGTCATAGTTCTCCAGGCCAGAAGTCTAAATCAAGGTATCAGCGAGGCTGCACTCCCTCCAAAGGTTCTAGGGGAGAATCCTTCCTTTCCTCTTCTAGCTTCTGGTGGATCCAGATGTGCCTTGATACTGGCTACATAACTCCAATTTCTGCCTCTGGCTTCGGTGTCTGTGTACTCTCTTCTATCTCTTATAAGGAATTAAATTTAGGGCCCACCCACATAATCAAGTGTTATCTCATTTCAAGATCCTCAATGTAATTACATCTGGGTGGAAAAAAAAAGAAACGAAAAACTTTTTCCAAAATAAGGCCACAGTCACAGGTTATGGGGGTTAGGGTATGAACATATCTTTTTTGGGGGGACCACCATGGGACCTCCCGATACAGGGCTTGAATCATGTTTGTTTTTAAAAAAGAACATTCTTTATGTATGTTAAGTTTTAAACCCAAAGACTAGAGAATGTTTATATTCTTTACTGGAAGAAATGTAGTTAATACAAAAGATCTCAGTCAGGCAGGGGTAAAGTCACTTAATGCAGTAGTACAGGTCGTCTGAGAAGAGGAAGTCAAGAGAGAATTAGGTGCAAGAGATATATTGAGAAAAGAGGAAATGGGAAAAGAGACGGAATAGGTGAGGAAACGCTGGGCCCAGTGAAGAAGAGAGGTAAGGAAGGAGGGGTGTGTAGGCAGAGTCTCAGGTTGCAAATAGGTGCAAGAAAGTTTCATCCAGGTTGATGGGAAATCTTCGAGCCAAAATTACATCAAAAACATTCTGCATTCTTAGAGGACTGTGTCTTTCTTAGCCATTGGTTGAGAGCAGCCCACTGGAAATGAGATGATGGGGAAAACAGGATGGTAAAACTCAGACAAGAGCTAGGGCTAACAGCCAAATATCTTCTCTGCAGCAGGAGATCTGACTGGACCATTCTCACGGCTGCCACACTTAATATGTGTGAAGGTAAACTTTACTTGTCTTTGAGCTCCCAATGAAGTAAATTATCTTTAAATAACGATTGTTCATCCACTCCCAAACCCTCTCCCCATGCTGTGATGGTCTTAAAGGATTTTTATTTCATACATAGAATACATTTTTTCCAAGGAAAAGGGGTGACTCCTCCCAAGACTAATTAACTTAGACCATTAATTTATAATCTAATTTAATCTAATTATAAATTATACTCTGTAAACTATTTAAAACAGTTTCTTTTTAAATACGGAATCTGGCCTATCATTAAACAGATTTTTAATTCCCCCCTTAAAATTTTTTTATACTTTCCATACAGATTTGAGCATTTGAAAATGGAGGGTTAGACTATTGTAACATGACATTATTTTGTCCTCTTTACAGCCTTTTGCAAACCTGAATCAAGGGGTCTAATTTGTTAGGAAACCTTGTGAACCCATATGACTTTCTGTAGCTGTGAATGTTGCTGATACTGTTTCCACCCACACACTTGAACTACACCATCACACTCTGCCTGCTGCCTTAACACTGGTCGGGAGGGTCATGTCTTCCAGAAGTCTGGTAAGGGCAGTGCAATGGGTCAGGATGACCTCTAACTTTATGTGGCATAAATATTGACTTGATTTTTAACCACAGTGGCCATTTTGTGGCAGAGGAACCAAATTCATAGGTCTCACCCCTGGTATAGAGAGTCCGGTTCAAATATTCCTCTTTCCACCATGCTATGAGGTTTTACAATGGGAAAATGTAACAGGATGGATCCCTGTTACATCTCTCCAAGAAAGAATGTGTGTGGTAGGGAAGGTGGGTTGAGCTTCAAATGATGGTCACTAAAATTTATTGCTTTTTGTTCTCTGCCTGGTTACCATGAAATGCATCTCTTATGGCCCCTCTTTCTATATCTTATCAGTGGAGGATTGGGTGAAGATTTGTAAGAATGATGCCTGTAAGCATCTGGACTTTTCTGAATCTAAACATCGTATTTAAGGTTTCTGGGCTTCAGACACCTGCTCCTCCAAGTAAGAGTTAGCTTTCACTTTCTAACTTTCTAATCCAGCATTAGCAATCTGGATAACACAGATTATCCATTATCCATATTATCCACAATCTGGATAATAACCATTTATTAATGGATTAAAATACAGATACATATATTTAGTTAAACAAGCTAGCAGAATTTGAGTAATAACTATTTATAAATGTATTTTTAGAGAGCATTTGGTATGGACCAGGCACTTTGGAAAGTGTTTTGTAAAATAGTGCTCTTTCTCCTGGATGCTAGTCTATCCTAGGGATAGACCAGCAATCATAGTTGCAGTGTGCATAGTATGTATACAGATATACATGGACATAGTATACACAGATATTGCATAAATTATATGCCATTTATGTGGATTTTTTCTGAGAAAACTATGGTGGTGACATCTAAATAATAACTTGATCAGTGTGAGTATACCAGGAAATCTGAGGAAAAGTTATGCAAAACTAAAAGAATAAAAAATGAAAGTTTATATTTTATTCAAATTTCTTTAATAATTTAGTGTAGTTGGAATAGAACATATACGTAAAAACTAGACTTGAGATTGAAAAAATATCAGTTGGGGCCAAGGTGGCAAAGGACTGTATTCTGTAGAAAATGGGTGTTGCCAGGGGTTTTCAAACAAAAGCAAGGCCTGAAGATAGGGCAGAATCCAGAAAACCAAGATTCTAAGAATGTAAAGGATGTTTCCTGAGAAAACTATTAAGAAAGAAACAAGATAATACAATGAGCAACCCAGGCTCTCTAACAACCTCACTATTGGGGAAAACCATCCAATGCAGTTCTGGTGGACATTTGTAGTTGAGATTGTACCTGGCAGTTCTGGTGGACATTTGTAGTTGAGATTGTATCTGGCAGGTGTCTACCCAGCATTGGCTTTTCCAATCAATGGTGGGTAGTCAAATAGGACTGCAGGAAAGGAGGTATCCTATATAAAGCTCCACTGCATAAGAGAGAGAAGGGGAGGGAGAGTTGGGAGGATAATGAGTTCTAATTTAAAAGTCTGTTTTGCATTTCATTTAAAGAATATTCCAGTGGCTCGATGGTCTCTCACCTGTAGTCAATTTAGACCCTTAATGGTGTTCACATTAGATGTTACCTCTTAGAATCCTTTTCAAGGTCCCCTTATCTCACAACAATGACTTCCCAGCATTTTCTCAACATCTCCCCTCCCCTGCCCACCTGCTCAGGAACATTCACTTGATTTACTAGTCTCGCAAGATGTCTTCAATTGTTGTTAGTGCCACTGTGCACATGGAAAGCAAATGGGCACACGCTCTCCCCAAGGACCCAACACACTTGGCCCTGACAAATTGTGATCACATATTATATTTAGAGCAGATACCTGCTTCTGACAAGTATTCAAAAATAAATTCGCACTTCAGTCAAAACTCACAGTCATGCTGACAAAGTTGTTCATCCTGAGAAAGTAAAACATTTCTCTCTCCCTCTATTGACGTATTGATTTACTCTGCACTCATCACATACAGAAAGCAAAAACGGTGAGGTGGGTGCCTCTTGGGAGAGCTATTTCTAGCACAGCCAGCTACTCCAATATTGAAAATCTAGTATCATAATAGCTAGGACAGTTTTTGCTCCCTGAATAACCAGCCCTCTCCGAGTATTTTATGACACTTAGATCCCTTTAGTGAATTTGTACCTCTGCTGCCTTTTTGCACGCAGAAAGTGTGCAAATTATAATTACAGATTGAAGCAGAGAGAAAGGAATTAGAGGCATTGTGTTCTATCAGTAGATAACCAGTCATAGTGAGTGAAATACTGAAAATTATTCTAGCTTTTTGAACAAGAGAATTAATTTACAAGATACATGACTTAGAAATCTGTTATTTGGTGGACTTAAACATATTGAAACACTTAAAGACCTAAAAATGTATCTAGTATTTTCATTCTAAAAGCTTTTATCAGTCCCATCATGAAATAGATCATATTGAACAAACCATTTCTTGTCTTCTACCATAAGCAAGGGAGTCACCATTCATGGTGCAATCACATGATACATTATCTCTGCTATGTTTGCTATGGGATACTAATTTTTAATTTAAATATTCTTGAGTTCTCATGGGTTTTTTCTATTGTCATTATTGGGCTATTTGTATAGTTTACCATACATAAAAATATCGTTGGAAAATGATAATCATACTTGAAGGACCTTGCTTATTTTGTATTTACAGTTATGAAGACTTTTTATGTTCACCATGGATCTTTAATTTTAAAAAGTACTATTTTGCCATGTAAAATTTCAGACCTGTTATACTTTAAACTTCTCATATATCAAGAGAAGATTTGAGCGGTGCCTACTTTTCTTATTCTCTACGGTTTGACACAGAGGCTCCTCTGTGCTGTCTGGCTTCCAGTTGGGTTCAGACAATGGTAGGCAACAAAAAAGGCAGAAGCTAGAAGCTGAGACATTGAAAGCACTTATTTTCCTTCTTTGTGGCCACCTTGCTGTGATGCTGAAAGTCCCTCAGCAGACCCAGATCCTGTCCTGTGGTCCTTCTTCCAGAGCGCAGCTCTACTTGCTCTCATCACTTCAGGCCTAGAAGTGATAGTGGGTTCTTGCCTACCAATTGTCCCTTAACCCTTCACACATCTGAAAATAATCGCTTAATTGAACTCTCTCCAGTTAAACAGTTTTGTGTATACCTTTCATCTTTTAACCAGGATGCTGCTTAATACAGTATCAGCAGTGGCCCCAGGAAACAAGCCCCATACTTGAGAATCTGGTATTGGTTGGATCATATATTTAATGAACGCTTGGAGGGAACACCGGTCATCTATAGTATGCAGTGAGCGTCACAATTACTTAATTAACCAAGGAACAGAGTGCTGTACAGCAAGGTGCTGCTGTAAGATCAAGAGGTTTCGGCACTTAGCTGCCATGTCAAAAGTGATTGCAAAAATAAGGGGAGTTGGATAACTTCTTATTATACTGGGAATATTACAAAAAGAAGAATATATGATTAGAACTTTGGCCTTCCAATTCAAAGCACAGGTAGAAAATCAGAACTCTCTGGTGACCAAGAATTGTGTAATTTGTATGACTCCAGGACAGACAGGTTTGCAGATCCTGTCCCCAAACCTGATTGTATGGGTCAAAACTATTTTCACAATAAAACAATGATGGTATTTGCCTTATAATTCCGATTCTCTAAGTCTTCAGTGGAATCTGGTAGAAGCTACATGAGGTGAAATAAAGTCATCCCTCTTATGTGTATTGGTATATTCTCATCTCTGACAATTTTCTGTTTTAATTTGAAATGTTAAATATCAAAAGATATATTCCATGTACTAAACTTTCATTGGGATTATCAATAACTTTTCAAAAGATAAAGGGACCTTGAGACAAAATGTTTGAGAACCACTGCACTAACATATGGGCACTAGTTTCCCTTGTGTTAAGTACTAGTTAATGACTGAGACTCTGAGACGTGATGAGAACGTTGGGATAGATTTAGATGCTGCTGAGAATTGAAAGGTTCAAATTTGCTTGAAGCTTCTTTGCCAGTGAAAGCTGTCCTTCTGCAAGTATCTGAGGAAACTGGCCTTCCAATGCAAAAAACAAAACAAAAAAACCCACCACCAACAACAAAAAAAACCCAAACCCTTCCATTACTACTTAAAGGAAGTCAGACAGAGCAAGACAAATACTGTATGTTTTCATTTACATGTGGAATCTAAAAAACAAAACAAATATAAGAAAACAGAAATAGACTCACCGACACAGAGAACAAACTAAGGTTCACCAGAGGGGAGAAGGGTGGAGAGATGGGCAAAATAGGTGAAGGGGCTTGGGGAACAAACTACTAGGTGTAAAATAATAATTTACAAGGATGTAATGTATAACACAGAGAATATAGTCAAGTAGAAGAAGTAGAAGAAGTAGTATAATCCTTAGGGTGATAGGACTGATGGATTGGCTCCATTTCTACAGCTTATTCAGCCACGCCCTAACTATTTCCACTAGGAGGACTCAACCCTCCCTTTACCAAGGCATTTAGAAATTCATATAGTGAGAGGAACACTGGCATTCAGAAAAGCTCTCTGTATTATCTGATCTCTGCAAACTGGACATGAAGGAGATTTCACCACACAATTGGTCTCCCTGGCATCAATGAGAATAATGGCCATGGAGGGAGCACCGAACACCGTGCTTCAGCTGGATGGCCAAGGACATGCCCCCTCCCCAAGGCTCATCTGGCCACCACTACTACTGATTGCCCAACTTCATTTGAGTAAAGGCTAATGCTAAGTCCCTGATAAGGCACCATTTCCCAGGTGGCCCACAGCTACTCAGTGTCAGGTTGATTACATAGACCATTTTCATCAAAGAGGGGGCAGGAATTTAATGTTATAGGAATGTATATATATATGTATTCATGCAAATTTCCCTTTCTTGACTCAAATATTTCTACTAGCACTATTATTTAAGGATTTCTATAATGCCTCAGTCATCACCATGGTGTCCTCCATAACATATCAAGGATCTTAATTTACATTTCTTTAAATTTCTTTAAATTCAACAGTGACATCAGACTATGGTGTCTCTATCTTTACTATGTGCTCCATTACCTTAAGACATCTAAGCCATAGAACCATAGAGTTTCCTACTGGAGTCTCAGTAATGGCCCCAGCCATGGAATACTATCCTGTGGATTGTTGATTTACAGGATGTAGTTAAACTAGCAGCAAATTATTATGGTTCCCCATAAAATGAATAATTGGGTCTGGGAACCAATTACTATTACCCTTGATATCTTACTTGCTAAATTTTCCTCTCTTTAGAAGGCAATGAAGACACCAGCAAAAAAAACCCAGAGGTTAGAAGGAGAGAATGATTTTGGTACATTATTTCTCCTCTTTCTCTCACTGCCTCATTGAGGTTTTGGCATAGGCTGTGTTCCTATATGAGGATGTGTTAAATCAGGTGGCCCCTGTTCCATAGTTCCAGTTCTCACTGGGTTCTGGGAACTCCATGCTTTTTCTTTCCCTTTTCAAAGAATGGTAACAGCTCCCCAAATTCCTGTCTGTGAGTAGTCCTTGGTACTTTACCTTTGTTGGTTTATCATCCTAGAACTCTGCCTACACCTCTGTAGATAATTCCTGAAGTTAATCTTCACTTAAAACCTTTCAGTGCTCCATCCATTTCCTCCTCTGGCACTAATTAATAGAATAAGGAACGATTTTAGGTACCCTATGTTTATAATTTGGGATCACATACATAGCCCGTCTTGAATGAACTTAAATGTAGCAGAAGAAATAAAGCATGGCTTATACATAAAGCTATAATAAAATACTTTAAAGTAATTCTTTAACAGATGAGTATTTAGACAAGGCAGAAAGTATTTACATCTTTTGGAACAACAGAACACTTCAAAGCAAACATTTGAATAGGACATAGAAATATTGTTCCAATTTACACTTGTGGTGAGTAGGTGTAAGGGTGAGGAATCATCCAGATGGAGAACAAATGCTTGGAAAAGAGCTAGTGCGATTCAAAGTGTAGTCGAGTTGTCTAGACCATGTCTGGGAGGTTAAAGATTGGTGTAGAATGTACCGGAATTTAAACAGCATGGACTTTACGTACATTAGTATGTTAAGAAAAAAATGGACTATTCCAAGATAATGGAAAGAATGGTATTTGGTTTTCTTTCATTTTTATCTTAATCTTAGAGAAGACTGATAATTTAATATATGTCATCCTTCAGAGTTCTTTTTGTGAAACACTACTGGGAAATATATGTACAACTTTCTTACACCCATTTACAAATGTGCAAAACACGTTAGAACCTATCTTATCAAATGCCATCACTTTGCGTCATATGTTTTTACTGGCAAAAGTGCTAAGGACAATGGAAATAATGTTGGTTTATACATTCATATTAAAAAAATGAAGAAATATTTTTCATGGATTTTTTCGGTAATCCTTTTTTATGATGCACTGTGAAAGATATTTAAATTCTCTTCCTCTGTAGTTCAAGGCATCATAATATGAAATAGGGAATTATTATGTAATACATGAGGATAATTTTTTCCCAAATAAGGAAGAAAAACATAAAATAGAGAATCATGTTGCCCATAACAACCAAATGCTAGATTATTGTTGCTAGGTTATTTACTGAGAATTTAATGAAGAAAGATAATGACAAAATTGCCTTCAGGTCTGCTTTTCAGTATTTTTGTAAACTCCTCAGGCAGTAATACAAGGTGTTTGCTCCAACTCTCTACTCCCAAAAGATAGCCAGGTCTTTGTGCTCTGAAGGCTTGAGTATTCTTCAGCTCAGCGAATGGGTTTTGATGCTTCCAGGGCCTGTGTCTGTCGGTGTGGGCCATTTACATCCTCATCTTTCAGATAGTCAGCCAGCGCTATAATCGTGTTAAAAGGCTGGCGGAGCAAATTGGAGTGACCTAAGGATTACACAGGTTTGTGGGACCTGGGGGAGAGGTGGGAATTGTCGATACCTCTACTTCAGTCCCATCCAGTGCTTGGGAAATGAGAGGACCGCAGAGGCAAGGGCAGGGCAGTCAAAACAAAGACCTTGTGAACCTAGACCATGGGCCTCAAGACTGACAGTAGAGTAACGGTGTTGAAGCATCTTATGTATCAGTCTTACACAAAATTTCAGAATTTCAGCTGGTGTGTTTTGTATCCCCTCGGCCACAGTGTTTTTATCAGGCATTCCAGATGAGTTTTCAACATGAAACACACAGAAATATGGGAAAGCAAAAGGAGAAGATATTCTCATGTCCGCACCAGGGATTACACATTCCTCATATTTTTCTTAAATATTAAAAGAGCCCCAGCCTAAATATTTATCAGGATTATGCTGGTTTAAACTTATTCCCAGGAAATAAATAACGCATCAAACATTTTTTAAAACTTAAGTTTACAAATAATTCAATAGTTTTGTAATAGCTTAAATCAATAAAAACTGTACAATGACACAGATCGAATTCCATACATGAAAGCAAGAAGCAAAAAGGCAATGAACTTTCATAGACTGCATACATATTACAGTTTCTGAAAGCAGTAAACAAGTCTTGGAGAACATGTGTGACTCAATAGATGAAGCCACAAACAAAAGATATCACCTGTAGTTAAAGGAAAATGATGCAAACAACTTCAGCATCAAGGTTAAATGGTAAAAGATAAAAGGACTCCATTTTGCATAATGTTGCGAATAAAATCTCTAGAGCAGTGCTTTCCAAACTTCAGTGTGCATGTGAATCACCTGGGGACTTTTTAAGGTGAGATTCTGACTCAGTAGCTCTGGGATGCGGTCTGAGATTCTGCAATTCTAACAGTTTACTGGATAGTGCCAATGTGATGGTCTATGGAGTAATGGGAGTCTAAGTTCAATGCAGATTATATGTGACTATCACAGGAGCAGGCTATAGCCATGCTAGCAGATTTCAAGCACACCGACATCCACTAGAAGTGTTCTGCTACTGAAAATAAGTCATCTGATAAATTTGTAGTCTGCCTTAAAATTTTTTCTCAGAAAATGGAGAAAGGAATAATAATAACAGTTTTATTGAGCCTTTGTTATATGCCATGCATTGATTTGAATGCTTTACATTTAATATTTAATTTTTGTAGCAACCCTTTGAGGTAGGTGGGTAACAAGATCCAGAAATTGACTTCTACAGAGTAATAATAAAAAAGAGAGTATGGAAGAGGGTTAAATAAATACTTTCCCATTTATATAGAAATGCAGTTCTGCACAAGTATCGGGTTAAAGCAATCTTACTACCAGAAATTCAGATAAAAAAGACATGGTCCCAGTAGTAGATCAAATATTTAACATGAGCTAATAGTATGAGTTCCTTGTGAAACCAAAGTAAGAGAGCTATGTTACACATGTTACAGGATGTTAGATATAGCATATATCAGGAACAGGAAAAATAATGTTTAGATCAAAGGCATAACGTGTCCATTGTGCTCTGTTCTGGTTAGAACATATTTATTACAATTTCTTGTTAAATCTGGCAGCCAGAAATTAGAGGCATGAACAAAATGGTGTACATGCGTGAGAGAGTAAAGCAAAATTTTAAAGTGACTGAAAAACAAATACAACCCGAATGTCTCACAGTCACTCAGCCTTATGGATCATCCTTTGATAGCATCATAAACTGGCCCAAGTTCGATTCCTGGGAGGGAAGTAAATCCACGAAACTTCCAGAGATTTTGAGTTTTCCTGAGGGATTTTTTTTTTATTTCCTTGGTTATCTCTTATTCCAACTTCTTGCTTTTTCTTTATGCATTATAAATTCCCATTTCTGGTTCTGTTTTGTGAGATATCTATCCTATTTTTATAATACTTTGCCCCGTGCCTAACCACCACCACTTCCCTTTAATTCCCCAAAGTACCATTAACACAAAGCTCTTGTGTGGAACAGCCTCTTATTCTGGGGGATTAAGGATAATTCAGTGTTCAAAACACGAAAATGTATACTGCAGTCTCCTTCCAGGCATTTTAAAATAAGGGAAAAAATAAAACAAATAAATGATTTTGATTTTAAATCATTTTGGTTTTGAATAGATAAGACAAGCGTAGGTATCAATTTATAATTAAGATGAACAAAGATATAATATGAGGAAGAATTCTTACCACTCCATATCCCAGACCACAATCCTGTTGCCCAGATGCACCCCCATTATCTTTTTCTTGTATATTTTTCCAGAAGTAATCTCACTTGAAGATTTTGAAAAATAACAAATACTAAGTTCTTTAAAATTATGTTTTTTGAATGCATTTCTTGAAGATTGCTCTACACACATTCTTAGCCTTTCCTTTGGGTAATAAGACACTGGTTAGAGCCCAGCCTTGGAAACAACTTAGAACTCACTTTTGACCTAACAGTTTAAAGGTCATTTTGTCTTTCCCTAAAGAAGAAATGTATCACCCAGCATCTGTGTCATTCTCCCTGATATTTGCACCTTCCCTTGGGGGTTCTGCTCTTGCCAACTCCTTATTCACAGTCCTCTCTTTTTAAGACAGCCTCCCTTCACCATCAAATCCTTTGTCTCTCAATCTGCCAGTTTAAAATTTCAAATGTGTTATTATACAGAGCAATTTAACTATTCTCGTCTAATATTTTTCTTCCTGTTGGCTCTTCGCAAGGACTGGCCATGCATGAACAACACCAGCACGGTTCTCTCCCTAAGAGGATTGTTCATTGCCTCTTACTAAACTCTCAAACTGCAGCCACCTTTTAAAGTAACACTCTATCCTCCCCCCTCCCCCTCAACTCGATTATTTTCCTTCCTTAGCAAAAGTTGTTAAATCACTGGATAGTTTCCAGGAAATTCTTTCCCCGAGTGCCAACGCGGGAGGGAAGGGGGAACATATTATTGATATTTAATCAGAGCCTAATCAGACACTAAGCTTGTGCCTAAGGGGTGGGATCTTCCTTAGGCAAAGAATGTGCACGTCTGTGGGGATGGCCTGTCTTCAGCACTGTGAGAATATAGAAGGGGAGCCTGACCTTGGAACAAATTCCTTCCCCATCTCTGAGGTCACACCTCAGCTCTCCCATTCAAATCTTTCAGGACAATAATTTAAGAAAAGGAATTCTGAGTCGGAGAAAATATCTGGCAGAGCTCATGTACCAGGGATTGGGCAGCTCTCCTCTCCTCAAAGGTAACAGCACAGTTTAGATGTGGCCAGAGAGGGTGAGCGGATTCCCCACGTTCCTCGCTGCATTTCCTTTGCCCTTCATCCACCTGCCGCCTAAGTGAGGAGAGATCATCAATATAAATTAAACTGCCTGCATTCTAAGTAAGATACCAGTAAAACAAATCCAACAGGCTATAAAAAGAATTAAAAAATGGCAAATTAGACTTTATCCCAGAGTAATGTAAAGATAATATCTCAATGAATAAATATTAAACAATAGGAATTCTATTAATGTAATTGGTCACATTAATAGTGTAAAGGAGCGAAAATTATATCACCTTTAAGATGACTGAATTACTCAAATTTAGCACTCATTTCTTTTTTAAAAATATTTATTTTAAAGTAATAATAAACCCATTAAAATTAACAAATTATGTTTTTATGGAAATAATTGTATTTTCCAAAACAGATAATAGTAAGAAGAGTGGCACCCCTTTATATTTTTGCAAATCTTTTTAAAACCTGGCTTGTAGAAGACAAATTCTCATATCTGCTTCAGCATTCAATCTGTTGCAATATGTTACTTTAAGTATATGAAAAAAATCTGGCCTCACATAGGTATACAGTTGGACAAGAGAGGAGCTTGTGAGACCCCTGAAAGGGCTTGAGAGACCCTCACATTCCTCCAAATCATATTTGAGAATTAATGTCCTAGAGAATCTGTATTTAAATCTCACTAAAATTGATTTAGCAACATTCATTCTTTATTAAATGAATCAAAATTTATAGATCAGGAACTGAAAAATTATAAGAGTTCTGATAAATAATGAACTGTTTTCAACATCAATGTATGGTCAAAATGGTAAATGAGTGCTATAAAACTTTGAGATGACTTTAAATAATTATGTAAGAAGATATTAAAATAATTTGTGTTAATGAGTGGCAGCTGTTCTAGGTATTTGGCACACCAACCATAAACTAAAACCTTCTTTATTGATGTAATATGTGTGTGTGTGTTTGTGTTTTTGTGTTTTAAATACCTTTGAGGCTCTATTAGTGGGAAAATTTCCTCTTAAATCTTAGCAATGTCACTCAGTGTTTTTAATTTAAATGATCTCATAGTTTTTCTGTTCAGAAAAATGCACAAAGGTTTAGTAAACAGGATAACTATTCATATACATACGTATATATATACACACACACACGTGCAGATCAATATAAAGTTGAAAAAGTGAACTGTGATTACTTTCATCATAAACACTTATTTTTAGAAATTTAATATATATCTTAATTATATGTATATTTTCTCATGTATAAATGTTACCAAAGAGCAATTTTATAATCATATATGCATAATTTTATGTTAATTTATTTAATGAATTTTTTATTTGAGCCTGTCTATGTACCAGAGACTATCATAGGTTCTGGAGATAAAACAATAAGGAAGGCAAAGTACCAAGCTTTATAAACATTACCTTCTAGTAGACGAAAACGGATCATAAATTATCAAATAATAGTAACATGTCATCAAAATTAAATACCATTTACACTCATTTGGCAAATATTAAGAAGTCTTATGATACTATTAGAGATGGCGTGGGCTGAAAGAATATCTCAAATAGAGCTGGTAACAGTGTAAGTTGGAAAACTGTTTGGTTTTGACTTGTAAAATTGAACATAACTTAAGACCCAGTAATTCTACTCCTAGATACATACTTAAGAGAAACTCCTGGACATTTGCACTACAAAATATTTTCAGAAATGAGCACAGCAATACTGTTAATAGTAGCAGAAAACTGGAACCTACCATAGACAGAAAAAGAGGGGGAAAATGATATATTTATACTATGAGATATTATATATAGGAAACCAACAACCATGGTTACCTGCAGCAACATGGTTAGATTGCATTTGAGCACAAGAAGTGGGCCACAGATTACATTCAGTATAAAGACTTTTTATATAATTTAAAACAATTTTAATAAAATATTGTTCAAGTGTGGGTGTGTGTGTGTTTAGGCAAAAAAATGATGAACACAGGATTTAGGAGAGTGGTTAGCTGCCTCTGAGGAAGGCAGGAGGATGATAAAGGGCACATAGTAGAATTTACTTTCATGTTTTAGATCTAGGGTTGGATGTTGGTTTCAGGAGGGATCAATTTGAATTGGCCAAATTTAGCATTCATTTCTTATATGAGCCTTTTAGCAAGTTAATGGTAACAGATAATGTCCTAAACTGGTAACGAAAAACTGTCTACAAAATCACCGTCAAAATAACACCTATTAGAATAATTCCTTTTAAAGTCATGAACAAACCAAACAGCTGCTATATTGGCTATAATTTAACAATATTATAAACATTCAAGTCAGTTCCATCAGTTGAGAAGGAAAAATAAGCTATATGTTTTTGAAAAGAAAAATTTAATTGTTTGAATATAATAGGATTGCTTATTTAGAAATATGTGTGTCCCTTGAAAAATTATTTAAACTACTATAATCAGTAAGATAACTGATTTTAAAATTCATTTAGAAAGAAAAGTGTAAAGAAAAAGTGAGTGAATCTTGATAGTCTATGTGATAGAACATATATTGAAAAATATAAAAATGAAGAGATGAGTGGGGTAGAATGTAGCATATATGTAGCTTCTTTTTAAGGTGGGAGTAGGGAATAATTAGCAGGGAGTAGTAAGGAGGAACAAGAATGAAACCAAATCCCCTAGTGGTCCTGGGAGTGAAACAAACAAAACAGCATTAAGAAACAAGACAACAACCAGATGAGAGGGATGCTTGGAAAACAGGGTCTTTACTGACTGTGAACTCCCACAGTGTTCCTCAGTATGGACCTTTGGTCTATCAGGAGGGACAAATCTTCCGCAAGACTTGATGTATCCAGTCCATTTAACATTCCTGACCCCTGTCCACTAAACGCAAGGAGAGGTCTCCAGTGATTGGGGCAGAAAGTCTTCCAAACATGTCTAGCCCCATGGACTGGGAGTCTTTTGGAACAGAAGGTGCTCTGGATCAGGAAAGAGGTTGACTATTTGGGAGTTTTGTTTATGACCATCAGTTCAGAGAGAATAGCGCAAGGTATGAGAAATTGGAGCTATATGGGGCTGGTAGTGACTGACATAAACAGGGATATAGGACTTGATGGAATTTTCTTGATGATCTCTTAAAAAGGTGTAAATGATAGGTTCTAATTGCAACTTCCTTGTCAAACTTCTCTCTCAAGAAGTTTCCAGTAATGAAGCAGATAGTATGGACCTAGGGGGTTGCACCAGGAGCATTTAGAAGTTCATCGACCCTCATACCACTTCAGAGGTGGGCAAGGTTTAGCCAGCAGAGGGACAGCCACCCTGACTGAGACATAGAAAGATATATTCTATCATAAACCATCAGATTTTTATCATATCAATAGAAAGTTTCAGTTTATATTATTTTCTGATCCTCTCTACAATCCACAATTTCATATTTGAAGCTAATATAAATCTGATTTGAGGCATTAATCGTATGACCCATTATAATAATTGCTGCCAACTATATTTACTTTTGTTACCCATTTTAGGCTGTTTTAACCTTTTGTGTCAAACCATTCTGCAAACTGCTACCAAGTCAGCATAGCCTGATTATAACTTGATAGAAATCAAAATTTCAGCATTTCATATATGAGGTGAATGTTATCGTTAATTCTGATTCATTTCAAGATGCTTCTGAATTTTAATTTAATTTAAATTAAAATAATTTAAATGAAATTGGCTGTTAGATTTTAAATTTAATTTAAATTCCTTAGATGCTTTTCCATTTCAATTCGGAATTTTAATTTATCACAAATATAAACTAATTTAAATTAATTTTAAAATTCAGATTTCTTTCAGATTCAATTTGAATAAAAAGCATTTATTTTGATCTGTGATTTCAGCCCATCAGAATAGACTAATTAAAATTATTTTTTTAATTATATCTTCTTTCTTTCTCTCTCTCCTGTGGCTTACCAAAGGCCAAGATAGGAGAGCAGTCTGCCTAGGTGCAAGCAAGAAGGGTGTGCATTGTAATCCAAAGTCAATAACAAAACCAGCTAAAAGTCAGTCTTACTTTTAATGTCATAATGCACCAGCAATTCTTTAAAAATTGATAGATTCTAAAAAAGTTATAAATTATTCTTCTCTGATAAAAGCTTTTGTTGGCCTCAGCTCTAAACAATGGTGGTGGTTACTGTTCAGTTTTAAAGTCCAGATTAACACAGTTTTATTACTCATCTTTTCAAAAATGTTTTATATGGCGGCTTATTTGGAGAACTGCCAGTTGTACATATGTGGACTCAACTATACATGCTTATCTGGAGATTAAGCTTATAATGGTTTAGAATCATTCAAGTTAGCTTTGGTTGTAATTTCTGTCTCCATCCCCACTTGATAGTGTATATTTCTACATTTAAAAACCAGATTCAGAACAGCGACCAGCAGAGTTATTGTAAAAATGAAGGAAAAAACTTGAGTCAATTCAATTCTGCCATTCTACGTGACCACTTGGTTATTTTTAATATATAATTAAAACAATGAAAGAGCGCAAGTTGCAAGATGTGATATTTTTATTGGGTAATGCAAATTTTAGTTCAGTAGTGAAATATTTTATTAAATTTGAATAATATCTTTAAAATTAAAATCTAATTTTGTAAAATTGCTGCTCTTTTTCATTATTAAACCATACTGTTATTATTCATCACTACAACAGACCAACATATACGTGTAACTCTTCCCCATTTTATAAAAAATGCATTAGTGTAATTAAGCAGTATTAATCTAGTACTCTATTTTCCCTTTTTGTACTGTGATATTATTTATTTGTTTGTCTTATTAATGGCATAGTTTTATACACACATATATATTTCAATGAAAGAAAATGTTTACTGCCTGTCTTTTTTTCTAGCCATTATTTTATTAATTTCGTGTCATGATTGTTACTGAAAATAATTTTATCATAAAATGGGGGTTCTAAAAAATGATCTGCCCACCTCCCCCCACCCCGCCCAGTGTCAAGTACACTAGGAATACCATTCTGTTCCTCCATCTCTTCCTTTCTCCTTCTTTCCCCAAACCCAATATGTGAGGATGTGAGGTTTGTGTGTACTTTGGTGACTCTCCTGAATCTAGAACAAGTTCTGCAGCACATCTTGGGTGTTCAGTAATCATTCATTATGGAATAGCACCGTATTATTCCAATTTTCTTTATTTTTTAAAATATGTTGGGTTATTTTATGAGGATGAAAGAACAATTAAATTCCTATTATGCTTGTTATGGGTTATAATATTATTTGGGATTCTAATTTTCTCAAAGAAAATATAATTATAAGAAAAATCCATGCTCGCTTCGGCAGCACACATACAAAAAAAAAAATCTATAAAATTCTGTTCAAATAATAAACTAGAGTTGGCTGAGTAGAAAAGATTGTGGAGAGAAAGCATTAGAAAAAAATAAACAAATTTATTATTTTACTCTGTTTATATACTGAAGAGCTATAACAAATTTCCCAACTCTGTGACTATTAATATATAATAGAAACTGTTATTTGATTCATAGACTTAAGTTTAAGTTTTGTTGTTGCTGAGTCTGAGCAAATAGTTGGAGATTTCTCTATACCCTAAAAACTAAGGCCAACTTTATGACTGCAGCACCATATCCATCACTAGAAATGAATCACATAGACAGAAGCCCCAGACACAAGTACCTTCAACACTATTTGTAAAGTGAACTCCATTTATCTGTATCCTCTACAAGCAAGGACTCTGGAGACAGCAACTTTGATCTGAACAGTATGTCTGTCACTTAGCTGTGTGATCTTGCAAGTTACTTAGCTTCTCACTGGAAAAAAAAATATTATCCATATTAAGTGGATTAATATATGAAAAGTACTTAGAACATATTAACATATGTAAAGTACTTAGAACAACATGTAAATGCTTATTATTATTATTTCAATAAGTAACATCACTGATGTATTGATCCTTTATGTCTTTGATTCTTTATTTTAACCACTTAAGTGGATTAATCATCCCAATTTTCTCAAATGGAACAATGAATCTTAGAAAAGTAAATGATTTTCTTCAGGTGGGCGAAATGGGGTTAGAAAAAATATTTTAACTCTTTCTCATAGTTTGGTACAACCAATGCATTTAGAGGGTTGGCTTTAATATTAAGAAACATCTTACTTAGTTCCTCTTTTGCAAAACCATTTATATAACCTGTCATTGTTAGTATATTTCTTGTTACAATCTTGTGACTCATGGAGGAGAAGGACAAGTACTATGATAAAATAAAGCCTTGTTTTGTAACATGGTAATTGTTGAGATGATGATATTCCTAAGAGAATATCAACAATGATTCTAAGAAGACAGGGGCAAGGACAATAGAACATAAGGTGTTTAAAGGAATATAACCAGGGCCACTTTCCAGGCACAAAATGACTAACCATCTTTCCTTCTGAGTAATTGCTGCCTTTTTATCAATGATGTCTCCTTTCCCTCTTCACACTCCCACATTATAAACATAAATAAGACACTGAATTGCTGAATTGTCCCTAATTCTTGATAGCATCCCATCCAAAATTAGCCCTATCCCTCCTTAGAATCATCTAGCACAAGTCCAAACCCTATCAGGGATACTGTAATGCCCGATTCCTGTGATATGTATCTCATCCTGGCAGTAAGTCAATAAACTTTTTTTTTTTTTAAGCTATAGGTGTGTTCCCTGTGATCTTCAGTCAGTGGGCTTTAAATTGTACTTTCTCTCAAAGAATATAAAAACTGTAGAAGAGAATTGCACACACATACACACCAACACAAACACACTTTTCATCTCCCAGTGTGTTTGTACCACTATACTGTATTCTATAATTGACCATAACCAGTCGTTAATTGGCTGTGAAACAGGAAAGTTAGAAAAGACAGTATTTTGTCTGTACTAATGTGACTTCAATAGATCAATAGTTTGTCTTTAAAAGTGTACTCTGTTAAATGCCTTAGAGAAAGAGAGAGATTTTACTCTGATTGCTCAGTCGTCTATAAGTCATCTAGGAGATTAAAATAAATAAAAATTAACTTTCCTTTTTTTTCTAGATTAAAAAACATTTTTTTCTAGATTTGTTTTTGTTTTAAAAATTACTGCTAAAACAGCTACCCTTGGAAAAATGATGATATTAAGCAGACATTATAAAATCTTTATATACTCTACTATTGTTTGAGCAGACTGTGATAATGCATGATATCATTCAGGAATGCATAGATTCATATTTTATGAAAATAGTTAATTGTAGAATTTATAGTCTGTCACACTAGGAAGGATGCTGCCAATACTCATACTTTTCTTCTCTTTCCTTTTTGGTTCTTCTTGACACAAATATGCACTATGGTTAAGCAAAACTTTTGTACATGAAAAAAATGTATACAATCAGTCATTGCTCTATGGTTTAAATAATATATCTGAGTACCATTTAATGGTTCTTTTACTCTATCTTATTTCTATTTTTCTCTTGAGTTTCTCATTCGTTTTTGCTTTTATGTTTTGTTAAGAATTTCCTCCAAAGTGCTTATGCTTTTAGAGTAATCCTTAGGGTAAGCTCTTCCACATTTTTATAACCTAGTGAAAATCACACAGGTCTTTAAAAATTCAAGAGTAAAGAAATAATGTTGGCCACAACAGACTGAAGAATTCAAAATTGAGACGAATACCCCTAACCTAACCACTTTTTCTAAGCTCTCTCCATTTCCCCCATCTAACACTTTTATGTGCATTTTTGCTGTGTTTGCTGATGGAGAAGTGGTGATGTCTGGGCGGCAGGCTCACTATACTGTGAAATGAAACTCCAGAACATGCTAATCCCTCCATTAGCTAAGCCCTCCAAGGTAACAAGGCTTGTAATTCTATTATGAATACTTGTCAGGTTATTACTGTAGGTAGAGTATTTCGAGATTTATTGAATTTTAATCTGCTTCTGCCCTTCCAGCTGTTAAACAGAGCTGCACAATAGGCCTGTATTTCTGAGAATTTCTGTAAAACTAAGAAAAATATTCACTAGCAACGGGAAGAACAAGGACCCATGATTTTTAAGCGTTGGCATTAAAGCCGAACCTCAAAAATCCTCATCACTTTAAGTCAGAAGCTGAGTGAGCAACATTTTTGAACCCCAGTGATTTAGCATCAGTCTAGATTCTAGAACTAGGACCAGATGACTCAGAAGTGGCCACAAAGGATGACTGTGCAGAGGGGACAGAGAGGAACCCAGCCAACCTGGCATATAACTTTTCTCACAGTGAACACAGTATAAAATTAATTTTACTAATATTATTGGACTATATTTTAAATTTTAAATAGTGTCCCCTGGAAGCATTACACATTTTTTTTTGAATTAGGCAGTCTGAAATCCACTAAAAGTAGCACAACATTAGAAAGTATTATGTCTTTCTTTACAAGGGAATATTTGAAGTATGAGACCAGAAGATAGAGGAATGGAATTCTGTTGAAAGAATAATAATAAAACTGAAAAAGAGTTTACATAAAAACATAAATTTACATAAAAGCATAAAACAATTCTGTGAGAACATTATTTTAAATATTTTTAAATTCTATATTTCAATTTTGTGGCTGAAATAGAGGTCCTATTTTAAATTCTTTTTGTTTGCTTGTTTATTCATTATGTTTCCCTGTCTGCAAAGGACTTGGTTGTGATGTGCCACCAGTGGAATCAATACTCAGGAATTTATACGACACACATTAAGTACCTTTGTGTGCCAGGAGGGGGCTAGAACAGCATCTGGTAGAAATATGTGTCAAATATATATGTGCTCCTGATTGTTGCGAAGCCACATTCTGCAAAGCCAGAATTCTTTTTAATGTTCTAGAGAGCTTCTTAATTAAAGTGTGGTCAACTACTTCAAGTCTCAGCTTAAATATCTCCCCAGAGAGGCCTTCCCTGCCTGACCAACTTTCATAAATGAGGACTCCACTGTTATTTGTTATGTCAGTGCTCTGTTTCCTTCATAGATGGACCAATATCTTCAAGCATTCATTTTAATTTCAATTTTTCCTTTCACTTTATGTCCACTCACTACAGTGTAATCTTCCTGAGATCAGGGACCAAATCTGTGTTACTTACCACTGCATTTAGCACTTATCCTGCATTTAGCACTCTGCCCCAAAGCAAGTTTATTTTGTCTTCACCTTGGGTTTTAACAAAATTTTAGTCTTGAATGCGACATTATATTTCAATTTGATAATACCATGTTGGATTTTTCAATTAACTTTTATTTCACTTGTGTTGAGTCACAACCAGAGTAGGAAATAAGGAAGAAAGGCAATGTCTATAAAATGTTTCTACATACTACTCCTCTTCTTAACTAATAAAATAAATAAAACTTTATTCATTATAAAAGAAATACTATAGAAAATTTGAAACTACAGAAAAAAATTTCAAATTTTAATTTTGAAATAATTATAGATTCACAAGAAATTACAAAGAGAGTACAGAGAGGTCTCATGTACCCCTCACCCACTTTCCCCAATTTCATATTTTATATAACTATAGTATAGTATCAGACTCAGGAAGTGAACACTGGTACAATAAGTGCAAATAGTTCTATAACATGTTATCACATGTGTAGATTCATGTGACTAACGCCACGACCAACACACAGAACCATTCCATTGTCACAAAGATCTCCTTCACGCTACCCCTTATAGTGTAGTCACATTCACTCTCTCCTCCCCACTGCCATTCCTAACCACTACTGTGTTCTCCATCCCTATGTAATTTTGTCATTTTGAGAATGTTATACAAAGGGGAACCATACAGTATATAACACTTTTTAGATTGGCTTTTTCCACTCATTATAATGAACTTGAGAGGCATCCAGAGTGCTGATATATCATTAGTTTGTTTCTTTTTATTATGGTGTAGTAGCCACTGCATGGGTATAACATGGTTTGTTTTAATCATTCACCCATGGAAGGACATCTAGGCTGTTTCCAGCTTTTAACTATTACAAATAAAGCTGCTATAGACAAGTATGTATAGGTTTTTGTATAGACACAGTGTTCATTTCCATTTTTATATGAACATACATTTCCCTTTTTTCTTATTTTTATTTCTATTAATGAAATAAGTAAAAGTTGTATGAAAAGGTACTCACTATAGAAAATTTAAAACTACAGAACACTTTTAAAAGGAGGAAAAGCAATCACCTACATTCCTGCTAATGAAAATCAGTCACTATTACTATTTTGGTACTTTTCTCTCTAGTTTTCTTCTAGACTCAAGATTTTTATTGCTGTTTATAAATAGTTATGATTATAATACATAAGTGAAATTTTGTATCCTGATTTTTTCTTTACTATTATAAAATAATTGTTACAAATAAAAATGTGGGAAAGATATATACATATACATGTAAAGATAAGTTTATTTGAAATAAAATATAATAGTGAAAGAAATATTCCCTCAAGCCCACCACTCAGTGTAAGAAATAGTATACACTATTACCACTAACACCCCCTTAGGGTCTCTTTGTGTTTTATCCTTTTTTTTTTTAGGTGTTTTCAGGACCTCTCGTCAACCATGCTGTTGAAAACAGATGTCATTTTTTTAAACAAAACTTTAAATGAGGAGAGGTAGGAGGCCCCCTGATTTTCTTCTTAACTCACTGTATCTGATAATACATCTCCTTTACTTCCTCTTCATAGTTCTTCAAAAAAAAAAAATCTTACTGGAAGCATCAGAACTTTCTTCTTTTGAGAATCCTATGCTTTAAATTTCTTCTAAGTAAAGGGTCAGTTAATCCTAGACTGTAGTATACCTTTACAAAACCAGTGGAAATTAAAACCTTACCTGTGAGCATTTTTCCAAATTTGTTTATTGTGTAGTTAAAGCAGCTGTTCAGTCTCTTTTCTACATCATTACTGAGATGGAGGCACTGCTCTTGAATTGTGAATATGGATTTTTCTCAATAGGGATTAGTTTTATTCTGTGTACTGCACCAGAAAGCTAACCTTTTGGTCATAATTATGTATTGTGAGTACATTATGTTTACTTAGTTCCATGTACTTTATCTCTAATCAATATCATAAAAGTTATATATTTCAAACTATAATTATTCCAACTTCTGGAGGAATTTGAAGTTTAGATTTATACATATCTATCTTTTCTTCTAGCTTTGCTGTTACTCTCAGGTTCTCGGTTATTCCTCAAAAAAACGCCATCATGCTATTTATTTAGATCATATTAAAATAGTAATAAACATTCAAATCACTCTTGAAATAATCAGAAATACCACAAAATTAGATTTAGGAAGCTATATGTGAATTCTAATGAGTTTTAATCTGTTATTGTCTGCTGGATATTCAGACAATTTAACATGGGAAGATGCTTCTATTGAGGTCTGTGTCAGGCACAGCAGAAAGGCAATGATCCGCAGGTAGAAGGGCAAGCTTCCTCACAGAGTTTTCAGTGAGGCATACACATACATAACAAATCCTACAGTTTAAGCAATTCTGCTTTCAACTGGTCTTTGGCCCGCCGATAACCTTAAAATACAATCTTTCCTAGAAAAATGATACTAAAACAGTGACATATTGAGCAAAGAAACTGATGGCACAACACACACTAAAAAATGGCAAGGGAAATGGTCAAGATGCTCCAAGATGAAAATCAGTCCTCAGGTGTAAGCCTCACCAGGGTACCCCAGATGTCCTAGACTTTTCATTCTGAGATTTTAGGTCACATTATATATACATACACTTATACATATACATTCATATTTAATTTTAATGAATAAATTATGTCAACTTTAACCCTTACTAGTCTGATTGCTGGAAATTAGTTCCACTCAAAGTGCCCGCCCATTGTTTCCAAGAGTTGTTTAAAGGGCTTCTCATATATTTTCAAAATCAGTCTGTCAACTGTGATCACTCTGCAATATCCACCCCAGTCTTGCTTTCCCATTCTGTCTCTCACTCGTCTGTTTATCTGCCTGCAAAGCCACTGGATAATGTTCAGTTACTACTGCCTTTCTGTGACTCATTTCAGATGTTCTCCAGACCTTGAGGTACCAAGGTTGTTTTTTTTTTGCCCTCCAGTCATAACTATATTTTTGTCTCCAGGAACCTGAACCAGTTCTTTTTAGTTCTAGATTAGTTCACATTTTTTTCTGCTAAATTCTGACCACTTCTTACCTGTATGCTTCCCAAGACTCAAAAAAATCAAGAAAACAAGTGAACAAAAACCAAAAAACATAACTCTGGTTCTGTTTATTTCTGGACTTCTCTCCACTAGCCACAGACGCTTAAGTTCAGTTCACAGGACCAAACAGAATAGAAACTAGAGCTATCACTTTCTCCACTGGTTGTAAATGACTCTCCTTCATGTTGCCCCAGATATCATATAGGCATTTGGTGTGCATGTTAGTTTATACAAAGAGTTATTGGGCAAGGAAGATTATGGCTTTATCTACACTCACAGCATCTCGGACCTAGATCAGCAATTTCCTCATTCATCAGGTGTTTATCAGGGGTGACTAGTATGTGCTAGACACTTACCCTCATGAGTTTACATTCTAGAAAGAAAGACATAAACATAAGCAAGTAAGAAAACACATTTAAGAGTTGGAGGTTGGTCGTGCCGATGGCAGGGGAAGAATATATGTCGGCAGATAACTGGAGTAGGAGATGCACCTTATTTACATAAGATACTCAAATCTCTGAGAAAAGATCCTAAAGATAAGACTTTGGAAACAGCTGAAGAATGAACATTTTAAGAAGAGGGCAAGGCGCTACAGGACAAAGTCTTGGTGAACTCAAGAACAGAAAGAAAGCAGTTGTTCTGGAGAAACTTTTCCTGGGGAATGAGTGAAACCAGATTCAGAGAGTAAAGTCAGGCACCAAGTTATGCTCTAAGGGAAAGAAGAAAAACTGAGTGATTGCTGCATTGGGATATGGAGTCGGTGGTATTTTATTTTTGTAGCAGGGAGGTGGTTCTGTGCAGTCTTAAAAATGGGAGTATCCTGAATGGCTAATTCAGTGGAGAGGGCGAGTCTGATGATGTAGGGCAGAGTAGATAGCAGAAGAGTTGGAAGGGATCCAGAGGCATCCGGAGAGATTCCCATTTGATAGGAGTGAGAACGCTTTTCTAGTTGTGATAGAAGATAAATATAGGCTCAAGTAGGTTTAGAGATTTGTTGAAGGGAATGGGAGAGATTTCTGCTGAACTAGCAAAATTCCCTTTGTTAGACAAGAAAAAATAACCAGATAAAAGTAGATATGATGAGTTACAATGATATTTGTGTAGGAACCAGGTTTTTTTCTTTCCATAAAGCGAAGCATCATGTCTTTTTTTTAGATTAATATTCTGTCACCATTTTAAAATTTACATGATTCTTTTAAAAGAAGATGACCATAAATTTACTCTTCACCTGTACTTGTTGGATCATTTACTGTGTTATTAAAAAGAGAAATAGAAAACGTTTAAATTTTCAGTCTGGCAGAGAAATAGAAAAAGTTTAAGCTTTCAGTCTGAGAGAAATCTTAAACTCCTTGAATGATATCAAAGAATATCTTGGGCCTATTTTATAAAAAAACAAAAAAGGCTTTAGTCTTTTCTTCTGTCAAATGGCTCAGGTCAATTGACATATTCTTAAGTTATTAGCTCCAAGAGAAGCCTGACCAACAGGAGGCAGAGAAAAGATAATTTTGATATAGAAATAGAGTAAGTATATTATCCAGAATTTCATTTTTAAACTCACCTTCAGAAGGAGTTTTCATAAATTTGAGCATTCCTTTTAAAAATTGTTCAGCGAATCAAAGTAAGTTAGGAACAGGGATATTATCACCATCTAAGAAATATGGCAATACCAATGAAATTTATTTTATGACATAATACTTTTCTACATGTTACGTTTTACTTATCAACTTTATAATGTATGCTTGTTCTAGAATTAAACTGTTTTTTTAAAAATTCGTTTAAGTATTGCTTATATTCGGCAGAAGAATGAGTTGATTTTAAAATGCCGCCTAAGATTCATAATAGCATACAAAACCTTTTGTGTAATAAAGAGGAAAAATATATATAATATGTATTTTGTATTTATGTTTATATTATTACATATATGTATATAAAAATAATAAGAACATAAAAAGGTGTCTCTGGAAATAATTTTAAAATATATATGTTGTTTCCTCCAGGAAGGGGAATTGAGTAATGGAGAGTGAGAGGGACATTTTCACTCCAATTTATACCTTTTTTTTTATTATTGACCCATTTGGAAGTAATACTAGAATATAAAATTTTGGAAAGGAAGAAAGAAAGTGAGAAAGAGGGAGGGAGGGAGGAAATGGAAATAACACATATTGATAAATAAGTACTTGCTGTTTATGTAGCCGTATTTAAAACCTATGGGGTTTTTTTCCCCCAGTTTTAAAAATCTTCTAAGAAGTTTGATGAAGAAGTGTAATGAGCAATATAAACTAGACAGTAAAACCCTTTATTTTAAAGGCTGGTTATCTCTTCATTAAAATGTTAACTTTAAAACGGAAAGATATCAGCATGCTCTGTGAAATCAGGGACGTATCAAAAGTGATCTCCTCCCCCCAATTACACCTTTGGCTCACAAACATTCTCTTTAATGGATAAGCTCAAAATTGGTGGCAAATTTTAATAGAGTGGAAAGACTTTGCTGTATATTATCTGTAGTTAGAGTGTGTTTGTCTTTCTGAAGAGAGAGTTCCAAGACTAATGAGCACTGAAGATAAGAATTAGATAAACTGCTATTTTGTTCAGATTGTTTCACCCGATGGCTACAGCTTGTTAAGTTAAACTTATATATTGGTTGGAGTGTGATGGGTGGTGATAACAATTTTCCAAAATAGTGAATCCTGAGATGTTTGGGCTGTAAAAGGACACCACACTCCTAAAAATACCGTTTTTTATAATTATTTTATCATCATTTCATTGGTCAGATTTAAATACATGTTTTATATTATATGCTTCAGTCTGTCTAGTTTATTTCTCATAACAGTTTTTGAAAACTATCCAGCATAACAGGACATTTCACAGAGGGAGGGACTTATGTAGTACACCACAGCCATCAATCACCCATAAACATGACACATCTCACAGTCACCAGTGCTACTAGAATAGCCTATTAGCCTATTAGAATATTATGCTTGCACACTTTACGTACTCACACCCACATTAGAATTTCAAAACGCACATTCCCATGTTTTTAGCAAAGAAGTCCTGAAGTTTTTCAGTCTTTAGTTTTTGCCTAACCAAAATGAATTTCACACATATGACAGTTTAACCTTTTTTTTTTTTTCCCACCATTGAACATTCTGTGAGTGGTCTATGAAATACACTGACAGATATTTGAAAAACTCTGACAGACAATAATAGCATTCTCATAGATGAAGCAATAGCTTCCATTTCTTCGTCAGCAGCCAAGTGGGAATATTAAATTTAAATATGAATAGTGATATTTAGAAAACCCTCTGATGATAAATGCAAGACTCTTCAAAACTAAAAGTTCACTTGAACTTTGCAGTTTGGGAGTTATTACTGAGTTAACCTAAGGGACTTGGTTTGTGGACAGTTGATCAAATTGCATAATTCAGCAATAAATAAAATCAGTCAGACAAAATTCAACTTTCATCTTAATATGGGATTGTTTCTGTAAAATGGTAACTACTTCTTTGAGTCAGAGTAGAGCTAAAAAGAGGTGAGGCAGTAATATTTATAATATGTCCTCTGATATATAAAATCTTTGCACTGTGGAAGAAAAGGTAGGAGGGAATGGCTTGCTGAGTGCATATCTGGGTGGCAGGCAATGTGCTATACATGGAAGTGCCAAGGGGAAAGATGGCAGTTGCTGTTCTCACACTTATTAGCACCAGTCATAGGAGATGAGATCTAGAAACAGCATAGGGCTCTAAGTGCTACTGTAGCTACTGGCATAGGGCACAGTGGAACCAGTTATGTGTTCACTAGAATGCATATAAAGTCTTCTTTACGGGTTTACATCATGAAATTAAATCAAGTTTTCTTTCTGAGCATTTTTCTCTTTGGTGGGAGTGAGGGGCATTATTTATTTTTATTTACATTTACAAGCAGCTGAATAATGGGTGAATAGCATATGCAACCTATGATCAGGATTTGAGGTGACAGACATAAAGGGAAAAGCAGCTGACATTGAAATAAAAATAATGTAGAAAGCGCTGTGGGTAAGACATGTGATACCAGAAAGGGATTGAACTTATTTATGGCATGTTTACCAAATTGCTTGGTAAGTCAATGATGTAATTTTATTTGGCTGTTGTGAGAAAATTGTATTTCTTTTAATATAAAAAACCATTGGCTATGTTTCATGGATTATGCTATTAAATAAAAAGGATTTGAGACTTTTAAGACATCCTACATCAGGCAGAGTGGGGATGAAAAAAAAAATGTTTGGCATTGGAAACAAAAACAGGAAATAATTTAACACTGTGGTGAATTAACTTGCCCAAGGAAGAGGGTAATTTGATAAGTTGTGCTGTCACGGTGGCATGCTGAGCATATGGCTTCCTGATGACTCGGGAGTTTTTAATTAATTAAAACTAGTGAGAGAGTGAAGCAGTGGACATTTTCTGTTTATAATGGGAGGGCATTAGATCAGAAACACTCAGGGGCCTGTGGCCAACTTCAGAGAGTTAGCTTAATAAGGATGACTGAGTCTCTGTGATGAGGCGGGTTAACTAATTACGTGCAAGGTGGAGCAGCAAGTAAAATCCACTTCAGAGGCTGTTTCATAAATGCTACTGGGTTGGCATAAACGTGGTTCTGGAGATTTTCAGCTACTTGAAACAGTGGCAAAAAAGTCAAGATTAAATATTTGGGGATTATTAATAGTTGTTAGTGTAGAATATTTCCCAAAGTATAGGCTCAGGACAAACAGCCATCTGGTTCTTGTCTTTGAGCTCAACTCTGCACTAAGCTCCACCCTGGTATCTTTCAGGCTTGAGCAACTAACAAGGGCCCCATGTATTTTTATGTATGTGAAGTTTGAGAAATACTGGTGTATATAGATAGAGAGACTCATCACACTGCATGCTTTGATTAGTTTAAATTTTGCTCCTTTTATTTCTACATCATGCAGAAAATTGTTTACTCCATGCATACAGTTTGACTACTAAAGGTCTGTATTTTGGACAAAGAATTATTGCTCCAGATTCTACCGGTTGACTACTGAATGCTATTTCTAACCACCTTAATTCCTGGCTGGCAGAAGTTACCCTTCCCCCTTATTAAAAGCTGAAAATGCCAAAGATTCGTTTGCTCTACTTTCAACCTGATCTGGATAAGGGGAACTGAGAATTCTTCTGGAGACCTTCTTCTGTGATGGAAAGACAAGTGTAAAGAGAACCTCTTTTTCTTCCTCCTTTGATTATTTTGTGCAAGTTATGGTGCTTAATGCTTTGGCACACATCTTATAGACATCAAACAAATGTTAAGAGAAAGCAGGCCAGGGGCCTGACGTGACTGAATCACATCTAGAACCATCTACTCTGGATTTCTTATGTCATATATTAAACTTCTAATGGCCATGTTTAATCAGAAATGTGGTATTTGCAACTGAAATCATCTTAAATGGTCCAACCTGTACTCAATTTATTTATCTCCAATCACCATGGAGAGATGTAATTTGCCTGGCTGGTCGGCATTCTGAATTAAAATTTTCTCTCTAGTGCCACTGCTTCAAATAACAAACAACACACACACAGAAAAATGTATTACTTGAATACATTATTCCTATTTCACAGTGCTAATCAGTTACTATGACCATAGATCTATAATACAATTGAAAATAGAATCATTTTTTAAAACTTCATAGTAGCTTAGAATGTATAAATTGAACTGTGTTGTTATAAAAGATATAAGTATTCCAGAGACTCTTCTGATCTGGCAGTAATTCAAACTTAATTCTGACACAATACTATTAATACTTCTGTCTCATTTTATCATTTTCCCCTGTCATCTTAACATATACTAGCATATTAAAAATGTCTTTCTTTAAGAGTAACTAATAGGCAAATGTTAGCACACACAGATAACTTATAGAAGAATTTATTCTTTTTAAAACTGATTTGGGACTTCCCTGGTGGCGCAATGGTTGAGAATCCGCCTGCCAATGCAGGGGACACGGGTTCGATCCCAGGTCCAGGGAGATCCCACATGCTACAGAGCAACTAAGCCCGTGCACCACAACTACTGAGCCTGCACACAATAACTACTGAAGCACGCGAGCTCTGGGGCCGGCGTGCCACAATTACTGAAGCCCGCACGCCTAGAGCCCGTGCTCCACAACAAGAGAAGCCACCGCAATGAGAAGCCCTCGCACCACAACAAAGAGTAGCCCCCGCTCGCCGCAACTAAAGAAAGCCTGCACGCGGCAACGAAGACCCAATGCAGGCAAAAAAAAAACACTAATTTATGGTTACCTTCACAAAAGAATTAGGCATATTAAACTTTCTTCCAAATAAGCAGTTTTGTAGTTCACATTCCTAACTGCATATTAAAACCTCCTGAGGAGCTTTGAAAAAACACATTACCACCCACAGAAATTCGGATTTAATTGGTCTGAGGCAGGACCAGAGGATATTTTCTCATAGTTCCTCCAGTTGGTTTTAATGAACAATCAGGGCTGAGAATCCTTGCAATGAATCTTCTTCAAGGAAGCTATGAGTATGCTAGTCGGAATGGGTGGGATGTGTCACAGAGGAATTTGGGGATGCCCTACTTCTCAGGCTAAAATTTGCAGCCAGGCCTGGAGATTTGGTTCATAGATTGGACACAACTTTAGAAAACTAGCTTAATCACAGAGGAAAGCAGTGAGGTTGGAGGAGTTTCAAGTTATCTTGGTTGTTTTTCTCAGAGAAATCTGGGAGGGGGGGAGCAGGTGGTATGAGGTGACATCTTGTTTAAGAAAACTCCGTAGTCATGAAAATACCCATGTTTAATAAATATGACTTAAGGTGGAAAAGACAGGTGAGTAAAATTTTATCAGCTTCAGCAAGAAATCTAAAATTGAAGTAATTAACAATACTGCACAGCTCAGATGCAAGCAGGAAATACCATGTATTTTCTTAATTATAATCCAAAGGGATGTGACACAAACAACCCAAATGCAGCAACACGCATGGTGATAATAATAACACATATACTCAGGTGAAAATGAAACAGATGCCAGGCAGGGTCTTTTAAAATCATTTTGTTATAAAATAAAACATATAGACAGAAAATACTACCAAGAAAACAAGTCAGTATAAAGGTTAATGAATTATTATAAAGCAAACATCCTTGTAATTACAAACCAGGTCAAGAAATAAAATTTTGCCAGCAAGCCTGCTCTTGTGGTCCAACACAATCACAAGGAATTCCTCCCCGCAAAAGAAACCACTAACCTGGGTTTTATAGCAACCACTTCCTTGCCTTATTGTACAGTTTTATCACTCTAGTGTGCTTCCTAGACATTAGTGTTGACCATGTTGCAAATTTCATATGCCGCTTTATTCTTTTTCAATTTCAGTTTCCCTCTCCATTCCTTTCATTTCCTTACAATTTATCTGCTGAAGAAACTGGGCCAATTAATCTTAGAATTCCCCACAGACTAGACTTTACAGATTGAAAACTCATCATCTAGTTTAAGATGTTGATGAGTCCTCTGTACTTCCTCATAATTGGCAGCTGGATCCAGAGACATGATTAGACTGAGATTATAGCCCTTTGACAAGAGTACAAGTGGTGTTATATTCTTTAATCAGGAACACTATGTCAGATTGTCTCTTTTTCATGATAGCAGATGTTGGTACTCAATGCAAAGATCCTTTAAGAGGTAACAAAATGATGATATTCTAAAGTTATCATTTCCTTATAATTTATTAGCTGGGAATCCTCTATAAAGGACTCCTTCCCTCATCTCTTCTTTACTTAGAGATATAAATACTAGGTTTCTCTTTTATTTATCAGTTTTCAAGATAAAAAATTTCCCTATCCTCCTCCATATGTGACCAGTTGTTTTATATTATGATGACCACATAGATTTAAACATGGGTTTAAACATATATGCTGGATTTATCCACTTCAATTATTATTATTTTTAAAGCTCAAGTTGTCTCATCTTTGTCCAGTGAGGTTTCTTGAAAATGGCTCCTGAGTCTTTTTGATGTTACCTTTGTGATCCGATGGCTTCCTTGCTCTCTAGTATAACAGAATGTCCTGAGATTGTATGTTTTCTATTGTTGAGTAACAAATTATCACAAATTTCAAGTCTTAAAACAACATCTGTGTTTATTATCTCACACTTGTGTAGTTCCAAAGTCCAGCTCTACGCGGTTTCTGCTTAGAGTCTAACAAGGCTGAAATAAAAACGTTGGGTGAGCTGCCTTCTTACCTGGAGACTCAAGGAAAGAATCTGATTTCAGGCTTATTCAGCTTTTCCAAAGATCTTATTCCTTCAGGCTGCAGGACTGAAGTCCCATTTTCTTGCTGGCTCCTGACTGGTGGTCACTCACAGCTCCTAGAAGCCTCCTTCAGGTCCTTTTCACATGATCCTTTCTCCAACTTCACGTAAGGAATGGCATGCCAAATCTGCCGTGTGTTTTGTGGAGTTTTGGTTTCTTTGCTTGCTTCCTTTTTTCCAGCTTCATTGAGGTATCAATGACAAATGAAATTGAAAGACATTTAAAGTGTACAATGTGATGACTTGGTATGCATATCTCTTGTGTTTTGATTCTCCGACCTCTTATACAAGCAGCAGGAGAAAACTCTGTGCTTTTAATGTACTCAAGTGATTAGGTCAGCTAACCAAGATACTCTCCATAACTTTTGGACTTTAATTACACCTGCAAATCCCTTCACAGGAATATCTAGATAAGTATTTGGTTGAATAGCCAAGATAGGAATCTGCGGGTATATATACACACACATATGTAATATGTAATATTAAGAATAACGAACCTCATGAGTTTATACTAATATTTCTAATTCAAATTTGGGACTCCAAGACTTTTACTTAACTTCCATCTTATTTACATCTGTATCTCCATTCTTTCAACCCGGAATTCTGGTTTTCAAAGACACATGTGATGAAAGGAGTTAGAGTTTCCTATAATCACCCACTGCTTTATAATATATTACACACGCAACTATTTCAGTATGTGTGTGGCAGTACACATACAAGTATGCGTACAACATAGTACAACTAGGGCAGCACTAATATACAACCACTGATAAGCTTACTGAAAATGTTATTTTTTTAAAGTTTAATAAAATACCTTACATATTCTCTGACCATTAAAAATAGTTTGTATGTATTTTCAAATCATATAGCCATTACTACACTCCTCTTTTAATACTAGTTTCATCTTGATGTTACAAGTTACTGTATGTTTAACAGTCACCACCAGTTTTTATGTAGGTGACTCTCTAGTTGTTTTTTTTTTTTAATAAATTTATTTTTTATTTATTTATTTTTGGCTGCGTTGGGTCTTCGCTGCATGTGGGATCTTCCCGGACAAGGGCTCGAACCCGTGTCCCCTGCATTGGCAGGTGGATTCTTAACCACTGCACCACCAGGGAAGTCCCTCTCTACTTGTTTTAACCGAAGATTTTTCTCTAGTAAATTTCTCAGGGGAATTCTTTATTTATTTATTTATTTATTTATTTATTTATGGCTGTGTTGGGTCTTCGTTTCTGTGCGAGGGCTTTCTCTAGTTGCGGCAAGCGGGGGCCACTCTTCATCGCGGTGCACGGGCCTCTCACTATCACGGGCTCTCTTGCTGCGGAGCACAGGCTCCAGACGCGCAGGCTCAGTAGTTGTGGCTCACGGGCCTAGTTGCTCCGCGGCATGTGGGATCTTCCCAGACCAGGGCTCGAACCCGTGTCCCCTGCATTGGCAGGCAGATTCTCAACCACTGCGCCACCAGGGAAGCCCCTCAGGGGGATTCTTGAAAAAAATATTTCTTGAGTTCTTGCATGATGATAAAATTTACCTGTGCCCTTCATAATCAAAAGTCAGTTTTGCTAGATATAAAGTCTTCTGTCCACAGTTTCTTTCCTTTAGTATCTTAAATATCTTATTCCTCTTTCTTCTGCTATAAAGAGTTGCTGTTGAAAAGTCTGATGACAAGCTAATTTTATTTCCTTTATGAGTCACTTGCTCTTTTTGCAAGAGCAAAGGGCTCTTTTGACACCTAAAATAATTTTTTAGTTTTTTGATATTCAGTAATTTTATTGACTATGTCTTGGTGTTGTTCACTTAAATTAATATTCTTAAGTATGCAGTGCATTCTTTCATTAAGTAGTTTCAAAAACTTTTTAAATTCAGAAATACTTCCTTGAATTACAGCTTTTAATAGTAGCTTGGTCTTCTTTGCTTTTGTTTTTGCCTTTAGGGATTTCTATATTCATATATATATATATATATACACACACACAAAATACATATTACTTTTTTATCCCTTTTAATCTGTTTTCATTCTTTTTTAAAATAAAAATTTCCATCTTTACCTTTTATTTCTATCTGAAGACATTATTTGTTGTACTTGTTCATTATTATTTTTCTTATAGTTTTAGTTTTAATGTTTGAATTTTTAAAATTTCTGTCTTCCCTGCATTTTATCAACTCATTTCTGAGTTTTTAAAATTATTTTTAATGTTTTTTCCTCATGTTTTTAATCATTTTCCAAATATCTGCTAGCTCATTTTGTTCTCTTTGTGGGCGTGTCTTCTGGTGTGTTTTCATTATTTGTAGAAATGTTATCCTGGTTTTTATTCTATTTTTCCTGTTACAACTACGTTTGGGATTAGGTATTTATGCTTTCTTATTCTTAGTTTTCCTAAACTTTTAAAAGGAGATTTGATTCAAGATAGCTTTTCTAACTTCATAGTACTTCTCAAGTGTTCACATACTACTAAAAATATGACAGCTTGCTTTCTGGACTTCCCTAGTTCGGTTACCCTTTCCTACATTTTATCTGGACTTTTTCAAACTCAGGTCAGGTGAATACACAGTAGCAAAATGGTTCATGCACTTATTCTAAGAACAGGGGACTATGTCTGTTTTGTTAAGTATTATATACCCTGCAGTTTGCACAGTGCCTGGCACATACAAACTCAGTAAATATCTGTGAAGATAAGAATAAATGAAAGTACACTAATGCATGAGCATGCCAATCCTAAAAGCCTTAATCTGGCATAACAGCTGAATCGAATTGATGGATAACTGAACCAATCATCACATAAATAAGCTTTCAGTTTTTCATCAGTGATGTAGCAGCTTCAACCTATTGTTACTTTTGGCATCTTTCAGATGTGGCCTTAGATTAGGTGAGGTTGGCTACTTTAGGATTTATTTATTCAATACTCTGGTAGGTGCCGGTATTGGAAGAGTAAAAAAGCAGAGCCCTTGCCTTTTTTAGTGTAATGAGAAACACAGGTGATGTGTGTTTTGCCGGAGTGAGTACACTCTTTACGGATATACGTAAAAGAGGTGCTCAAATAGCTGATTGGCTGATTGATTTGAGGTGGGCAAGAAAGTCATTTGTTATTTATGCTGATGTCTCAAACAACGTAGAACTTGATCAGCTGAAGGGAATAAAGGGACGCTGGGAGGCATTCTAGAGGAAAGATCTTGGAGAAAGCCTTGGCGGTAAGAGAAGCGTGTTAAGTTTAGGGGAAACTCGAAGAGTTTATGTTGTTTTTTAAGTCCCGCAATATCTGTTCTGAATTCATTTAGAGTGCTTACAACGTTCAGTGTAATTCAGTTAGGGTGTTTTGCTGTTGTTGTGTTGCTTTTAGTGAAAACAGCTGGGTATTGTCTTAGTTCGTTCAGACTGCTATAACAAATTACCGTAGGATGAGTGGCTTATGAACAACATAAATTTATTTCTCACAGTGCTGGAGGTCAGAAGTCTGAGACTGGGGTGCCAGCACGGTCGGGTTCTGGTGAGTACCCTCTTGGAGGTTGCATTCTGCCAACTTCTTGTGTCCTTTCATGGTGGAGAGCAGAGAGGGGAAGCAAGCTCTCTCCTGATGATTGCTTTTTAGCTGATTTTGGGGGGTTCACGCTTTGCTGTTCTTTAAAAAGTACATGATACAGAAGTGTTAGTACAAGAGGATTTTTCCGTTCCAAGCTTCTGTAGTTTTTCGCATTGGTTTGATGCTTCTCCTCTCCTTTGAAGCTGTGGCTTAGGCAGTAACTTTCAGTAGCTAGTTAACAGTTACAAATGCGGTCTTCATGTTTCTTCTCCACAGGAGCTAGGGCAGTGCCTCCAGCAATCCTGGGAATTATGCTCAGGTCTCATTCTTGTGTCTACATTAGCTGACGCATTAAAATATTAAATTGTTTAAAGATGAAATGGAGTATCCATGCTTAACATTTTGAATTTTTATAGAAAATTTGAATTCAAGTAGTGAAACTAAGTACAGATTAAACACAGCTGTCCAGATGTCTGAGTTATCAAAAGACTTCATAAGTAAGCAGTTCTTTAGAAAAATGAGCTCTTTTGTTCAATTCCTGTAGCAGAGCCCACATTTATTTGTATAGGAAAATTCCATTCCACAAATAGAGTTGGAGTAGAAATTAAGGAACTTTTTAATGCATGTGTCACTTTTTCGGAGTCTAGAAAAAGTAGAGTCCAGGTGACTTATGGGAATGATTGTGGTAGATCTACATTAATTTACGTCTTTTTCTTGATATTAAGGTTGTTCAGTATTAATTTCCCTTTTAAAAACCCCATGTTATTCCTGCAGTTTCCTCTGGTGTCTCTTTCAGAGTTTTAGCCTACTCAAGCATTCTTTAGTAAAAATTTCTAAAATCATTAACATTTAATTGTTCTTTAGAATGCCAGCAGTTTACTTAATCAAAGATTTATTTTACTTCATTAGAAAATGGGAAAAAAAGGAAAAATTCTTTGATTGTTCCTGGCTTCTGTGGTCAACATTTTGAAAGCTGTAGTCTCTCTTTCTCCTTGAGTCTACTCACTAAACTGAGAGTGCGATCCTTTCCCAGCTAGTTCTTTGCAGGAGACCAAAACAAGCTGAATTCTTAAATAAGAATTTGAGAACTTTGTAATTAGGAGAGCAAAATCTAAAATACAATGTGTCACATAATGCATATTTTCAATAATATTTAGCAAAAAACTGGTTTTCACCATTTTAAAAGAAACTATTTCTCTTCTATAGAGTTCAAACATTTTCTGTACTTGTAGACTTTTCCAGAGAAAAGTGCCAGGTGGAGCAAGGCGCATGATAACAATTAAATCAGAACTTGGTGTTCAAAAGCATACATGTAGGAATTGCCTCTATTCCATAAAGTAATGCGTATGTTTACTTGAGAATAATTGTGTGCTAACTATGAATTATGTACTGAAAATCCAGAAGGTAATTTCTTAGCTTGCTGATAGAGGAGGGCTTTTGGAAAAGTATCATCAGCTTCACTCTCTCCAGTATAAGATAATTTTGATTGGTTACCTAGAAGCTTTTACCCTAGGGAGATGCTAAGTATGTAGGCCCATCATGTAACCTCTGGCTTACCTTTGCATTGACCTAACATATTTTTGAGTACAAACAGGGTATACCATTTCAAAGAAGATTCTTAAAACTGAATAATCCAAGGGTTTATTGTTTTTAGTTTCTATCATCACATTTTCATAGAAAGAATAGCGGGAAAACACCAAGATACTCATATTTGTTTCTCACTGCCTGCTGACTTTATAAAACCTCTACCTTTTGGTGTGAATTATGCAAAGCATTAGATTGCAATGTGCAGATGCTCTATTCACTAAAAACAATTACCTTCTTTGTCACGAGGTGGCACTGCATGCAGTTCTAAATGGGCTATTCTTCCTCAGGAAAGAAATTTTACAGCATTCAAGGGAAAGCAGTATAGCCCTTGAACACTCATACTTTGCTTCCATGGTATTGGAAAGTAAGACAGGATGGCCAGACAGAAGGAAAAACAATTTTCCAAACTTAAAATTTGTGTCAAAAGAAAGAGAATTAAAATCCATTCTTGAGAATAGTTTTTTTTAAAATTTTTATTGGAGTATAGTTGCTTTACAATGTTGTGTTAGTTTCTACTGTACAGCAAAGTGAATCAGCTATACATGACATATATACCCTCTCTTTTGGATTTCCTTCCCATTTAGGACACCACAGAGCACTGAGTAGAGTTCCCTGTGCTATACAGTAGGTCCTCATTAGTTATCTGTGTTGTACATAGTATCAATATTGTTTATTTGTCAATCCCAATCTCCCAGTTCATCCCGCCACCCCTCTTTCCCCTATTTACAAAGCACAAATAGAGACACAGACGTAGAGAACAAACGTATGGAAGCCAAGGGAGAATAATTTTAATGTGGAATAAACAAGAGAAAGAATAGTGTAATCATGGCCCAGACAGGTCATTTATTCACTCCACTTTTGGACAGAACAGCGACAGGACAAAAATGAAAGGGAAAGATGAAAAAATAGGAGTATTAAATTGGTGATTTTGAGCAGTGTGTACCTACTTTTTTTTTTCCTTTTTTCTATATATATATTTTTTAACATCTTTGTTGGAGTATAATTGCTTTACCATGTTGTGTGAGCTTCTGCTGTATAACAAAGTGAATCAGGTATTCGTGTACATATATCCCCATATCTCCGCCCTCTTGCATCTCCCTTCCACCCTCCCTATCCCACCCCTCTAGGTGGTCACAAAGCACCGAGCTGATCTCCCTGTGCTATGCAACTGCTTCCCACTAGCTATCTATTTTACGTTTGGTAGTGTATATAAGTCCATGCCACTCTCTCACTTCGTCCCAGCTTCCCCTTCCCCCTCCCCGTGTCCTCAAGTCCTTCCTCTACGTCTGCGTCTTTATTCCTGTCCTGCCCCTAATGTGCAGGGGCATTGAAACTGCTGAAAGGAGAAGCCCTTCTCCCGTTTTCTTCCTCACTGGACTTAAGTACAGGGTCAGACGCGGCAATAGAATCAGATATCGTTACATTTTAGATATGCAAAGGTAAGCAATGGACAGAAACAACCATCTCTGGTTTTCATCATATTCTCGGTGCATTTTTGCAGAATGACTATCACTTTTTTGCTTAAAGATCCTCCATGGCTTTCCATTGTGCTCAGAATTAACTTCTGGCTCCTGGAGTTCCTCATAGTGCACGGATTATGAACTGTTGTTCCGGTTTTGCCGTGACATAATGTACTTACGACAGATGGAAAAAGATCAATCATGTTATTAAACACACTGTTCAGCTCACCTTTTCTTACCTAGCGCCTTCTCAATGAAGGAAGAAGTGCGCTGATTAACTGTCAGCACAGCAGGGCCATTTTAGAGGCCTCCACCCACCTCTGCCTCTTTGCTTTTTCTGACCTCTCCCTTGCTTCATATGCTTAATCCACTGTGGCTTTTTAGCACCTAAAATGAATGAGCCAAGTAATTTTTCACCATTAGGGCATCTGTACATACTGCATCTATTGCTGAAATGCTTGTCACCGTCCTCTACATGATTTCTTTTCATCCTCACGTCACAATTCTGATCTCACAGAGGTATTCCCAAGCCACTTAATCTATAATCTATAGTAGGTTATCCCATTGCATAGCCCCCGTCCTTATTTTATTTATTTATTTATTTTTTGGTTGCATCGGGTCTTAGTTGCAGCACGCGGGATCTTTGTTTGAGGCATGTGGGATCTTTTCGTTGCGGGGCGTGGGCTTCTCTCTAGTTGTGGCGCGCGGGCTCCAGGGCACGTGGGCTCTGTAGTTTGTGGCTCGCGAGCTCAGTAGTTGTAGCGCACGGGCTTAGTTGTGCCATGGCATGTGGGATCTTAATTCCCCGACCGGGGATCGAACCCATGTCTCCTGCATTGGAAGGCAGATTCTTTACCACTGGACTACCGGAGAAGTCTCCCCTGTTCTTTTTCCTTTATGTCTCTTGTCATAAGTTGTAATTATATACATAAATGATGCACAGGCTTTATGTTTCAAATAGATTTGAGAAAGGCATTTAATGGACCTCTCTAGTGAGCTACTTTGCACATTAGCCTTGATAGATTATGGAAAGTCCTAGTCTAAGAAACTTACAGAATTTTATTTAATCCAGAGCTTCCACAAATCACTTTTTAGCATTAACATTTCAGGAAGCTATACGGAAGACCCTTTAGAAAACACTACTCAAATCCATACAAGCTCTGCATGTTATGGAAGAGGAAACATACTCAGGTTGGTGATTGCCCATGCCACAAATGTCGTTAGCAACAGTTCAGGGCTCTTTTTGATGGACACAGTATATTTACAGTGGATTTATTTCCACAGAATGATTGATCTACTCTTATTATTTTTTATGACCTCTGTCTCACTATATTCTGGCTGTTTTTACCAATCTTTATTCCAGTAGCTCTCCTGGACTAAATTTTGACAGCATATACAAAATACTTATTTGGGTACATGCTACTTTTCTCTCTATACCTACCTACAAAAAAACTTATTCATTACTGCATTACATTTTTGGCAGGTCCCTGTTATAGCAAGGATCAAACAGAATAACAAAGATTAAGTTCCATATCTCCCTTCCCTTTCTAATTTGAACTTTTAAAGGGAAGGGCACTTAAGTTATTCATTCTTATATCTCTCAGATTTATTCAGGGCCCGGCAAAAAATAAATACTAGAGGATGTAAGTATGAAGACAGTTTCTATGGAGGTATTCAGGGTCTAAATGGGAGACTGACAGAAATACAAGCAATTATAATGTGTCAGGCTGTGATGTGTTCTGCGTCAGAGCAAGGTTCGTTGTGATGGGGGTTCTGGGATAGGCTCGCTTTCCAAAAGTGGTCCTATGTAAGTTAGACAAACAAATAGTGTTTCAGCATGTGGAGGAGGAGAAGAAAGGCCGAGATAACACCATAGCACAGTCATGCTGTTTTCCCCATTTGGAATGCTCTACCCTGACTAATTGCTGCCAACCTTTAGGATTAACTATAAGTTCCATAGGGAAGGCTTTCTGGGACCCTCACAAACCAGACCCAAATGAGATCTCCAATCCCATCTTTTACTTTTGTTTCATAAAATCCCAATTTAATCCTAGGCATGAAATAATATAGTAATTATTTTTATTGATATTTCCTACTAAAATGTAATCATCACCAGAGGAAGACACTATATTTTCATTAGTGTACTTGAAGCACCTAGCAAAGCGTCTTGTATATAGTAGGTTCTCAATAATTACTTGTAGAACATGTGAAAAAGCAGAGAAGGAGGTGAATTGCTTATTGTGAGTAGGAGGAGGCTTCACAATTTATGCTAAAGCTTTGGGATGTTATTCTGTCACTTACAGGAAGTTATTGAAGGTGTTTGAAGAAAAGAGTAAATTGACCAAGAAAAATATCATTGTCAAGACTTTATACCAAGCATTCTGATTCCCTAATGAACCATTCCACAGTAAAATCCCTGAACCTGACAGAATATGCTATATAGAGAGATAAATAGACTGTGTGTGTATATATCAGTATATACATTGTCATAGTGAGAGTCATGAGTAAAGAGATTTTCTATTAACAATATAGTTGTAAAATATAGTTATTAACAATATAGTCACTAACAAGTTCCTTTCTTAATCTGAGATATTTTAAAGATAATCTTTATTTCTAAGATGGCCTACCCTAGAGAAGGCTAGAAATCTAGATCTCATTAATTCTTTTTTTTTTTTTTAATTTATTTATTTATTTTTGGCTGTGTTGGGTCTTCATTTCTGTGCGAGGGCTTTCTCTAGTCGCGGCAAGTGGGGGCCACTCTTCATCGCGGTGCGCGGGCCTCTCACTATCGCGGCCTCTCTTGTTGCGGAGCACAAGCTCCAGACGCGCAGGCCCAGTAGTTGTGGCTCACGGGCCTAGTTGCTCCGCGGCATGTGGGATCTTCCCAGACCAGGGCTTGAACCCGTGTCCCCTGCATTGGCAGGCGGATTCTCAACCACTGCGCCGCCAGGGAAGCCCTCATTCATTCTTATATCCTCTAGACTAACTTGCTTTATTAGGTTAGTGGTTGATAATTTGCAAGTGTTTAAAAACAGTCTTAGAAGGCAATAAATAATAAAAACTATTTAATGCCCTAGAGCTATGCTGTCTGTTATGGCAACCACTAGCAAGATGTGCCCATTTAAATTAAAATTAATTAAAAGTAAACAAAATGAACCAATTCCTCACTCACACCACATTTCAAGTGCTCCTTTGATCACTGCAGAAAATTCTACTGAACAGTGTTATAGCCTAGAGAGCAATAACTAAAACAAAAATACAAAACTTTATCATGCTATCTTCCGTTTTTCAGTCTATATGTCTTTCAAAATTCTTTTTCCTGTGAAATCTTGCTTGACTCTGAGAATGAGTGGTTGAGGTAGGGTGTACACAAATCCTTATCATCGCCAGGATGAGGCAAGGGGGAGAGAGCAACCCATAAGACTCACCAACTTCACATTGGTAGCAGCACCCGGGCTTAAATTGAATTTTGACTCAACTACAATCACCTTTCCTGGGTGAGAGGTCAAAAAACAAACAAACAAAGAAAAAAACCTCTTGGTAATGGATTCTGAGAAAACCCCATTGTAAAAGCAAGCTAAAAATAATAAGGAAAATGTGAGATGAATTTTCACCCTTACTGAAGTCATCCCTTCTGTGATTCTGTGTGACAATTTCTCAGCCACGTATACTGTAAAGCCGTATGACAGGATAAGATGGTAAGAGATAATACATGCATTTTAATCAGTTGAAGGAAATGTAGCTCGGAGAATGATCCTCAGCAATAATGTGGAGTAAAGAGCTCAAAATCCCCTAGTCATCCCACGCAGGGCTCTTGATCTGATTGGCTGCGACGATTGGCTACTTTATAGTGAGAGCAGCTTCCTAGCAACGTCCTTAGAGCCTTGCATCTCCCAGTCACTCAGGCATCCAAGCAGCACTGCCGTTTCATAGTTCTCTATCCTACTTCTGTTTATATACAAGCAAATGAGAGGAAATAAAATGAGAAGGATATAGTAACAGCTCTACTTATGTGAGTGTTCTTTGTAATGTAGATTAACAGGAGAAATATGTTTAACAAATAAAACAGATTGTAAAACGTTCAGCTTAAAATCCAAAGCTGTAAATCACATAAAATCCAGGGCCTGGAGTACAATGTGCTACTTATAAACTTTCAATTTGTGTAAGTGGATTTTGTTGCTGGTTACGCATAAAGACACAAAGCTGCAGTACCATTTCCATAGGAGGCTACTTTGACAACATCTGTCTTCACTTTATGTGTGGGCTCTGAGAGTTTTGGTTGAGGTCTTCAGGATGTACATTTGGGGATGCTAAGGACAGCATCTGAGTCATGAGACTACAAGGAAAACCCACTTGCTGCTTATTCAGTTTAATAAAGCAGAATAAAGTTGAATAAAATGAGGTAAGATTGCTAGGCACTTTGCAAGTGAGTATAAATGTTTGTGGAATTAATAAACATATTTCTGGAGGATGTCTTCTCACTTCTGAGTTACCTCTTGCATGTTCATTATTTTATTATTCATCACAATAGAAAAAATGCTTAAGGTAATAATAAAATCCATTGGATTATAAGCTGTTTTTCATCCTTCCCTCCCTCCTTCCCTATCTCCCTATCTTCTCCTGTCCTCCTTTCTGGAATCCTGATCGCTGCAAATGCTCTACTTGTGCTATTGACATGATCAAGAACTAGTTGACTATTTTAACTCAGAAAATTTGTACTTTAACGTATATTAGGAAATAATACTTTTCTGGAGGAATAATTGGAAGCTGAAGTTTTCCAATGGTCAGTAAACTCCCTAGTTTCATAATCTATTTGCAGATGTTTTGATTACAAGGGGAAGATTATTTTTGCTATATATATTAACAGAGTATTCATCTTTCCCCTTATTAGCCTTCCTTATATTTATATATGATTACACACCCCATAAGTAGGGTGACCATATGACATCTTCCAAAACAGAAAATATTTAAAAGTGAAAGGGCAGTATTAATAATTACAAACATGGATAAAAGAAGTATATACAGGAATAGTATCAGGCACGCTGTGATGTATGTTTGCCCTACTCCTTGTTAGGTAAAGTCATTGTCATCCAAAGAATAGCATCTTGTGTACATACTTGCTGACAAATGTAGAATATAATTGCTTGGTAATAAATATTGTAGAGTACAACTGTCACTTTCTGCCTGCATTTTTCAAAGTCTCTGTTTACCTCTTGGTAAAATGCTTGATGTTGTTATTTGTTTATAAAGATCTGAGGGATAAGCTAGTTAGCAACTTTTCTTTCATAACTCTCAAGAACCTATGGCAATGGTTTCTAGTTTGAGATTGTGAAGCTCTTTTCCTCAGTGGCTCTGGCAGATTCCGAATACATATCACTTTTTGGTTCAACATCACAAGTCTAGAAAACTTTGGGAATGGTCCTGGGCATTTGGTTCAGATATTCAACAGTCTCTCTGCTCACCAGTACTTGGGCTGTATTATTACATGGCTATTTTTATGACTAATGTTTTAGATTCTCACTGACTAGCAGAAGATAGAAATACAGCTTAAATGTTACTATTCGGTGATTTTTTTTTTTTTCCTGATTCCATCCATTGTATCCCTGAACTAGTTAGTAATTACAGTATGGGTTTAATGACTGCATACGTTCAAATAATACTTTGAGACTAGAAAGGGAACAGAGTTAATAGGAAGGTAGCGTAATCTGACAGGGCGTAAATTAAGAAAGATTATAGAGGTATCTTTGTTCCGATACAACCATACAACTGAAATAAGATAAAGAACTGAAGGCATAGGAACACCAGCATTGAGAGAAAACTAGGGAAGGAGACCAGAGATATGAATAGATATAAATACAGATATAGATTCAGAAGCCTGATATAGAACCAGCTCTGTTTACCTGTCCTTTTCCAGGACAATTATACAGAGAAATTCAAGAGAATTTCTAAATAAACAAATATAAACCATAGACCAAGTTTAACTTTCAGCTCCTCTGCCTACCATCCCCCTCTTCTCCCCGTCCCCTCATTTATATCAGTGAGGATACTTCCACCTGAAAGAAATAGAAAACACACACCAAACTTACTGAAATATTAAGGGGCATGTTTTGGTTTATATACCTAAAAGTTCCAAAGGAAGTATGATGAGCAGCCATGGTTTGAACAGGGCTGTAGTGTGAACTCGTTGTGCTTCTCTTGAGATGTGCACTTCTGTGCGCTATCTTCAACCACAGGAGGCATATTTCATGGTGGCAACATGGCTATCGTTTAGGGGGAGGTAAACGTTCTTAGTATGGTATTCCTGGCCAAAGTCTCCAGTTCTTTGCTGATTACTTGGGGTTGGGTAACCAGAACAAATTTTTTCAGTAAGAAAATTACTCTCTTCCCAGAGTCAAGGGTGAATTCAGTCTTACCTACAACTACATGGCTGCCACACCATTAGGTAAATGTGGTGTAAATGACAAATGAGTGTAAATGACACTTCCCCAAAGGAAACCTGGCTCCTAATAAGGAGGGGGAAAGGGAGGAATAGATAGGCATGCAATAAATACATACTTATTTCTATCAGATGCTCCTCTTCTTTCATACCTGGTCATCCTTCTTTTACCCATAGGCTTTTATGTTCTTGTGTTCTCTTTGCATTAAGAGAACTTGTTATCATAAAAATTTTCCTTCAATGGTGTATAAATATCTATTTTTCAAGAGAGAATTTTTATGGTAGAACAACCCCCCATTACATTTATTTTCTTTATATCGTAGAGGTTATAGATCTTTCTCTATCCAGCCCCCAACATTCAATCTGGCCTATTTTAACCTAGTCTTGTTTTCTCTCCTGCCAATCAATTTTTTTTTTCCAGTTATTCCCCAAGTGGATTGAATCCCCCTCTTTTCCAGACTATTTTAAAGAGTAGCACAATGTAGTTATTTTTATTTAAAAAAAAATTAGTTGCAAGCAACAAATCCAAACGTTATTTCCTAAAATAACATTAATATGTTTAAACTTAATAGTCACATTTTGTTCCTTCCAGATTACAATATGATGGAGGTAAAAATAAAATAGAATATTTTAAGTAATTACAATAAAAATACCACTAAAAATGCTCCAGTGTTTTTTACTTAGAGTGATTTTAATAGTTGTATGTAAAATATCGGGAAAGATAAAAGACACAAACAAGGTGCATCCATAAAAAGAAATATTGTGCAGTTATAAAAATTGAAGGATCTTTTTATATACTGATGTGGAAAGATGTCCACATGTGTTGTAAAGAAAACTTAAAAAATCACAGAATAGTAAGTATCTTATGTGTTTTTATTTTTTGCATAAAAATGAGGAAGTTAACAATTTATTTGCTTGAATATATATATATAATAGCCTCAGGAAGGATACTTATGAAACCAGGAACACGGGTTCCCCATGTTGAGTGTCAGGCGAACTAGGCAATTAGGGACATTTTATGGAATGCAATTTTTAATTTTAATGTCAATTTACAAAGAATCATACAGGTCTATATGTAGTGACAATGTAAAGACGTACTAAATTTAGAAAAGAAATCAGACTCAAAATAGTAACCTGATTTTGCCAACTATAGCATATTTAATATAATGTGGTCTTATTTTTTTTAGATGCTTCAGAATCTTGAGTTGCTTTCTAGTTCTGAAGATCGATTCTTATCTTAAAAAGCTCTAGAACAAGATGTTGGCAGAAATTGTTTTTTTTTTCCACAGTCACCCCATTGAATACTTCTTTCTATTCAGATTTCCTTTATTTTTCTCTTTGCTTAACTGAATGGAAATTCCATGAGTTAGGGATATTTCTCCATTTTGTTCATTGCCATATCCTAGCATATAAAACATTGCTTGGTACATAGTAATCAAACCATAAATATTCCTTAAATGAGTAAGATTATTTTTTAATGTAACTCTGATTCTATGAAGGTAATCAGTCACTCATAATTTCAGAGAATTTTCTTTCGTGCCATTTTAAAAAGCTTCCTTATTAGTTCTTTCTATATTTAATAACTATTTTGCTTAATTTATTACATTTATGAATAATTATTGTAGCTTTTATTGAAGAAACAGTTAAGAAATCAAATCCAGAAAGACACAAACTAGAAGTTGGGCTGTCTTCATAGACTTTCACAGGATGATTTACTGAGTAATCTACAGATTGTTCTCCCAAAATAAGCCCTTATTATCAAGACAGTAACTGAGTTGTTGCGGATTATAGAACATTGTTTGAGATTGTCCCTGATGCAAAGGGAATTATAAAAATCATAACTTCTTTGAAACATGAGCTTACTCAATATTTTGATCACTCTAAATATTAAAAATACAGAAAATAGCTGCTCTGACCACATGCTTTAGATTTTTTGAAAATGCATTGAGCTAATGCACCTAATTTCCTCTTGTAAACCAGTCTATCTTGTAATAATATTCTTCTATTAGTGGTTATCTATTTATCTTTTCAGGATCTTACGATGATATTCCAAGTCTTGTTTTATAGACTGCCTGAAGGGCCATAATCAGTCATGAACATCTTCAGTAATCACCATGCAGAAGAAAATTTTCTTGATTTTTGGCTGGAAAACTTACAAACCATGCATTTCTGCAATTGGCAATTTGTAGTGTCTGCTTAATCTCAAGCCACATGGATTGGTGCTGACTAAATAGACACGAATCATGATACCATGCTACATTTTATAGAAAATGTGACATTTATTTATGGCAAATGTCCTTGACAACCCATTTTAAATTTAGCAACATTTTTTGTTGGTATGTCTCAAGACCTCTTACATCTATAAATGATGCTGGAGGAAAGTCATCTGATCTCACCTAAATTGTTAATGTATTAATTTTAGTAATGACTTGGAAAAAAATCTAAGCTACTGCTTTGAGACCTGTCTCTGAGAGCCTGAATATATCACAAGCTCTTTAGTATCTTGCATGTTACAGTAAGCTTCAAAGTTGGAATATGAAGCCCTATTTAATTATTTTGAACCATGGACTTTCAAAAAGGCAATAGGAAAATGGACAGAGGAGATGAACGTTGAGTTAAAAAAAATAGATTCTAACCATATGGAAAGTTATTAACCATCACTCATAAATAAAGAAAAGCAAATAGAATTATCTATGAGCTATTTTTGAGCAGTGAATTGGCAAAAGATGAAATATTTAGTGTTGCAAAATAATGCCAAGGATGCTGGGGGGAGAAATATTTATCCATTTTACAGAAAGAATCTATAGGACAAAAGCTTTTATTGCAACTTTTATTGTAATAATAAGGGACTATTAATAATTAAAACAATCATCAGTAGGACACTAAATGTATAATACATTCATCCACTGGAATACTTTGCAACTATTAAAAAGAGGAAGATAGATTTACATGTGCTGATATGAAAACATCCCCAACATTTATCATAAAATGAAAATGCAAAATGAAGAATTATAAGTACAGTACTCTCCCATTTGTGTTCAAAGAAAAAAAATATATATATATACATACTCTTAAATAGCTATCAAATCCTTCTGAAAGAATATTAACACAGTGGTTTTCTCTAGGGAAATGCACTGAAGCACTGTGATACAAAGGAGAATTTTTTCATTTTATTTTTTTCATGCTGTTAAAAGTTTAAGCCAGGTGTGTGTATTGTCTTATATTCTTAATATGGAATTTATATTGTTTAAAAGTATAAAACCAATGTTCTGTGAAGTTATGTATTTCATAGGGCACGTAAGCCTACTGTTCCTTTTTGATTCATCTCGCTGTCTCATGGAAAATGAGTTGATACTAAGAAAAATGTTGTAAGCTTGTTGACAGGGTGTTCTTTGAGTGATGGGGTGGAGGTATTAGTGTTAACAGCTTCTCTCTGCTTCAGAGGCAGTCAGAAGGCAGGATGCCTTGCGTAAACATGCAGGACAGGCTCTCTACTGAACCAGCTGGGGCAGGGTGCACAGTCTAATTTAGGGAGAGAATTAACCAATATATTGGGCTGTATATCCAATACCACATTTTCTGATGGGATTCATTGTTAAAAATGAGAGTGATCATTTGAGCTCCAGCAGATTGACCCTTGTGGTTAATTTTTTTTTTTTTTAACTTGAAAGGGAAAAATGTTACTATTTGTTGCCCCTCCACAAAAATTCCAATTTTTTTTAACATTATATATTCACAGTTTGGCTGGTGGTCAATTTTAAGTTGACCCCTTTGCCCTGTATCACTGGCCCAGATAACCTCAAAGGCATTTTTGCTTTTTGGTAACAGAAACTGCTAACCTAAATTGCTGCTTTTCTAATTTTGAGAGTCAACTACATTTGAGGAGTCCTGTTTCCTTTTTGGTATTATGTTATTCTTAGTATCATAGTACATTATATGTAATTACATGTAGACATTATATAAAATAGATATTACATTATATTGTATTTAATCTTGTAGATCAAATATCTGAAGGATAGGAGTATACGTCAGTATTAGTCATGGGAAAAGTGCCTCTGATGTCGTTGCTACTGGGCCACTTTTAGAGAGGCAAAGCTGTTTTTATCTCCACTCTAATCTTTATTATCTCCTTCTTCCTGTTTTATTTGACTTTGGTTTGCTCATTTTTTTCTACTTCCTTAAGGCAGAAGTTTAGGTTATTGATTTGAGATCTCTCTTCTTTTTTAATATAGATATTTACTGCTATAAATGTCCTTTCCTTACACTGCACCTCATAAGTTTTGGCATGCTGTGTTTTTATTAATCTCAATTATTTTCTAATTCATTGTGATTTCTTCTTTGGTCCACTGGTTGACTGATATATTTGATTTTCATGTGTCGGAATTTTCCAGATTTCCTTCTATTATTGATTTTTAATTTCATTTCATGTGGTCAGAGAAGATGTTTTGAGTGACTTAAATTTTTTAAAAACTGTATTGAGACTTTTTTTTTGTGACCTAACATTTGGTCTGTCCTAGAAAATATTTCACGTGCACTTAAGAAGAATGTGTATTCTGCTGTGAATGTGTACATCATTTGATCTAGTTGGTTTATAGCATTGTTCAAGTCATATTTCTGTGATCATCTTCTGTCTAGTTGTTCTATCCATTATCAAAAGTGGAGTATTGAAGTCCCCAGATATCACTGTTAAATTCTTCCTTTATTTCTGTCAGTTTTTGTTCCATGTATTTTGGTGTTCTGTTGTTAGGTGACTATATGTTTATAATTGTTAAATCTTCTTGATGAGGTCACTTTTTTATTATTATAATTGTCCCTCCTTGTCCCTTTTAATACTTCTCCAATTTTACTGAGATATAATTGACATATAACTACAATTTTTGTCTGAAAGTCTATTTTGTCTGATGTTAGCATAGTCACTTGAGCTCTTTTTTTCGTTCCTGTTTGTGTGGTATAATTTATTTCCATTCTTTCACTTTTAACTTATTTGTCTTTCTATCTAAAATGAGTCTCTTTTAGACAGCATATAAGTAGATCTTTTAAAAAATTCTTTCTGCCAATATCAATTTTAATTAGAGAGGTAAATCTATATTTAATGTAATTACTGGTAAGAAAGGACTTCCACCACTTTGCTATTCAATCTCTATATGTCTTGTATATTTTTTTCCTCAATACTTGCACTACCGCTTCCTTTCAGGTTAAATAGATATTTTCTAATATATTCTTTTAATCCCCTGGTTGTTTCTTTTGCTATATATATTTGACTTATTTTCTTAGTGATTATCTTGGGGATTATGATTAGCATCTGAATTTGTAAAAATTTATTTCAAATAAATACCAACTTAGTTTCAGTAGCATATAAAACTTTGTTCTTATTTAACTCTGACACCCCTTATGTTGTTATTGTTATAAATTACATCTTTATATATTGTGTGCCCATTCACAAGGATTTATACTTATTGTCTCTACAGTTTTCTTTTAAACTATATGGAGTCTACTTTTCTATGAAGAGAAGTTACAGTAATAAATACAATTATACTGACTTTTATATTTACCTAATAGTCGCCTATATTTGTGATCTCTATTTCTTTTTGTGGATTCAAATTCCTTCATTTCAGTCTAAAGGACAATATTTAGCATTTCTTGCAGCACAGGTATGCTGGTAATGAGCTCTGTTTTTGTTTATCTGAGAATATCTTAATTTCTCCTTCATTTTTGAAGGATGGTTTTGGAGGATATAGAATTCTTGGTTAACAGTTTTTTCTTTGTTCTTTTTCTTTTAGCACTTGAACTATGTCATCCCACTTTCTTCTGATCTCCCTGGTTTCTGATGAGATAGCATGTGCAAATCTCAATAAGATTAACATCTGCTGAGTTGTTTATCTTTTGCTGCTTTCAAGATTTCTTGTCCTTGGTTTTCAACAGTGTGATTATAACATTCCTCAGTGCGGATCTCTTTGATTTTTATCCTACTTGCAGTTTGTTGAGCTTCTGGAATGTGGATATTAATATTTTGAATCTAATTTTGGAATTTTTCAGCCATTATCTCTTCAAATAGTCTTTCTGTCCCTTTGCTCTTCTCTCCTTCTGGGAATACCCTTATGTGTCTGTTGGTATACGTGATGATCTCCCAAGAGCTTTTAGGCTCTGTCCATATTTCTTCCTTCTTTTTTCTTTCTACTCCTCAGACTGGATAACTTCAACTGTCCTATCTTCAAGTCATTGATTATTTCTTCTACCTGCTCAAATCTGCTGGTAAGCCTTTTTAATGAATTTTTCATATCAATTATGGTACTTTTCAGTTCTGGAATTTTTATTTGGGTCTTTTTTTTAATAATTTCTATCTCTTGGTTGGTATTCTTGATTTGGTGAGACATTGTTCTCATGTTTTCCTTTCAATCTGTGCATGTGATTTTATTTACCTCTTTTTTGCTATAATTTCTTTAAAATACTGACATAAAAAATCTTTATCTGTCAATGCCAAATTCTGGATCCTTTTTAAAACTTGTTTACTGTTTTATTTTTTTATTTTCCCCCTGATTATTGATCACAATTTCTGCTTCTTTTTTTTATCTCATAATGATTATTTTCTGGACATTGTGTTTCAAAGACCCATAGAAATGGAAGTAAATATTATTTTCACCCCAGAGGTGAAATATTCCAGGCAGGTAGTATGACCGGCTAAACATTTTGACTCAATCCAATCAGTAGTTAAGCTGAATTGGAGCAGTGTTACTGCTGTAGTTAGTTTTGTTTTACCTCCTGTTTCAAAAGTTATTAAAGGCTATGTGTCCTATGTATACGAGAGGCCCCTTGCTCCAGTAGAAAATTGAAGAATTGGAGAAACCTGAGGGTATGTGTCTTCTTTCTAGCCAAGACCCCAAATTCTGTTGTACCCACACTGCTGCAAACTCAGGAAGAGTCCCATACGGGAGAATTAGAAGCAGTGTGAAGACATCTAGCTCTTCAGCTAGGACTCTTACTCAGGCTCATCACTTAGAATGGCCATGTGGCTGTGAAAAGTGCCTCTGGATTCTCTTTAATCAAGCAGAGTTCCTGTGCCTGTGGCAGGTCCAGTGCTCGACTCACCTAGACCCAGTGACAAACAGTGGCCACAGATCCCTGCTGACCCAAACAGGACTTATCTGTCAGTAAGATTTAGTTCCTTTGGGTTTCTTTGTGCTTATTGTTCTTAGGCACGTTTAATAAATACATGATTTTTTTGTTTACATGCATATTTTTGGTTGTTCTGGCTGAAGGATGTTCTGTTTAGACTATGTCATTTCATTTGGAAACAGAACTTTCCAAAGATTGCCTTTAGAGTACTGAGTGTATTACTGAATTAATTCTATTGTTGGAAATAAATTGAAAAATACTGAAAATCTCAGTATATCTTCTTCATTTTATCAAATTCTATTGAAATACAAAGACATTAAAATACATAGTATCAATCTCTAGTGGCATTTTAATTCCTTATTTTTCTTTTTGAAAGAGAAAATTACTAGGACAGTATCGAAGATAAAACATTATGAACATAACATTAATATTTGCTAGCCCTTAAATCACTAAAGTTTATTTTTACTATTTAATATAAAACTTACATTTTACACTACTTTTGTTTTAGTTTAGCAAGTCACTGAATTTGAGAATTATCTAACTCCAACATTCTGAAATCTACACATTTCCTTTATTTTAGAGGCCATTTTCTTTTTCTGCTTTTACTTTTAAAATTTACTACTTAACCAGCTTAGCAAAGACATTTCTTTTTTCTCCCTTTTGTTCTTTTTAAATTGCTTCTTCATGAATCTTTCAGATTCATTCTCTACATAAAAACAGCAGAAAATTTGTTTTGAACAGAACGGCTCAAACTTAGCAACAAAATGTGTATTTAGTCCTTACTAAATCTCAAGAAAATTTTACCAACTTCAATGCAAACTATTTCCTGCTCAGTCAGCTTTCTTGTTGAATAATTATCTTAATTCTGATAAGGATTCAGTCGGATCCTTTTCAGCTAATATAATTCAAACCTGGAATAGAAGAAAAAAATCTTAGAATTTTATGGCTCTTGAATTTTCTCTTTGACTAAATTAATGATTCCTCCATTTGTGTCACCCAGTAGACTCCTCTTTACTTTCTATAAGTTCACATTTGGAGATAGTGGTCCCCTTCCTCTATCAGTGAACCTCAGTCAGGCCCATCACAAAATATTCAAAAGGCCCTAATAATTGGTGAACTGCAAAGGGAATGTTTAGGGATCTTAAACAGGCTCCTTAAACAGCTTTCTTAACCTCTTTATTTAGATATGTATATCTTCTTTTAATCTTCACAATAACCCTATGATGTATGTACTATTATATCCCTATATTATAGATAAAGAAACTGAGAGTTGAAGAATTAAGAAAATTGCCCAAAGTAGTACATATAGCAAATATGTACTGGAATCCAAATTCACCAGCCGTCTGAGTCCAAGGCTTGTTCTCTTGATCACTACATAGTGCTTCTACTTCACACTAGGCCATGTGCTATCTAAAATCCACTAAGCATATCAAAGATTATTCGGAACAGGTGCTTTGTCAATACGTAAACCAAAATGTTCTTTCCCTTGGTATTGCATTTATATAATAAGGACCACTTAAATCTGATTTTATTGCAGTAATAGAAAATCTCTCTTCAGTTACTTTGCTCATTCCACTCAGGAGCATATAAAATGGCTGACAAATTTTAAATGGCGTCTTTCTTTTTTGGTCAAAAAATTACTTTTCCAGGCACCTTGTTATATGTCTCTGATTCTGGATTCTATCATCTACATGTTCACGTCAGAAAAGGACTGTTGAATAGATGAAACTGAAGCCAGAAGCGATAATTTTATAGAGGCCGCTAATTGTTGACAGTAAATATCAAATTACTATAAATTGGTGAATGTTTCCTGTCTTTTTAACTTAACGGATCATGGTATTTTCTTTATTATTTTAAAAATTAAATTTAGTCTAGCTCCATATCCTCATCTCTAAGAGCATGAGAGACATTTAGTCACAGTGGTTTGGGAGTCTGTGTTTGTGTGTTCGTTCGAGTGGGAATGGTCTTCTATCTCCTTAGAGATGTAATGTTATGGGGAGATTTCTGGCTGACTTAAGCACAGAGAAATTTATTGGAAAGGGTCAAGGGCAGCAGACTCAAGATGGCCAGGAATTCAGGGAGTCCTAGAAAGAAAGAGGCAGGAAGCATAGCAGCCAGGACATCTTTTATTGCTGCTGCTGCCACCAGAGTCACTATGATGAATAGTCTCCAAACATTCTTTCCATCCCCGTGTCACCAGCTCAAGATTTACAGTCTCAGGAGAGAGGATGTGGATTGTCACACCTTAGTCTCAGGCCTACCTCCTGTTTAAACCAAGGTACGAGAAGAGGGGAAATCCGACTTCTATACTGAGGACCAAGAACATGGAATCTTCCTCATATCAAGAGTAGACAAACCAAAGAAGTTTTCCCAAAGATATATGAGGTTACTGGACAAACAAATGACTGCACACTCTGCCTGGAAAAGAGAAAACTTTTTATACTTCAGTACATCATGGTTGTCCCTGATATTCTAATTGCTCGTGGTCATCTATTTCCATGAAGGCAGGCAATTCAGCTATATTCTTCCCAAGCTACAGTGTCTAAAACATGGCATAAGTAGAATGCTTTTGGCTTAGTGTTCAGCCTTCTGAGATCCTGCCACAACGCAGAGACCTTGCAAGGGAATTGGGTCAAGCTAATCTCTGCTATTTCCCAAGTGTGGAAAACTTATTTCCTCTCTCTCACCATGACCCCTCTTACTCCGAAGAAGGCAGTCCAATTTTATCCCTACCCTTTCAGATTAACTAATGTTGCAGTTGTTAAACTTCTTTCCCTTGACTCTCCTAAAAAGTTATTGAGGATATCAAAAAAAACTCTGTTTATGTGGGTTCTATCCTATTGATATATACCCTATTAGAAACTAAAACTGAGAAAATTTTAGAGCATAAGAACATGCAAGCACACATTCTAGTAGCTGTTAACATAATGATATCACCTGCCATGTAATTAATAATAAATTGTTATAACCTTGTGGACCACTACAAGAGTCTCAGGGACCCCCAAACACATATTGGACACCTGTTAGCTAGTCTAAACTTCTAGTGACTTGAAGCTCTTTTGAGAGATGGAAGCTTTTTATGCAGACAGTGAGTTTAAGCTCTTATAAAAAGGTTGTCTTCACAAGCTTCTGTTTTCAACTCCACAAAAAGTCTGGCTACCTTCTTGGAATGGAGGAAGAAAAAATGAAATGAAACAAAAATAATTAACATTTCTTCAAAATGTTTAAAACAGTGAACATAGAATACAATTTAATGTTGCAATATTGTGCATTAAACTTCCTCTCTTGGTAATGTCTCTGGCAGTGGAAGAAAAAAAATGTATCTGTTTTCAATTCATAGACTGATACCAGATGAGTAGCATTTTGCCTTTTTAGATATACTTAGAAAGTACCTAAAACATAAACAACCATAGTGTCAATTATTGCTATATTGATATTTTCCTTCATTACAAAGTTTGAAATCATTCCATGTAATTACTAATGAATTGTGAACCAAAATGTAATGAAGAACATATTTTAGATTTAGCAATGTTTAAAATATAGGAACTATTGTTGCCAGTAAATCTTTAGGGAAATAAGTGTGTCACTTTGATTCTTATTGTAAGAATTGACATACACAGGTCTTTGTTCTGTATGATACTGTTGGTTACTTTGATATTTAACTGGGGAAGTGTATGGTCACAAGGATGGTGATTATTTTTATTACAGGCAAAGAGGAAACTTGTGTCAAAGGCTACAAGGTGTCTCACACATATCTGGGAAAGAATACTTAGATATAGATAAAGATCACTTGTAGATTTTTAATTAAGCAAAATTCACCTAGTAAATTGTCACACAGTTTGGATTCTGGTATTAGTAAGAAAAGACAGATAATAGAGAAAATATCCTTCTAAGACTTTTGTCAAAGGGTCAATTTGAATCAGATAATAGAAAATAATTACTCCTTTAAGGACTTTTTTTCTGGTCATTTTCTTTCCTTCATAAGAAGGCTGCAGATGAATTTTGCCATAGTACATGCTCCTTAAACACAACAGGGAATTACAACTTCTTGAGGTATTCATAGTCTGCTTTCCTCCAGGACCTTTTTTGAAAAGCTGCTAATAAGTATAGTTTCATATCTATAATCTCATTGTTTTGATTTATTAAAGGCTTTCTAAGTTGTTTTGAGAAACCTTTTGTAAGCTTTAAAAAAGGCTGTGGGTTTGGACTTTTATGTTTGAAGATTAACAATGGATGATTCATTAATCAAGAAGTAGAGGTCAAGATAACTGCTAGATTCTCCTGGGGGCTATGGGTGTGTGTGTGTGTGTGTGTGTGTATATATATATATATATATATATATATAATGTTAGCAAAACGGAAGTAGACTATGTGACAGAGTTCTTTAGTCTCTGTTTTTCTCCTGTGACATTAATAGACATAGTATTTGGTGAAAAATCCTAAAACTGAGCTGATTTTTTTTTTAATCTCCTTATAAAAAGATTGAAAGGTAATGCATTTGCTAATGCATATCTCACTACTTAAGAAAAAAAATTTAAACCTCATGCTGCATGTAATCAATGGTGCCTTGGTTGTTTCTATATGTTCTAAAGTATTGTGCAATGCTTTTCATTAGTAAAAACAGAAGGACGGGTTAACAAAATTTCTTTGTCAACACTTTAAATGTTTTAAGTTTTCAGTTTATCCATTACCCATATCTTTCTCACTATCAGGATGGATAGATAAAGATACAGATATAGATATACATAGATATGTAGATGTAGATGACCCCTCTAACTCTATTTTTATGCTATTTACATAACCTTTTGAGGTTCAGTTCTTTTTCTCCAGCTATCAGGTTTATATTCTCTAGATAGCTTCTATAGATACTTTCCCAGTATGGTGTTGATTTTGTTTTAATTAACAAAGGATTCTTAGTGCTTTGTTCTACACTAAGCAGGATTCTCAGTGGGAAAAGGAGATGAGGGAAGAAATATGGCGATTAAAGTAAGTCATTATATTTATCTTTCCCCAGAAGAATTTTTATTCCTTCTTAGAAGACAGACATGCATAAATAACAGACAGATATGAACTAAAATGAAATTTTCTTCAAGAGATTGGTAGGGGCAGGCTTTTGGTAGTTGCCTCATTAGAACCCACCAGCCTAGAGAAAAAGTGTCATTTTTCCCCTTGATGCTCATGGCAGATGACATGCTCCCCTGGACAAACCCAGATTACTATTTTCTCATAGATATACAAGATATGTGTGATTCACAGAGGAATAGATTGGAGTTCTCAAACTTGTGTCTTGGACACTTATACACTGGAAAAATTTATTAAGGACTTGAAGGGATTTTTTGCTTATGTAAGTTACATCTTTTGATATTTACCATATTAGAAATTACAACCTGGAATTTAAAAGCATATTTATTAATTTACTTAAAAATCACAGTAATAAACTCATTACATGTTAAGTGAAATGACATATATTGGTGGAAAAAAAAATGTTTTCCCCAAAAACAGAAGAATGCTCTTATTTACCTCTGTGCAAACCATTTTAAAGCCAACTTAATAGAAGATAGTTGAGTACTGATACCTGCTTCTGCATTCAATGTGTTGTAATATGTTGTATATCTGCAGTACAGTAAAAAAAATTTAGCCTCACACAGATACAGATTTAGAAAAGGAGAACGTTGCGACCCTGAGAAGGCTAGGATCATGTTTTTAGAACCACTATTCCAACTCTACCTCTTTTTCCCACTCAGAGAAGCATGTAGAAGTATAAGTAAATGAAGGCAGCAGTTTTAAAACCAGAATTTTACTTTCTTAAAATGCATGCTTTGCAATATTCCATGATACCTAACCTCTGATACTCCTCACATCATCCCTCGCTGGTTTGTCACAATATTTACACTGACCTCGTCCATTAAAGGGCCGCTCTGTTTAATTCCTTTTTGTGGGTGGAGTTCTGCAAGCCTCATTTGCCTTTTGCGCATTTATTTCTCTAAAGCCAATCACTCCCTACCCTGCCAGAAAAGGCAAGAGATATTATAGAATTAAGCCTCAATGCTGATATTTATAAATAGTCCTTTCTTACTTTCAGCTTCTCTTATTACTTAAATTATTTATTCCTCATATTCAGATGATGCTGGGATAAAGTGAAACTCCAAGTTGAGATTAACCCTTTTAGATAATCTGCAATGGAGGGGATTCTTCAAAAAATTAAGTTCTTTCCACCTTCCAACCCTCCCATGAACTGTGTGCTTCTTTCCTTTCTCCAGTCAGTAAGTACCCAGGGCCCTTTAAGCTGCTCAAGCCCATAGCTGCAGCAAAATGCATGGGTCTGGCTTTTCTTGAAGCCAGGATTCCAGGTTCTGAATGTCTGGCTTTCCATAACCCCTTATATTAACTATATAGAGTTCTATTTTTACCACCAAGGATTGACGTGCTTAGTTTCTGTAAAACAAATTGCTAAATTTATAAATTTTGTTTACAGAAGTTCACTCAATAATGTTACTTGACCATTCCTCTCAGCATCATGTACTTTTTAACATTACTAACAAAAAATATTTGTCTTCATTATTGCTCAACAATCCTTTCAATTGTCTGCTATTCATTTTCTTTAACATTCTCTTGAGTGTTTTTTCAAAACTCCCTTCAAATTCCTAGCCTTACGGTCACCCTCTGAGGTGAAAGTAAATCCACTAAAATCGAAGCCATTAAACAGGAACAACAACTAGGCTTTTATCCATCTTGAAATCATTTCACACCTTCAGCCTCTATGATCATGTATGTCTTTTATCTCTAGTAACTCTTCCTTTGATACTGCTGTCCGTTTATGCTGCCATCATGTATCTCTCCATTTGTTCATTCAACATGATCTGATGGATCAAGAAAATATTTTAAGTCTTTTGAGGGATTCCTAGATGAACATGCTTTCAAAGAGATGTTTATCAGTAGAAGTTAAAGTGACAGGTATATATCGTGAATTAAGAATATGGGGTGATTACTGCCATTGGATAGGGGAGGTTAGGAATAGGATAGGAAGAAAGAAGATGTTGTGGAACAGGTAGCCTTTCAAAGGCTCTTGCTGGATTGATAGAACTTGGAAATATTGAGATGGGGGAAAGCGAGTATATTATTTTGCTAGGGCAGTCATAATAAAATAACACAGACTGCGTAGCTTAAACAATGAATTTATTTTCTCACAGTTCTAGAGACTAAAAGTACAAGATGAAGATGTCAGCTGGTCTGGTTTCTTCTGAGGACTCTGTCTTTGGCTTGCAGATGGCTGCCTTCTTGCTGTGCCATCACATGACCTTTCCTCATGTGAGCACATTCTTGGTGTCTCTTCCTCTTCCATGTAAGGATACCAGTCATACTTGATTAGGGTGCCACACTATTGGCTTCATTTTGACTAAATTACCTCTTCAAAGACCTTATCTTTCAATATAGTTACATTCTGAAGTACTGGAGATAGGGCTTCAACATATGGATTGGCGGGGGGGCGGGGGGGCCAAAATTCAGCCTATAACAGGGAGGTTAGGGTATTCCAGGTAGAAGGGGCAAAGTAAAAAGTTACAAGGAAAGAAAATGGAGAAAATCAATGAGGATTGGATATGTTCCCCATTTATATATTAAAAACATTTTTGTATCATCTTGTGAGTTGTACATTCTAGTAAATATTTTCCGATATTGATAATAAGTATGAATATGAATGAACTGGAAGGGTTGTCAATATCAAAATTTTAAATTGCTTTTAAATTATTATAATGTATTTTTAAATGATCTTATTCATACTGGCAAAATTGACATTAAAAGTTTAAAATGGTTAAATGTATTTATTGGGCTTTGTTTATATTAGTTCTTTTTATCCCGAGTTTCCATCTTTTCAGTCTCCTTCAGAGGATGTTTATTATGAATGCATGAGTGATAAGCAATTAAGAGGCAAAGATACAATGCATTATAATGTTTAGTTGTAATAATTCAGTTTCCTGTAAACAGTAGAGACTATATATTGATCATAATATTACCCATGTCATCTTTCATTAAAATGTAATAGTAAATATTTTTATAAAGTTTTATAAAAAAAATTTAGTATTTAAAATTTTGAGAAAAAATGCAACAAATATTATTTAAATTCATTAGTTATAGCTAAGAATTTTATGAGATTATGTAAATTTTCATATGCATATGTACATGTGTCATCTGTTTATATGTACATATATGTAAGTATACATATACCTCAAAATCATATAAGAACTTACATATTTGGTTGACTATTTTAAATGAATATGAACTTTAAAATTTTCACTTATTAAATAAATAATGAATAGGTTTGTATTATATTTATTTTAAAAATTTACTGTAAAATATATGTTCTCCTTAAGAGGCCAAAGGATTTGATGTAGCACAAACCACAATCTCTTTCCCATGTTCCTTCAACTTGATTTAAGAAATCTTTTATAAGAAATGAAAAAACAACTCATTTAATTAATATTTTATAGATAATTTTTGCTAATTATGATACAAATATACTTAAGTACCTAGTCAAGCGTCTTTAAAGTCTACTAAACGGCTGTTAGGTTCAAGCATCTTTTAGTCTCATGACTAGCCAGGCACTCTTTGGAAGTATTAATTTGGAAGCAAATTAGATTTATCATCCTATATTTGTAAAGTCGGTATTATAAAAAATATTAGTAGAGCTCTCATATTAGTAGAGCTACTGTAAAATATATACAGTTGACCCTTGAACAACACAGGGTTTAGAAGTGCTGACCTTCACACAGTTGAAAATCCACTTATAACTTTACAGTCAGCCTTTCGTATCTGTGCTTCTGCATTGATTCGGCCAACCACAGATCATACGGTACTGTAGTACATATACATTGAAAAAAATCTGTGCATAGGTTGGACCCACACAGTTCAAACCTGTGTTGTCCAAGGGTCTTTGTATCGCACACTATCAATGGATTGTAAGCCTTTTAAAACTTATGCTTTTTGTTTCTTGCTTCCTCTCTTTGTTGTAAGTCCTAACGACTGTATTCAAGTATTCATCTTCTTAAACAATAAGACTCATTAGAGACCATATTATAATAGATTTAACATGTTTTAATTCATGTCAGATCCTTCAGTGAGTCAGAAGAAAAGTTGGTAAAAGAAAAAAATGTATTCTGGATAGTGAAATGACATACCATTTTCTTCCTGGCACACCTCCATCCGTACCACAGAATCTCTTTCCATTAAGCTTGCACACTATTGCCTTTACTTGGTAAGGAGTTAATGACGGCTGAGCAGGAGGTGATACCTATGATTCAGGGCATGACTTGCACTTGCGTTGTTCTTCCAATTTAACAAAAAAGTTAAATTTTTATTTTAGGATTTTTTATTTTTTGGGTAATAAGCTTAAAAGACATTGTACCTTTGGAAATGAATCCAGAGGAAGATTAAATCAAACCTAGAAAATTACTGTTTCAGGCTAGTGCTTAGAGGATTAAAAATTAAAAACCCAAAACTTACTTATTTGAGCAAATTCCTGCTGTGAACATGTCTCATTTCCTACTTCTACATCCTCTCTACTACAATTTCACTATATATAGGGAGCCATGGCAACTATGGTTTTTGCTGCCCAGCATGGTCTTCTTTTCCTATTTTTGATAACAGAATTTATCTTTGCAAAGAGTGGATAACCATTTCCTGTAGTTTGAACATCACAGTAGAGGGTCAGTCACACGCCTCAAGCCTGGCCAATTAGATTGCCTGGCTTTGGTTGCCACAGTTACTAGTTCAGTGATTGGTAAACAATATAGATTAGAACAGGAGGAAATGCATAGAACAGTAAACTGAAATTGACTATTAAAGTATTAAAAATGAGACTACGCGATGAAGACCATCTATTTTGTTCAGTTTTTAAAATGTTTTTTAAGTGTACCTTTGTAACCTGATAATAAACAGGCATACTTCACAGGTGAAATGGTTCTTATGGACTGGATATTGGTTGAATGGTAGAAATAAATATATTCCTTGTTGGAATAGAAAGGGAGATCAGGGAGTAGATATCTTAGAAAATATCCTGGAAGTGTTTTGTTGTGTTATTAGGGTTTATGGTAAATATTTCAGGCAAAGTAGTTGCAGATAGACAGCAAATGCCTTGTAATCATAGATGAGAAGAATAGAAAATAGACCTCCCAACAGTAGAGCAACAAGTTTAAAGCCAAATAGGCTTTGCTCTATTAATGATAAAGTGCTAATGGAAAGGCTCTGTATCTTCATAATGAGTGAGATGATAAAACCCACACAATAGGAAATGGACATCATAGGGTGAAGAGAGCATTTTTGAAATTTTATACATACATACCAATACCTAAATTATTACTGTCAATATAGCTTTTGTTAATTAAACTTCTCACTGTATCTTGTACATCAAGAATGTTTGCAGGGTGATCAAATAGATTAGAGTTAAGGACCATTAGACTGAAATATTAGAAGAAGATACTAATGACAATTGGACTTGATGGTTAATTCTAGCAGGATTGAAATTAACGTGAGATGTTTTACTGAAATAAGAATGTACCAGGCACTGATGCTTGGTCAAAGCATGTCATACTGGTTAATAGATTTGCTTTATAATCATGGGTCTTGAAAATTTAGGGGTAGTTTTTATTAGCTAGTCAGTATTATTTACTGATAAGTGAGAATGGTGATTTGCAGCTGGTCACAGTGAGACACCTTGAGGGCTCTGTCATTGAAACTGGTTATATAATAGGAATATACCTATAGGACCAGCAGGGTGTAAGAAACTCTGGTTGAGGCTTCATTTGGGCTTCCTGGTTCTGAGGTGTTCGGTACACATACCAGTGATTCCTGATCTAAGAGAGAAAGTGCATCCAGAGTGGTCTTTATGAAGGAAGGCAGTTGGAGCTTATATTTCTAGACTGGAGCTTGGCCTCTCTAGATGTGTTGCTGTGAGATAGCCATTACTTGTGATGCATATCCTCATGTTAAAGATGTTGCTGTATTATATCATTTTCTTGTGATAAACTGTAGACTTGTAAACATTGTCATGTCAACTCTTCTTTAGTGGTTGAGTACAGTCTTGTTAGCACAGCTAGTTTCAAAATTGGGATTCATAAGACTACTGACTCACTGTTAACTAAAAATATGGCTAAACCATAATTATTTAGGTATAAAAATGATGATTTTGTAAAGGGGACTGAAATGAACTATTGACACTGCATGGTAGCCTAACAAACGTTTTAGAATCAGTTACTGTAATAAAACTTTCCAGTAGAATCTGGAAATGGTAGAACCTGAACATCAGGAGCTATCAAAATGGATTAAGAAAAACTTCAAACTGATAACAAGTTGGCTAAAAATTCTGTTCCATGGTTATTTCTTTCAGCACAGTTCAAAGCAGAAGTAAGTTTATATCTTTCCATTGAGCTTTGTCCTCTCAGGCAGGTGGAGCTCCAACCAAAAAATCTTGAGAAACTACGTTTGATAAATCAACTATGCCTATGAGACTGCTTATAACTAAAATAGTAGTTAAAGTGAGGAAAGTTGATAACAGAAGGGAAAAAAAGGTATGAACTTGAGGAGAAATACAGAAGCAATAAATCACTTTGTAGACCGTTACAAGCAGCACTCTGATGAACCCTTATTAAAAGGGCTCCTTAAAAAAGATATAAACAGAAAATACACACACACAAAAGATACAAAAATAACCCTTAAACATAAGAAAAAATACTCAACTTCACTTATAAAAAAGAGAAATGCAAATTAAAACTACACTGAGATACCATTTTTCACCATTTAGATAGAAATTTAAAAAGTTGACAACATCCTGTTGACAAAGCTGTGGGGAAACAGACACCCTCATATGTTGCTGGAGGGAGCACACTTGGAAACAAACTATAGACTTTGGCAATATTTAACAAAACTACATGTGAATTTAGACTTTGACTCAACAGTTCACTTCTGAGAATTTACCCCAAAATACGCACTTAGAAATATGAAAAAACATACGTGCAAAGCTATTAGTTCAGTATTATCTGTAATAGCAAAATTCTGTAAACAACTGAAATTCCTACCTATAGGGACTGACCGAATAAACTATAGTATGTCCACGCAGTGGAGTACTGTGCAGCCACAAAAGAATGAGGGAGATCTCTATAAACTGATGTTGTTTGATTTCCAGGGTGTATTATTAAGTGAAATAAGTAACATGTATGTTACCTTTTGTTAAAGGAAATAAAATATGTGTGATAATAAAAAAAATAAAAATAAAAAGTCTCCTTAGAATTTTAGAACAAAATGCTTTGTCTCTGGATTTAAACACTTCTGAGTAAAGGGAAGTGTTTGGGTTTAACTTGATCCTCAATTAGTTGCTCCCTTTTAGAGGATGGTTGTTATATTGTGATTTAATAGAATAAGTATCTGTAATAAGTATTTGGTCTTTGTCCCATCCCTGGCATAGAGCTCCTAAAACACTTGGGATTCCCTAAGGAACGAGAGCAATAATTGTGTCTTTTTTTCTGTTAATGAGGTGACTTTGGGAATGTCCTCTAAGTATGGGGGCTGGTTGCCAGGAGCATCAATCATGTAACTGAAGGTTTAGGACTTTCAGTCTCAACCACCCTCCCCCCAACCTCCAGGGAGGGGAAAGGGAGTGGAGATTGAGTTTAGTCACCAAAGCTTTAATCAGTCACGCCTATGTAATTAAGCCTCCATAAAAACCCAAAAGGACAGGGTTTGGAGAGCTTCTGGGTTGGTGAACACATGGAGTTTGGAAAAAGTGGTGCTCTTTGGGAAGGCATAGAAACTTTGTGCCTTTTCTCCATACCTTGCCCTATGCATCTCCTCCATATGGCTGTTCCTGAGCTGTATCCTTTTATAATAAACCAGTAATCTAGTAAGTAAAATGTTCCTCTGAGTTTTGTGAGCTCCTCTAGCAAATAAATCAAACCCAAACCCAAGCTGGGGGTCATGGAACCTCTGACCTATAGTTGGTAGGTCAGAAGCACAGGTGACAACCTGGACTTATAATCGACATCTGAAGGTGGGGTTGGCGGGGAAAGTCTTGTAGGACTAAACCCTGCACCTGTGGGATCTGATGTTATCTTCTCACAGATAATGTCAGAATTGAATTATAGGATACCCAACTGGTATCAGAGAATTGCTTGGTGGTATGGGGAAAAACCCCAACCTACTGAATTGGCGATCAGAATTGTAATGGTCCTAGTTACATTACATTACATTACAATTGTAATGGTCACAGAGATGCTCCTAGTTTACTGGGATGGATTAAGGGAAGGGCCCATCATTTATATCCAGAGCAGAGCAATTGTCCATCTCTCCCTTGTGATGTAGATGAACACTATTACTGTGTAAGAAGCAAAGCGTAAAATCTGGATAAATGTTGAAATGTATGACAAAAAAATGTATACAGTGGCGGCCTCTCCTTTAAATGGATGTATAATTGGATATAACAGTGGAACGGTACAGATGTAATAGTATGGATAAAATGTGCAAATGAAAAAGTGAGTATCGTAGAATCAGTGTCTGTCCAACCATGTAACCCAAGAAAAGGAATTTGGCTATGTCCTCAAGATGTTTGGGATCCTAAAATAACAGACATGGTGTATTCGTTTGCTAGGGCAGTCATAACAAAATACCACAGACTGGATGGCTTAAACAATTAAATTCATTTTCTCACATTTCTAGAAACTGTAATTCCAAGATCAAGCTGTGAACCGTTTCGGTATCTCCTGAGGCCTTTCTCCTTGGCTTGCAATTGACAGTCTGGCTGTGTTCTCATACGGTCTTTCATCTATGCATGTGCATCTCTGTGTGTTCAAATTTCCTCTTATGAGGGCACCAGTCAGATTGGATTAGGACCCACCCAAATGACCTTATTTTAACGTAATCACCTATTCACCTATTTAAAGTCCTAACCCCAGATACGTTATATTCTGAGGTAGTAGGGATTAGGGCTTCAACATACTGATTTGGGGAGGTACAATTAGTCCATAGCACATGGTATCTGTCTTTTGTCAGAAATATATTGTATGTTAGAAAAGGTAAATTTTGTTGGAAGGATTTGATTTATATTATAATCATATATTCAGAATATGGCATGGTACTCCTATATAGTAGACTACAAAGATCAGATGTAAAGTTAATATTGTGGAACTTAATAAAACTTATGATAATGCTAATGTTAAAGATCAAATGTTTTGGGAGACTGAATTAAAACTCCCTCAGGATGGTATCCTTATGAAGGAGAATTGGCCTGAAAAAGATGTAGATGTGATTAGTCATAGACTGACTATAGTTCTGTACCCTAGAATACAGGGATATATAAATCAAAATGGCAAAAAATTTATAAAGTTAATACCAAAAAATGAGAAAACTTGTGCTGGTATTATTAGGTGGCTCAGTTCTCTGTTTAAATCCATACCAGGTTCTCACTGAATATGACAAATATTTGGAATATGTGTGATTTTAATGGTTTACAGACTCGATCTAATTATCCAATGGTGTATGCTAAGTGATTGTTGTAAAACTAGAGTGATTATTTTGTCATAACAAGACCATGCCTGTAAATCAGGGAGGTTGACAGTGCTGTGAGGGTTAATTCAAGCAAGTCAAGAATTAGCCTGATCTGTTTTATTGAAATAAGAAACACAACAATAATAATGATATTGATTGTAACCATGATCCAAGGAGTTTCAGAATGATTTACACCAATTTTTTAACATTATCTATTGATAACAGATTGATGATTTATATATAGTCACAGTAAGACCCAAAGGATTACGCCTTTGGGGTTGCTTATGTAGCAAGAATGTTCTTACATAACCAATAGTGTATAAGAGAGTCTAGCCAAGACTCCATTTGGCCTACCTGGTTTTGAGATGTTTTATATACACACCAGTGGTTCCTGATGGCAAGTTGAGAGGGCTGAGTAAACAAAGAATCCATGGCTTTTCATTGGCTGAGTCCTTCCCAGGAAAGGAGAGGAGTCTTTCTTCTTTCTGTTAGGCTCTGCCATTGTCACAAGGGGAAAGAGCTCCCCGTTTTGGTCTCCCACCTCTATTTAATTGGGGTTTGTATGTATTAATTTTTTATATTTTCCCATTTGGATCAAGATCTTTCTCTGAAAGCATAGCTGATCAGGAGCCAGGTTTTCTAGTTGCAGCAGTTTCTGTCCCTCAATGCCAGGAAAGACTTGGATGTAATGTCTCATATCAGAGGGAAAGTACACAGATTGGACACCTATTAACATCACATTCAAGTAACAAGGAGGGGTGGGAGGGAGAACTCTCAGGCAATTTTTATCTAAAGTTCGTATATTATTAAGAACATAGACATTGCAGACGATCTGATGCACTATGTCATCATCAAAGGTTTGACAACAAACTTTCAACAGGTCTGGTCTGGATATCTTCTTGAGAAGGCTGTCTCATCAAATTTCATCTGCTTTGATTCCAGAGTGTCTTTACTTTTAGGTCATCAGATGAGGTGCAGTTCCAGTCAGGGTTTAGCAATTTCTTCACGTGTGTCATGGGAATCCATGAGTCTATTCCTTGGAGTTTGGTATCGCAAGGGTTGGTTAGCAGTACTTGATAGAGGGCTTTCCAGCAAGATTGAAGAGGGTTCTTCTGGAGATGTCTTTTCCTGTAGATGAACTCTCCAGGTTGCAAGGCGTGATACTTAAGGTCTTAGTTTCCCAAAGGCATAGAGTGAAAAAAATGTTCTACCAAATCGTGGTTATTTTCAATAGGAGCAATTAGGCCTTTGAAATATTGGATTATATCTCCTTTTATCACTTGTGGGTCAAAAGAAGCAGGAGCCAAGTGCATTTGGTGTCCTGTGATTATCTTGAATGGTGAGAGTTTGAGTTCCAAAAGGGGTGGATCTGAGATTTAAAAGGATGAATAGCATTGCTTTTGGTCAAGGTATTTGGGCGGTCTCTACAAATTTTGCCAGTGGAGCCTTAATAATGCCATTAGTGTGTTCAACTAAATCAGAGGATTGAGGGTGGTAAGCACAGTGAAAGTGTTGTAAATCCAGACAAATGATACAGACTTGTCAAAGCACCTGGCCAGTAAAATGGGTTACTTGATCACTATGAAGTTTGAGAGAAATTCTTCTGGTAGGGATAAACTTTTCTAAAAGGACTTTAGCCACAGAACAGGTAGTAGCCTGTCTGCAAGGGAAGGCTTCAGTCCAGTGTGAAGACATAGACCTGACTAAGACATACAACCATTAGACGAGGGGACGTATGAAATCCATTTGTCAGACCTTGAATAGTCCATTAGGCAGTTTAAAATGTCTGGGAGCAGTATGAACAGGCTTCCCTGGATTGTACTTTGGACAAACAGAACAAGGCATCTGTGAGGTAGGCAATTCCTGTGGCCTTGTTAGTGTTTCCCCACCAATATCGATTCGTGAAGGCTATTATTTTGTCAGTATACCAATGGTTTAATGCATGTACTGGGGTGAGGAGAAAGAATTTTAGAGTCTCTTGTAGGACTGGGTTGTTATTTGGTCTGAACCAGAGCTTTCTCTTCTTATCAAACAATTGTGGAATTTCCAAGCTTCTTTTACCTTTTCTAAGGCCAATTGTTGGGCCTTTCCTAGCCAGTTTTTTTCTAAATTATCATTTGAGAAACCTTATGTCCCTTTAAGGCTGAAGTAGCCATTGGTAAATATGCTGCCTCAACAACATCAAAAGGAGTTGTAATAGCATACCCAGCACAGTATTTGCCATTGTCATCTTTTAAATAAGAGCCATCAGTGAACCATGAGAAGTCAACAATACCAAATAGAATTTCCTGTAGATCATTACCGGGAGTCAGGAGGTGGTCTGCCACTTTTAAGCAGTTGTGAGGGACTTTGTTGGTGATGGAGGGGAGAAGAGTAGCTGGGTTGAGGTTATTACAACTTAAAAGAGTTATATAAGGAGCCGTTGACAAAAGGAGTCCATAGGTGGTGATGCAGCTGGCTGAGAAATGTTGAGTATGACAAGAATTTAGGAAAGACTATTGCATGAGGTATAAAAATGGTTAAAGGAGATCCCATGATTTTCTCAGTGGCCTTAAGCAAAAAGGCAGTGGCTGTAATTTCTCTAAGGCAACGGATGTGTCCTTGGGCCACAGGGTCAGGTTGCTGACTATAATACCCTGTGGGTTGATGTAGGTCCCTGTGATTTGGGGTGAGTACTCAAGGGCATTCCATTCCTTTTCATGTACAATAAGGAAAAAGGAAATCTGATAATTGGGATCCCCAAGGGCAGGTGGGGTCATCAAACTTTCCTTTAAGGCCTTGAAGGCTATGTTGTCCGGTTCTTCCCATAAAATTGGTCGGGGTTGTTACTGTTTAGTAAAACATATAGAGGTTTGAGCATAAGAGAAATGTGGGATCCAATTTCAGAAATAAACAACTAGCCTGAGAAAAACTTCACAGTTGGTTACTTAGCTTTGGGTTTTGGGAAACTTAGAACACCATGAAGCCTAACTGCATCTAGGTATAGCCCTTGTTCTAATATCAGATGCCCTAAATATCAAACCTGGGTTTACTCAAACTACAATTCTTCTTTGGCAACCTTATGTCCCTTTAAGTCTAAAAGCTTTAGTGAGTGGATGCTGTCTTTCTGTGAGAAGGCTTGAGAAGGAGAGCAAAGAAGTAAATCATCCATATATTGCGACAGTATCAACAGAACCTCTGGGGAACTTTACGTCATCCACCTTATCCTTCAGGATTTTTGAGAAATAAGAAGGACTCAGTGAAACCCTCAGGAATTACTGTTCGGAAGAATTGTTTTTCTTCCCAAGTAAAGACAAAAAGATATTGTCTACCTTCATCAACTGGAATACTAAAGAATGCACTGCATGAATCAATTACAGTAAAGAATTTGTTTCCTGTGGGAATGGATGTTAGTAACCTATGAAGATTAGGAACAACAGAGTGTTTAGGGATAATAATGTTGTTTATTGCTCAGAGGTCCTGGACAGACCTCCACCCTCAGTTTTCTCACCAGTAAAATGGGAGTGTTATAGAGACTAGTGCAAGGGATAATGAAGCCTTGTAATCTTCTATTATGGGCTTTATGCCTTGAAGGGCTTCTTTACTCCTAAGGTATTGATTAATTCCAGGAAGAGATTTTAAGGGATCTATTTGAATTTTAATGGGGGATGGGCTGTGAATTTTGCCATCATCAGTTGAAGGTTTTGCCAGTAAGGAAACTGGTGACCGATTCAATAGGGACAAATAATCAGTGTTCTCAGAATCTATTCTAGTACCACCAGAGACCAAACAAATAAAATATTTCAGACGGTAATTTAATTCACCTGGTGAGCTACTTTGATGACTACTGTCTACCCTGAGTTCATAACTACTAGCCAGACAGCTGTCTGTGATGCTCAGAAATAAGCCTTCTAATTCCAGGTTCTCACTGGTCCTCCTAGAGGGAGGAGTATAAAATTGGTAGGTAGGGTATCTGAGACTGGATGATGCCTGGTGTTACCTATTTGATCCTTCCTTTCTCTGTCAGTGGCTCTAGGATCTATGAGTGCTGAGTACTCACTTGACCCCTGAAGACCCCTTTGGTCCGGCTCTCTGGGATTGATGAACTCTGTTTATTGCTTACCTGGCCTCTGACTCATGGTTGCCCAGGCTCTAGGCCTGCTTCCTTGGTCCTGGCATCCTGCCAGGAGAAAAAAAAGATAATAACTGAAATGAAAATTTCACTGAATGGCCTTAACAACTGATTGGAAATGAAAAAAAATATCAGTGATCATAAGGTCAAAGATATAGAAACTATCCAATCTGAAAATATTGAAGGAAAATGGGGCTTCAGAGACCTACGGGACAATATCAGAAATTTATAACATACATGTAATTGGAGTCATAGATAAAAAAAAAAAAATTGAAGTAGAAAAAGTAAAACAACTTAAAAATAAGCCTGAAACCTCCTCGAATGTGACATTTTAAAAGACCTGACTTATATGTCAGAGAAGCTAGGCAAACTACAATCAGAGTAAATAAGAAGAACTACAATTAAGTACATAATCATTAAGGTACTAAAAAAGCAAAGAAAAAAGAGAAAGCAACCACAAGAAAAAAAAAGACAAATACAGGCAAAAAACAACATAAAGAATGCTTGACTTTCCCTCAAAAAATGGAGATTGAACATTATTTTATATTGTTAAGAGGCACTTGCACTTGTTTTTCCTGTTCATTCATCTATGTTTTCTCCTATAAATTTGCACATTTGTTTTCCTTATTTTCAGAGGCTATTTATACATTAGGAATGTTAAACCTTTGTTTTTAAGTGTCAAAATTTTTATGCAGTTTCTCATTTACCTTTTTACTTTGCTTATGGTGTCTTTTCCATGTTTTAGAAATTTTTATGCTTCTAGATTTTGCGTCATAGTTGGGCAAGTTTTGCCAATTGCAAGGTTACATAAAAGTCTCACATATTTTTCTTATATTTATCACTTAATTATTTACATGTAATTCTCTGATGTGTTTATCCTGGCCTATCATATGAGTTATGGATCCAAATCTCTTTTTCCATAAGGCTATCTTATTATTACAATACAAATACTAAAGGGAAAGTTTCACCTTCTCCAGAAGCAGCAATAAATGTGATTTGTTTGTGAAACAGAGAAGACTAACTCTAGAGTATATCATCATATTGGGGAACAACAAGGATTTTGAAAGCCCAGTAGCCAAAAAAAAGAAAAAAAAAATCCCCCAAATATTTTGTGCAAAGAAATAATTGGCTACAATTATTATTATTTTTTTAAAATTTATTTATTTTATTTATTTATTTTTGGCTGTGTTGGGTCTTCGTTTCTGTGCGAGGGCTTTCTCTAGTTGCAGCGAGTGGGGGCCACTCTTCATCGCGGTGCGCGGGCCTCTCACTGTCGTGGCCTCTCCTGCTGCGGAGCACAGGCTCCAGACGCGCAGGCTCAGCAGTTGTGGCTCACGGGCCCAGTTGCCCCGCGGCATGTGGGATCTTCCCAGACCAGGGCTCGAACCCGTGTCCCCTGCATTGGCAGGCAGATTCTCAACCACTGCGCCACCAGGGAAGCCCTGGCTACAATTGTTGTTTAAGCAATATCCGTTTTGTAATATTGTTCAAGATGTTAAGTTTATTTCTTAGTTTAATTAATTAGTCAGTCCTAAAAGGAAACATGAGACCTGTTGATCAGGAAGCAGAACCGTTACTCACAGAGCATCTTTGCAGTGCCACATCCCAATTCCCCACACACAGAGCAGTCGGCATCTGATGTCATCTGTGCATCAGTGTGGTTTGCATCACCCCCAAATTCTGAGACTTGGCCCTCCTGTAAGAAGGCTGAGAGAGAGAGAGAGTGAAGGAGGAAGGGAGCAAGGGAGAAAATAAGAGAGAGAAGGAAAGAGGAGAGGAGGAGGAGAAGAGGGAGGAGAGAGAGTAGAGAAGGTGGGAGAGACTTTCACTCTGTACAGCTATAATGTAACAAATCCTCTCCAAGGAATGGGAGGACACTGCTGCCCTGGAGGTGAGCACAAGCCTTTGAGGGGAAAAAGCATCTTTGAGTGTTACCCTTACAATGTAAGCAGATGGCTTTGGGAGACATGCCTTTAGATCTTTCCAGAGCAGTTCATTAGCTTTAACTTCCAAGACTTGTTTACTATTCAGTCATCCTCTCACCCAGGCTGTTAGTACTCTACTCAGAAAGCCCAGACTGTGCAAAACTGTGGAAATACTCATGGAGAACTGTTTTCCTAACAAACACTGGTTGCAAGGGAGGCTAACACAAGGAATGTAGCTAGGAAAATGCTTAACATTTAGGTCTAGAAAATTATCCAGATTCAGATCAGTCCAGTGGGAATGAAGAGGATGAAGTAGACATGAGAGGCATATTTTATATAAACTTGCAGGACTTTGTGATTGAATAAATATTAACGAGAATGAGAATGATGAGTAGAAGTACAATATGTACTTTCAAGCATGGATGACAGAAATGGTAAGAAAATTAAAACTTTTTTTTTCAATAGAGAGAAATAGGAATGGATTTGAATATACAGTGTTTGAAATGTTGGGAATAGAACTGGAGCAGCAGATCAGAATTCACTCTTGTAAGCACTGTTATACTTAAGGAACTTCTGAGGCAGAAGTATATGGTGTATGTAGTTGGAGAAAAGGATCTAGAAAGGGGCGAAGACCTGTCAATGAAATAGAAGGAATAATAAAATAGAATTTGTCAAGACAGTATAGGGTCATGTGTTCTAAAGAAGACGCCATCCTGAGAATAGCACAGACAATGCTGAGACAGATTACCCAACAAAAGCTGTTTGATTTAGCAATAGGGAGGCCGTCAGTGACAATGTGACACAAGTTTAATTACAGTAACTGAGGCAGAAGCCAAATTACATGGTTAGAAGAAGAGGTGAGTAGAAAAGAAGTGAAAATTAATACATATTACTCCGTTACACAGAGGGACCTCTATCCATTTAGTATAAATGAAACAATTCCTCATTGTGCTGACGTCTTTGGCTTTGCTTCTTTAACCATAGCTTTCTGTCAATGGCTTTACCCTGTTTCCCTCTAAGACCCCAAAATACAAATGCATTTAGCAAGCAAGCGTCTGTATTGAACCAAAACACTAGCACTTTCTTTAAACAGACTTACTGTGTTTTCGGATGAGTACTTCTGGGATTGTGTATAGTCTTCAGGATTTTTTGTTAATTGAATTTATGAATCAAAACAATTACAATGGGTCACACTGCAGGACATAGCAATAGCTCCAGCAAACAAAAATTTACATTTAAAATGAATTAGTTTCAAATATAATTTTACCTGCAAAATATAAATATGCAGATATACACTTTTTAAACTTTTCCTGTGATTGTCACGTTATTCTCTTTAAAATTTCTTGACTTTGTCAAAAATAATTTCAAGAGAATCTTTCAGTAACCTTTAGACATTAGGAAAACTGAAGATTATATATTAGTGTAATTATAAAAGAAACCCCTTATGTTGAAGCAAGGAATTACATCCAGCATGAAATTGAAACTCTAATAGTTGATAAGTGTTAACAGTGCCAGGCTAAAGTATTAAGCAGCCATCTGGCCATCTCTTGGGGAGAGATGAACATTAAAGACTATCCTGGCTCCATGCTTGGTTCTGTTCTTTACATTAATAAGTACTCTGCCATGATTGAGAATATTGAGGATATGTTACACTTTAAGAAAAAAAAACCTAAACAAATGTTATTTCAGATGTCATACTAGAAAAGATTTACAATTAGTGTGTCACGAATATTATTTCCATGAAGAATTTTGACAGTAAATCATAGATAATCTGAGTTTGTACAGAACACATTTTAGCAAGTCATTATGTCATATTACCACTAAAGTGGAAATCTCCCAATTATACATCTATACTGCCTGATGTCCATCAGATAATCTCAAAGTCTTTCACAGTGGATTGTGACCACAATCTGATGCCCGTGGCTAACCCTGGTTTCTATTTAGGCATGGGAGCTCTGTCATTCCCCGATTGCTACCTGGTTAAGAAGTACTAATGGTAAGAGCTTGCACTGACAAAAATTTTATTAACCAGGCTGTATTCTGTGTGTTTTATACCTTTTAATTCATTTACTCTTAAGCATCCCCATGTGGTAGTTGCTATTATTATCCCCATTATTGCAGAAGAGAAACTGAAGTGACTTGTCAAGAAGAACAAATTGGGGAAAGCCTAAATACAATATGAGTGTTTATAGAACGATTGAACTTTGGTTCCTGGATGATACCCCCAGGATTTTTGGGTGCTTTAAAAACATGGTGATTGTTGACTCTGTCTTCTCAAATCAGAGAGTCCGTCAGTATCCACCTGGGTTTTTCTTCCCTTTCCGGTGTCTCAAGACAGTAAGTGAAGGCAGTCCTAGGGATCAGTTGTTTCCCTCTTCTAAAAGCGCTGTCCTTCACTGACGAATGTCCAGTGTCTTGAAACCTAGTGACTTGTATATCTGGTCTGCTTTTTGGTTATTTAAGGCCATAGAGGAAATCCGGTCCCCATCCCTTCATCTTAGTCAGAGGTAGATGACCTTTTGAAAAAACATTTTATTGTAATCTCTATACATACAGCAAAGGTACACCTGTCATAAGCATGCAGTAGAATAAATGTTCATAATCAAAGGATGATAAGACCACCACTCAATATCTAAAATAAAAAGATTGTTGAATTTATCGTTTATTTTTGTGAAGGAGAATTGTATTAGATGCAGTGTCTCTGAGCAGAGCAGATGATGATCTTATATACAAAGTTGGGTGGAAGTGTGGAATTCTGGTATTGACACTTTGTAGAGGCTTAGTTAATGTTAGCTGTAGTGTTCACCCAGGTGAGATTTTTAAATGATGTGTTGTCAGTCAGAGGCGTTCTTATTGCAGAGAATCCATTCCTGACGAACTGCCTCTCAGGAAGGCAGGGTTGTCACTGATTATAAAAGCACCATTCACTGAGGTGAGTTTCTGATCAGTTCAGCAAGTTTCAAACCAGTTCTGGTGACTCCATGAAACCACTGCTATCGGACAATCAGTCTTTGCCTGGGAGAGCGAGAACTTCTTTTTGTCATTGATTACGCTTAAGTAAATAACACTGAAAACAAAACAAAGCATTCAGAACATCACTAGTTCCTCAGAATCTCCACCTTGTGCTCTCAGCTAGTTCCTATCCTCTCTTGAGAGGGGCCATTATTCTGACTTCTAACGACACAGATTAGCTTTGCCTGTTTCTGTACTTTATATAAATGGAATTAGTATATATTTTTTCTTGTCCTAGTTTCTTTCACTGAACATTAGGTTTGTAAGATTCATGCATATATAATATTAACTGAAATATATATATGAACGTATACACACCTTTGTGTTGGGTATATACTAAGGAGTGGGATTGCCAAATCATAGTATATGCATATATTCTGCTCTAGTAGATGTTGCTAAACCATTCTGTAACGTGGCTGTGCAAATTCATGCTCCCCTCAGCAGTCATGAGAGTTTCAGTGGCTTCTCATCTTCACCAACACATGCTACTACCTGATACATATGGTCGTATCACAGTGTAACTTTAATTTTCTTTCCCCTGTTGATTAATGAGGTTGAACAGCTTTTCCTGGTGATTAGTCTTCTAGCTCTGTCCATTTCTTGGATCCCAGAGCCTTGGAAACTAGGTTTACACCCTCTAAACAGGAGATGTGAGAATTATTCTCCAGAGAGTCTAACAGAAAACATTTAAAGATACTGAAATTAGTGGTATCCCCCAATATAATCCAGGCATATTCTACAAAGAAGTCATATTTGACAAATCTGTCCATGTATACAAAGCTTCCACTCAGCCTTCTAAAGTACAACTCTTAATTATGAGTAGGTAGCCAAAAGTCACTGAACATTTTAGAAAATTACCTAACATGAAATAGAGACCTAAACCCTCAAATAATAATTTGAAAGAAACAGTAACTTATCAAATAAAAGCATTTATTGTCATAATAATATAGATGCTAAATACTGGTATACCCACAATTATGCTATAATTCGGTTGGGAGGATGTGTGGGTTGGTTGCATATATGCAGTGGGCGTATTATTGAGTTTATGTGGTGTACGCAAGTGTGTAGTGGTTGTGGGGGACATTATGAAAATGATCTAAGTTTTCGTGTTCCATTGTTAAAAGCAAATACACAACGCTTAAAACTGAAAAATAAAAAACAAGGAATCTTGATATCTGATTGAATGATAAGGATGATAAGATAGAAACAGCAAATAGTTGAAAGTAGCTGCCTCTGGGAGGATAAAATAGCATAGGGTAGGAAGAGCTGCTTTTTGGTAAGAGTCTTTGTAAAATTGTGTAACCCCTAAAACTGTGCATGGATTAATATGAGAAAAATAAACCAAATTGAAAACCTCCTTCTTTTTAAATGCTGAATAAGATTCCACTAGTGTGAGGGAAAGAAAGGAGACTAAAAAAAGTAGAACAGTAATTTCTAGGGGTTGGGGAGAGGGGGTCATGGGGAGTCACTGTTTAATGGGTACAGAGTATTAGTTTTGCAAGATGACAAAAATTCTGGAGATGTATGGTGGTGAGTTCCTCGGGAGGGAGATAAGATAAACTTGTGGAGACACTTGGCCACATTTAACCAGTGGTGCTCCAGTAGATGTTACAGGTGCTTAGCCCAGAAAAAAAACATCCAAATTCTTAATACCAGGAAGTAGTAGAAGGAAATTGCATTATTTTAAAATAAAAAGCAAACAAATAATTCAGCGTCCTTATACTAATGGATTTCTGAAATGAAGGATACATCAATTCTATAAAAAGGTAACAAAATAATAATACCTCCTACATTGGATTATTCATTCTCTGAACAAATATTTATTGGGTATTTACTATGTGCCAGATGATACAACAATGATGAAGGCACATTTCTTTACCGTAAATTGTTTGATCTAGTGGAGAAAATAGAAAAGCACGTCAACAATTGCTCTACAGTACAGGGAGTGCCACACACAGAGGAGAGCTTGGGAACATGTGAGCACACACATGCACATAAACAAACCTCAGGGAGATGTGAGCACTTCCCCAGGAGCAGACGTTTGAGCAAGTCCTGAAGATATATATATTTGTTGTTGTTGTTGGTTTTCTCATTTATTTGGAACAGTTGCTATGAGAAAGGAAAAGCCAAATGTATGAAGAACTTCAGTCAGTAGCTGAAGGCACAAACTCAGTAATAGGAACAAGTCATTTCTCAAGTCAGTCCCTAAAAATGGTCTGTACCTTGGACAAATCCAGTGAACTTCAAAAGATACTGATGCCTGTAACTCACAACCACAGAACCTGATTTAACTGGTCTGGTGTGTGACCTGGGCATATCATATGATCCAGCAATCCTACCTCTGTATAGGATTTCAAAGAAAATGAAAACAGAATATTGAAGAGATCTGCATTCCCATGTTCAGTGCAGCGTTACTCACAATAGCCAAGATATGAAAACAACCTAGGTGTCTATCAGTGGATGAATGGATAAAGAAGATGTTGTGTATATATGCACAGTGGAATATTATTCAGCCATGAGAAAGAAGAAAATCCTGCCATTTGTGACAACTTGAGTAGAACTTGAAAGCATGTGCTAAGTGAAATAAGCCAACTAGAGAAAAACAAATACTGTGTAGTATCATCAATTTATGTGTATAAACTAAAAGAGCCAAACTCCTAGAGACAGAGAATAAAATGGTGGTTATCAGGGGCTGGGGCTGGGGCTGTGGCTGGGGGGTGGGATTTGGGAGATGTTGGTCAAAAGGTACAAACTTGCAATTAGAAGATGAATAAATCCTGGAGGTCTAATGCACAGCATGTGATTATTGTTAACAATATTGCATTATATACTTCAGAGTTGCTAAGAGACTAGATCTTCAATGTTCTCACCATAAAAAAGAAATGATAATCATGTGACACAACTGAGGTATTAGCTAACACTTGGGTGGTAACCATATTGCAATACATGAATTTATCAACTCAACACCTGTACACCTTAAACTTATACAATGTTATATGTCAGTTATATCTTAATATTTAAACAAAGATTTCTGAAATATATATATATATATATATATATATATATATATATATATATATATATATATATATATATTTCCCTAGGGAATTCAAATGTGCAGCCAATGTTAAGAACCAAAGATGTTGCTATTTTGAAAGATAATTTCGTAGTGGGAGAATATCTCAAGGAAAAATGACTACCCCATAAAATGCGTTATAGCAGAACTCCAGGACCACCACATGTACATATAATACATGTAATATTTTCATAAGATACAATGGAAATAGTGTCCCTTGCAGTCGTTAAGGCAGGAGTACTGAGGACTAGAAATTTAATTTTCTTAAAATGTTGTTTAGTTTTTAAAATTCAAAATAGTAAAATCTCAAAATGATCACACCAGATTTTGGCTTAATGTACACATCTCTGGAATAGTTTCAGGAATATGGCCATTTTCAAACATCCTGTTCGTATGATGAATGTTGATGTCACATTTGAGGGTTTGTCTCTTTGTGGGATCTCACTGTCTTATCTAGAACATACAGTTCCCTTCAAACTAGTATTTCATTCTCACCAGAACATTGGCTCTTAAAATGTCTACTTATCTTGGGCACTTACTGAGTGTGAGACTCTTCACCACAATTCACCATATTTTTCACTGTAATTTACTTCATTTCAGTAAAATCTTATTTCTTGGTTGGGTAAAAGACAAATTTCAAATATTTCTTAAAATAGTTGACAGTCCTTTTTAATGTTTTTCTGTCAATAATTATTTCTTGGTTTGACAATTAACGATTGTGAAAAATTCATATGTAAATGATGAGTACATAAAACAATGTAAACAATGCATTGATGCACCAACCTCTAAAATTAGGCAGATGTTAATGTTTTCAATGTTTTCTTTATAGTTTTCTTCTTTAATTCCTTTTTTAGAAATAAGTCATTATAGATGCAGCTAAAGTCTCTTTTCCCATCGGTTTCCCTCCTTCCATTCCCCAAAGTTTTTTTCATTCCAATATGTATTTTTGTTTTATACTACATGAATGTAATCATAAAACAGATATATGATTTCAAGTGGTATACACAATTTTGCACCTGGGTTCCTACCATCACCACCAAATGTTATGATATATACGTGTTGATACATGTAGAACTGGTTCAGTTATTTTAATTGCCTTATAATAATCTATTGGATGAATAAAGTACAGTTTTTCCTATTCTCCTGAAGAACAGTTCATTTTTTAAAATATTTTTTACAATTATAAACAGTGCTTCTATGAACATTCATATACATATTTCTATCCTATTTCAGCTATTCTACTCAATGCTTGGTGGTATCACACTTTGGCTTTAACTTATGCTCCTAATGAGTGGTCCTTTATGTGCTTACTGACCATTCAGATAGTATCTTTTGTGAAGCGACTGTTCATGTCTTTTAACTGTTTATTATTATTATTGTTACTGGACTGCTTCTTTTCTTATTCATTTGTAGGAGTTCTCTAAATCTAAATATAAACCCTTGTCAGGTAGGAGTATTTGGAATATTTTCACCCTCTTGATAATGTTTCTGGTGAACAGAATTTCTTAATATTTATGAGGTTCAGTTTATCAATCTTTTTATGGTTTGTGCTTTCTGTCTCCTGTTTGAGACATCTTTCTCTTCCCTAAAGTCATGCACATATTCTCTATTTTTTCTTTAAATGTTTAATGTCTTTTCCCTCCACATGTAAGCTGTGGAATTTATTATTATTTTGTTTTTGGTATGGTGTAAGGTAAGAGTCAAGATTGATTTTTTTTTTTTCCATTCAGATATCCACTTGACTCAGTTCCTTTTATTGAAAAGACCATCTCTTCACCAAGTGTTTGCAATGGTAACATTGTTATAAATCAGGGGATAACATATGTGTACATCTCTTTCTGAACTCTATTCTGTTCCATCGATCTGTTTCTCCTTAGATACTACATTATGTGTATGCCTTGATCTCAGGTAGTAAAATTCCTTAACTTTGTTCTTCATAATGATCTTGTCTAATAAATTTCTAGATCCCATGCATTGTCATATAAGTTTGTGTGTGCATGTGTATCTGTGTGTTTTCATCTGCTGAAAACTTTGAATCATATATAATTATATAACATTATATATAAATAAAATATTTTATTAAAAATATAAATAAAATATTATATAGCATAGACGGTAAATATTATATATATATTTACTAGTAACTTTGAACAGATGCTGTTGAAGTTGTTTCCTGTTTCTTTGAACTGTGTTGTATTTTTCTGTACAAAAACATTTGGTCATCCTATGGGCGAGTTGTTGTGACAACCTATGTGACTTACTTAGTTCCTGTGTTCATTGTCTTCTTCCTTCTATTGTTATAGTATAGGGCACTTTCTTTACAATACATGGTGCTTTTTATTATGTTTCTTTCTCTTCTGATTTTTTGTATTATTTGTTGGAGAACTTTCTTTACATTTAACCTCTTTTCATCCCTTCACCAATAAATTTCCAAGAAATATCGTATCTTCCAAGCTGTCACTTTCTATCCCAGAAGTATGTTGCCTTCCTGGGACTGTCATATCATATCTTGTGCACTTTCCAAGACAGTTCCCTCAGGTCCTTGGCATCCAAGGTACCATCTACCAGGTCTTGTAAATGATTTCAGTATTTTTTCTCATCGTCAGTCTTTTCCTTCTGGGAGTGAAGCCTAATTGATATTATCTGTGGTCCACTGCTGCAATAATCTGCTACACTTTCCTTCTTTTTGCCTAATCAGAATGCTAAAATACATCCTTCATTTTTAAACAACTCACTCCAAAATAAACTGACACATAGCATATCTATATAGATGTCTTGTTTCACAATGACCTATTGCATACTCCTCTCCCCAGGGATCAGCATAGGTTTATCTATTATTAAGGACTCCTGTGTAAATTAGGTCACTATGTCATTCTTTGGATTGATGGAGTTCATATATCAGAATGCATAGGATGACTCCAGGAGCTTTAAAATTACAGATCTGCCTCTAGTTTCTGGTCTGAGATGGGGCCCAGTAATCGACCTTTGTAAGAAGCCACAATTCTGAAACAGGTGGAAGAAAAGCAATGTTTCTTGACCCCTCTCATATATTATGTGATGAGATCCTATAAGCCAGTGTCTCCTCGGTGATAATCAGAACACGTTATAGTCTATGAAATATCTTCAGGGATGTGAAGCCAACCCCTGACTTAAGAGAGGGACGTATAAAAATAATTCTTTAGGCTCAAAATTATCTGTGTAAAAATACAGAATTTCTGCCAGCTAAGTGCTCTCTGATCTCATTCCCAGAAATACTCCACGCTGAGAGTCTATTTTCTAAGGACTGGTTTAAAAGAGATAACGTATGATTCGACAGGTTGGGCGCCATGTTCTCAATTATCTGATTTTTCAAAGTTAACAATAGTGTGGAATTATATGATGTCTCATTTGTAATTGGTATCTGAAAAAAAAAATCTCACATATCTTAAATTGCACATATCTTTTGTAGAAGTCCAACAAGAAGTTATGACTTACGAGAATCAGAAAAGGATTTGTATCTGGGGATTTGAATATCTTAGCTTAAAGGTGCAAGTTGCGCTATGATCATAAAATGTATTACTCTTCCTTTACTTTAAAAACATACTATTGTTTTTTAAAAAAATCCTCTTAAGCTAATCAGTTTTTTTTTTAACATCTTTATTGGAGTATAATTGCTTTACAATGGTGTGTTAGTTTCTGCTTTATAACAAAGTGAATCAGCTATACATATACATATATCCCCATATCTCCTCCCTCTTGCGTCTCCCTCCCACCCTCCCTAACCCACCCCTCTAGGTGGTCACAAAGCACCGAGCTGATCTCCCTGTGCTATGCGGCTGCTTCCCACTAGCTATCTATTTTACATTTGGTAGTGTATATGTGTCCATGCCACTCTCTCACTTCATCCCAGCTTACCCTTCCCCCTCCCCATGTCCTCAAGTCCATTCTCTATGTCTCCATCTTTATTCCCCGACCTGCCCCTAGGTTCTTCATGACCATTTTTTGTTTTGTTTTTTAGATTCCATATATATGTGTTAGCATATGGTATTTGTTTTTCTCTTTCTGACTTACTTCACTCTGTATGACAGACTCTAGGTCCATCCACCTCACTACAAATATCTCAATTTCATTTCTTTTTATGGCTGAGAAATATTCCACTGTATATATGTGTCACATCTTTTTTTTTTTTTTTAATTTGTCACATCTTCTTTATCCATTCATCTGTCGATGGAAACTTAGGTTGCTTCCATGTCCTAGCTATTGTAAATAGAGCTGTAATGAACAAGCTAATCAGTTTTATGGTAGAAATTAATTTTTGCACTCAAGAATGGAGTAATTTGCCTAAATTATACAACCTTTTAAAGGTAATTTATCATTTATACATAATAATTGTTTTCACAGAGAAATATGGCTATTTATAGGTGCTATTTTACATCAAGGGAAAGTGTAGCTGAAATTTAACGTTAAAAAGACTTTAAAAATTACTTGCCTATTAATTTTGTTCACCTAATTTTAAATACTATATATGTTCATTTATAAAGTGACAACAGATATAAGTTAATACCACATTTTCTAATTGGACTGTCCCAAAAATGTTATGATATAATTTCTTGTGGATCTAGATAAAATTGTTTTTTCACTTTTACAAATGTATTTAAAATCCCATATGCAACACATTTCAAAGAACATTATTTCTATTCCCACACCTTATGAAACTATTTTAAAGTCTTCACACATAACTTTGACATTGATACCTTTAAAATGACTAGAGTCACTTTTGAACTCATCCAACAATTTCTAAGAACCTACTGCTGGTATTTCTGGCTGCCTAAATTGTTTAAATTCAGCACTTTTTGAATCAGCCTAGGATGCTAATCATTGGAAATTTTATACCAACCCAATTACTGATTCACATAACTTTAGGGTAGCTTGGGTTTTGTTTTTAACATTGTTTCCTGCGGGTATGTATTAATACCTCCAGAACATACTACTTCATATGTGGCTTTAGAAAGTATCTTTAAAAGGAGTTTTAAAAATAATGATATCCATCACTTGCAATGTGAAGTTACACCTCTTCAAATTACTACATCCGTGATAAACCTCGCTCTCTCACTCTTTCACTTAATCCACCAGACACTCTTTCACTTAATCCACCAGATGTCCTCAGTAAACATTCAAAATGCATCAAGGTCATTGCCAGCTAAGATATCATTCTCAAACAGCACATTAAAGTAAAGAAATGGGAAGAATTCTCCTACAGTGAGAGACTGTGTAAGGACTTAAATATAAAGCAATTTCTTTCTCAGAGATGATTTTGGAAATGAAGCTTCCTAGTCAAGTAATCTACACTTATTATTTTTACCATAGTTCATTTCTTCTTGAGAAATATTTATAATACAGCATCAAACATAGTTCAGTATTTTAAGCTTCCTTAAATTAAAAAATGAGAATTTAGGGTCTTTCCTTAGTTTAGAAATTAATATTATGCCTTTTGAAAAGAAATAAGGATTTTTTTTTATCATCAGTTTTTCGATATAACGTATGAGAGTTCCTTTAGCAATTTTTACCGCTGCCCCTCTAGAAGTGGGTAAGTAGTACAGAAGGGGGCCTCTTGATGTCAGCCTATAGAGGGACCACAACTCATAAGGGTTCAGAAATACCCCCACTCTGGTTCTACCTTGATCCATCCCCAAAAGAAATAGCTTATATTTTAGATTTTTTTGTAATGTCAGTATCCAGCTTGAACACTCAAATATTTGGTTGTCTTTTTCTGTTCTTACCTGTAATTTTTTACTATTAAGTGAAGAACTTTGACTTTTTTCCCCAAGTATTTCAATGACTCTTCTTTCCCAAAGCAGAATAATGATCATCTTGACCTTTGTTCTTAATTAAAATATCAAATTGAATCAATAAAATTTTCATTAAGAACAGCAAAGTTTTTCAGAGTGCTCAACTTAGATAATGAAACATGACTTTGCTTTTCCATGTATGTAAAGCTATCTAAAAGAAGTTGGCATGAAAACTATACAGATTAGTGTTGAGTCCTTTAAAAGCACACTAAAAGGATATTAGTACATTACCTGAAATTCCATAGAGGAATACTATTATCATATCTGCTTCATGAAGAAAAGCTCTTCGTTCCATATATCACTTTTTAAAATTGAAATATAGTTGGTTTACAATATTGTGTTTCAGGTGTACAGCATAGTGATTCAGTACCTTTGCAGATTATATTCCATTATAAATTATTATGAGATAATAGGTCTAAATATAAAATTAATAACTACCTATCATAGAACTTTAAAAATTATAATGTATTGTAATCATAAAGATATTAAAATGATTCATAATACTACTATTTTTAAACATTTAATATTTTGGCATACTTTTTATTTATTTTTAAACTTTATATTGGAGTATATTTTATTTACAGCATTGTGTTAGTTTCAGGTGTACGGCAAAGTGATTTAGTTATATATATGTGTGTGTGTGTGTATATATATATGTGTGTGTGTGTGTGTATATATATACACACACACATATACACATAATTTCTTTTTCAGATTCTTTTCCCATACATGTTATTACAGAGTATTGAGTAGAGTTCCTTGTGCTATACAATAGGTCCTTGAATGATTACCTATTTTATATGTAGTAGTGTGTGTATGTTAATCCCAGCCTCCTAATTTATCCCTCCCCCATCTTTCCCCTTTGGTAACCATAAGTGTGTTTTCTAGGTCTGTGAATCTGTTTCTATTTTGTAAATAAGTTCATTTGTATCATTTTTTTAGATTCCACATATAAATGATATATTTGTCTTTCTTTGTCTGACTTACTTCACTTAGTATGATAATCTCTAGATCCATCCATGTTGCTGCAAGTGGCATTATATCATTCTTTTTTATTGCTGAGTAATATTGCATTGTATATATGTACCATATCTTCTTTATCCATTCCTCTGTAGATGTACATTTAGGTTGTTTCCATGTCTTGGTTGTTGTAAATAGTGCAGCAATGAACACTAGGGTGCATTCTATGTCTTTGAAGTATGGTTTTCTCTGGATGTATGCCCAGGAGTAGGATTGCTGGATCATATGGTAGTTCTATTTTTAGTTTTTTAAAGGAATCCCCATACTGTTCTCCATAGTGGCTGTACCTATTTACATTCCCACCAACAGTGTAGGAAAGTTCCTTTTTCTCCACACCCTCTCCAACAGTTGTTTGTAGACTTATTGATGATGGCCATTCTGACCTGTGTGAGGGTAATACCTCATTGTAGTTTTGATTGTAGCATTTGTCTAATAATTAGTGATGTTGAGCATCATTTTATGTGTGTGTTGGCCATCTGTATGTCTTCTTTGAAGAAATGTCTATTTAGGTCTTCTGCCCATTTTTCAATTTTGCATTTTTAATAAGCAAAATACAACTTTGGAGGACAATTCTAGTGCCAAATCTCCCTCCCTGAGGGGTCAGCTAAGTTTGTAGCTACCCAACCCTGCTTCCCTCTCCTCTCTTCTACAGGTATTGACCACAAACACCCCTAATAAAAATCCTATATGTTCAATTTTCTCTCAAAGTCTGCTTTGTGGAGAACTCAACTTGCAAAAAATATTTGAGACATAAGATTATATACAGTTTGTGAGAGAAATAATTCATTCAGAGTGTTAACTCACATGATTTATATAAAGCAGTATAATGGTATTTAAATAAATCTAGATTATCTAAATGTAAAAACTATAACTCACTTATGATGAGAGACTGTGCTAGTATGTGTGCATATGTGTGATGCAGTAGAAATAAATATTTAGGTCTGTGGCAGACAAAGTGAATTTTAAAAGAAATGTTAAAGTTTCTCCTTCTTCTTTACTAACCAAAATGACACTAGGTTCAGAGCAACATTTTTTCTTATCCCAGGCAAAATACTTATTTTTCTAGCTTGTCTTTGCCATATAACGTATTTCAGGTTTGTGAGATAGAAACGGCATCCTGCTTCATGTCCTGGGAAATGGAAAAATGGGAATGGGAAGATAGGTTTGGCACTTCCCTTTCTATCATTCTTTCCACCTGAAACCTGGATGTACAATCTGGAGCTGAAGCATCCATGCATGTGCTATGAGGAGAGGGGAAAGGGGACAAGGTTAGAGGATCCCGAGATGTTGGTCCTTACATCACTGAGCTGCTGAACAAGCCTCAGCAGCCATCTCTTCCCAGACTACCTGATATGTGTGGACAATAAACCCCTTTACTTAAAACAAAGAGGCCTTGAATTAAATTTGTTTGTTTATTTAGAATAAACTTCCCTATTTAATTAAATATATAGATATACCAGGAAAATTCCATGTCACTGGAAATTCTATTGGAAGAATGTCAGATCTTCCAGAAAGTGTGTGCCATCTGAGAAAGCCAAAGTTTCTTTTATTTTTTATGTTATTCTTTTTTTTTTAACATCTTTATTGGAGTATAAGTGCTTTACAATGGTGTGTTAGTTTCTGCTTTATAACAAAGTGAATCAGCTATACATATACATATATCCCCATATCTCTTCCCTCTTGACTCTTTAGGAAGATATGAAAACCATGTTTTGTCATGAAATTTAAAAAATCAATAAATCCCTTTGGCTCTGTTTAATGTATTCAGAACGTATTAAAGCCTCACATTTTACATAAAGGATGAAGAGAGGAAAATTAGTCTTTTATGTTCTGGTGGGTGATTGGGAATAAAAGAGAGTGAGGAAGAGCAAGGATGTCAGAGGCCAAAGCTCTCATCCCTCCTCATCCTCTGCCTCGTCTACACATCAGGCTGGGTGCTGTAGAGGTGTCTCCAAATTTAACTGAGGGAACACAGTGTCAGGAAGCTGTAGGTTCTTAGGAAATATCTACCCTTCAGTTCAACCATGTTAAAATTCCCTGTCAATAGGGACATGAACAAGGCAGCGGAGAGTGAGTAACTAGATGAGCCTGAGGCTGTGGCCCTGGTTCCTCAAAGCTTGTTTGGCATATTGGGAAGAATGGAATTGAATATCTGGCCTGGGATCCCTTTCTAGGCTTTAGGAGTTGAGGTAAGGATGCTCCGGGGAAAGAAAGCAAGCAGGCACCTGGTCTAATCTTCTTCTAAACATACTAATAATACACCTGCTAGAAAATAGACCAATATTTATCAGGAGTAGAATTTTACCTATTGTATTCTCTTAGCAGGCGTTCCCTGGTTTAGGATTACTTAAGGTAAACAAATCTAGTATCTATGGATTTATGAAATATGACTCCAAACAGTGTCATGTAAGCTATGCAAATATCCGAGTGTAAAATGGAGATGTTTGGTAACCTGTGGTGCTCCTTATTATGAGTGGTAGCCCCGTGCACCTTATTAAAGACCTCATGCGTTATTCCGGGCCATGGAGAATGATGTGTGAAGAAGGGACCTGGGACCAGGTGTGTCCAGACCTCTCCCTTCTTCATCTGGTCCTGACTGCTTGTATTCTTGACATTATTAGCAAAGCTTGACAGTGGATAAGATATCTGACTTTTGTGTTAGTTGGATCTGACAACCCAATCTTTGAGTTAGCTCACATGTATAGGGCCCTAAATTGCCCTTCGGATATACAAAGTATATGCAAAGGTGCTAAGAGGGCCAGGAGACTATTAAAGACCTTACTCTGGAAAAAATGCTGCAGTACTCAGGGAAAATATGTTTGGTCCAATCTTGGCGACGTTAGTGTGATCCAATAATTTCAGTAGAATACAAGCTTTGTGAGAATGGAGAATTTTTTTTTCTCTCTTTGGCTCACTCTATTTCTAATATATTTACTGAGCACATAGTAGGTTCCCAATAAATATATTAAGTAAATGTATGAATAAACAAATACATACTTAATAATTTAAATGGCCTTTTCAGGTACTTCGGCCTCTGCTTGGATGTCTCGGGTATGTGCTCAGTGTTTTAACTCTTGTGGTCCTCTCTAGATAACTTCAATGTATATATAGTAAGAGCTTATGTAACCATGTGACAAAGTGGGGGTGAGGAGGTCACTGAATTAATGTTGGAGTCGTCCGGATCTCCTGAGCTCTCTGCTGCAGTTAAAGTAGGAGTGATCTCAAATGTCAATGTCCTGCCATCAGATGTTGAGAGCTATAGTCCTACCTATTTGCCTCCTTCCATAATGTCCACGAATAAATTGCCTTCTTTGTTCACAATCCATGCAGGCCCATACTTATCCACTGGCCCTCACAACTTTCCCTCTCCCCTCACATGGACATGTTGGAACTTCTAGTTTCCTTGTACACATCACAAAAGACCAAGAGCACTGCCTTGCAGTAATTATATTTGCCTTTTAAAGACTTCCTTTTTGCCATTTCTCCCATGCCTATTGCACATGGCGCTATCACTAAAGCTGGAAATATACAGGGAGTGGATGGGGGAGGGCTGTCTGCAGACCTCTGATGCTTCTCTCAAAGAAACACACCATTAATTAGATGTGTCTAGGTTTTATTCTGGTTAATTTGATTTCAACTTGGAAATCCCAATCTATAATTCCTGTTTTTCCTGCATTACTCTTCTTCTGTGAGCCCTGCAAGAGGGAAGAAGGTAGATTTTGGCATTTTGTTTCCTTTGTCTCATATCCTGCTAGTGTCCTAGAAGATAGGCCTCCTGGATCAGCTACCACATGAGTCATGGTAATCTTTCAGCAGAATGGAATAAAAACCATAATCTGAATTCTCCAGGCTTGAATATAATATTTTTAATATTAAAGTCATTTAGAGACTTATTTCTCTATAAGTAGTTTTGGCATTGATAACCATTGCCAAACTAAACCTGTGAGGAAATTCAGCCTCAGGACTCAAAGCTGACCAATGACCTTTTTGTTCTAGCTGGTCCCTGTCTGTTCCTTTTTAAATAATACACTATCTGATTAGGACTTGCCCTTGGAAGGCTGTAAGGGAACATGTTTTCAGGGCAAAACAAAATCAGTGTTTTAATACTTGCAATTTATGGTCTCTGTTACCCAGAGTCAAAAAGGCCCTCCCACCTCCTCTCGTTTCCTTTCCACTTTCCTCCGCAAATCCACAGCCTTCCTTACACGGCAGCAGCAAATGGTGCTTGCCTCCCATTATAGATTGGAATTCAAAGATATCAAAGATGCAAAAAAAAAAAAAAAAAAAAAAAAGCTGATGGAAAGAGAAGCTAAGGAAATTGAAGTGGTGGATGAAGACGTGGAGAAAATGTTGTTTGAGGGATCTGAGGTCGATGAGTGTGTGTTCCTCTCTAGTTGGTGCAGTAGCTCAGGTAGGAGGCTCCAAGTCCAGGGAAATGGATTCTCTGTCTAGACAAGAGCGCCACTGAACTACACACTTAACAAGAGAGCTCCGCCCCCGCCATCTTTGATTACGGCAGATACTTGAGCCATCCTCACAGTGAACAACACAAGGACACAGATAGCTGACAGTGAAGATTGGTGAGTGATCAGAGTTGATTAATAGAGCGGGGTGAAATCTAATGTTTGAAGGGAGAGGAAATCAGGTTAGTTAGTAGAAACAGAATGTAGGAAGGCAGTGAGTTCAGGAGAGTGGGTACAAGTTGATCAGTAAGGCATTGGGGGAGAAATTGAGAAAATAAGGAGAGGAAAACTGTAAGTGTTTATATTCTGATGGCTATAAAATGAGGAAAGAGAGGGAAGAGTGGGAGTTTAATCAAGTAGTTAAGAGCTTTATACATATAGCATTAGAAAGAGAAAGCATGTGCAAATGAATTAATCAGCACTGTACTTACAGATAGAGTCATGCAGGGACTGGTTAGGCCCATCCTGGGAAATGTCCAGGGAAAATTTGGGAGGGTTTGTGCTGCAGAGAAAGAGCAAAGTCTGGATGTAACATATCTGAGTTTTATCAGCCTTACCACTGAGAAAGATACTTGTGTGAGAGATTCTACACAACTGCAGGGGAAACCTTTGGTGGCTACCTAATAGTATGTATAGAAAACCAAGGATCAGCACAATTTAGAGAAATTAACAGCATGAAATAGAAAGACCAAATATAGACAATCAGAACAAATGACACGGAAGAGAACAGATAATTTAGGGAACAAAGGAAAGAAATTTTAATTAGTGTCCTCGGAGGGATTATAGAGGACGCTGATTCTTTTTTTTTTTAATTTTGTTTATTTTTGGCTGTGTTGGGTCTTCGTTGCTGCGTGCGGGCTTTCTCTAATCGTGGCGACCGGCGTCTACTCTTCATTGCGGTGCGCGGCCTTTTCATTGCAGTGGCTTCTCTTGTTGCAGAGCATGGGCTCAAGGCGCGTGGGCTTCAGTAGTGGCAGCACACGAGCTCAATAGTTGTGGCATGCGGGCTTAGTTGCTCCACGGCATGTGGGATCTTCCCAGACCAGGGCTCGAGCCCACGTCCCCTGCATTGGCAGGTGGATTCTTAACCACTGGGTCACCAGGGAAGTCCCGAGGATACTGATTCTGAAAAGAAGACCAGGCTTCTAAAAAAAGAAACAAGCAGAGAAGAACAAAAAGTTTGGGGAATATTAAAAATAGATTGAAAAGTTAAAAAAAATTAAAGGGCTAGTTATTAAAAGTTAAATGACTATAATAGAAGTAATAGAATAGACTATAAAAGACCAAATAATTAACCTGATAGGTAGAGTCAAAAAATGCCCCAGACATTCCTAAAGAAAACAAAACCTTTCCACAGCTTCCTAAAGAGAGTTACAAATGGAAATAGATCAAACGGTAGGAGCAGGAAAAAAAATCAAAGACGTAAGAAAAGAATCTTTTCTTGCTTTGAAGAAAGGCATAATTTTTCATAGTTAAAGGAGCTCTGTGGATTGAGCCACATAACTGAGAAAAGACTAGCGCTTATACAGACGCTGCAAAAAGTGTTACAACCCCAAGGGTACAGAAGGGCATCTAGAATTTTTCTTTGTTAAAAGGATAAAAAATAGGTAGACTTCAGACAGCTCATGTTTAATAATGAATACAAGCAGAAACTGAAGTATATTTTCAAAGTCCTAAAAAAGGTGGGAGAGAACCTAGAATTTATTATCTGAGAAAATTATCATTAATATATGAAGGAAAATAAGTATATTTTTAGATGTCTAAGGATGCTGACATTATACCTACCATGTTTAGAACTTCTCTTAAAGATTTGCTCAAGTAGGTACTACTATATGTCAAAAGGTAAGTCCAAAAATGGAGATAACATGATGGTTAAGAAGCAGTGGTTAGAAAAGAGAGAATGATTATTAAAGGAACTTACAGTTATGTCTAAAGAGCTGTAACTTTAGGAAGACACAAATTTCCAAAACAAAAGTGGTCATGTTAACTGTGAAGGCTGATCTCTTTAATCTGTGATCATCAGAAAGTTACGTAGCTCTGGATGTGAAAGGTAGGTGATTTCAGTAGGTCTTCCAGGCCTCTAGGTAGAGAATGTGATATAAACAAAGCATAGAGACAGGAAAGAAAAAGTGGGTTTGGGGAGTAGCAAATGGATCAGTTACACCGAGTCACTGTAGGACAAGAGTTGGAGATTAGAATGGAAATATTGATAAGAATTAGAGGATTCTTGATATTGAAATTAAAGTGAACAAATGGAATGTTGATTATTTTTAACACCTTTTTGTAGTAGAACAAAGCAACAACAAAATAAAAATAATCTCAGAGTTTTGCCAAGGACCAGTCTTCGTGCCTTTTGTTTTCTGGTCGGAAGAGAATACAATTACAATGATGCTAATTAGTACTCTCCTTCTATATTCCATATTTTTATTCTTACATGTAATTATTTTATCTTTGTGGTGGTCTAGCTGTAGTCTGAAAGTCACTCATATGAGTAAGATAGGTAGATAGTGGAATTTTCTATACCTCCATATAATAATTCAAATAATGCTATAGCTTATTGTGAACACCCTAATAATTAATGTTATGTTGTTTTTATTAATTTAAAATATAACAGCAGGTGTACAAATACAAGAGAGAGTTTTAATATGCTTCAGCTGATTTGATGGGCAAAATTTGGTCTTATCTATATGAAGAATATGTGTATGGAACACTGCTAAATAATAACATTACTCTGAGTAGCGTTGTTTTACCATGTATTATCACGCCGATAGAAAGTCATGAGTGGAATCTTCCTAAGGATGTCTTTAAGAATGCATGCATGTTAGTTGTTACCCTATAGTGATGGGTTTCATTAAATTACACTGGTAGTAGCAACCTCACTTTGGTTGGTTGTGTGTCCACTTATAAATAGTCTACCAAAATTATCACCATAAGTGACATTACAAAGAACACTACAAAAAATTGTTTGCAAGTTTAAAAATCTACAATAAAGAGAACAAAACTTTTGTATGAAATTCCTTGCCACGTTTCAGTTTTTGTTTAAAAAACTGAAAGAAGGGAAGGAAGGAGGGTTAAAAGGAAGAAACCCTGAAAAAAAATTGTTTTTTAATTTATTCTGTCATTAAAGTCAAACATTTCTTCAAATTATAGATTTTCTTCATTAACCTTAAATGGCAAGGACTCAAAATAGTTAAGGTAGATAGTTATTTTTCTTAAAGGAAAAACAGGTTATTTTCTCTCATGGAGCTTACTCTCTGCATCACCTCGGGGCCTCTGAGAAGCAGATACCAAGGTGGGTCTAGATATGCAAGTGATTTACAGGGGAAATGCATGTAAGGGATAAAGAGGGTAGGGAGTGGAGGGAGGTGTGGAGATCCCTCAGATGGCTGTGTCCCTGATGCCTGACCCTGGACACCCATGACAGAAAAGGGGAGGAAGGAGGACTGGGGAGGAAAGGCTTCCTACTTCAGTGGAGCCTGAGAAAGTCTTGCTCAGGACTTTCAGAGTCTTTGAATACTGGTTGCCTATTGGAGGAGTCCTGGATTCAGGTAGAAACAGACCGGCTCTATACCAGTGTTCTGCCCAGTCAGTGGCCAGGAGCTGTCCAGTGGACGCGTGGCCTTGATGAAAGTTAGGGTGTGGCCGCTGGAGGCTGTCACGTCAGCAGGTAGCTGCCTTGCAACAGGTTCTCTGAGCCACACAACTCCTTATTTTCTCACCTGTCGTTTTCCTTTCTTACTTTCTCTTATTTGGGGGAAGCACCAGCCAATAAGAAACGTTGTTTTCTGTTTGTATTTATTTGGCTGAATATTTACAACCTCTTCCCTCTTCTGGTCCATTGCTGATTTATTTCATAATATACTAGAGCAGCCGGCCAAAAAAAGGAGTTTAATGGAAGTGATGTTTTAGACTTCTGACTCACTTAACTCTGGCAATTTGGTGGCTACTTTAAGGCCATTAGAAAAATGTGATTGATGAACAATTTTCTAACCTTTGTTTCCCATACCTAGACAGAAATGCTTTTTCCTAACATGTGAATTTATTAGCACACATATGTGGGAAGCAAATGGGGACTGACAGTGGTTGAGTTTCCTTAGCCCACACAGTTACAGAAAAGCTGTTGAATACAATCTCAGCCATAAAGTTGAAGTAATTATTTTACCTCTGTTAAGTCTAAATTCTCTCAATTAGTAACACATGATACAGTTTGATAGACGATTGTAATGGGTTATATAACTGACAAAGTAAACTTTATTAAGGACTATAAAAGAATGTCTCTTTGGTAGCATAGCTGCAGGTTGTTATAGAGGCTTCAATTTTATGTAAGAGAAATGATGCATTATAAAAGGATTTCTTACAGGAGAGTTCTCAACCGAGGACAATGAAAAATCTTGATAGACTGTAACAAAAAAGTCTATGAAGTTTAAAATACCCATTTAAATAACTTGGGGTAATTTGATCTGAAACCATGGAGAAAGAATCAAGAACTTTTTCTTGGCCTGCTAAGAGGTTAGCTCTTGATATTTGAAAAAAACTGCATAAAAATATTGAAACACACAAAAAATTTGCATGTTTCTAGAGTATTTTAATTGTGAGACATAATAGATGAGAATAGATATATGATCATTTCTGGACATATGATTCAAAAAGTTGTGCTGTGCTGATGTAAAAAGGATGCAATCACAGAGGATATCTCTTCTCTTTCTTGGTAAATGGTGTGAATTTTTTGAGAAAAACACGTTCACTCATCTAGTACTTAGGTCTTAGGTCTTCATAAATATAATATCCAACAAGCTGTAGCCCATAATTCTCCCAGTTCTACAATTATCCTGTACCATGGCAAGCCTTCAGGGTAATCAATTCATTCATCAGTATCTCAAATTATAACCAAATTAAGTGCATATTAAATTTGACAGCCAACATTTGCTAAATATTTGCTGCCCTATTCTTTTAAAAACTTTAAAATATTTAAGGCTTCACATTTAATTTTTAATATTGAGACCTGGGTAACTAGCCTTCAGAACCCTCTTTGAAGGAAGCATTTGTCACAGTAAAGATATGACTGAGGTAATGTGCTGGTTGGGTCGCTGTGCTGAAAGCTTGTCATGGTAGAGGATAATTATGTTGAATTATCCTTGTATTCAATACAATACACTTCAATTAATTATTATTAAGCTTTTATCTATCTTGTTTTAAGAATCTACTTTTGCTCCTGAGTGCAACTGGCGTCAAAATATATTCACAATATTGTATTTTTCAGTAGCACTGTTGAAGCTTGTATTAATTGGCTAGAACTACTGTCACAAAGTACTGCAGACTTGGTGGCTTAAACAGCAGACATTTATTTTCTCAAAATCCTGGAGGCTAGAAGTCTGAGATCAAGGTGTTGGAAAGGTTGGTTTCTTCTAAGGGCCTCTTTCCTTGACCTGTAGATTGCTGTCTTCTTCTGGTATCTACACTCGGTCTTCCCTCTGTGTGTATGTCTGGATCCTAATCTTTTTTTTACAAGGACACCAGTCATACCTGATTAGGGCCCACCCATATGACCTCATTTTACCTTAATTACCTCCTTACGTCCAAATACGCTCACATTTTGTGGTACTAGCGGTTAGGACTTCCACATACAACTTTTTCGTTGGGGGTGAAACACAATTCAGCTCATAACAAGGCGTATCGAGAGAGACAGATTTGAAAATTGTCTTCAGGTTTGGAAATAAGAATCAAGTTTAATTGTATACAAAAATATTTTTACTCTTGCTTCATTTTATGTCTTATTGTGATGTGTGTAGTGTGTGTGTGCGTATGTGTGGTGTACAAAATCCTTGTGGGATTACCAATTTACTCAGATATATAAGGTTTGATATAAGAAGTGAAAATCGATACTTTCGAATTCATTTTAGTTTTCCGTTTTCCTAAAAATTTGAGACACGCTGGCAGGACTCAACTTAATTAGTCATGTTAGCAAAGTGTATTCTTGTCATGGGAGGTTTCCCGTATTTTCCAGCATGAGCATCATAACTTCAGTTCATAACTTCATAACTTTCTGGAACAACACCTTATCAGATTATTTCTCAGCATGGTTAACTGGAGCATGACTCAAGGGTTTACGCTCCACTAATGAGAACTCATATACTTGAGTTTGGCAAATGATGATAAATGGTAATTTTCAATCGCGAAATGGGTTTTTTGGAAAACATGGCAAAGAGGGTCTGCAAATGATGATGAGAATACTCTAAAAATTTGGGCAGTTGCCTGTTTCATGGTCAAATAGATCAAAATGTTAACAGCATAGCAAAATGCACATGCTGATATGGGAAGTACCTTTACCACTAATGGTAATTTCTTAGGTAAATATAATTTATTACTAAAGATCATTTAGAATGGCAGGTTTCATGGATCTTATTTGTTAGATCATCATTATATTTAGACTCAACATTTGGAGATTAACAAAATAATTTCTCAAACTGTATGTCCAACACAGAATTCTTTCTTTATCTTGCTTCCTAGTCAGTCAATCCCTTATATTGATACTCTTAGAAGAAAGTCTTATTTAGGGCCAGGAAGAGATAAAAACAGGGAGTTGGCTCTGCCATCTAACTTATAACAATTTCCAGGAGATTATTCATCTATTTTATAATGTGAATTAAAATATGTCTTCTTGCTGTCTGTCTGGTTCTGTAAACTGAGTTTTTTGAGGATGAGGACTACATTTTTATATTTAATCACTGCATGGGGTTACTTAAGTGATTTTTGTTGACTGTGATGTATATTTGAACCTTGAAGAGTCTGTATATTTAATAATCTCAAACAGATGAATTAATTTTCATAAATATGAAAGAACAGGTTAATTGAAATGATCTAGAGGGAAACATTTGTATAGATGATTGCAATAGTTCACTAACTCTACTAGAGTTAAAATATTTAAAATATTTATTTAGAAAACAAGCAAATATTTTCTAAGATGTGGATGGATTTCCTCAACAAGGGAATTCATATTAATGTAGACATTTATTTTGTTAGGAATATCATTCTTAAGTTTTCTCTAATTAAAAAAGAAACATTTTGGTAAAACTATTTAAATAAAGCAAAAATTTGTCCTGTAGAAATAGAAATTCTCCTATAGGCAGTCCCTATTTTATATGTACAGTATGTATATCCACCTCCTGTAACCATCTCTGTTAACAGTTTGAAAATGTATCTTCCAAAGTCTATTCACTTTTAAATGTATTTTAAAAAATACAACAGAAGGGAGAAGCTGCCCAACAGCAGCTTCAATTTGTTTTGCAAATTGTTTAAAAAAAAACACACCAAATACCTGACACGTTGTGTCTTTTCTGACATTATTCATAACTCCATCTCATTCTTCTCAATATTGCATTATACTGTATTTAATGAGTTTTCATGATTTACTTTAATCAAATTCCTATTTAACGATGTGCATATTGGTTAAATCTCATTTGGTTGAATTTCACGGAAATCTGCATAGGCTTGGTTAAGCTAAAAGAGAATTAATTAGACAGTTCCTGGGATATCACATGTAATCCCAGGAAGAGCTGTGACAGTCTAATCTAGGGAAAACGAGAGGAGAGAACAATTAGCTTTGGTCAGGATTGCAAAGCAGCAATGTGATTCACAGTGCCCAATCTTGAGTGGGCAGTTCTCCTGGTAAAGGGGCTGACAAACAACCTAATAGGTGGTTTTTCACAATCTTTAAATTGATTACAATTCTTTTACTAATCCAGGCAGTATTATAATCACAGATGTAATGAACATCTGATCAGTACCGGCTGCATAATTTGCACGGCCCAGTGCGAGAAGAAAATGTGAGGCACCTTGTTCAAATGTTAAAAGAATTTCAAGATGATAACAACGAAGCATTGATTAAGCCAAGAACGGAGTCCTTCTAACACAGAGCTCTCTGTGACAGTACAGGCTGAACGCTCATGAAACCAGCCCTGGATCTGAGCTATCTGCCAAAATTCCATAAAATATTTGTATAAATCTTACTAAAAATTGAAAGGTAAAGAATAATAAGTCTAAAATTTGAGTTTGTATGCATCTTTATCTGTCCTTTCCCCTAAAATTATTTTTCTACAAAAGTTTGAAACAGTTATGTATAGGACACTTTGACTAGCTAAATAAGGATACACAATGGAAAGCTCATACGGTAAAAATAAAAATATTTTTCATTTCATTTTTAATTCAAAGTTTTATTTTGCCCATGTAGGTCAAAGTATATTTATTCCTAGGAGTATTTATCTCCCCAGTTGAACTCGTATGTCACCATAAATCAATGCTGTCATTTGAGAGTAAGGAAGGGAGCAATTTTACGGTTGGTTTAGCGGATGAAAAGTTTAATAGTAAATTATTCAAGGCATGTGGATGTTCTGTTATTAGCACCTGAGACAACTAGTTCAGTAATCTAGTTACGTTAGCTATTGTGTCGCTAAAATTCATCCTATTTGTTTTTGTTTGTTGACAGTCAAAACTGTTTATTTTACTTGTAGGTCTTAGATATCCCTAAATTAACAGCAAATGTTTATGTTAATGGGGGATGCGCTTCTGTTTATTAAAGACCGTCATGGTGCCGTAGCTCAACTAACAGCTGGCTCCCCCATTTCAAAGAGCGGTAGCACTAACCCAGTGGGGGAGCTGTTAGATGAAGGGCAACCATCTGGAAACCGACTAAAAGGGAATAATTTCTAGCATGTGAACAATTTTCCTGGTTATCCAAATTTGGAGCTATATGTGTGAGTTTTCTAAAAGCATAGAAGTCTCTTTTAAGGATATAATTTTCTTTTTAATGGCCAAATTATTTTATTTTTATTTTCTTTAGAAAATCTTTGTCTGTTCTCTTTCCCATGAATTACTTTCAAAATTCTTACTAAAAAGTAACAAAGTAGTAGAAAGCAATAGAAGAAATACTACTTGCTTAACAAATGATACTTTCAATCAAGTTTAAGGAAATTATATGTAGTATAACTGAATTTTATATGCAATTTAGAGCCTCATGTCATTTTTCAAAGCAGCTCCTCAAAGGCAGGCAAGTTAATATCAGTACAACTTTGAAAAGCTATATTTTCTCTCTGGCTAGTACAGTGTTTTCTGAAAAATCAATGTCTACATGTGGCTGCTCTCTATGGAGATTATAAATATGCAAAGAAAATTTTAAATAAGTAGCAGCAGTCTTACAAAGAAAGAATGGTTTATGAAAGTAATGAGGAAATACAAAGAAGAATTCACTAAGCTGCACAACACGGAAACATTGGTGCAAATATTCTAATCAGAGATCTAGAGATCGTTCAGTTCAGGTATCATTCAGTTCTGGACTTTGTACAACCAAATAATATCTGTTGACTTAAAAACATAACATGTCACATGCAATTTGTTTTTAGACATACAGCCAGGCCATTGACCTCTAGTTCATTGTTGATCCTTCCCCAACCTCCCCTCACCACGTACGTTCACCAAAACAGTATAAGCTTCTCAGTACATGAGATTGTCAATTTCTCTCCACACATTAAGGTCCCAAATCAAAGCTGCTTTGCATAGTTCCTGGAATATCAAGGTGCTAACAGCCTCTTTCTTTAAAGAAAACACTTTATAGTTGTTAATGCAGAGGCTCAGCAAGGGTTAGTGACTTACCCAAAGGTGTGCAAACTGAGTCTAACGACTAAGTCTAGGGTCACTGCCCTCTGTGTTTCACCAAGCTGTCCTCTAGGGTGGAAGCCAGGGATATCTAACATTTAAATAACAACCAATATTACATGTGAGTCGAGAAGATGGGAGTTCAGCATCACGGGGGCGCTACCAGGCTATCAGCCACGTAAATTCTGAGCTAGAACATTGTTGTCAGTGCCAATCGGGACCTAAAACTGATTTTTGAATCTGGTAATTTGGATAAATATTTTTTTGAATCCTTCAGTGCATGCTAAATATTCCTTAAGTCTTTTTCAAAAGTCAAAATTCTACACGCTGCCAAATGGGGTTGATATTTCAAAATTAGTTTACTTAATTTAACATAGTTAGTGGTCCTGGGAAGTTTCTTCCCCTTCAAGATTAGGCCTGGGCTTCCCTGGTGGCGCAGTGGTTGAGAATCTGCCTGTCAATGCAGGAGACACGGGTTCGTGCCCTGGTCTGGGAAGATCCCACATGCCGCGGAGCAACTGGGCCCGTGAGCCGCAATTACTGAGCCTGCGCGTCTGGAGCCTGTGCTCCGCAACAAGAGAGGCCGCGATAGTGAGAGGCCCGCGCACTGCGATGAAGAGTGGCCCCCGCTTGCCACAACTAGAGAAAGCCCTCGCACAGAAACGAAGACCCAACACAGCCATAAATAAATAAAATAAATAAAAATTAAAAAAAAAAAAAAAGTGTTAAAAAAAAAAAAAAAAAAAAGATTAGGCCTGATTTATCTGATTTGGAAATCTAAATTTAATAAAAACAAGATAATCTCTAAAACTTCATTTTATGATTCCAGACACTATTGCTACTCTGTCGCCAGCGTAGCAATTGTCAACACTTACCTAAAACTTATTAGGTGAAAGGTTTTTGACATCCATTTAGCCATACTTGAATTTATTATATTATGACAGTAGGCAGAGTGTACAGTTATACTCAACCATGCCATCATTTTGTATGGGTGTAAAGGTATAGGTTTGTGGTTTAAAGGTATAGATTTGTGGTTAAGAGCGTGGGCTCTGGAGATGGACCACCTGAGATAAACTCTCAACTCCACTACTCAAGTGGACATGGAGAAGCAAAGTAACCTCAATTTCCTAATCCACACAATAAGTCTCTAGTGAAGCTTAAATGACATAGCGGTTAGAACAGTGGGTGTCCTGCCTTTAATGCCCTAGGTAGGTTGGCTATTACTACTACTCAGAGAATTGCACAGGCTACAGAGCACAGCTAGGTTTTGAACCTTTGTGTTGAAGTCCGAGGTTATACTGCCTCTCTGTTGCTGCTACTTTTCCCCCCTTGCGCCATGATTCCCAGCAGCATAATGTATCCCCAAACATATGAGGAGTGGCTTTCTGAGTGCAGAATGAATCACAGTAAACTGTGGCCACATAAAACTATTTTTCCTTCTATTTTGATTTTTATTTCTTCTTTTATTTATTAACCATTTTTTATTGAAGTATAGTTAATTTACAATGTGTTAGTTTCAGTTGTACAGAAAAGTGATTAAGTTATACGTATGTGTATATATATATTCTTTTTCAGATTTTTCTCCATTATAGGTTATTACAAGATAGTAAATATAGTTCCCTGTGCTATACAGTAGGTCCTTGTTGTTTATCTATTTTATTTTTTAAGCGAATGTTTTATATTTTATTTTTGTTGAAGTAGTTGATTCACAATGTTGTGTTAGTTTCAGTTGTGCAGCAAACTGATTCAGACATATATGTGTGTGTGTGTATATATATATATATATATACACACACACATATTCTTTTCAGATTCTTTTCCCTTATAGGTTATTACAAAATATTGAGTAGAGTTCCCTGTGCTATACAGTAGGTTCTTGTTGGTTATCTGTTTTATTTATAGTAGTGTGTATATGTTAATTGCATCCTCCATATTTATCCCTCCGCCCTCCCTTTCCCCTTTGGTAACCATAAGTTTGTTTTCTCTGTCTGTGGGTCTATTTCTGTTTTGTATATAAGTTCATTTCTTTTTTCAATTATTTTTTCTACTTGTAAATAAATGTATGACATAAAAATACTGAAAATTTCCCTAAGCTCTAGGCAAGGGAAACGACACAAATTATGCAGCAGTTACCAAAATCCACAAGATAAAATGCAGTCACTTAATCTAGAGCTGCATTCAAACTGGTTTGAAATATGACTGTAAACAATCATAAAATCAGACTTCTAACTCGGGTATTACTTGCAACATACAGTTCTAAAAAGTAAACCTATCATCTGCTTATAAACCACAAATAAACAAGCATATTATTTGATAACATCCTTGTTCATTTTTTAGTCTAATTTAACTACATTTCTATTATACAGTTAAGTAAAAAAATAAGGAATATTTCTGACATAGCTATGTTTAAGTAACTGTATGCTTTTGGAAAACATACATTTAAAAGGTTAATTATGCTGTATTTGGTACTCACTGAATGTGATATGTATGAACTTTAATTGTATAGGATTATCTACTTATGGAGCAGATTTCCTTACTAACTGGAAGAGTAATCATGTATTCTAAGTTCATTTTATAAAACATTATATTCTAGAGAAATTTTATTTGGATAAAACAAACATCTATCTTACATTAAAAGATAACTTATTTCACAATCCATATATAGTATTGAGAGAGAGAATGCATTCATTTGTTCCAAGGAGAATATAGGGAGATTAGCTGGACCAATGTATCACAGTTTTACCCGCTTGTACTGAATGTATTCCATGAGAAGAATAATTATTCATCCAATCCTCTTTAAAAAACAGTCTCACTGAGGAAAATAAAGCAGTTTTGAATGTGTGAAACCACAGGAATTAATCGTATGACCTTGTTTCTGATTGTTAAAATGTCTCGTCTAAATAGAAAGCCTTTAAAAAGGCAAGGTTTCTAATCCCACACTTCTAGTATTTAGAGACTTAGTAACTAAATCTCAGGTCTAGAAAAATGCTGTTGACATCACAAAAGGCTTTTTGGTTGTACTAATGATTTTTCATGCTCTAAATGCAGGAGGAATTAGTAGGAAGCACAGTTACTCATACAGACTCCCTCAAAAATTCTAGGAAAATCTCTTTATATTGTCGCATGTTTTTTTTACAGACCAAGTACAGTGTATTCCTAGCATGAAATGTCCCTTAATATACATTCAGATAATTAGAAAGCTTTTTAAATTGTTTGTTCAGTCAGTAATGAAAAAGTTACATTGAAAATCACAACTACAAAATTTTAACTGAATCACTGATTTACTTATTAACCAGTCTCTCAGAAAAGTTTTCATCATAGAAGTGAAAAGTTGTATAATTTATTTTTTATATTTTATTTGTTAATATTTGACTTCAGAAATAAATAAGATTATATTTTATCCTTTACCTTTAGCACAAGCCTTGATGTAGCCCTTATTTTTAGCAATAAACGTTAACATATGGGCCACTGGGCCACTGGCATACATTTCTTTTTTCACATCTTTATTGGCGTATAATCGCTTTACAATGGTGTGTTAGTTTCTGCTGTGTAGCAAAGTGAATCAGCTGTATGTATACATATATCCGCATATCTCCTCCGTCTTGCGTCTCCCTCCCACCCTCCCTATCCCACCCCTCTAGGCGGTCACAGAGCACCGAGCTGATCTCCCTGTGCTATGAGGCTGCTTCCCACTAGCTAGCTATTTTACATTTGGTAGTGTGCCATACATTTTTAAATATAATGGGTGAATTCAACCTCCAAAGAGTCACCTTTTTTCCTTACGGTCTTTTCTAGGATACCATACCATGTGAAAAGAATGAGCAGATAAGTTCCAATTTCCTAGAATTCTATTTCTAAGAACATGACGATTCAGATGCTCTAAAGGAAGTGGTAGGGGAATATCCTGGAGTGTTACCAGAATCACTGTGATGGTTTTACTGACTTTCTTCTCCACAGTTCGGGTTTATTCTACTGTTCCCTGGATCCCCATGTTCTTCACGAGTCCTGGGCATTCACTTCTCCTTCTCCAGGTTTCTCTCACATTTTCTACTCCTGGTATCTTTCTTCCCTTATATGGACCTCGGTTTTATACTTATAAATGTTTAATCAATAGATATATTAATAACTGCTAATGTATAAGCATGCTTCTCCAGCTCAGTCAAGATTTAGACATTTCATTGGTAGCAATTCACACACAAAAAAACCAGTTGCATTAAAATGATACTGAAAGGTGAAATGTTGCAGCATAAAGTTCAGGCACAAGGGGGTGTGCTGTGGAAAATGTCCCTCAAATGGTACCCATATAAACAGCCCCCTTCTTTCCTGTTGACTTGTAGGACTGGCTGTGATTTATATCAAAAAAATAGTTTAAAATGCCTTCCTACAATATAAGGAAAAAAAGATGGAGGCAGGCTTCAGTTGTAACATTTCTTCAGCTTTTCTTTAATATTTAAACTCTGAAAGAATTTTCAGGTAAAAGAAGTCATAGAAGTTCTAAATCTCTCAAAAGGTTATTTTCTCCAAACAGGGCAGCTTCTAAACTCTCCTAGAACAGTATTCTTTGGTGCCTTGACTATAATTTTCCAAAGAAGGTGACTCTAATTTCTCAGGGTACAGAGTCCAGCTTCACAACCATTAGTTTAAAAAGACGCTTCATAAAGTGAGTTCAAAATTTAGCAGTTTTCTACAAAGATAATTCAGAACAAAAAAGTTGTCCCAGGTAAATCTCAGTGAAGCAGAATATCTTAATGCAGTCATTCCTATATAGCCTTTATAAAAGGCAGCCTATATTTCCCTGTCAAAAATCACTAAATTATTGATTTTATATTAAGAAATAACACCATTGACATCCTGTATCCTGATTTCTTTCCCAGTTTCATTCTCATACAGAGGACTTTGACTTTCTACTGTGTTTCGAAGTCTGAGCCCTGTAGTTTTGTTAGGGATGCCAAAAACTGGGACGGGTGAGGGTGATGCCATCCTACGGTTTGTGTTTTAAATAGTCTTTGAGTGAGGCATACACAGACCCAGACTGTTGATGCAGAATCCACTTGAGAAGATGGGAATTCCGAAGCAGCATTTCTGATCTACTGCCCCATCTTCCCTTCCCCAGAAACTTACTGCTTTGGGGGTCTCAAAATTATGAGCGTCAGGATCTAATGGTGGTGAGAATCTTCCTTCACCATACCCTTCAGTCCTTTGATCCTCTTTTGCTCTCTACGCCAGGGCCACACAGTCTAGATGGTGGTCCAACTGTTCAGTGCTCTTCTATTTTGGAATCCCATGGGTCTGAAGGGGGCAAGTCTTCACAGGACTCTCCCATCAGATAATGGCAGTCCGGAAAATAATCTGGGATTTTTACATTGTTTTCACACAAGGCATTTCTCTTTCTTAAACTAGGAGACAGAAATGAGAGAGAGAATATATAATAATTCTTAGGACAATTCATTTCTCTATTGGTTGAACTTTTATGCTACTATTATTTTTTTCCTCACTTCCTATGCTCCAGACACTAATTGTTTTACATGTGTTACGCTATCTAATTTTCATAATAACCAGATTAACCACAAAAATTGTACCTATTTAACAGATAAAACAACTGAGTCAAAATGGATGCATTATATTGCTTGAGCCAAAGGAGGATAAGAAACGTGGCAAATAATGGTACAATTATTAAGTGGAAAATGTAGAACCAAATCCAGTATATGTTCATACCCATTATGCTCTTTGACTTCCCATATTCAAGGATTCACCATGTAATTACTGATGGTTTACTTACTATGTGCCAGGCGTCATTGTAGGTGTGAGGGATACCGTGAGCAAAATCACACAAAATTTGCAGACCCCAGAGCTGTTTCTATTTGCCTCCTGATGTGAAACAACAGAGTACAGAGGAGACCTTCAAGGCAGGGGTCATGGTCAGCTCCTTGAGCCAAACCCTTCAGCTGGTGAAGTTATTGTTTTTAACCAGCCTTCCTATCCTACCTATAAGGCTGACCTAAACTTATTGAAGATCCTTAAAGACAGGCTGTGTCTAGTTGGCAAAACCGGCTCACCTGGTAGATAGTACATTTTGTTAGTTTAATTTTTTAAATAAACTTCTTAATTTTAGAATAGCTTTAGATGACAGAAAAGTCATGAAGGTAGTACAAAGAGAGCCTATTTACCTCACATCCACTTTCCTCTCATAAACCTTATATTAGTGTGGCACATTTGTCACAAAGAACCAATATTGATACATTATTATTAACCAAAGCCTATACTTCACTTACTCAGATTTTCTTTGTTTTTACTTAATGCCCTTTTTCTGTTCCAAGATCCACCCCAGGATACCAAATAACATTAGTATTAAGCATCCTTACGCTCCTCTTGGCTGTGCCAGTTTCTCCAATTTTCCATGTTTTTGAGGACCTTGAGAGTTTCAAGGAGTAATGGTCTCTATTTTGTCAACAATGACCCTCAACTGGGATTTGCCCAATATTTTTCTCATGATTAGATTGAGAGTTTGGGGAGGAAGACTAGAGAGATAAAGTATCATTTTCATCACATCATATCAAGTGTACATGTGCTCAATATAACTTACCGTTGTTAATGTTGACCTTGAACACATAGCTGAGATGTAATTTGTCAGGTTTCTCCACTCTTACATATTTTATCCCCTTTCTACATTGTACTCTTGGGAATGGAGTTACTTTGTGCAGCCCACGCATAAGGGGTGGAGTTACGCTCAATCTTCTTGGCAAGGAGTATCTACGTAAAGTGTTTGGAATTCTTCAGCATGAGAGATGAGTCACTTCTCCCCCACTTATTTATTCAACTTTTCATTCAAGTATATCAGTAATTATGGACTCATGGATTTTTATTTTATACTTCAGGTTATAACCCAATGCTACGTTATTTATTTATTTTGTTCAAATTATTCCATCTGTGGCCATTGGAAGCTCTTTCAGTTGGTTCCTGTGTCCTTTTGACCTATCCCGTTATTCTGGCCTTCCTTCCTTCCTTCCCTCCCTCCCTCCCTCCCTTCTTTCCTTCCTTTTTTAGTACTTTCTTTCTGATACTTCAAGATGCTTAGACTCAACTTGTATGTGCCCTGTCTCAGCCCTAGACTCGGTCATTTTTCCAAGGATCTCTGGTTCTTTTTATTGAATAATGGCATACGAAACTAAGAACTGAGTGCTAGGTGTGCTAATTGCACTGGAATATTGTTATTTCTAAGCTCTCTCTTCTGACAGAGAAATGAAATATATGTGTATTCTACCTATGTATATACATATCTGTAAGTAATTCTGTGTGTATGTAGCTGTATCTATATTAAGCTTAACATGCGTTCTTACTGATGTCTTCAACTGTAATCTGTTACCACATGGCTCATCCTAGCTTTCTCCCCTTGCTTGCCTATAAGCTCCCAATAATTGTGTTTTTACCCCAAGGTCATTGTAACTCATTCTCTGGCCAGTATACTACAAGGAATTGGAAATAAAAAGATGAAAAAAAAACACCTCTACTCTTGATATTTTTGAAATTGTTCTTCACACTGCTTCCCCAATGACCTTTTAAAAATGGAAATCAGACCATGTTGCTCTTATAATTAATAGCCTCTAATGACTTCCCATTGCTCTTGGAATAAAATCCAATTTTTTTGCCTTGGCCTAAAGAGCCCTGTATGATCAGGCTTCTACCTACTTCTCACTACCTCATCTCAGACTCACTCTCACAGCCTCCTTTCTAGTCACACCAGCTTGCCCATTTTTATATTCCTTATTCCAATCAGACTCTTGGTTATTTTCTTATCTTTAGACTTAGGTATTTTTTCTTCATCAAATACTTTTTCCTTGGGTCTTCACGTGCTCAACCTTTGGGTTTCAGCTCAAATATCACTTCTTGAGAGGCCTCTTCCCGTGCTGTTCCATCCAATATTGCTTCCTCTAGTTACTATTCCTCATTTTCCTCTTTGTTTACTTTCTGGCATCTGACAAGATCGGTAAGTTTCTTGTTAACTGTATGTTTACTTCTGAGTAACAATTCTCCCCACCAAGAGCTCCACTAGGGGAGGACTTTGACTATGTACTTTACTGCTACTTTCATTCCTGAGATGCCGTGTTTATGAATAACTTGGCAAACACTGTCAGTAATCTCTTCCATGAGTTTTGGCTCCGCACCCAAATCCCTTATCCCCAGTGGGACTGCATGCTCCTGCTTACTCACCTGTAAAACAAGATTGCTTTGGATTCATAAGTCATGCTCTATAGGCTACGTGTTATTATATCTATAACAGAGCCACAATCAAGGATAATAAAAGAACGCTCCTGTGGGAATGTGGGTGGGAGGAGCAGAAGGGGAGTGCATGCAGGATTTTGTTGAAAAAGATTTTACACTGAGAAAGTGTTTTAATATTTGCTAGTGTGGTTATTCTTCTTTTGCACCTTCTACAGCACAACTGCCACAATGGTAGTCACATGAGGACTGTCAGAGAGTTGTAACAGAAGGTGTTTCTTTAAGTAGAGTTTCTGGAGATGGGAATAAAATTGTCTTAAGGATGGGAAAGGCATGTTTTCCTGAGAAAGTAGGCATCTGGGTTAGGTCTTCAGCATATGCAGGAAATTTAGATGGAAGATGTGGAAAGGAGAAAAAAAAAAAAAAGACAGTGAAGGTCATTTCTCTGGATTGGAGTCATAGGGAAAGAGACATGATTGTTTAAGGAAGGAATCAGCAGAAGACATATTCTAGGATAGAGGCAATAAAAGGAGAGGTTTCAGAACTGCCTTGAAAGTCAGAGTTTTTTTCTGGGACATCGGAGAAGATTGTTAGAGAAGAGGACTATTGAACACTGACTGTACATGGAAACTGTATGTAGACACTATGGGCAACACTGCTTACCACTTCTGCTTCCAAACAGGTCCATGCACCACAATATTTTGCCTAGGTTTTTGGAGTAGCTTCTAACTGGTCTCCTTGCTTCCATGTTTGCTCACTAGAATCTCTCCACAGCAAGGAAAGTGATCTTGTAAAAATTTAAGTCAAATAATATCACTCCTTTGCTCACAACCATCCACTAGATTCCCATCTCACCCAGAGGAAATCCTTGCACTCCAGCAGCTGCTATGTGTCTGCAGCCCCCAGTGTCTGTCTTCCTCACTGCATCTCTCACTTCCTCCACCACTCGCTCTGTCTGATATAACTACACTGGCCTCTTTCTTGCTGCTCTGGAACAAGCAAGGCAGCCTGCTAACACAGGATTTTTCAATTTGCTTTTCCTGACCCAAATTCTCTTTCTTCAGTTATATGCCTGGCTTGCTTCCTCACCTCCTTCAGATCTTTGGTTAAATACCATCTTCTCAGTGAAGTCTTCTCTGGCCATTTCAGTTGGAATCCTTGCCTCCCTGTGAGGGTGCGGACTCTTCCTTCCTTCATTTATTTATCTAGGAAATTGATTGTGTACTATAACCAAAGAACTAGGGATAAAGTAGACAAAAATCCCTGCCTTCATAGAGCTCATATTCTAAAGTATAGAGATGAAGAGAAGTGAAATTAATGAGTTTGTGTGTGTGTGTGTGTGTGTGTGTATTGGAGATAAGTGTTAAGAGGAAAAAGAAAAGTGGGGGAAAAAGAGTGGAATTGCTAGGAGTGGAGGTAGAGGCTGTAATTTTACATAGATGTCTTTGAGCTAGACCTCTTAAACTAATAGGCATTTCTAACACAATGAAAAAATCATAAAGTATAAAAATAAACTTTTTTTTTTTTACCATTGGTTTAGCCCCTAAGTGGGTTTTAAAATCTTCCCAAATTATCATTATGTATCAATGTATATCTATGTTACTGAGAGGCGGTATAAAATAGTATAGACATTATACCCCAAATGACTGGATTAAAATATCATCTCTTACACTTGCTAACCATGTGAACTCAACGTACTTTTCTGTAACTTCATACCTTCATCCTCATCCTTCATACCTCATCATGGTAGTATCTACTGGATTTTTTCCATCTTTTTTTAAATTTTGAAATAATTTTAGACTTACAGGTAAGTCAAAAAGGTAATAGAGAGTTCTTATGCTCTTCACTCAGCTTCAAAGGTTTACGTCTTACAAAACCACTGTATGTATTAAAACTAAGAAGTTAACATTGGTACAATACTATTAACTAAACTACACATTTTACCAGTTTTTCCACTATTGTTCATTTCCTGGTTCAACATCCATCTAGGATCCTACTGCATTTAGTTTCCATGTTTCCTGAATTTCCTCCAGCCTGTAACAAGTTTTCAATTTTTCCTTGTCTTTTATGACCTTGATACGTTTGAAGAGCATTGGTCAGGTATTTTGCAGAATGTCAGTCAATACAGATAGATGTTATGTTCTCTCATAGCTAGATTGAGGTTATCCCTTTTGGATAGAGTGCCACAAATGATTGCTCTTTTCACTGCATCATATTAGGCAGTACATGACGTTGATCAGTTATATGATGTTAACTTGATCATTTATTTAGTTAGAGTGGTATCTGCTGGGTTTCTCCATTGTAACGTTACTGTTTTTCCTCTTTGTAATTAATAAATACCATGGGAGAGACACATTGAGACTAAGCAAATATTCTGTTTCTTCTCAAACTTTTATCCACTAAATTTAGCATCCATTGATAGATCTTGCTTGCATCATTACTGCAGTGCTTCAGTGGTGAATTTCTATTTGCTGGAGTTGTTTAGTGGTTTAAATAGGTTAAATAATAAAAGCACAGTGGACGCATAATAATGTTAACTATTAGTATTTTATTAATGAATATTAGTAACAGCTACTATTTATTTAGAGTTTACTCTGTATACTGTCCTGCATATCTTATGAATATAACCTTGTTTAATCATCACAACAGCTGTATGAGGAAGGCATAATTGGTATCTAAATTTTACAGAGAAAATAATAAGGCACAGACTGGGTAAGCAAGAAAACCAAGGAGAGTCTTTTAGCCACTAAAATGGAAGATATTTGTTGGGAATTTTCTACACAGTCTGCATCTCAGAACAAGAGGGCATTGAGAAAGCCACATCATTTCTGTGGCATTCTTGCCAAAAATGTATGGCCCAAATCTACTCATGAGAAAATGTCAAACTAAAACTGAGGGTAGTCTGCAAAATAACTGACCAACACTCATCAAAAGACCCAAAGAGCCCTTTTTGCAACCCTACCCCTTCCAGGGTCCTATATTTGTTTCTAATCATGCAAAGTCAGTGTAATCAGGAAACCTAAAAGTGGGAGGGATGTCTGCCTTTCAGAGTTTCAAATTAAAAAAATCTTAATGGCATAAATAAGCATACAATGCTGTTTATAAATTGAAATTAGTAAAACCAGTTTTGAGAAAGAAGAATCTGAAAAGTAGATTATTTAATATAAAAAAGGATGTTGACAATTTGTACCTTGCTTAAGAATGACGATCTTTAGAGGTAAGTGAGTATGTTAACTATAGGAATCTTTTTTTTATTCTTTTTTACTGAAGTATAGTTGCTGTACCATGTTATATAAGTTACAGGTGTACAATATAGTGATTCACAAATTTTATTTTATTTATTTATTTTTTTTAAACATCTTTATTGAAGTATAATTGCTTTACAATGGTGTGCTAGCTTCTGCTTTACAACAAAGTGAATCAGTTACACATATACATATGTTGCCATATCTCTTCCCTCTTGCATTTCCCTCCCTCCCACCCTGCCTATCCCACCCCTCTAGGTGGTCACAAAGCACCGAGCTGATCTCCCTGTGCTATGCGGCTGCTTCCCACTAGTTATCTATTTTACATTTGGTAGTGTATATATGTCCATGACACTCTCTCACCCTGTCACATCTCACCCCTCCCCCTCCCCATATCCTCAAGTCCATTCTCTAGTAGGTCTGTGTCTTTATTCCCATCTTGCCACTAGGTTCTTCATGACCTCTTTTTTTTTTTTTTTTTTTCCCTTAGATTCCATATATATGTGTTAGCATACTGTATTTGTTTTTCTCTTTCTGACTTACTTCACTCTGTATGACAGACTCTAACTCCATCCACCTCATTACAAACACCTCCATTTCATTTCTTTTTATGGCTGAGTAATATTCCATTGTATATATGTGCCACATCTTCTTTATCCATTCATCCGATGATGGACACCTAGGTTGCTTCCATGTCCTGGCTATTGTAAACAGAGCTGCAATGAATATTTTGGTACATGACTCTTTCTGAATTATGGTTTTCTCAGGGTATATGCCCAGTAGTGGGATTGCTGGGTCATATGGTAGTTCTATTTTTAGTTTTTTAAGGAACCTCCATACTGTTCTCCATAGTGGCTGTATCAATTTACATTCCCACCAACAGTGCAAGAGTGTTCCCTTTTCTCCACACCCTCTCCAGCATTTATTGTTTCTAGATTTTTTGATGATGGCCATTCTGACCGGTGTGAGATGATACCTCATTGTAGTTTTGATTTGCATTTCTCTAATGATTAACGATGTTGAGCATTCTTTCATGTGTCTGTTGGCAATCTGTATCTCTTCTTTGGAGAAATGTCTATTTAGGTCTTCTGCCCATTTTTGGATTGGGTTGTTTGTTTTTTTGTTATTGAGCTGCATGAGCTGCTTGTAAATCTTGGAGATTAATCCTTTGTCCGTTGCTTCATTTGCAAATGTTTTCTCCCATTCTGAGGGTTGTCTTTTGGTCTTGTTTATGGTTTCCTTTGCTGTGCAAAAGCTTTTAAGTTTCATTAGGTCCCATTTGTTTATTTGTGTTTTTATTTCCATTTCTCTAGGACCTGGGTCAAAAAGGATCTTGCTGTGACTTATGTCATACAGTGTTCTGCCTATGTTTTCCTCTAAGAGTTTGATAGTGTCTGGCCTTACACTTAGGTCTTTAATCCATTTTGAGTTTATTTTTGTGTATGGTGTTAGGGAGTGTTCTAATTTCATACTTTTACATGTACCTGTCCAATTTTCCCAGCACCACTTATTGAAGAGGCTGTCTTTTCTCCACTGTATATGCTTGCCTCCTTTATCAAAGATAAGGTGACCATATGTGCGTGGGCTTATCTCTGGGCTTTCTATCCTGTTCCATTGATCTATATTTCTGTTTTTGTGCCAGTACCAAACTGTCTTGATTACTGTAGCTTTGTAATATAGTCTGAAGTCAGGGAGCCTGATTCCTCCAGCTCCATTTTTCGTTCTCAAGATTGCTTTGGCTATTCGGGGTCTTTTGTGTTTCCATACAAATTGTGAAATTTTTTGTTCTAGTTCTGTGAAAAATGCCAGTGGTAGTTTGATAGGGATTGCATTGAATCTGTAGATTGCTTTGGGTAGCAGAGTCATTTTCACAATGTTGATTCTTCCAATCCAAGAACATGGTATATCTCTCCATCTATTTGTATCATCTTTAATTTCTTTCATCAGTGTCCTATAATTTTCTGCATACAGGTCTTTTGTCTCCTTAGGTAGGTTTATTCCTAGGTATTTTATTCTTTTTGTTGCAATGGTAAACGGGAGTGTTTTCTTAATTTCACTTTCAGATTTTTCATCATTAGTATACAGGAATGCAAGAGATTTCTGTGCATTAATTTTGTATCCTGCTACTTTACCAAATTCATTGATTAGCTCTAGTAGTTTTCTGGTAGCATCTTTTGGATTCTCTATGTATAGTATCATGTCATCTGCAAACAGTGACAGCTTTACTTCTTCTTTTCCGATTTGGATTCCTTTTATTTCTTTTTTGTCTCTGATTGCTGTGGCTAACACTTCCAAAACTATGTTGAATAATAGTGGTGAGAGTGGGCAACCTTGTCTTGTTCCTGATCTTAGTGGAAATGGTTTCAGTTTTTCACCATTGAGGACAATGTTGGCTGTGGGTTTGTCATATACGGCCTTTATTATGTTGAGGAAAGTTCCCTCTATGCCTACTTTCTGCAGGACTTTTATCATAAATGGGTGTTGAATTTTGTCGAAAGCTTTCTCTGCATCTATTGAGATGATCATATGGTTTTTCTCCTTCAATTTGTTAATATGATGTATCACGTTGATTGATTTGCGTATATTGAAGAATCCTTGCATTCCTGGAATAAACCCCACTTGATCATGGTGTATGATCCTTTTAATGTGCTGTTGCATTCTGTTTGCTAGTATTTTGTTGAGGATTTTTGCATCTATGTTCATCAGTGATATTGGCCTGTAGTTTTCTTTCTTTGTGACATCTTTGCCTGGTTTTGGTATCAGGGTGATGGTGGCCTCGTAGAATGAGTTGGGGAGTGTTCCTCCCTCTGCAATATTTTGGAAGAGTTTGAGAAGGATAGGTGTTAGCTCTTCTCTAAATGTTTGATAGAATTCGCCTGTGAAGCCATCTGGTCCTGGGCTTTTGTGTGTTGGAAGATTTTTAATCACAGTTTCAATTTCAGTGCTTGTGATTGGTCTGTTCATATTTTCTATTTCTTCCTGGTTCAGTCTCGGCAGGTTGTGCATTTCTAAGAATCTGTCCATTTCTTCCAGGTTGTCCATTTTATTAGCATAGAGTTGCTTGTAGTAATCTCTTATGATCGTTTGTATTTCTGCAGTGTCAGTGGTTACTTCTCCTTTTTCATTTCTAATTCTATTAATTTGAGTCTTCTCCTTTTTTCTCTTGATGAGTCTGGCTAATGGTTTATCAATTTTGTTTATCTTCTCAAAGAACCAGCTTTTAGTTTCATTGATTTTTGCTATTGTTTCCTTCATTTCTTTTTCATTTATTTCTGATCTGATCTTTATGATTTCTTTCCTTCTGCTAGCTTTGGGGTTTTTTTGTTCTTCTTTCTCTAATTGCTTTAAGTGCAAGGTTAGGTTGTTTATTCGAGATGTTTCCTGTTTCTTGATGTAGGCTTGTATTGCTATAAACTTCCCTCTTAGAACTGCTTTTGCTGCATCCCATAGGTTTTGGATCGTCGTGTCTCCATTGTCATTTGTTTCTAGGTATTTTTTGATTTCCCCTTTGATTTCTTCAGTGATCACTTCGTTATTAAGTAGTGTATTGTGTAGCCTCCATGTGTTTGTATTTTTTACAGATCTTTTCCTGTAATTGATATCTAGTCTCATAGCGTTGTGGTCAGAAAAGATACTTGATACGATTTCAATTTTTTTAAATTTACCAAGGCTTGATTTGTGACCCAAGATATGATCTATCCTGGAGAATGTTCCATGAGCACTTGAGAAAAATGTGTATTCTGTTGTTTTTGGGTGGAATGTCCTATAAATATCAATTAAGTCCATCTTGTTTAATGTATCATTTAAAGCTTGTGTTTCCTTATTTATTTTCATTTTGGATGATCTGTCCATTGGTGAAAGTGGGGTGTTAAAGTCCCCTACTATGATTGTGTTACTGTCGATTTCCCCTTTTATGGCTGTTAGTATTTGCCTTATGTATTGAGGTGCTCCTATGTTGGGTGCATAAATATTTACAATTGTTATACCTTCCTCTTGGATCGATCCCTTGATCATTATATAGTGTCCGTCTTTGTCTCTTGTAATTGTCTTTATTTTAAAGTCTATTTTGTCTGATATGAGAATTGCTACTCCAGCTTTCTTTTGATTTCCATTTGCATGGAATATCTTTTTCCATCCCCTCACTTTCAGTCTGTATGTGTCTCTAGGTCTGAAGTGGGTCTCTTGTAGACAGCATATATATGGGTCTTGTTTTTGTATCCATTCAGCCAGTCTGTGTCTTTTGGTGGGAGCATTTAATCCATTTACATTTAAGGTAATTATCGATATGTATGTTCCTATTCCCATTTTCTTAAATGTTTTGGGTTTGTTATTGTAGGTGTTTTCCTTCTCTTGTGTTTCTTGCCTAGAGAAGTTCCTTTAGCATTTGTTGTAAAGCTGGTTTGGTGGTGCTGAACTCTCTCAGCTTTTGCTTGTCTGTAAAGGTTTTAATTTCTCCATCAAATCTGAATGAGATCCTTGCTGGGTAGAGTAATCTTGGTTGTAGGTTTTTCTCCTTCATCACTTTAAGTATATCCTGCCACTCCCTTCTGGCTTGCAGCGTCTCTGCTGAAAGATCAGCTGTTAACCTTATGGGGATGCCCTTGTGTGTTATCTGTTGTTTTTCCCTTGCTGCTTTTAATATGTTTTCTTTATATTTAATTTTTGATAGTTTGATTAATATGTGTCTTGGTGTGTTTCTCCTTGGATTTATCCTGTATGGGACTCTCTGTGCTTCCAGGACTTGATTAACTATTTCCTTTCCCATATTAGGGAAGTTTTCAACTATAATCTCTTCAAATATTTTCTCAGTCCCTTTCTTTTTCTCTTCTTCTTCTGGGACCCCTATAATTCGAATGTTGGTGCGTTTAATGTTGTCCCAGAGGTCTCTGAGACTGTCCTCAGTTCTTTTCATTCTTTTTTCTTTATTCTGGTCTGCAGTAGTTATTTCCACCATTTTATCTTCCAGGTCACTTATCCGTTCTTCTGCCTCAGTTATTCTGCTATTGATCCCATCTAGAGTATTTTTAATTTCATTTATTGTGCTTGTCATCGTTTCTTGGTTCCTCTTTAGTTCTTCTACGTCCTTGTTAAATGTTTCTTGCATTTTGTCTATTCTATTTCCAAGACTTTGGATCATCCTTACTATCATTATTCTGAATTCTTTTTCAGGTAGACTACCTATTTCCTCTTCATTTGTTAGGTCTGGTGTGTTTTGACCCTGCTCCTTCATCTGCTGTGTGTTTTTCTGTCTTCTCATTTTGCTTATCTTACTGTGTTTGGGGTCTCCTTTTCACAGGCTGCAGGTTCGTAGTTCCCGTTGTTTTTGGTATCTGTCCCCAGTGGCTAAGGTTGGTTCAGTGGGTTGTGTAGGTTTCCTGGTGGAGGGAACTAGTGCCTGTGTTCTGGTGGATGAGGCTGGATGTTGTCTTTCTGGTGGGTTCGTCCACGTCTGGTGGTGTGTTTTGGGGTGTCTGTGGCCTTATTATGATTTTAGGCAGCCTCTCTGTTAATGGATGGGGCTGTGTTCCTCTCTTGCTAGTTGTTTGGCATAGGGTGTCCAGCACTGTAGCTTGCTGGTCGTTGAGTGAAGCTGGGTCTTGATGTTGAGATGGAGATCTGTGAGAGATTTTCGCCGTTTGGTATTACGTGGAGCTGGGAGGTCTCTTGTGGACCAGTGTCCTGAAGTTGGCTCTCCCACCTCAGAGGCACAGCCCTGATGCCTGGCTGGAGCACCAAGAGCCTTTCATCCACATGGCTTTTGGGAGGTCTGACGTCTTCTGCCAGCGTTCAGTGGGTGTTCTGTAGGAGCAGTTCCACGTGTAGATGTATTTCTCATGTATCTGTGGGGAGGAAGGTGATCTCCGCGTCTTACTCTTCCGCCATCTTGCCCCTCCTCCACAAATTTTAAAGGTTATATATACTCTATTTATAGTTATTATAAAATATTGGCTATATTCCCCATGTTGCCCAATATATCCTTGTAGCTTATTTTATACGTAATAGTTTGTACCTCTCAATTTCCTACCTCTATATTGCCCCCCCCCTTCCCTCTCCCCACTGGTAACCACTAGTTTGTTCTCTGTATCTGTGAATCTTCTTTTTTGTTACAGTCACTAGTTTGTTGTATTTTTTAGATTCAATATATGAGTGATAACATACAGTATTTATCTTTTTCTGTCTGACATTTTACTTAGCATAATGCCCTCCAAGTCCATCCATGTTTTTGCAAATGGCAAATTTTCATTTTTTTTAATGGCTGAGTAGTATTCCATTGTGTGTATATATTTTATGTATAAAATGTGTATATATTTTATATATATATATATATATAATATATCTATATACACACACACACACATATATATACCACGTCTTCTTTATTCATTTACCTGTTGATGGACACTTAGATTGCTTCCATGTTGGCTCTTGTAAATAATGCTGCTATGAACATTGGGGTGCCTGTATCTTTTCAAATAGGTGTTTTTGGGTTTTTTGGCTATATACCCAAGAGTGGAACTGCTGGGTCATATGGTAGTTCTATTTTTAGTTTTTTGAGAAGCCTCCATACTGTTTTCCACAGTGGCTGCACCAATTTACATGCCCACCAACAGTGCAAAGGATTGTCTTTCTCCACATCCTCGCCAACGTTTGTTATTTGTGTTCTTTTTGATGATAGCCATTCTGACAGGCATAAGGTGATACCTCATTGTGGTTTTGATTTGCATTTCCCTGATGATTAGCAATGTTGGGCATATTTCATGTGCCTGTTGGCCATCTGCATTTCCTCTCTGGAAAAATATCTATTTGGTTCTTCTGCCCATTTCTTAATTGGGTTGTTTGCTTTTGATGTTGGGTTGTATGAGCTGTTTATATGTTGGATGTTAATCCCTTATTGGTTATATCATTTGCAAATATTTACTCCCATTCAGTAGGTTGTCTTTTTGTTTTGTTGATGGTTCTCTTTGCTGTTCAAAACCTTTTAAGTTTAATTAGATCCCATTTGTTTATTTTTGCTTTTATTTCCTTTGTTTTAGGAGACATCCAAAAAAATACTTCTGTGATTTATGTCAAAGAATGTTCTGCCTATGTTTTCCTCAAGGAGTTTTATGGTATCTTACATTTAGGTCTGTAATCCATTTTGCATTTATTTTTGTGTATGGTGTTAGGGAGTGTTCTAATTTCATTCTTTTACATGTAGCTGTCCACTTATTGAAGAGACTGTTTTTTCTCCACTGTATATTCTTGCCTCCTTTGTCATATATTAATTGACAGTAAGTGTGTGGGTTTATTTCTGGGCTCTCTATTCTGTTCCATTGATCTATATGTCTGTTTTTGTGCCAGTACCATACTGTTTTGATTACTGTAGTTTTGTAGTATAGTCTGAAGTCAGGATGCATGATACTTTCAATTCTTCTTTCTCAAGATTGTTTTGGCTTTTTGAGGCCTTTTGTGTGTCCATACAAATTTTAAAATTATTTGTTCTAGTTCTGTGAAAAATGCCATTGGTATTTTGATAGGGATTGTATTGAATCTGTAGATTGCCTTGGGTAGTATTGTCATTTTAACAATATTAATTCTTCTAATCCAAAAACACGGTATATCTTTCCAGCTGTTTGTGTTGTCTTCAATTTCTTTCATCGGTGTCTTATAGTTTTCTGAGTATAGGTCTTTTACCTCCTTAGGTAGGTTTATTCCTAGGTATTTTATTCTTTTTGATGCAAACCATAAGAGTAAAATTGTATTTGACTCTTAGGTAAATACAATTTGTGTACCTGTTAGTACCTTTCCCCCACCTTGTCTGTTCTTCACAGTGTCTGCTTTCCAGTTAATCCATAGGAGTGGGAGGCAGTGAGGGGTAAGGGTAGAGGATATCTTCTTTTCATAATTCTGGGTAATAAAAGTAGTTATAATTTTCTGTTTTAGTCTGCATTTAAAATGTCCCTAGGTCAAAATGGCTTCATTAATATGCTTGAGTCAAGATTCATTTGCTTAAGTTCATCATTTGCTCCCCTTAACCGTCACCTCTGCAAGACTGCCAGCTCCTAGTCTCTCTAATTCATTGCTTTTCTAAGATTTTAGGTTCTTGGGAAGATTGTGACCCTAAATCAGTTGATGCTGTTTTGTACAGAAGTCTGTTTTTGTGTCAGTGGACAGTTTTACTTATTGACTGTTATTTAATAATGGGGAAATGAGAGAAGAAAAAAGAGACTGTACTCTCCCAAGGTTAAAAGGCATGATGAAAAGTTGCAGTTCTGGAGCTTTAGAGCCTGTTTGTTTTTTTCCTTTGGTGTTCAGAAAAGTCCTTATCTGAAATGTTAGTCATACTGGTGACTTTGTTTCATAGAGAGACACAGAGAGAAACAATTGATTAAATCAAATAAATCTTAGCCTACAAATGCTGAAATACCATGGGTATGAATTTAAAGCTCATAGAGCAAAGTGATTCAGTTATACCCATACAAGTATCCATTCTTTTTCAAATTGTTTTCCCATTTAGGTTATTACAGAATATTGAGCTGAGTTCTCTGTGCTATACAGTAGGTCCTTGTTGGTTGTCTATTTTAAATATAGTAGTGTGTACATGTCACTTTGCCATATACCTGTAACTAACACATCATCGTTAATCAACTATACTCCAATACAAAATAAAAATTAAAAAAAACTAAAGTTGATAGAGCCTCCATTCTGCTGAGTTGGTGGGATATTCAGGGCTCCATGTGTTTGCTACCATTCGAGATCTTCAATACCTTCTGTGACAACAAGGTAGGTCACTGGTCATTGGTCCTCTTGGTGTCATTTAGAGTACCATTATTAAAAAAAAAAAAAAAAGAGTACCATTATTATAGTCTGCATTCCTTTGAGTCTGGAGACTTTCCAGCTCCCAGGTCTTAATGGAAGAGTGTAGCTCTTTGGAAGGTCTAAACACCAGTGTGCTTAGGACAGAGCCTTCCTGGGAGAACCATGTACCGAATACAACTACTTTTTCTAATGTCTTTATCTTCTCTCTCTCCCCCTCCTCTTCCTCCTCTCTCTCTTTCCTCCTCCTCCTTCTCTCTCTCTCTGTCATTTTTCTGCCTCATACTCTTTCACTCCTTTTGTCTCTGGAAATACTCAGCTTCTACTTGAATGCTGAAAATTCCTGTGCCAAGAAAATACTACAGGTCTACTCTCCTGCTTGGTGTAAAAGAGCAGAGAAAAACAAACAAAAAAATCCCCACAAATTTGTCTCTCAAAAATTATCTTGCTGTAGTTTCTTAGAAAGAGAAGGAAAAGGCTGGGATACCCCTGCAATCCTTTTTTTTTCTTTTTTATTGAAATACAGTTGATTTAAATGTTGAGTTAGTTTCAGGTATACAGCAAGGTGATTCAGATATATATATATATATATAAAAATATATATATACACACGCACACATATATGTCTATTATTTTTCAGATTCTTTTCCATTATAAGTTATTACCTATAATATTACTATAGTCAACAATATAGTTATTGAAGATATTGAATATAGTTCCCTGTGCTATACAGTAGGTCCTTGTTCATCTATTTTATTTATAGTAGTGTGTACCTGTTAATCCCAAACTCCTAATTTATCCCTACCCCGCACCCCGCTATCCCCTTTGGTAACCGTAAGTTTGTTTTCTATGTCTGTGAGTCTGTTTCTCTTTTGTAAATAAGTTCACTTGCATCTTTTTTTTTTTTTTTTTTAGATTCCACATATAGGTGATATATTTGTCCTCTCTGTCTGACTTACTTCACTTAGTATGATCATCTCCAGGTCCATACACGTTGCTGCAAATGCTATTATTTCATCCTTTTTTTATGGCTGAGTAATATTATTGGAGTGAATTTTATTTTAATATCAAATTTATGGCCAGATATATGGCATGCTAATTTTTCAAATTATCTATAAGAGATTTTCAAATATTGCTAACTTCTCCCAAAAGTTAGTAAGTCCTAGAGAATTTATGAACTCCAGAGACAAGGGTGTATAAAATAAGACAGCCAGTGTTAATTTTTGACCTCAAAAGGATTTTTAGCAATAAGAAGAGTTACATGGAAAGCGAGTTCATGTATGACATTTATTATTTTGGGAGGGAAACGTTCTTTGCGGCTAAAGGAAGAGATTAATTACAAAAAAACCCTCCAGACACTAAGTTAGGAAGATGACTCTTCTCTTTCATATTGCCATCACTGTTATTCTACCTACATGATCGTTAATTGCAAGTCTGACACATGCAGGTACAGAGGAAGTTCAACCTGTCAGGCACACAGACCAATGTGCTCAAAGGAAAATCAGTGGAAGGAATCAGTGGAGATGCAAAGGAGAAAATGTGGCTGAGATCTATAATGTAATGCAGGTCTCATTCCTCATCTCTTAAAATTGTAGTTCAATTGCCACATCTAAAATCAGTTAGGAATTTCATAAGCCCTAGCTAGTTATCTTTAGTTGGTAGAAAGATTGTGTCCTCTCTTGGTAAGAAGTAGAAACTGTAGAATTGTCAAATACAAAATGTCTACAGGAGGCAGACAGGGAATATCAACCAAGAAGTCAGGTGGGAGCAGGTCTGAAGGAGAAACTGCTACCCCACTACAGTTGATTGTTGCTAAGTAGGAACCAGGTCAGTGCTGTCAGTTTCATTTTAACGTGAAAGCAAGAAATCTGAACTTGGAAATGGGAAATATCCCAATTAAAGAAGAAATAGCACGTAAAAAATCACTGTGTGAGGAAGGCAAAACGTCTCTGGGCCACACTCAGTCTTCCAGTAGTTGGCTTGTTGTCATAGTCACTACTGATAGAGGAAATGCGCGTGTGGTCACCATCTTATCCTGACCTATACCTGGATAAGGGCTCCTAAAGCTTCCCATATGTTCTTGCCAAAAACTCAATTCTCACGATGAATTTAAGGATTTGTTCACTTCCCATCTTTTGTTTGTTTTTCATTTAATTTGTTTTCATATTGGCTTTACACGTGATAATGAATATTTTACTAACAAATTATAACACAGTGTTGCCAAAGAAAGAATAGATGGTAAAACAAAAAAGTTGTAAAAGATTTTAATAGCACATTTTCATGCTTCATGTAACATTGAAGTTTACCAAGGTAACATAAATATTTCTAATTTTGAAAACAGTTAAATTATTATTATTTTTTGTTTGTTGTGTCAATTTGAAAGCATGTTGAAGCACAACTTAGCCATCTCTCCAGGTGCCTAAATTAAGAAACTACATGGGCTCTAAAATCAAATACATAGCATCTACAGTTCCATCATTCCTTGTCCTTTCATGCTTCATTATTTTCATTATGTCAAATTTATTTCATTCATTATCTCAAATTTTGATGTGCATATGAATCACCTGGGGATTTTGTTAAAGTGCAGATTCTGATTCAGTAGGTCTGGAGTCAGGCTTGAGAGTCTGTTTTTCCACAAGCTCTTAGACGGAACTGATGTAGAAAGTCCAAGGACCACACTTTGCCCAGAAAGATCACAGACAGTTGTTACAATCTCTGGCTCAAGGATCTGGTGGACATCTCTTACTACTCAGGGCTTTGTTTAATTTTACTCTTTTTTAGTTTCCTTTCCCATTCTTCTCATAAGCTACTCCAATCTTGAGCTACATTTCACTAGCTCCCCTGAAACAACCTTAAATTTCAGCATCTGACTTCCTCTCTCCTAGAAAGAGCAGAAATTTTTAGAAGTCTAGGGTGAAAGTACCTTCCTCCAGATAAGACCTTCATGTGCTTTTGCCTTCCACCTAGTGGTACTTACAGGCCACTTTAATATTGGAAACATAAAATTTGAGACTTGAGTTTTCCTACGTAACTTAAGCAATTGAAAGAGAGAAGTGATTCCCCTTCTAGTTCACCTTGCCCTGTAGCACTTTGGTGTTCCAGCGTATTGGGAGGATCTCATGTCAGTCTCTTCACCATTTGCAGACTCTGGGCTTTTATTTCAGTCTTCATCACTCTACAAGGCTGTTGAAAGGAAAGTCGACATTTTTCTAAATCAGCAAATGCTCTCAGCACAAAAGCAGCTTACGGGTTTCTACGTCCCTTCAGTTTGGGACTGGTAATACTTCGCTGTATTATCAGCTCTGTGATGCATCTTAACCTTCTTCTAAACGTATTTTGACCAACTCAGTTTTTTTCAACAGGAGGACTTGTCCAAATAAGCTGGCTTGCCATTTTTGAAAATAAGCAATCTGTAAATACTTTTAAAAGTATCTGTTTCCCTCCACTACATTATACACTTTTTAAGCACAGGAACCAGGAAACCTGATTTGAATCCTTTGTATCACACTATATTTCTAGCATCAGCACATAGTAGGTTCTCAAAGTGGTTGCTGAATGAAGGCAGCCTGCCCCACTGAGCAAAGCCAGGAGGTCATCACTAGCTATTAAGGCAGGCAAGCAGGAAAGAGATGATTCCAAGATGGACTTCTTGGACACCTAAAGCAAATTGATGGGCTGCAAGGTATGACCTTGTTTCTGGTGCCAGATAGTTCATCTTTTTTCAGGATGCATTTGAGAATGGAATGACACGCAAAAAATGACTAGAAAGAAACTATATTTTTCTCTTCAGAAGGAGCCTTTACTTGTGGAAAATCTCTCTAGCAGTTTCTGTTTGAGTCTTTTACTATCTATTATTAAAAATAGCCACCATTTCCTGCCAAGAATGGCAAAGAAATCAATAAAAGACCATGATTATCTTGGAGTGTGGTTTATTAGATTGATACAGTTACTTTTTTTCTTTGAAGAGCTCAAATTTTGAATTTGTGATTGGTATGTCTTTGGTCTTATGAGATGGATGATGATAATAAAATGTGTGAAAAATTAAACTTCTCTAGTGGCAAGTATAAATGATTCAAGAGTTAAGCTGGAGACTGGCTCATTGATTCATTTCTGCAGTTTAACCATTTGTAAAACAGACATGTGATGGTTATTGCAGTATTGTATGGCTGTCGGGTTTCAAAAGCTGGAGATCCCTGCAGTAAAGGCCATTAGAAAACGTGAAGTTATTATTACAGGCAGATTGTGGACCATCCGCCAATAGCAGACACTGATTTTTTTTTTTTTTAATATTAGTACTAAGTCAAATGGGGAAAGACTTGGGAAGCCTCAGGCAGAATTGTATAAAATCCTTTCCACCCTCTGCTTGCTCATCAATAATTAACCTAGCCAATCTAGAACTTCGTTGGAAATAAATTCTCCAAATGGCTCCTGAAATGGTGAACAAAAAAATTCATACCCTGTGATTTGTGGCAAGACATCTAGCGTTAAATGCAAATAAAACATGATAAATTGATAATGATGAAGACAACTTTTTAAATTAAATTAGCCTAGAAAATCATGAGAAAGTTTTATTACTTATTGTTTTTTAATTTATTTTATTCATTTATTTTTGGCTGCGTTGGGTCTTTGTTGCTGTGCATGGCTTTCTCTAGTTGTGGCAAGTGGGAGCTACTCTTCGTTGCGGTGTGCGGGCTTCTCATTGCGGTGGCTTCTCGTTGCGGAGCACAGGCTCTAGGTGCGCAGGCTTCAGTAGTTGTGGCATGCGGGCTCAGTAGTTGTGGCGCATGGGCTTAGTTGCTCCACGGCATGTGGGATCTTCCCAGACCAGGGCTCGAACTCGTGTCCCCTGCATTGGCAAGCAGATTCTTAAACACTGCGCCACCAGGGAAGCCCTATTGCTTCTTTCTGAAATATTTTTTCCCCTCTCTCTGTCTACATGGGATATTTCTTAAACAATTAAAGTATTATATGCCATTTTTCAATTATTATTATAATTTTTGATTAGCATGTTAAAATACATGTACCTCTAATATACTTAATGTATTAGCCAAGTTCTGAAAGTGGCCACAAGACGTACCACCTCATATAGACTCTTTAGCAGTGACTGTCTTTTCCAGTTAGACATGGAAGGTATTTTAATACAAGTGAAGAAAGCAGTAGTTATAAGATTCAGGTTGAGTTAGGTTTGAATCCTCTCTTGTTATTTATTGGTTAAGTGACCTTAAGAAATTTAAATAACTTTCTTGAATCTCTGTTTTCTCATTTATAAAATGGACAAAACAGTAGTTAAATGACAAGACTGTCAGAAGGATTAACCGAGGCAAAAATAGATAAAATACTGAAGAGACTACCTTAGTAATATACTAAATATATTATTTATGGGTTAAAAATTGTACCTTTACAGAAGAGGATTCTTTTATCTCAATGAAAGCATTTCCTTACTCCCCCCTTGTAGATGTCCTCTGCAAAATAACCTAATGTGTTTTTTGCATTATTTCTGTTTTTAACCTGAAGACCCCTCGCTAAGTAATGCATTTAATGTCTGTTGGTTTGAGTACTGTGTGCACTTGATACTGATAGGACTGCAAGAGAAACAAAAACACTTTTGATTCATTCTAAGAACTCAGTTCTGAAACAGTTAATCAATAAAGCAAGAACATATGTAAATGTCAAATGGATAATAAGATTTTCAAATAACAATGGAGAACAATAGCAGCTTCAGAATAGGAAAAGGTCTTATTATGGTAAATGGGCCTTGAGCTTGGCCCGGAGAAATGCATAGATGGATAGAGGTGAGGGGACAATTTTGCCAGATTAAGAAAGAACAAAAGCTGGAGAAGAGGTGAGCATGGCATTTTCAGGGGTCAGTGAGGCACCCAGGTTTACCCATCCTGCTATTTCAAAAGAAAAATGGAACCAGGATCACTGATGTGGAATGGGTAAGGAGGGGATGTATTTTATTAATGTTAGTTTCTCCTGTATAGAATTACCTCTTGCTATCTTGGATTAGTTAAGATAATGCTGACTACTTTAACCAAAACACCAAAAAAACAAAAATATACTGTGGTTCAAATATAATACATATATTGTCCCCCTCATTTACAAAACTGTCCAAGGAAAGTGGTGTTAGTAGGGGAATGCAGAATTCCACACATGGTCATCCAGGGAACCCTCCTGATGGAACCTACCCAATGACTCTGTCATCTTCAATCCATGGACCCACTCGAGTGGACATGTTGTCTTCATCCCCACCAACCACAGGAGGGTGAACACCAGAATTCCTTTGGGCTAGGCCTGGAAGGAGCACATTTTCATTAGGTGCAGCTGGGTCACAAGGCCACATAAAACTGCGAGAGAAATTGGCAACTGTGGCTTAGCTACTTGCCCAAAAGGGGAGAAAACCGATGTTGGTGAAGAGTTTGCATCCTTCATCCTAATTTGAGATGTAAAAAAATCCATAAATGTACTGTACCCTATTATTATTATTTTTCTTAAGCATGTCTTTTCCATGTATCTAAAAAGCCCCTTAGTTTTAGTTTACCAGATTTAGGTGAATATTTCAAATTCATATTCTTCAGTAAGAGGCTCCAATCTTTCTAGATTCCCCCTTCAAACGTCTAGATTGAAGTGATTGAGATTGCTTTTTCTTTAATTTGCTGTACCTTTCTTAACTCTATTACACATTTTGCAAAATGCAGGGGCCAGAATTGTACACCATATTCCAAATGCATACACCACCATTTTGAACAGAGTAAATCTGTGTCTTTTTAACCTTTTCCTTCCAAATTCATTTCTGATGATGGCAACTATGTTGCAGATGCCTTTGGCTGCAGCTTCAAAGAAAAGTCTACACTGATTCCCAAGTGCCTCTTTCTTGTTTTCAGTCTTGTAATTCTGACATTAAAATCCACCATCCTTTCAAAGCAGTAGTTCTCAACTCAAGCTGTATATTACAATCATCTGGGGAGCTTTCAAAAATAAGAATGCCACCCCCTTCCTCAAGATTCTGATTTAATTTGCCTGAGATGAGGCCTAGCTATTGATCTTTCTCAAAATGTCTATGTAAGATCCTCTCAGGGTTGTGAACCATTGTTGTATGAATAATTTGTAATTTTTTCCAATTACTCTTTACATATCCCTATTGAAATTTATCTCTTCTTTTTCTGCTTGCATACAGACAAGAGCAAAACTTTCCAAAGTTTTCTCCCATTAGTTTGGAATGAGCACATGGGAAAATTATGGGGCTCTCTGCAAACCATAATAAACCTTGCACTTTAGCATACGTGATAATAATGACTGAAACACAGAGGTCAGATGTCCTTTGTCCTTCAGCTCCTTCACGTGTGTATGCATGTGATATCTTACTGCATACATATGTGTGTATATATATATATTTTTAGAGATAGTAGTGTTCTATTCAGAAGTTTTAGACAGTTTAGCAATATGCAGAGGTCATGTTTCACAAGGTTTCACCAGAGGTATATCACTCAAGTTTTACAAATGTACCCAAATCAATAATGACAAATTCCCTTAATTTAATCATGTAATAAAAAATAATCAACTTCCTTATTTTTTGTTATACTTAATCTAGAAGTTATAACTGGAAAAATAATGAACCTTAGCATGTTTACTAAACAGATTCACCTATTTATGTATCATATTCCACTAATTGCAAGGTATTTCTATATACAAATACAAAGGAAATTATGAAATTCTTTACCACTACACATGGATTTGGAAAAAAATTATACAATAACATAATAGTATTTTATTATATTATACAGTATAAATTATTGTATAATAATATAATAAAATTATACAATAATTTTATACAGTAATTATACAATAGCTATTGTATAGTGCCTATATTTTTAATGTTTATCAGCTTGGATATAAAGCTTTGCATCTCTTTCTGTGCCACCCCTCACCTCTCAAAGAATCCATGTACAAATGCCTTAGTAATGTGGACTTTCCTGTAATTTGCATGTGATAGACAAAGCTAGTACAGTGAGAACATTTCCATTTCCCCTTTCCACAAAATAAGTGGCATCGGGTCCCCTCCTTCCTTTGCACGTTTCTCTACTTTTGTCTTCCGGTGGATGCTCCTCAACCAACTCAAATTGCTCTCTCTTTATTCTGCAGAGCAATTCACATAAGCCCTATCTTCTCTTCCAAAATGTCTGAACTCCAGTCTATCATCCAGCTAGGTAAAACTAAGTATCCTCTAGTTGATGTGATCCTGAATCCTTTAAAAGTTAATGTGAATATTAATAGGTCTTCCTGGATATATATTAAAGGCATGGTTATAAAATGCATAGTTTATGTATCATATTAACTTCATAAAATCCTAAAAATATTTTTGAACCTCTCACCCCAAGTGTTTCATCTAGGAGTCTGCACATCTGTCATCTAGCCACTGTCTTGAGTGGGACCTTGAGGGTCCTCCTCTCCCACCAGTTTCTCAAATTGGTCTCTCTCAGAAAAATTCTCATGAATAAGTTTTCCACTTTTTTCATATTACTTTATATTTGGACAGCATTACGTAGTTCAAAAATCTTCCCATATATTTTATTGTTTTAGCCTTTCACAACACAAGCATGTAAGTATTTGGTATAGTTGGGCTCTTTCCCATTGATAGTTTAGAAGGGTGGTATTTGAAAATTTTGAACAAATAGCTCAAGTCCAACTGGACAGTAAATGGGAAAAAAGTCACTAGAATTCAAAGAGTGAAAAGGGAACTTTGAGAGATTATACATAATGTATAAAAACTGGATGATCAGTTAAGTACTTTAAATAAAATCCCCAAAACGTAGTGACTTAAGATAATAATTATTATAATAACTGTTATCATTTTGTCTTATGATGCTTGGGTTGATTGGGCAGTTTTGCTGGTTTCAGCTGGTTCACTGAGGTGACTGTAGCTGGCAGGGTGATCCAGGGGACTCGTAAGACCTCAGATGAGATCGCTGGAGGCTGCGGCAGCTGGGCTCCTCTCTTCATGGAGTCTGGGCTATTCTGAGCACAGAGGTCTCCTGGTATGAAGAGGGCCAGATTGGAAGGCTAACCTGGAAAGTTACATGCCACTCCCACCACATTCTTTTGGTAAAAATAAGGCAGGGGTTCATTTCCAGTCACAGGGTGAGGAAACAGACCCTATCTCTGATGGGAAGTGTAGCAGTCCCACTGTAAAGGGCTGTGAATACATGGACGTGTGATTCATTGAAGACCAGTATGGCAACAATCTATCACAGCTGTCCTACTATGCATCCCAGTTTACAAGCGCATTCACATCTTTTTCTCATATTTCATTATCACAAGAACCCTGAGAGGTAATATACAATCTTCTCTATTTTCACAATACAGAAAGGAACCTCAAGTTCTGGAAAAGTCAATGACTTACTAACCCCAAAGTAGGTGTAAGATGGCAGAGCAAGGATTTAAAGTAACACATTGCCATTCCAAAAATCATGAAGTAAAGACATGCACACTCATCCAGGTTTTCCAAAGAGTAGGCTCTGAATTCTAAAAGCCTATTTATAAAATGGATGAATAAATAATGCTGAATAATCTGTTATAACCTCATGACTTATTAATAATTTTCAGTTTACAAAGTAATACTGTAAAGTGACATAGAAACTAATTTTATTCTTAATATTTTACACATTTTATGTCTATAGGAACATATTTTTTTCAGTAACATTTATTTTTATTTTTTAAATTTTTATTGGAGTATAGTTGATTTACAATGTTGTGTTAGTTTCTGCTGTACAGCAAAGTGAATCAGTTATACATACACACATATCCACTCTTTTTTAGATTTTTTTCCCATGTAGGTCATCACAGAATGTTGAGTAGAGTTCCCTGTGCTATACAGTAAGTCCTTATTAGTTATCTATTTTATATATAGTAGTGTATATATGTCAATCCCAATCTCCCAATTTATCCCCCCCCCCACTTTTCCCCCTGGTAACCATAAGTTTGTTTCCTACATCTGTGACTCTATTTCTGTTTTGTAAATAAGTTCATTTGTACCTTTTTTTTAGATTCCACATAGAAACGATATCATATGATATTTGTCTGACTTACTTCACTTAGTATGATCATCTCTGGGTCCATCCATGTTGCTGCAAATGGCATTATTTCATTCTTTTTTATGGCTGAGTAATATTCCATTGTGTATATGTACCACATTTTCTTTCTCCATTCCTCTGTCGATGGACATTTAGGTTGCTTCCATATCTTGGCTATTGTAAATAGTGCTGCTGTGAATATTGGGGTGCACATATTCTTTTGGATTATGGTTTTATCCAGATATATGCCCAGGAGTGGGATTGTTGGATCATATGGTAGTTCTATTGTAGTTTTTTAAGGAACCTCCATACTGTTCTCCATGGTGGTTGTACTAATTTACATTCCCATGAACAGTGTAGGAGGGTTCCCTTTTCTCCACACCTATATGAACATATTTTAATACAAGCAACTTTCTCTTTTATTTTAAATTACAGATTTAATTTGGGAAAAAGTATAAAGGGAAGGAAACTGCCTGATATTCCAGATGTCAGAATTCAAAAATCAAACTTTTCTCTAAAAGACTTTTCATGTTCTTTTTCTCTCAAAATTGAGCAGCCAGTTCATAATCAACTGTACTCTCACTTGAATTTTCTTCACTCTAGCTGCAAATCTCATTTTAAAGCAGAGCTCACAAAAATGACTGAGAGGAGCAATTGCGAAACAGCTGAACCACAGCAAAAATGAGGTTGGACCTTAAGCCACTGCAGGTGCCTCCTCCACTAAATTAACAATCCTCTCTTGCCTTCTGTTAGAGAGGGAACATTAAAAAAAGATATGTGTCTATATAAAAATATTGTCATGTTCACTATACTTATACAAACATGAATATATACATCCACACATACACTAGTAATGCATGGACTTTTAAATACAGAAAGTATAAGAATTGTTTGAGTTTTAGCACTCATCACGTCATATGAATTCACTGTTAGGATATATACTGAATCATTTTCTTCAGCTTCTTCAGAGGCATTTGTTACAAAAAGATGTTCACATTTTGATTCCCTAGCTGAACGGGTTGTGTTATTTTTGCTGTTAAAAAAAATGATTAGTAATAATTACTAGTGCTGTTTCACCATTACAAAAAACCTACAAATTCATTTTGGAAAATTTGGAAAATATAGAAAATTCTAAAGAAAAAGGAAGATTACCTATGGTCTTGCCATTAAATATATATGGATTTTGTTCATTGTCTTGTTTCCTCTTTTAGTTTTTCTATGCATTTTAGTGGTTTCATTTTTTGGCACATTTGAGTATATAACTTTATGAAAATTCACCGCATGTATACTTTGAGAAATTTCCCCCATGTTATAATGAACTCTTTAAAAGCATTATTTTAAATAAATATCTTCATAAAATACTATCATCTAGTTGTACCAGATTTTACTTCTCTGTTTGAGGAGTAATGACTGTTTTACATTATTGCTGTTGTAAATAATAGTGCAGTGAACTTTTTTTCACAAAATCATTTTTGTAACTCAAATGATCTCTTCAGGACTGGTTTCCAAAAGGGTATCACAGGTTATGAATCTTTTTAAGGCTCTTGATAAGTACTGTGAAATTATTTTCCAGAAAGGTTGAATCTGTTTTTACTCTTGAATTTAGCTTACAAAACACTCACTAGCATTATTATAAAGGTCTTAATAGGGACATAATAGGCATTAAATAAATAATTGAGTATTCACATTATGCCTGCTGGAGTTTAATAAACATATGCTATTATTTTAATTAAATAGGCTACATTAAATTATATGAAGTTTATTTAATTGTAGGTTTTTAAAAACTAGTGAGACTACACATTTTTCTATATTTGATGAGGACTATTCTAACTTCAATTCTTGCAGTCCTTAATTTATTCAAGTATTGCACATATGACCACATATGAGGTGGTCTGTTTGATTTTATCCCCGTTGAATGGTATCTGTAAGGACTTGGGTAGACTGGGCCACCCCATTCCAAGGAATCATGACCTAGTTATGTTTAGTTGTTAACTAACACATTTAGATTGGTTCTAATCTACCGAAATAGAAACTACCTGGGAAAGTGAGACAAGAATTAAAAGAAAAAAGATCTGGTTTTCTGGAGTTGAGAAATCATGTTAGAAAGACATAACAGTATATGAGTGGAGGTTTTCAGAAATTGGTTCATTTCATGACCTACCTATCAAGCTGAGTGAATGGGAGCTGAACTATCAGCTTGTTAAGTTAAATTGAAATTCAAATAAATGATCATTAACTATATAATGAATCATTAACTATATAATGAAATCTAAAGCAATAAAGATTTTGAATCTAGTACCATTAGTTAATTTGCAGAATGAAGGTAATTATGATAGTTTTCTGAGTAAACAAAGAGAAACTCCATAAAGTTATCCTAGCCTTTAACTTCTCATCCTCATCCCCTTAGAATTCTGAGAATTCACACAAAAGGAATGCACCTGGACTCTGCTCTAGCATTTCTCTTTAAGTCAGAAACACCTCCCCAGTACAAGCAACTAAGCCCAAATAAAGGATCAAAAAAAGAAATGTTACTTCAAACTCAATAGTTATAAAGGTCCCAAAGGCAAAATCCTTTAAAAACAAGAGTCAACAAGTGATAAGTTTCCCAGTGTCGCCATCACATCTCTTGTTTTCACAGTTCATTTACTCTTCCCACCACACGTTCCATTTTCGTCTTTTCTGATGATGTTTGCTCCTGGGAGACAGGAGGGAAGGAGAAAGTAAATGCACATATTTGCACAATGGGTTATAACATTCCGAGTTTACGAATTACTGCTTTTTGTTAAGCCTATCAACATTACTTTGCATATTGACTATCACTTTTTATTTCTTACTACTTGACAAGCTCCATTCCATGTACAATGGCAGAGAATATAGAGTTAACAATGTATTTTCTCAGTTTTGATATTATTCTGAGGCTAGAGTTTGAAAGGGTATTTATCTTACCAGTTTTTTAAGCTTGTGGTTTGTGAATCTGAGTACATCAATATATTTTATTCTCACAAAACTTGAGCATATTATTAGAAAATAGCCAGCATGTGAATCATCTCCTTCCTCACCTTCATCTAGAGTGTTACTTATTCCGAGGGTAGCCTGAGCCATGAAGCAGTTACTCATTTTGTCAGAGAAGGCATTATGATTCAGAATTGTGTACCTAATTATCTACTTTTTTGAAGCAAACTCCGTTCCGGGAGGTATGACAGCAGAGTATTTGCCCCCATATGTGGTCACTGGACTGTCAGGTTGCCCCAGCTTGATTTGTTTGTATGAAGTGTGAGCATTCTCTTCTTTATTTAAATGAATAACTCTTCGCAGTTTTGACTTTAGAAGTCACATCTCAGCATCTTACAAGAGAAAGTTTTTCTAGGAACTCAGCCAGTAATAATAGTTCATCTACCGACTAGCCATCTTTCAAAATAGTAAATTTAGTACAAACTGTTACAACTGTGCCATTATTTAGTTTTGATACAAGTGTAATGCACAATAACAAACTATTATAATGATTATTACAAAACCTTGGAAACTTTCTGAGCAACTCATTCATTTCTGTTTGATTTACTTTTTCGTTCCCAGTTGTTAGCTTTTTGATTTTCTTTAATTTCAACAATTGGGACATTAAGTCCACCTTGTTAGGAAGGGTGGGTAGCAAAATTGGGGCTGCAGATCCAGGGCTGAACTAAAACACTCCCTTCTAAAGAATGCAGTAGCAAGAAAAGAGTATATGTTGGTGGGTGGATCTGAAAGAGTGGGTATTAGTTATACCTCTGCTGCTAGCCAGCTATGTGACTACACAAATTAATTTTTCTTACTGGGCCCACAGTTGTACAAAAAAGGGTTGAACACACGTCTTAAAAGTTCACACTATTGTAACATTTTAATATTCGACAATCTGGATCTTACTACAGTATCCTATCCGCAATTTCTCCAAATCTTTACTTTTGCGTAGTCCCTTTAGGGAACAACACAGCGGTAAGCATTCAAAAACCTTACCTTCTTACTTATACTGTATCTAAGATTCTAAAATAACTGTTCTGGCAAAAATCTAAATGAAAACGGCCAGTTTTATCTCCTTTGGGGAAATTTGTCCCAAAGGTATCAGGCTTCTCTATTAATCTCCAGTTACCTGAAAACATTCCTAGAATCTTTAAAAATTCTCCCTTAAAAAAAAAAAGGAAAAGAAAAAAACTACAAATCCCATGAGTCAAAGATGGAATGGAAACAGACACCGCCCCTCAAACCCCCTTCCGGTCCCCTTGAATGTAGTCCGCTAAAACTCGGGTTGAGGCACCCTGAAATATGCCTGAAAGAAACGTCGGCTGTTTCGTTCTGCTTTTTAGCTCTGCGCTCGCTGGGCTCCTTTAAGTCGGTGCTGAGAGTGAGGAAGGATACAGAGCGACGCCGAGCGGGATGGGTGCGGACGCAGGCATCACCTGTTCCAAGAGGGGCATGCGCACTGCGAGGGCGCCGGCGAGGAGGCGGGGCACGGTGGGATGGGCAGACGGCGCCCGGCTGGCACCGCTCAGATCTGCTTTTCCCCGGCTTGGGGCGCTGAGGCGGCGTCGGGAGTTGTCTTCTGCAAAGGTTGCCTGGCGTTGTCCAACATGGAGGAGGCGCTGGCCTCGGTCATCACCTGCAAGAGGGACTAATCTCCGCCTGGTGTTCAGGGACTTCGCCGCCTGCACGCCCTGCGGCGGACCCCGTCTCCGGTTGCTCCTCCGGCCACGGGCTTCCCGGCGGGGAGGCAGCACAAGGAGGGAGCGCGGTGGCCCTGAGTTTCCCTAAGCCATGGGCAACGAGGCGAGCTTGGAAGGGGAAGGGCTCCCCGAAGGGCTGGCGGCGGCAGCAGCGGCGGCCGGAGGAGGGGCTGGCGGGGCGGGGAGCCCCTTGCACACCGTGACTCCGGCCGGCATGGAGGCGGATCTGAGCCAGCTGAGCGAAGAGGAGAGGAGACAGATCGCTGCTGTCATGTCAAGGGCGCAGGGGCTGCCCAAGGGAAGCATTCCTCCGGCCTCTGCGGAGCCTCCTTCTATGCACAGGCACGCACAGCATGATGTATATGTCCGGGCATATATGTACAACTTCCTGTGCACATATGTGCCAGCACGGCAGTACATATATGTCGCCTCCGTTCATTTTATTCTCCCTAATGGGGTGGTGGTAAAGAGAACATAAGCTTTCTGTTGGGCAGGATAAAAATGATGCATTATAGAGTTTCTGCTGGGATAGTCAAGGGTTGCATTCTTGGAACTGTGATTTTAGGTTGTGATTTCTGGCCTTTTGGAACCTTTTCTGTCTAGGGTGGCGTGGAGAGACGCCCTCCAGTGTTTTACTAATCTGGAAGTCTTCCATTAATACAAAACGGACGTGTCAGGAAATGGAGAGAGCTGGGTGTTTACCTGTTTCTGTTTAAACCTCCTCAGTCATTTCGGGGTCTTTTTCTCTGTGAATGATGTATAAATATTTCTGTAACAATACCTTTAATTCCCCTGGAGGTGATTTGTCTTTTCTTCCCACCCTACCCCCCAGAGGAGAACAGGAGCTGTTTAGGTAGAAGGTATAGAATAAATACACCTTTTATATTCAGTGAGAAACCCTAAAATATGTGTGGCATTAAACAGATGGTTTGGTCACAACAGTGCAGGTGCTGTACGTGTATTTATGAGTTAGCATATGCTATTTTTTAAACCACCGCTCTTTTATATGGAAAAGCATCTTACAGTTTACGGAAGAACATGTGAATTTGTGTTACCTTCAAATTAGTTTTCAGTACATACTTTTAAAGACAAAACAAATGGCAACTTGGACAGGCAGTTAAGAGCTAATCTATAATATTAACGTACTCATTTCCCCCTCTAGCTCTCTGTGTTCCTCCATCCCAATAAATTAGTTGTTTTCTAATTAGAGTACTAAGAGGGTATAATCACTGTGCCTGCCCTGCCTTTATTATTGTAAACAAACCCTTTAACTTTGCACCCTCGTAGCGTGTTCAGAGACAGAACACTCCTCTGTCCGTGGTCCTGAAACCACTCCTGCTTTATGATAACCTAACAATTTTCGTTAGAGATACTGGAAATATGAAAGATCTGGATATAGGTGTAGGCTCTTATCCTGTACTTCATAAAATAAAAACACTTAGAAGCTATAATATAAGTATATACATATAATTTTGTCAGGTAACTAATACAGGAGAAATGTAAAATGTTTTGGGGATAGAGGCAATATTTTTCACATAAAATCTTAAATGCGTAAACTATATCAGTTAAAAACCCTATTTTCTTGAAGGGGAACCAACACTACTAGTAAAAACTAGCTTTTTTATATTGAATATATTTTTCTGTGTTTTTAAACTAGTAGTATATTGGGCTATTTCTTTGGTATAAAGCCTTTCTTATCTATTTCCTTAAGAGTACAGTTTATGATATGTACTATTTTCTCTACTGTTTAAAACCTGACTTAGAAAAAATTTTGAATGTTCATATACTAGATTTTTCTAGAGTAATAATGAGGTACAATACTTTTATTAACCTTTTAGAAATGTGTGCCAACTCTTCTACAATTTTTCCTAAGAGGCACAAGCAACAGGTTTAGCATGCTGGTTACAAATACCAAGAAGAGTGTGAGCTTTGATTTCTAAATTTCTTACTTGTATTCAGAGGGTGGCTAAAAAATATTATTTCAGCCTATGAAAGTATGGTGTTTTGTGCAGTATTTGTATCAGATAGCGTACTTTTAAAGCTCTCTGTTGATGTTTTTGTTACGGTAGAATTCTTATCAGTAGGTAGTCTGCGGCCTAAACAGTTATTGATGAAAGCTTCATTGAAATGTGTAAATGCGTCTGATTTTGGCAACCTGCTTATATTTTACTGAAAGATTTCTATAAATGTCTTTAATTTTGGAAAGTTATTATCCCCCTATGTGATAACCAAAGAAACACATATTAATTTAAGTATATATAAGAAAGTATATCCAAATCATTTCAAGTTTTAGGAGATTATGTGGTGCGAATTAGACAGGGTAGGCTTTGACTTTTATTTATTTATTTATTTAAAGAAATAAGGGTTGAGAGCCCAGAGACCTTATTAATTTTAACTGACTCATAGCGAATTATATATGCTTCTCAGCCATATGTGCCTAAGTTCCCTTGCCTCTAAATAAGGCAATAATACTTATCTTACCCATCTTGTAGAGCCATAGTAAGGATTAATTAAAAGTTGACAGGAACATTTTTGCTTGGATTTTAATTTGAAGGAACACTATACATATAAAGAGTAGTAATATCAATATCAGCAGTGAATGGCACTGGCAGTGATGGCTGCAGACAAGTTGTATGTTGAATTATTCACTGTTATGAGTTATTTTGATGTATCTATACTCTTTTACATATGGAGAAGTCAGTGCAATGTACTGGAAATCCTGCCTCCCCTTCCTGCCCACCAGGAGTTAGGATACCAGATTTCTGTGACTAACTAGTTTTATAACCTTGAATTAATTTCTTAGCCTGTTTAAGTCTTAGTATTCTCTGCAATATACAAATGAACGGACATTCCTAAAGTGGCTTATATTTCTATTATAAAATTTTATGACTTAACACTGTGAAGTGTCATTGCTTGTTGTGTTACATTTTAAAATATTTTAGTATTCCAACTGCTTTTATATTCTTAGTCTTGAATGCATGTTTATCTCATTTGCTGCTAAAACATTTTTTTCCTGTTAACCTGTGAAAGAAAAATTCTAATCTGAGGATGACAATAGTAAAATGAAAAGGGAAGTTGTATAAGAGTTGAGTAGTTAGAAGCTAGAAGTTAGAGCTTACAAATGAAATGATTCTGGATTTTCGATTCATTGTCGATGCAGGGAAATGCAATTTTATTACGTCTTCTACTCATTGGATGTACACCTACAGATGTGTCATAGGAGAAGAGCTTTACTGGAGAACACTTCTGATTAGTAGAATATTTAGTAACAATTCTGACTGAATCAGTTATTTTCTTTAGCATTCCTTAAGACCTCCACTGCTGGGTAGACACCTCCACAACTGTTTTTCTTCCTAGAGCAGCAAACCAAAACGGATATGGAATGTTTCCATTTATATCTTACAAGACCTGTAGAAGAATTTAAAGTGAAAAGGATTCAAGAGACATTAATCTAGAGGGAAACAAAAACCTGATATGTTCATTCATTTGTTCACTCACTGTTATTCATTCATTCATTGATTCATCAAACATTAATACGCATCTACTAGTTACCAGGTTTGGTTCTAGTGATGAAAAGATGAGTGAAACATATCTCTCCCTAGGAATTCATAGTCTAGTACACAAGACACAGATTGCATTTTGGTCATTCTTTTTAACACAACTGTCATACCAAACAAATTCATCAAAAGACATAGTTAGCTAAGACATCTTTATATTTTTGTTTGGTATTAAGTCTGTATCTTCTCTTAATGATTGTCTTTCTATTTTTCACTCCCAGATCTCCATGTTTGACGTTTATTTACATAATTATAGCAACTAAAACTAAGTTTAAATTGTAGTCTTCTTCATAGCTGTGTGGGTATTTTCTCACAGGGGGATTCTATAATATAATACAACTTAATATTCATAGGAAGTACATGCAGTTATAATTTCTAATGCAAGCAGCTTCCTTTAACTTTTGGTGTTTATTGTTATCACAAATATTTGGTATTCACAAAATTTATTTGTTTTGTACATATGTTGGATTAAGTGAAATAATATCACAAAAACAGTGATTAAGTTTAATAGTATTTTCAAGAGAGCACAGTTTAGTTAATAAATTTTTTGGGTACTCGTTTAAATATAGATTTCTTTAATAAAATGCCTAAACACTTATAGGATAGTCCCTAAGCATCTGCCCCTCAAGGGAATGGTAAACTTTATGAATTGAATATGGAACATTTCTAGAATAATGTGATTATCTAAACAGTGGAACTTTTTGAAAATAATCCATTTGGGGTTGTTTACTATGGTTCTTTTGCCTTCATATGGAAGGGAGCACATAATGAGGCCTATAAGGAAACATTGAAAATTATTTTCCCCAATGGAAATATGTAGCAGTGTGTTTTAAAAGATATCTTAGAACTGTTGGAATCAATTAGGATAATAATTTTAGTTCCTTATTTAAGTACAGGCTTCAGAGACATGGTAGTATCTAAAGTTTTCATAACCTTTTTTCCTGGAGGAAATTGCCAGAACTAAGAATTCTGTTTATTCATCTTTTATTAGAAAATCATTTTGTGGCATACATTGCCATTTATAGATTATTTTCTTTCTGACCCTTTGCTGTTTAGAAGTAATACTTCTGTGTTTCTTCCTACTATGCCTTACATCTTGATCTGTACTCAAATTTCTGTATCATTAGGGGAAGTTTAAAAACTTAATTCATAATAAGTACCAGATGACCTGAAATGAAAAAGTTATAGTCTGGTCCATTAGTAGGTAAATTTTATTAAAACAAATTAAAACCTATAGAAATTTATTGTGATCATCTCATATTTTAAGTGCTACTGAATCACTCTGTTTATCTCTTTTCTTTTAATTAAAAAGAAATCTTTTCCAAAATTAATGTTACATATATCAAACAAAATACTTATAATTTGATTTATCCCATAATTCTAATGCAGCATGTTCTTATTAGTTGCAATTTTATCAGTAAAAAATAGCTTGTTTAAAATTTAACGTACTTGATAAAAGTGTATATGAGAAACAAGTATTTTAATTATTGAGCCATAGTCATTTAAAATTGATGTTTCCAAAACTATTTTAAAAAAATCCATCTTGTGTATTTGTCTATGAGTTAAAAGAAAACTTGCAAATTAATTACTTGTTGCATTTTTAAGTCATTGTCAATAATAATGTCTAATTAACAATGGTAATAGTAAGTGGTGTAGAAAACATTAAGTAAAGAGATCATTATGTTTTTTCTTCTTCTGAGGAAAGTAACAGTACTTTTCAAAAGTGGGGTCACAACCAGATTGTTGCTATTTGTACATCAGGCTATGTCTCAAGATGCTTTAAGCATCATATTGTTACATTGAGAGATCTCAGATTAAGAATGCTATTGGAAAAATAATTGAATGAAATAACACTGTCCTTCCACAAGAAAGAATTGTTTCTCAGAATTTTCTAATTAAAGTAGGAATTCTTATTCTGTAAAGTTTAATAAGGACAATAGTTGATGGATATTACCTTTTTTGACAGATATTCTGTCAAAAATTGAGTAGATGATCAGCTTTTTCAAAGTCCCTGAAAACCTCCTTTACCAGATCCCGTGATGTCATGTTGTATGTCTTATGTAGCTAATGTAAATTCTAATATTAAGTAAAAAAAAAACCCAAAAAAACAGTTGCAGCAATCTCATTTAAAAATGAATATTTTCACTTCTTGGTGTGCTAGTATTTGGGAGGCTAACATTCCTTGACTATAACTTTTGGTTAAAAAGGATACATCCTGTGAGCATAAAAGTACTGGAACATGGCTTTGCATTGATCTGTTGAGTTAATATGTTTAAATAGGTTTTAAGTATGGCTAGATTCTATTAAGTAAATGTAAATTATTTTTATTTTAAATACTTTCTGCCTAGATATCTTAATAGTTCATTACTTATAGTAGCAAGTATGGGGTTTTTTCCCCTTCCTCTTCACTTCCGTGTTGAAAATCTGTACCCATGTAAAGAAAGTAACAAAGACATTAAAAATTTTATGATTACTTATAGGATGCTGCAAAAATGGATTTTAGTTATATTTATACATTCATAATTTTGAAGATGTAAGAAAGTAATAGGTTTTAAATATTATTTTGAGTTGGGATAGTTTCCATTATTTTCACTTCCTTTTGTTTCATTCTTCTAGGAAACAAGAGTTGGATAGTAGTCAATCTCCAAAGCAACCAGGAAAACCGCCGGACCCTGGGCGTCCAGTTCAGCCTGGTCTCAGTAAAAGTAGAACTACAGACACTCTGAGGTCAGAGCAGAAATTGCCTGGAAGGAGTCCTTCCACTATTAGCTTGAAAGAATCGAAATCCAGAACTGATTTTAAGGAAGAGCACAAGTCTAGTATGATGCCTGGCTTCCTCTCAGAGGTTAATCCTTTAAGTGCTGTCTCCTCTGTTGTAAATAAATTCAATCCTTTTGATTTGATATCAGACCCTGATGCCTCCCAGGAAGAAGCCGCCAAGAAACAAAAAATATCTCAGAAGGAACAAGGAAAACCTGAAGGAATCACAAAGCCTCCATCACAACAACAGTCACCCAAGCCAGTTCCTAAGCAGCCAGGACCCGTGAGGGCCCTGCTTCAGCAGGACGGTTCTCCCAAATCAGTATCTCCTCAGCAGCCAGAAAAAATTAAATCGCAACCTCCAGAAACAGGAAAGCCAACTCAGGGCCTCACCCAGGCTCCTCAGACAGACCACGCAAAATTGCCACTTCAAAGAGATGCAGCCAGGCCTCAGACTAAACAGACAGATACGGTAAGGGGAGAGTCAGTTAAACCCTCACTGCAAAGCCCATCCAAGCCACCTATTCACCAAGTAAGTCCTGGAAAGCCTCCAGCCCAGCAGCCTGGACCTGGAAAACCTTCCACACCACAGCCTGGGCCTGCAAAGCCCTCAGCTCAGCAACCAGGGCCAACGAAGGCCCTAGCTCAACAGCCAGGGACCCCAAAGCCCCCGGCCCAGCCACCAGGAACAACAAAGCCTGCAGCTCAGCCTCCTGGGCCAAAGTCTCCAGCTCAGCCTCCTGGGCCTGCAAAGACTCCAGCTCAGCCACCTGGGCCAGCAAAGCCCACGGCCCAACAGCTGGGGACAACGAAATCCCCGGCTCACCAACCTGGGCCACAGTCTCCAGCTCAGCCACCTGGGCCTGCAAAGACTGCAGCTCAGCAGGTTGGGCCAGCGAAGCCTCAGGTCCAGCAGCCTGGGCCAGGCAAGACTCCAGCTCAACAGCCTGGCCCAGCGAAGCCCCCTCCTCAACAGCCTGGCCCAGCAAAGCCCCCTCCTCAACAGCCTGGCCCAGCAAAGCCCCCTCCTCAGCAGCCTGGCCCAGCGAAGCCCCCTCCTCAGCAGCCTGGCCCAGCGAAGCCCCCTCCTCAGCAGCCTGGCCCAGCGAAGCCCCCTCCTCAGCAGCCTGGCCCAGCGAAGCCCCCTCCTCAGCAGCCTGGCCCAGCGAAACCCCCTCCTCAGCAGCCTGGCCCAGCGAAGCCCCCTCCTCAGCAGCCTGGCCCAGCGAAGCCCCCTCCTCAGCAGCCTGGCCCAGCGAAGCCCCCTCCTCAGCAGCCTGGCCCAGCGAAGCCCCCTCCTCAGCAGCCTGGCCCAGCAAAGCCCCCTCCTCAACAATCTACAAAACCAGTAAGCCAAACAGGGAAACCTCTGCAGCCACAAACTTTTCCATCTGCAGCACAGACTCCAGTACGAGGCCTCCCAAAAACCATCTGTCCTCTTTGCAATACCACTGAACTTCTGTTGCATGTTCCAGAAAAGGCCAATTTTAACACATGCACTGAGTGTCAAACCACTGTTTGTAGCCTCTGTGGTTTTAACCCCAATCCTCACTTAACCGAGGTAAGTGCATTTTTTCGTTATGTTCATGCTCTTAAACCATATCATCATCTTCCACAAATGGTGCTTAGTTTATTGCTGTTACGATAGGATGGCACTGTTTTTCTCTGGTTCTTTTCTTCTTTCCCTCCTTCCTTCCTACTTTCCTCTTTTTCTTCTCTGCCAAATGTAAATTAGAGTTTTTCAACATTTTCTCCAATAATATTTCTCCAGAATATTGCTACAATTTCTGATAAATTTGGCACATAAAGGAAGTATGAATTGATTGATAGATGCTGAGCTTTTACTCATTGCATTCTATGGGTAAAATCCACACTATTATTACATTATATTAATTTTTACATTAACTTTTAAATTCATGTTCCTACCTACCATGATACTCTTGAAATGATATTCTTAAATGGGATCCTATTTATGCTGTGAAAAAAAGTGGACAATGTTTTCAGATTCTAAATACAATTTCGATATGAAATTGAGTACATTCTTTCAAACTGCACATCCCCTTTTCCTGCCAGTGATTTTGCTATACACTATGAGAGCATGCTTCCCTCATTAGTTGAGAGTCATTCGTAACAGCGTAAGTCACTTCAAAAAATGAAGTCATTAGAACAGGTTCAACTTTATGGGTATCTTCTTAGAAGGATCACAGTTTATAACTCCAAGTCTTTGGGTAAGCCTTCCTGGCAGACTGAATCATGAAGGAGCCAGTTGTGACACAAATGAGTTCAAGGTTGTTTACTCCGACTCAGGATAGAAAAGTTATTCTCAACAGGTCAGTTAATGTCAACTCAGTGCTTAAAGGCCCTGAATAAAATAGCATTTTAATAGGTAGAGATTTGGGGACGTTCAGGGGGAAGGGGCAGAAAACAAAACTGCAGAACTTAGAAATTCTCTGGAGTTAAGAAATAATACAGTGAAGATGGTATAATAATATAAATTAAGTGAGAATAAAAGGGCTTAGGGTTTGAAAGAATACATTTTTAAAAGAAATGCAGTAGCCCCTACCCGATGAGAAGGCACAGAAACCATTGAGTCCATCTAGAGAACAGCTGTCAGTGGGCTGTGTGTGCATTATGTGCACATAATGCACAAGAAGGAATGAAGGCAGCAGGCAATGAAGGATTATGTCATTTAAATATCCGCGAGAGAGGAGACTTGTGTACCCTTGTTATAAATGAAATCTATGGTCTGATAAAAACAACAGTGATAATTATTGGTAGCTGTTACGTTAGTTTGGATACTTACTGTGATGAAAGTTGAAAATGATGTCCATTTGAAATATGTCAACCTCTGTTTTTTTGCTAAAGTATCTTTTACTCTTTTCACCAAAAGTCATATTGAGTACTTTAACTTTTTAGATAAGCCATACTTTAATGATAAAATTGCAATTAATAAGAACATTTAAGTTATGGAGGAAATCAGATTATAAATAGTTGGTTTATGTATTTGTAGCTTTTTTTCATATCTTAACCTTCTTTTTCCACATCCTTTTTTTATCTTTTAATTTTTTTATTGAAGTATAGTTGAGGTATAAAATTATATAAGTTACAAGTGTACAATAGTGATTCACAATTTTTAAAGGTTATATTCCATTTATAGTTATTATAAAATATTTGCTATATTCCCCATGTTGTACAATATATCCTTGTGGCATATTTTATACATAATAGTTTTGTACCTCTTAATCCCTTACCCCCATGCTGCCCCTTTCCCCATTTTTCTCCCCACTGGTAACCACTAGTTTGTTCTCTGCATCTGTGTGTCTGCTTCTCTTTTGTTATAACCCCTAGTTTCTTGTATTTTTTAGATTCCATGTATAAGTGATATCATACAGTGTTTGCCTTTCTCTCTCTGACTTCTTTCACTTAGCATAGTGTCCTCCAAGTCCATCCATGTTGTTGCAAATGGCAAAATTTCATTCTTTCTTACAGCTGAGTAATATTCCATATTGTGTGTATGTGTGTGTGTGTATATATATGTATATATAAATTCTGATAAAGATGTGTTTCTGCCCATAGTATACCATCTTGATAGGAATGTGTAGTAATAATGACTTCAAACAGTAGATGATCTTTTTGTAAAATGTTTGTCATGTTTTTGTGGCAATTTATAAGGCAGAAACCTGTAGTTGGACCTTCAAGCCATGTATATTATTTGAGTACCTACAACGTGGAAGACATTTTACTACATGTTTGGTAGGATATAAAGATAAGTAAAACATAATGCTGATCTTAACATGATCCAGATGTACTAGGTTAGATCATACACACACAAGGAAATATGTGGTCAAATGATAAAAGCTGTGAGAGACATGAGCAAACATTATGAACTTCCAAGTAGGAAGTGCCATTTCCAGTGGGTGAGATAAGGAAAACTTCATGGAGAAAATGGCATTTGTGCTAGGTATATAATGATGGATATTATTTCAACAGATAAAGAACATGAAAGGGGGTAATGATTTAGCCTAAGACCTAGAGCCAGAATAATACAGGGTGTATTTAGGGAATCAGGCATAAATCTAGGTTGCCTGAAGTGGTGGGGAAGAAATGGGCAATGAGATTGGAGAGAAGTTGAAGTCAGATTTAGGTCTTCCACATTTAGTCGGTAGCAGTGAGCATTCTGCTTTATGAAACTTACCTTGTTTAATGTAGTCATACATTCAATCCTTCATTCATTTTACAAATGTGTATCAAATGCCAAGTTGCGAAGCACCATCAAGTACTTTGATAGAATCAAGTATGTGTTAGATATGGAGTCTTCCTTCTACCAGAAAACTGGGGAAATAAAAGTTGTAAATAAGAAAGGAAAAAATAGATATATATGAAAAGTAACTTTGTATAGGTCTTTACAGTTCACATAGTTCCTTATTTGTTTTATCAAAATTAAATTTCCAGATAACTCTATGGTCATGTATTCTGTTTTCTCTTATGGGAAAAAATTGGTGTTCAAGTGGTTACTATGTTAGGATCATCCTGATAGTAAATAACCAGAACCCAAACTAAATCTTCTGATTCCAAATCCATTTACTCGTGGTAAGAAGAGAGAAAGTGCGATGAGGTCAAACGAAGTCATCACTATCTTTGGGGGGTATCACAACTATCTTCATGGAAATAGAAGTATTTGAGCTGGGAATGTGAAGAATGATAAGAATTTGGACACACTTGACAGGAGTTGGGAATGTGGGGGCAGGTAGAGGGTCTCACTGGCTAAAAAAAAAGCATCCCCATTATTAATGAGATGAGCTTGGGCAAGTCATTTACACTTTCTGTAACAGTGATACCATATAAACAATGGAAATAACGTGTTCTCTGTTAAACACCTTGGGTTTTTAGGAGGATTAGCTGAACATTTGTATGAGAAGGTATTTTTCAATATATGAAGTTCTTTTGAAGTTGTAATATGTGTCATAGATAATCTTAATATTTTAAACAGAGTTGACTTTGACAGTTTACTCTCCAATTGTTTTCTGCATAGATACAATATCATAAGTTGTTGGGTTCTGAGATAGCAATCAAGAGCCATTTGATCTACATTACTAATTGTAACATTTCATTTTAATTCTCATTTTTTTCCCTATAAGGAAAAATGTAATCTTATGGGTCAAATTGTCCAAAAATACCCAGATTGAGTAAACAGTTTTACCACGCAAGACAGCGCCAGAGACTAGACATTCTATACTACTTTAATTTACATGAATTTATTATTTTCAAGTTTGAGTTTATATGCAAGTTATTCTCTATATTATTACTTTTACAGCCTATTGGGTAAAAAAAAAAAAAAAAAAAAAAAAAAAATCCTGGTCTCTTGTATCACTCCTTGAAAAGACCAGGAGAATTTCTCTGATATATTTTTGTTACCAAAGCAGAATTATGACTATATTTGCTTTGAACATCCTGGCTCTTAAATGACTACTAGGTCTGAGGAGAAGGGCTGGAGAGGTATCAACACCCAGACACAAGCTTTAGGAAAGGGGACTTTTACTTCCTTAACTAAATTTGCCAGCTCTCTCCCACCTCTGCCCACCTGACACACATATACACACACGTACACATACATATACACGCAAACACACCCATACCTTAGATAACCCAAATATTTGTGTGAAGGGGATGACGTTTAAATTAACTGTCCTCTCTGGTAGTTGTCAAGATGTGTGCTGTTCAGATAAACCTTAAGAATCCACTGGCTCCAAGCCTAGCCTTTATAGCTGTATCTCTTCTTGCTAAGAGGAGTTTATAGCTGTATCTCTTCTTGCTAGTCCATTCATGGAGTTAATCTCAGCAACACAGGTTCACTCTTTGGGTTTGCTTTCTGACACAGAAACTGAACATTTGCTTTACAATTAGTAACTACAGTGTTTCTTGTTGTTGATTTACTTTATCTCTTTTGATGTCTAGGCTGGGACCAGGTAGGTTTAAGGAGAGATTTAAAGACTTATTCCTAATGTGTGATAATTCTCCTGGTTCTTAGGAAATTTTGTAATATATGAAATGACTTGTCATTTTTTAGACCGTTAATAGTGAACCAAATGTTAGTGATGAAAGTGGATTTAGGTGGGTGGTTTTTTTTTTTTTTTTGCTCATATTATTTCGATCATGATGGCCATTAATCATTAATCTTGGCTGAAACTAGATGTTTTATTTAACAAAAACATGGCCATCTCTCAGGAGCTAAAAAATAAAAATAAAAAACAAACACACTTAGACTTCCATATACACTCTCTCAACTTATTAAAGAACAAACAAAAAATGACTGAAATTTTTCAGGTTGGCAAAATGACTTAACTGGCCACCTCTTTTAGGCGGATCAGCCTGCTACTTCTAGTAGGAGAAACTGAGGGGGAAAATTCTGTTAAGAAAAGAGTAGCGATATGCCAAATGTCAGGAGGCTGGAACCTGTGGAGAAAGAAAGCCAGTAAGACATTCCTGATGATGGAGTAGCAGAAAGAACTTTTAGAAAAACGAATATTCTCTTTTTAGTTGCTTGCTGTTTTAGCACAAAGGTGATTTGTCACCCCAAATTCTAAGCAGAGACAGCAACACGGTTCTTTTTAAAAAGGAGGACTGAGCACATATGCGTTCACCTCCTCTCTAGAGGTCCCAGTTTTAAAAGATTGAAAGTATAGTAGTTCTGTATACCTCAGTTAAAAAAAAAAATGAATAAATAAAAACAATAATAAAAAGTACTCATGAAAAAAAAGTATAGCAGTTCAAGAAAATGGGAAAGACCACCAATAACATAAATAGGCAGGTTGAAGAATTCCTAGAAGATAGAAAGTAAATGGAAAAGTGGTGACAGAAACAGAGCTAAAGAAACCACTGTCAGGTGGCTTCCTGATGGAACCTCAGTGAAGCTCTGAGCTTAGCATCCACAAATACAGAAAGCAACAGTGGGTTTTAGGTAGTGATCAAGTAATAAATTACAGAACTACAGGAGGAACAAACAGGACAAGTGGACTCTTTCCTAATCGCCAGTGGAAGACAGTGGGTAGGAAGAGGCTTTATTTTCTTCTGCTTAGGCTACAGCCAAAGAATTCTCCAAATGAAGGGATGAACTGCCTGAGGAAAGGCCCTCATAAGAAAAGTAGGGCTTTCAAAAGAAAATGAGAAGAAGTAATGCTTCTCTCCCACAACGGAGTGATTTAAAGGAGGACACAAACAAATAAAACACTAAAGGAGTCAAATTTACTAAATCTGTTACCCTCCTAGTAAAGCTGTCCTTATTTTGGACACTGACCCTCTGCCATCCTACTTCCTCTCATTCCACGAAGAGGACTAATGGGGAAGCAGAACTGTCCAGAAATACAGAAAAACCTCTGTTGATTACCCATTCTAAATAATGGAGGCATTCACTGTAAATGAATGGTTTGAAGAGACTCACTTGACATTTTAGCAATAACACCACATGAAGGACATAGATAAACTAGTGAAAGACAAAACAAAACACCTGACCTCACAGGAAAGAGTCCATTCAGGAAATATAAAGAACTTATAAAATTCTTATTATTCCTGAGAAATACTTAAGAGAGGGTATTTCATCAATAATTAGTACACTCAAATTTCAGCGGGCTGATTGAGGGTAAAAATGGGCCTGGTTGATGTTCTGGAAAAGAAAGACCCAGAATTTTCCCAGCTTGTAGAGCAAATTATCCAACTATTTAACTGAGCACCTACTATGTTTCAGGCACTGTTCTGGACTGTCCTAGTTGTAAAAGTGAACAAAGTAGCCAAAAATTCTTCCCTCGTGCGACGTGTATTCTAGTAAGAGTGGCAAATAAATAAAACGTATAGTGTGACAGATAGTAATAAGTGTTATGGAGAAAAATGAAGTAGAAGGTTACAGCACAGACCAAGGGAGGGTTGGTGATGTGGTGGTAGGGTCCCCTCACTCCCTCTAATTGGGGGATTGGAGTCTGGGAGTTGAGGGATGATTCAGGAATCTGGAATTTTTTGTGGTGACTAAAGGTCTAATTTGTATAGTTCTGAGGCTGGGGGCTCGAGGGGGGCTAAGAAAGGAAAGAGTGGGAATGTACCCAGGAATGTGCACAATTCTGAGATGCCCCTCTTTACTCCTTCCTGTGGTGATGTGGAGGCTGGGGAATGAGCATTTTACTCCAGTATAGGGAGCTCTTTCTAAACTCTTGTCCATGGAGTTGTAGACATTTTGGGGGTGTGGTTATCTGGAGTTCTGGGGCTTTAAGAGAAATATTAAAAATCATGGAAATTATATCTAAGAGCTCTAATAGGAGTTCCAGAAAGAAATGAATCAAGGCTATGGAGTCAAGCTCTAGAAATAAGAAAATGTAAGTCTTCAGATTTTGATCCACCAATGGATCAAGCAAGATTAGTAAAACATCTGATAGATACATCCTGGTGAAATAATCTGATTTCCAAGGGTAAAGAGAAAACTTGGAAGACTTCCACAGAGGAAAAAATTAGCATCTACAAAAAGATGAGAAATCAGGCAGGTGTCAACACAGAAGACAGCAGAGGGGCCAATTTCTTTAAATTTCTAGAGGTGGTGATTAGATGAATCCTCTATCCAGGCAAGAGATCAAGAGGGAGTGTGAGGGCAGCTTAAGAATTTTTTTTCACACTTAAGGGTCCATTAAAATCATTGGCACTCTATAAGTGTATGTATACATGTATAAATGTGTATGTAGGTATGTGTATGTATATATCACAATCACTGTAGGAGTTCCTCTATTAAAATGGAAAATGAAAAGAGTGGGATGGAGTAGCTGATTATGCCCCAGAGATGAAGAAAACTAAAAAGACATTAAGTCATTTTTTTCCAAAATGTGATTGCATGATAGTAGTGGAATGTGAGATGATATTAGATGGTACACAAATCAAACTGAAAAAGTTATACATTATTTAACTGTGTGTTAAAATATTTAATTAATACATCAAATATAATTTCTTGAATATTGCTTAAGACAACCCTAAAACAGATGATAATATAAGGTGGTTTTTTGAAAAAATATTGCTTTTATAGAAGGAGAAAATACATAATATCTTAAATTTATAAATCAAAACTTATTATTTGATGTTGTAATGGCAGCCACTAGAAAAAGTCACAGCAAAAGTTAACACTGATTGATTCTGAAGATGCAAGCGTGGTGCCTGAGAGAGAGGCTTTTACTTTTAATGTCAAACCTTTTTGTGCTATTTTTTTAACCTTGGAAATTCATCTTATTTTTTTTTTTGCTTGTTTGTTTTTGTTTTTTTTTAATTTCCTTTGCTTTATTATTATTATTATTATTTAAACATCTTTATTGGAGTATAATTGCTTTACAATGGAGTGTTAGTTTCTGCTGTATAACAAAATGAATCAGCCATACATATACATATGTCCCCATATCTCCTCCCTCTTGCGTCTCCTTCCCACCCTCCCTATCCCACCCCTCTAGGTGGTCACAAAGCACCGAGTTGATCTCCCTGTGCTATGCGGCTGCTTCCCACTAGCTGTCTGTTTTACATTTGGTAGTGTATGTGTGTCCATGCCACTCTCTCACTTCGTCCCAGCTTACCCTTCCCCCTCCCGTGTCCTCAAGTCCATTCTCTACATCTGCGTCATTATTCCTGTTCTGCCCCTAGGTTCATCAGAACCTTTTTTTTTTTTTTTTTTTTTAGATTCCATATATATGTGTTAGCATACGGTATTTGGAAATTCATCTTATAATTAACACTTGAGTAATTTAAAAAATTCTCATTCATCACATGATTGATTAAACAGTTTATATGATATGAAGGAATGGGTAGAGTCTTGATTTTCACATCTTTAGCTTTGGCATTCTACTTGGTGAAATGCCAAGAATTTTTGCTTCTAGATAACAGTAATGATTTGAAATGCCTTATGCCTGTAATGCCAGATTTGGTCAGTTTTTTCATTTGTTCTTTGCTTGTCACAGGCATGTATACTTTAACTGGCACCATTTTTATATGAACCCAGTAAAGAGAAATAAAGTCCCTTGATTCTAAACATAAAGTTTTTAGAAGACAAAGAATATTCTGGGTTTGTTTTGTTTTTGTTTGTTTGTTTGTTTTGTTATTCTCTAATAATCCTTAGGTATCCTTCATAGTATTTAAAACAAAAATACCCTGAGTATAACAAAATTTATTTATTTATTTAAAATAATTTTCTCATGAATTTAGAGGACTAGAAATAATCATTTAAAAATCCTTATTACTTAAATGTGTTCACGAACGCCATGTTTGTTTAGCTCTCATTTTCCATGAGGTCTAGTTTGCAGCATTTTCCTCATTACTTGGATGTTGCACATATAAAATAAATATATATTCCTCATGCTCTACCCATAAGTTTAATCATTAGAACCAAAGCTTTTTTCCACTTTCAGCTTTTAAATAACTAGATGTTTCAGGTGTCTTTCTGCATATCCAGCTTTTTATAATGTCTACTAAGTGTTGCTACATATTATTGCAGCTAGTATGATGATCTGTATAGCTTAGTAAGAACAGATGTTCTGCTGTGAAAGCAGATACCCACCACTAACAGAATCATTTATTGGATCAGTAAACTTAATACAGTGATGGGTTAACTTGCTCATTGTTCACATCCCTTGAGAAATCACGCATACCTAACACTCTCCCCTGTTCCATATCTTAATTAGCTTAGGTAAAACTGGGCTCTTACAAACATTTCAGAAGTACTACATTGAAGACAAAGATGTAAATAATCTATTAGAAGTTTATATATCTCCCTTAAAGTAATGCCAATATCAAAAGCATCAGTGAGGCATCTAAAGATCTGGGTTGCAGTCCTAGCTCTGCCCTTTACACATAAATACTCTTGCTGCTATTCCTCTGAATTCAATCAACAGTAGTTCTAGTTACCTTTGATAAAGAAGCAATAACTTCACTATAAACAATGTTTCTTGCCTGTCTTCTTACTTTACTCTTACTGTAATTCGGTCAGGTCATTTTAATTTTTCTGAGTATTTATTTTCCTTATTTGTGAGACTTGTCACATACTAAAAATTACATTTGGCAATATAAGTGGAAGTGCTTTGAAATTGACATGAATAAGTATTTGTATTTATTATTAATCTGTATAAAAATTCTAATAAGTAGGGATGGTGCCATCATTGTTAACTCCGTTTGTCACTGAGAAACCGAGGGTAAGAATTTGCAAGGTCACAGAATTACTTAGCAATGAATCCCATACAAGAAGCTAGATCTAAATTTAGCAACTTTTCTAAATAGGAGAGCACATTGTTTTTAAACCAATCATTTCTAGGTTACAGAAAGAGTGTGTGTGTGTGTGAGAGAGAGAGAGAGAGAGAATTTTACATATTCTTAAAGTTATAAGAAATCAACCTTCTTGAGACTCACAGACATAGAGAACATACTTATGATTACCGAAAGGGAAAGGTGGGGAGAGGGATAAATTGAGAATTTGGAGTTAACAGGTGCACACTACTATATATAAAATAGATAAACAACAAGGACCTACTGTATAGCACAGGGAACTATATTTAATATCTTGTAATAACCTATAATGGAAAAGAATCTGAAAAAGAATATATATATGTGTGTATATATATATATATCTAATATGTATCTATATCAATATATCTCAGTTTGCTGTACACCTGAAACTAACACAACATTGTAAATCAACTATACTTCAATAAAAAAAAAAGAAATTAACCTTCTTGGCAGGAGTTTATTTTTGAAATTTAGTGTAAATAATTGAGGTCTAAGAGCACTGACTTTATACCTTTCTACTCACTCTTGCTCAAACCAAAGCCTTATTTATATTGCTGAGCTCTTTTTTGTTCTTTAGAAACCCATGAGCTCCTACTATGAGCCAGCCACTCTGTTAGATTTTGAAAATAGAGATAATGAAGTTGATAACTTTGCTCACTGTTAAGAATAGAACTCAGAGTTTAGAGGGAGAGTCAATAATTTAGCAAATGCAGATGGAATCTTGTTTGTAAAATAGAAAATAATAAACACCATATAGATGAGGTACATTCTTACCTGAATATAAAACAATAAACTACCGTTCTATTCTTTTCTTCTATCTAATCAAAAATAAAGATTTTTAAATCAGTTGGCAAAACAAATATGACATTTCTAACATTTATTCAGGAAAATCAAACTTCAGTAGAATTCATCAAACAAATCTTCGGATCAGATTTCTACTTAGGTAAAAGAATTCAGAGAAGTCAGTGGCAGGCTTCATCATGTGAATATGTAACTATAATTGTGTTTGTTGGGAAAAATTTTAATATGTAGATCTGTGTGCTTTTTAACTTGAAAGAGGAAGGATTTAAAAAAATGGTCAGAAGGAAATCAATGGTAATGAAAATGTGGCTAGGATTTGTGAAAAAAAGGTGAAAATAATGTAAAGCTGATTAAGTGTAATTTTAAAATCAGATTTTCCTTAAATACATTCTTGAAAATGCACGTACATAAAACTATTTAAGATTTGAATAAATTATAGGGGGCTCCCATTCACAGAAAGCTGAAAGAGGCTAAAATCCCTTGTGAAACTGTATTTTTACACAAGCTCCGTGCAGTGGGAGCACACAGTCTTAACCAATGGACCGCCAGGGAAGTCCCTCATATATGTATTTTTAAAAGCATTTCTTTCCTTTCCAAGTTAACATACAAGTGATTGTCTTAATTCCAATTACTATCTGATCAAATTAAAGATATTTAAATTTCAGCATATATAATGAGTTCACAAAGTTTATGAGCCCTTTGAGTCTTTTCAGTAATGTAATTTTTTTCACTTTTAAGTGAAATAATAGGACAATCAATAAGTTGTTTAAATAATTGCACAAACATTGCCTAATTGAAACTATTGGATCGCAGGCTACAAAATTGTGTGATAACTCAAGGCGTGTTAATCATTTGAGATATAAAAGTTTGAATTCACCATGCGAGAGGCAGTCAGAAGTGTTAATATATATGTAAGTTCAGTTTACTGATTTGGGGTCTTCTGTGTTGCTGTAGTAAAATACAAATATATTTTCATGTCTTTGTACTGTAATTATTTTGTAAATTGATTAAAGTGGCAATTTTTTTGTGTTGGACTGCACTGACACATATTCAGATATGCTTTTATCATTTGACCCTATTTTGTAAAGATTTACAAATGTTACTTCTAGCCTTTGGTGAACATTACTATGCTTTATGAAGAAAAAAGTGCAGATTTAGGTAACATTTCACAAGGTTTGTTAATGGTTTCTGAATTATGCAGCAGAAATTGTAATCCACACAGCTTCAGAAGGTATCCATTCAAATTCTGGATGGATTGTCTTAAATAAAACTGTTTCATCAAGTTGCTGAGCATGTCATCACAGTTCTGAGGAATGCTAGTGTCTAGTTTTTATCCAAAATAAATTGTGCATTAATATGCATAAAGATGTCAACTGCAGTGAGCCATCTGCAGCCAAACTGCTGTCAGCTAGTAGCTGCCTTTGTGGAGGAGGTCATGTGGGTTGGGCATTCCTTGAATAGCAGAAAGCATAATCTGTTATCAAACTTTAGCTTGGGTTTCTCTTTATAATATTATATGTTATTATCTGATATATATTAATTATATTCTCTCTGGCATTCAAAATAATATGAATAAGAATAATACATAGATAACTTAGAGATAATGTGATGAGAAGTAGGAAACAAGTTTAGAATAATTCATCATTAAATAATATCTAAAATTTACTTGGTATCTAATACAGAGGTAAGAGTAATCATAAGAAGTGGTTGCTCTTTTTAAGAGTCCATGTGAGGATAGGAAAAGAGAGGAAATAATTGGAAAAAAAATATAAAGCAATATCTATTTGAGTCTAAATGCTGTGGTTCAAACGATAGTAGGAATAGTTGAGAAGGGGCAGACCTTAATGGAGAATGGAATAGTAAGTGGTAAAGGAGAGGGGTCATCATGTAAAGCATAGGAAGCATTTAGGTAAATGGAAGAGGAGTACAGATTGGATTTCGAATCGTGACTCAGGTAAGAGAGAATGAGAACACTGCCTTGATGGAGTAAATGGTACATTTAGATATCGTGGTTTGCAGAAAAGTTTAGTTGTGATGCATCAAGAAGTAAGAACCCAGCAGATTTTAGTACAAGGGCAGGGTGAATGTATGATTGAAGACAATGTATTCAGTAGCTAATGTGAATGGTATGAACACCAGCAAATATAAATTCCTAGTATTGTGTTTGTTCTTTAGATGTTCCATTTTTCCTCCTACTATGCTATGTTGTTGAGCAGAGATTCCATTATAAATCTTACGTAGATTTTGCGTTTAAAATGTCCAGTTTGAACAGATGCTGGAGAGGGTGTGGAGAAAAGGGAACCCTCTTGCACTGTTGGTGGGAATGTAAATTGATACAGCCACTATGGAGAACAATATGGAGGTTCCTTAAAAAACTAAAAATAGAATTACCATATGACCCAGCAATCCCACTACTGGGCATATACCCAGAGAAAACCGTAATTCAAAAAGACACATGCACCCGAATGTTCATTGCAGCACTATTTACAATAGCCAGGTCATGGAAGCAACCTAAATGCCCATCAACAGACGAATGGATAAAGAAGTTGTGGTACATATATACAATGGAATATTACTCAGCCATAAAAAGGAACAAAATTGAGTCATTTGTTGAGACGTGGATGGATCTAGAGACTGTCATACAGAGTGAAGTAAGTCAGAAAGAGAAAAACAAATATCGTATATTAATGCATGTATGTGGAACCTAGAAAAATGGTACAGATGAGCCGGTTTGCAGGGCAGAAGTTGAGACACAGATGTAGAGAACAGACATATGGACACCAAGGGGGGAAAACTGCGGTGGGGTGGGGATGGTGGTGTGCTGAATTGGGTGATTGGGATTGACATGTATACACTGATGTGTATAAAATTGCTGACTAATAAGAACCTGCAGTATAAAAAAACAAACAAACAAAACAACTAATACTAAACTTTCATTGGGTTATTTGTATGGAAATATGTCAATATAAATGTTTCAGACATTACATGAAATTTCTAAAAAAATAAAAATAAAAAAAAAATGTCCAGTTTGGAGCACATTGAAGGGTGGATGTTAGTCATTATGCCTTCTGGACACTTGTTTTGAGAAGCTTCCATTATCTTTTGAAGTGACTAGATTAAGAATAGTTCCAAGCAGGAATATACTTTAATTCTGGAACCCCAACGTTTGCCAACTCATCTTATTTGTTAGATGTATTGAGTTAATTATCTTGAATTATTATTAAAGACATACTCTTAAAAATCAGAATCTAATTTTTCAGTACTTTTTTGAGAGTGGCACCAGTAATTGAAACTCTGTGTGGAATTCACAATTAAACTTTCAAGTGGTACCCCTTGAAACATTTAGTAAGACATTTATAATTATCCAGCAAAAGCCTTAGCCAGTGAAGTTGTATTACTATATTTCACATGACTCGGCTCTGATACATAACATAAAAGGGAGCTGGGGGAGTTGGATTAAACAGGGAGCTGTGTTAGTAATTATAAGCAGGTCCACATTAGAATACACAGTGAGCTCAATAAGCAGAAATCCTGGCTGACTACTCTCTTACCCCCATTTATGTAGCATATTGTCAGAAGACTGAATGAACAATTTTATGCCTTTTTTTTGCTTCTTTCTATAGAGCTAATTGGATTAGAGTAGCTCATTAAACAGTTGTGTCTCCAGATCTTGAATTCCATTTATTCATTCGCTGTAGGTAAGGCTATAGGTGGGGGAAGGAAAAGATGACTATTTTTCCTTATTTGTTATATAACATCTAGAATTTATGAATAGTTAAGGCATGACATATTTATCTAACACAGATTCTTTCATTTTACTGCTTGTATATTGAAGGTAAGCTCCAGTGTTAACATTGCAAATAGACTTAAAATTTTACTGATAAAACCAAAAGCATCCGAAGAAGTTGGGAGGGGGGGGGAGTTGAGGGGGAACTTGCAGGAAGAAAGGAAAAAAGCACTCATTGAGGGCCAGATCAGGAACCGTGGCTTTGGAAATACTGATACAGTTGTAGGCTCCCCTGGTATTGTTTCTTGAATTTCTCCCATTGTTTATCAAATGGATGTGGATGATGAGAGGAACGAGTGCTACTTGTGTCAGGGGACCTGGGAAGTTGTTTATGAAATATTGGTGAAAGGCTTCTTCTGAATTAGGCTTGGCCTTGGCTATTGTCTGACTTCTTTCGCATGGGGAAGAAGGGATAAGGACTAAAGTCTTCTAAGATCCACATTCATAGCTATGGTGAAATGAAGACGCAATCATGCAGAACTAGGAGAACCAGTTGTGTTATAGGTATGGATACCAAATGGAACGGGCAGCAGGTGTCTGAGGCAATGATGGTAGTAAATTCAGGTTCATCTCTGCTCATAGTTAGAGACAAACATTTAATTTTAGAAGTTAAACAAGACAGTAATTGTCTCCAAGCAGTGAAAATATGTATGGTTAGCAGGTGGGGTAAGTATGGGGTGTTCCTTCAGTTCGAATCAAAATGAGGATATATGATCCATGGGCAAAAGTATAGTATAGGGAGAATGGCGTGCAACCAGAAAATGAAGGTAGAAGCCTGTCATTTAGGCTAGGTAAACAGCGGGGATTAACAGGGTACACACAGAAATGTTGTAGCTTGAAGAGCATAAACATTTTAAATTAGTTTATTTAATTCAAACCAGCTCAAAACATATTCGTGAACATCTATAATGATTAAAGGGTCAGACTATACCAGAAAGTCTTTATCGTTTGTTGCTTACAGTCTTTTGGGAAATACAGCCCTGGAGGTAGCAGAATTATGTAAGTGCTAACATGAGAACAGTAACAAAATTATATATTTTGAATTTCTTGCAAAAATTAACTTTATTTCACAGTTATTGGAGAGGCATTGAGGTTTGAAGAGAAGTAGAGTCAACCCCTTCTGTGGTGGTTTGTTTTAAACAGGTTATATTTGGTGGAGGTATGAAGTATTTGAGAAATGACAAGGGCCAAATGAGGGATAGTGGCTTTGGAAATGTGAACGAATGAATGGGGAATTACCTTTCACAAGCAATGCAGACACACTTGAGAAATAACTGAAAATGCAGTAAAGATATAATGGGATTTTTAACTCGGATGAGTGAGAGGGCAAAGGTGCTATTACTACTCCTTAACTCTCCCTCAGTGCATTGTGAAAAAGTAGATGGTGGTTCATGATATTAATGTCAGGGCGGGCTATGGACTTTTTCATTTTCTTAATGTATAGGAAAGATTTTTTGTTTTTGTTCTCAGCTCAATCAGGGACTTGGACACGCTGCTGTGTTCAGTAGTAGATTAAGTTCTGAGATAAAACTCATTTCTGTTTTCAACAGATGTGGCCAGAATTAAATAAAAAAGAGGCTCTTTCTGAAAAATCCTAAGAGGATAAAAAGCTTTTCATATTGTGAAAGCTATAGACAATGATTTTAACCTGTATTCTCACAATGAGGAGGAACATTGAGGGATCAGATGTCTTTTATGTGTTGCTTATCCAAGTGAAGAAAATGGGGTCATGAGAAGGACAAAAGATGGGTCAGTGGAGTCTGTTTGAAAAAAGGGTGTATTAAGAGAAAAATAGAATTGTATCCCTATGAAGAAGCAGTGACCTGTGTTTTCCACCCTCTTTTCCTAACTCTACCTTGTCTGCTTATTGGGAGACATAGTCACATACATTTATAAACTACAAGGAAACATTTGACTTTTGGATTGAGGACAGTATAGTATGTGTGACCCACTATTGAGGTAAATCATACATTAGATATGCCGTGGTAGTGTTCTAATTTTGCAGTGGTCCAAAGATGGAGTAAAAGCCTACTGGCCAGCTATGCATGAAGCTCCAATGTTCACATGGCAAAGAGACTTAAAATTTTGCTGATAAGACCAAATGCATCCAAAGAAATTGGGGGGGGGGAGGGCGGGTTTGAGGGAGAACTTGCAGGAAGAAAGGATAAAGGGACTCATCACAGTATGACCATCAGATACTTGTATCTGTGATTATCTTGAAATTACATTATGCTTTAACCTGTTTCTTATCTGATTCTTCTATAATATAGTCTCCATGAGGACAGAGATTTTTGTCTCTTTTGTTCAGTGGTATGTGCTAAGTAGAAGTTGCTCAATAAATATTTGAGTAAAGAAAGAAACAGATGAATACATTTTGCGTCTTCTTTGGCTCTGCCACTTGTTAGAATAAGAGCAATTAATACAATGACAGACACTAGCCCTAGAAGTTTGTAGTTTAAAGTGGTTAATGTGGATATAGCTCTCATATAATATTTATAGAAAAATATCATTGATAAAATATAAGTAAAGAATTATGCTTTTAATTATATTTTCTTTCCTCTTGTCTGGCTTTCATCTTTGGCATAGGGAAGAAGGGATAAGGACTAAAGTCTTCTAAGATCCACATTCATAGCTATAGTGAAATGAAGACCCAATCATGCAGAAGTAGGAGAACCAGCTGTGTTATAGATATGGATACCAAATGGAACAGGCAACAGGTGTCTGAGGCACCTGTGATTATGAGGTCACATGGTATCATGTGACTGCGTGATTATGAGGTCACATGGTATCATTTAAGACTATGGAAGAAAACAAATGAGAAAAAAATAAATAGTAGAGTAACAGAATTGACATTGGCAGTAGGGGAGATGGTTGAATGCGTAGGGGCACGTTGATGGAGAAATTTCCTTCCATCAAGAAGGGGACAAAATGGAGTGAATTTCCTTACATTCAAGCTCACCTTTAGTCGTGTTACTTACATAGGTAACAGTTGCTTGATTATGTTTTGGGATTCAAATATCTTTATGTTTAAAAACTTACTTATTTGTGAAATGCCTCAAACATAGAGAAAGGTAAAGACAATATAGCAAATACATAAGTACTCAGTGCTCATGTTGAAAACAAATGTAATGAACACCCAAGTACCTCCCACCCATATGTAACAAATGTTTTCATTTTGCTTTTTGATTCAGATTTTTAAACAGAAATATAACTTGTCAGTTAGAGTTTAAAATCTTCCTTCAACCTTCTAAAAACAAAAGTTTGCTTTCCATGAGATTGCAAAATAAGCCCTGTTATACTGGTACCTGAGTTTAAATAATTTCAGTGTCTTTTTTTTTTTAAGCCATTTTAATGATTAAGAAAAAGATACAGTAGAGTTTTTTTTTCATTAAAGTTTAACAGCATAAAATGTCAAGTGAAAAAAGAAGTTTTTAAAAGTTTAGAAATGACTAGTTTGGTTTCTTTTCAAAAGGGAATTGTTTCAAATAGAGAGTATGTTGTTTGCCAGCCTAATAGTTGACAATTTTGTACTGTAGAAAACTTTTCTCGTACTTATGCTCCATATATTTAGTTTTTCACTGTGTAGATTTCTGAACAAAGAACTTCAGTGCTAAACTGGTAACATTGGTTACTTTGGGAGTTAAAGATTAGATCATGAATTTGCCCTTCAAAATTACTTTCGTAATATTTAAAGTTTTGTATAATGAGCATACATTATTTTGGAATAAAAAAAGGTAAATTTTAAATATAGGTACTTTTAAATTATCTTCTAAAATATGGCAGTACCAAATTTAACATCTCCTTTTAACAATGAAGGTGATATGGAAAGAACAGATGCATTTACACCTGTACATGATACATATACGATGTGTATCTCACATATATACATATCTCACCAGTCATATAAGTATATTGCTTACTTATATTGCTCTTTCCAGTAATGAAAAGGAAATGGAAGCAGTGTTTTCTCTGTTAGATCATGCTATCTATGATAATTTGAGGGTGTACCATTATTTTTCATTTATTTTCTTAACAGAGAATGTTCTCTTTCTAACCCACAGTGGCTAATGTAAGTTTTTTGTTTTCTCACATTTGATTATGTCACCTTGGAGGGGGAAGTGATGCACTTGCTAATTTAAGAAATTAACAATGTGTTAATAATTTGACAAGCATACTCTGGGTTATATAACTAAAAATCGTTTACGAGCCATCAATAGAGAAAATATCTAACATAAACTGATTCTGGAATCTAATATGTTATAATTCATTTTCTTTTATCATACATGGTTTTCTATTTCTAGGAGTAATCAAACTGAGTATTTTGTTTTACAAAGGCAAAGAATAACAAAACTAACATTAGAAGAAAAATACAATTCTGTGCTGATTTTTATTTTATTTTCAGCGCTTAAGGCTCTGAGGTTCATTAGTTATATTTTAATGTACCTAACATTTTAATATTTTAATATAAATTAAGTAAAATTATTTGATGTATATTTTATGTTTTGCATAATAAGAGACATAATTTCAAAAGGTACCATGCAGTTTTAAAAATGTTTTTGTTTCTACATTGTTATTATCTCACTGACTGTTGTTTTATATTATTTATATTATTTCTAGATAAAAGAGTGGCTCTGTTTAAACTGTCAGATGCAGAGAGCTCTAGGAGGTGACCTGGCTCCAGTTCCTTCATCACCCCAGCCCAAACCGAAGACCGCCCCTGTTCCTACATCAGCAGTGAGCAAGCCAACCCCACAGTCACAGCAGATTTCTCCAAAGAAAGATACTACGCCCAAACAGGAGGTCTCAAAGGCACCTGAGTCTAAAAAGCCCCCACCACTAGTGAAACAGCCAACCCTTCACGGCTCCCTCCCAGTCACAGCCCAGCAGCCTCCCGTGGCAGAGTCCTCCTCCAAGCCAGCCCCTCCCAAAGAGCCTTCTGTCCCATCTGAACAGGCCAAGGTCTCCGTGGCTGATGATAAACCAAAGCAGCCCAAGACAGGAAAGCCAGCCACAGACATTGTGTCTTCATCGTCAACAGCAGCAAAACCGGATGTTCCAAGCTCCAAAGTACCATCACAGGATCAAGAGAAAGCAATTCCTTCCCTAAAGCCAGACTCTGCCAAACCCTCACAGAGTTTTCCACCAACAGGAGGAAAAGTCACCCCATTCGATTCTAAAGTCATACCTCGACCTGCATCAGATTCAAAACTTATTTCACATCCTGGGCCTAGTTCAGAGAGCAAAGGTCAAAAACAAGTTGATTCAACTCAGAAGAGGGATGAACCCAAGAAAGCACAAGCCAGAATGAGTCCTAAGCCAGATGCCAAGCCTGTGCCAAAAGGGGCAGCAACACCCCAAGGTCCACGACCTTCCACTGGCCAAACTGCCCCCCCATCTCCACAGCCCCCAAAACCTCAGGAGCAGTCGAGACGTTTTAGTCTGAATCTGGGAAGTATTTCTGATGTCCCTAAATCACAGCCCACAACTCCTCAAGAAACAGTGACTGGGAAACTCTTTGGGTTTGGAGCATCCATTTTCAGCCAGGCATCAAATCTAATCTCCACAGCAGGCCAGCCTGGGTCTCATTCACAGGGTGCGCCAGTGGCCCCGACAAAACAAGTCCCTCCTTCGCAGCCACCTACTTCTCAGGGGCCACCCAAATCCACAGCACCACCTGCACCTGCAAAGGTTATACCTGTGAAAAAGGAAACCAAAGCTCTAGTAGCTGAAAAATTAGAGCCCAAAGCTGAACAAGTTTCAACAGTAAAAAGAACAGAAACAGAAAAGAAGCCTCTACCTACTAAGGACAGCAAACCCTCAACAGCCGAGCCTCAAAAGGCTGTTCTTCCCCCCAAACTGGAGGAAACCCCCAAACCAGAATCAGCCTGTCCTCTCTGCAAAACTAAACTCAACATAGGTTCTAAGGATCCTCCTAACTTCAATACTTGCACTGAATGCAAGAAACAAGTGTGTAATCTCTGTGGATTTAACCCTACACCACACTTGACTGAGGTAAGCAGTATTTGTATCACATATGAATGTGAGTATATCGTGTTTATTCTGAAATATTTTGGTGGCCGAGTTTCTGAGCAAAAAACACATTTTTAATGAAGAAAAATTGATACTGGTATCTTTGAAGAAGTTTCAATTACTTATTACAGGCTTACTTTCTTATTAAAAGTTAACATAATTTAGACTTTTCTGGCTTAAAGTACCAGAAGTAAGATGATGAAATAAGCTGACAACTTAAAATAACAATTATCCCATCCTTTATGTGAATTAACAACCTATAGCTTTGGAGCACTGTTTGATTTTCACCTAAAAACACCAAGTAAGAGTTGTAATTTACTATTCCCAGTATCTCTCATCCTTCCAGTCTCTTTCATACCTTAAAAAAAGAAGCTTGATTGATTGCTAATCTATAAACAACATGAGATCTGTTATCTTACAAAAGTTAAGAGCTTTGAGTAAGTTAATAATACTGTCTGCTAGAAAATATTGGTTCAAATATATAATGTCTAGACTTTTTATAATTATGTTTGAACTGTTATCTGGCATAAATATAATAGAGCACTTTATTAGGAACTGTGGAAAGAAAAAGAAGTTATATGGATTTCAGTGACTAATGTGAAGGATTTTTTTTTAATGGGGTGACCAAAACACTTTTTATACAGTGTAAATGACTGAAAAGCAGATGGCAATTTTCTACCTAATACAGTTATAGAAGAATGAATCTATAAGCATTAGTCCTGTGTTAGGGCTATTAGAATATTTGGCTATTGAGAGACTGAGAGGTTGAATGATGCTGCTGTCTTAGGTAAGTAACAGTGATGTTTTAGTAAACATTTTGGGATTGAATTTAGATCATTGTTCATTGTTTTTATCCAAATCAAAAATACTTAAGGATTATTTTATTCTCCTCTCCTTGATTTTGTAATTCATTGGGATGGGAAAAAAATGGAACAGATTTTTAGCAATTATACAAAGGAAGCTTTGAGATTCTTGGTGGTGTTTTTGAGTTAAATTTTTTTAAAATAATAAGTTATAAAATATTTTTATTTTTTACTTTTGAAAGATATTCGGTTGCTTTGACGTGTTTAACACCATATGAAAGTGTTGTCCCTATAGAGTTAAGCTGATTCTTATCTTCTCTAACTGTGATGAATAATGTTAACCACAACCCGTTTGAAAAGTAGATAAAATTTGGTTTCTCTCAGCACTTCATGAGTGGTAACAACTGTAATTATTACTTACAGTACTCAGGATTCATTGTAAAAGCAAAACAACCTTAAGTGTCTTCCATATATTTAGAAGAGTTGTTTTCTGTTGTGTAATTATGAAGAGGGAAATTTCGGTTTTTCTAGGACAGTTGTATTAATTTCATAGATTTAAAAAATTGTACCCTTTAATGAGGAGCCCATGGTATCAACACCATGCAGTTAGTTTAAATAGTTAGAAAACAAACTGCACTGCTAAAAACAAAACCGTAATGTCTGCATTTAAAGTACATTTTGTGCACACTGAAAAAAGGGCTATAACTTGTGTGTGTGTGTGTGTGTGTACATATGTATATGTACACATTTGGGCCATAACGATTATTAGAATTCTGTCAGTGTTTCGAGGTGTGAAATGAGAGTCCTTGGGCAGAGGAACAGTAAACCTTCAAGAAAATCTTTGATTTTCTGTGTGTTGGTAAATTATATTTCAGAAGTGGTAATTTGGAAAGGAGATTTCTTGAATCAAGTAGAGAATTATCTAGGATGTGTGTGGAATTTAAATAGTTTGAAAATATAAGTGGTTTTAAGTTTTCAAATGGTTTAGGGGAAGTCTTATTTTAAGTATGATCAGTGGGATTTAGATGATCTGTCATTGTTCAGATTGTTTTTTTCTGTGGTCATTTCTTTGAATCTGGAAGATCGTGTTTCAGAGGAGAAAAAAATTTGATGTAACAAAAGCAGTCGACTCATGTTCTTGGCTCCACTTGACTATGTTAATCACAGTGAAGTTTTTAGCTGGTCTAAGGCCTTAATGCCGTCTGGTCTCTAGGTAAGTAAAGTCCATTAGCTGACCTGGCATCAAAGGAGTGAATGAGGTCAGTGGAGTTAATCCCTGTCGCCATAGTTCCTGCTATTTTACCTAGAAGACTTTAGAGGACTGGCGGAAGGGATTCGTTGAAGCAAAAGCCACCCTGTGTTTGGGTATGTGTGTGCGCGCGTGCATGTCCATGTATATCCAGGAAATTGTGAATTCGATGTATATGCTTAACCTGTGGTGCTGTCCCAGTGTTTATACTACTTACTGATCTCTCCTCATTTTGAGTGGTGAGAAAGTATTTCCTCCTTGATCCTTGTTTTATTTCTATGATTTCTTTGTTCTGCTTATGATATTTTTCTTGTGATCCAAGATTTTCTGCTGGGCTGGTACTGTACTTCCATTCCAGTTTGAGAGAGCACATTCTGAAAATACTCAGACTTTCGCCTATAATGCAGAGAAATGGTGTTCCTCAAGAAAGGATTCAACTATGTATTTCCATTTATTTTTCTAATAAAGCACATGTAACTCTATTATAAGCCTCTGCTTCTACTACTCTCATCACTGTGAGGCAGGACGTCTTTTCCTGCTGGTGTCTCTCTTCCCTCGCCTTTTTCTGTCCTGTTCTGGTGGTGAGAAGAGCTGGTCCTAGTTTGTCATGGGTTGGGAGCTATAGACACTATCCTCTTACCCCCGCCCATTCATTAAACACACCTGTCTCTAAGGTTGTTTCCTGTATCTCCTACTCAGCATCTCCCACAGTACCTGAAGAGTGCCAAGACTGCCTGCAGGGCCGTGGGGTGTCGCCAGGCTTCAGCCTAAGCCTTATGGTTTAACTGTTTTATGCCCAGTTTGTATAAATGGTACTATAATCCATTAACCTCTGATAGCAAGGAACATTTTTTTTTTAGGCTTTAATTTCTGCCAAATCAGGAAATACTTTGTCTTTGAAGGAGTTTTAAAAGTGATTGCAAGACTTTCTAGTCTTACAGAATTTGGAGGCGTGCTGAGAAAAACAGACTAAATTGGCAATCAATTTACCTAGTGAATTTTAATCATTCTGACTCAATTCAAGTACAAAAAGGAGTCAAAATTACTCATCGTGGGTATTTATTTTATTGTTTGTACTACCCTTTTGGAAAGTAAATTTTTGCTATGAAAGTACGACTTAAAATTATGTTTCCTCATGCTTCAAGAAGTCCTAGAGTCATAGTTCTGCTTTCTTAGTAAGATAATTATGCATGGCCTAAATGATGTTGGAATAGCTAGCATATATTTGTCACCAGGAAACAAATGGGCCTTTTGAGCCAATTAAGACCCAGTGCTGTAACTGAGTTCCCTTCAGATCTTTACTCTCTAGTCAAGGTGGCTTCTGCATTTTCTCTCAGACCCTTAAGGAAGGCCTGGTGGGGATGTGCTGCATTTCTTAGTTCAGTAAACACATAATATCTTGCTTTAGCTTTAAAAACCATTACTTAATACTTTAAGAAATGTATCTGTTACTAAAAAGCATTTAAGTGTATGCATACACACATATATGAGCAATTAAAGACAGAGTGATCAAAAATCAATAAGGAGAAAATAATTCTACCAATAATCCGTTTTTAAAGAATTCCATGATGGAGATCTACATTCTGTTTAAAAATTTCTGACATGCATGGCAAAGAGGGACACCTGATGACACTTTTTGACTGACATAAGAAAATTGATAAGTTGGTAGAAACAAAATTTTTACTTATTAATCTTTAAGAGAAATTTGATGTTAACTTTTTATTAAGTGATATTTAGTTGAACAAAAATCCAAATGTGGGTTTAAAATAGAGATATTTTGTTTAAACAAATTTTTTAAAAAAGTAGTTTCTGCATTAGTCTTTTTTTTTCTATGCATTTTTAAGTATTTAATATTCTACTCTATGTGGTAGTTCTATATCCCAGTAGTAACATGATTATATACCATTTTCCCATGTGATTAAACATTTCTTAAATATTATATAAAATGATTACATATTATTCAATTCTATGGTTGTATGTTTTTTCATACACATTCTCCTGGTATTAGGGATTTAGGATGTCTTCATTTTTTCACTATAAATAAGATGAACGTTTTTGGATGTGAATATTTGTATTTTTAACTGTTTCCCAAGGAAGGCTTACTACTAAGGTTACTGAATCAAAGAACAAGGACCCTGAAGTATCAAATTCTCTTTGGAGATGTGATAGTCATCGACATTGCCACTAGCATACGTGATTCCTTTCTTAATGCAGACTTTCCAAATTTGAATATTATTTAAAATGAAATTGGTTAATTTGGAAGTGTAAAAGTGCTATAATATGGTTCCTTTGGTTTGTATTTCTTTGATTACCAAAACTTTTATTTAGATATTAAATGTACAAAGATGATTCTAATTATGATCCGGACAAAACATTGTGCAGACATTGTGGGAAAAAGTAAACTGGTATTTGACTAGGCCTATGTGAAACGCATTGTGTCAGTCATTTTTTCACAACTGTGTGGGGTAGGTTTTACAGCCGCTCTAGAGATCAGGAAAAGAGTATCAGAGAGGTAGTTACCAAGCCACAGAGGTATCATTCAGAGGCTGAGCCAGTGCTCTATCTCCTGGACCATGTTTAAGTAACCTGGGGAACTGGATAACAAATGTCACTTCTTCTGTCCTCGCTTACCTATAAGTTGTGTCAGTTGGTAATTACTAGGACTTTAATATCAACAAATTTGCTAACATGTGCATCAAAACCAGGTAACATTTGGGGCCCACAGAATAATGGTGGCTGTGTTATATGGCTGAATTTAGAATCATGTGCAGATTGAGAGCTTCAGAAACGTAGAAGCCAGCATCATCCTTTTCTTTCCAGATAAGCTTACCAACTGGTCAACATTTATTTAGGTGAAAACATATGGCTGAATGATGAAATAATGTCCCTTCTTTCATATATAGCACACCTGAGGGCATAAAACATAGTTGCTCCCGCTGTAAGAGATACTATTATATTCCTGCCAATGCATGCAAAGACTTTACTCCATGAAAATGATGAACATCTAATTGTTCCATTGGTGATAGTGGTGGTGGTTAATCTTTGCTTCTACCAACATTTTTGTATAGCCTCCTTTGTTACATTCCCAGGAGTGGGATTGCTGGAACATAGGTTATATGTGTCTTAAACTGGTTCTCCACAGTAGTTTTATCCGTTTTTATTTTGACCAACTTTGCATACATGTTACTGTTGTTCTAGGGATGCTTTGTCTGATAAGATAGTCACTGGGCGAACGTAGCTAATGAGCACCGTAGCTGGCTCATAATAAAATTACTGAAAGTGTGAAAAACACATTGGATTTCAAAAACTTAGTATGAAAACTGTAAAGTATCTCAGTGATAATTTTATGTTGGTTACTACTGTGTAAGGCTTTTCTTCCTTAAATATCAAGGTTACGACTGCCTTTTCACATGTCACTTTGCAGTTTCATATGCGTGTACTGTGGTATATTGCTGTGTAGGATATATTTCTTTCTCTTTATACAAAAAAACCCCATGGCTATTACTATATTTGCTGTACTCTGATTAGCTCTTCCAGAGCTTCATTTCCTCATGTGACACAAGATAGCTGGTTCTCTTAGCATGCTCTACTGAGCAGATAGTTCTCAGGGCTTTCATCTTCTGGAGGTAAAATACTGATGCCTGGCCTGACCCAGCCTGGCCTGAAGATCAATGTTCTAGGCCCTGCTAATCATCAGTAAGAGATATCTGTACTATTGATTAGTGTACTGTGGCCATACCAACCTTTAGGTCAGGATCTCTTCTGTTTTCTACTAACTCCTCTGTTTCCAAATGTTTCCTCTATTATTTCTTTTCAGAACTTTTGGGTCTGTTTTTATTCTCCCTGTGGCTTTGGGTGAATATCATCAGTTTTTGGGTCAGTTGCTTTCAGAAGTCTCAGCAATACAGAATGTTAGAATTTGAATATGTCATCTGGTCCGTCCACTGCTTTCTTCCTTTCTTCTTTTGTTGGCAGTTTATTTTCTTTTAAAATTCTGTTCTAATAATTTGTATTACAAAAGCAGTATTCCTTATAACAATCCATAGAGTACCAAAGTGTCTGAAGAAACATGAATAGCTCCCTCTTCCCCTTGTACTTTATGTTAATGCTAGTATCTGTTTAGATGTCTTTTTTTTTTTTTTGCTTTTTGTTTATTTCTATAATGGTTATACCAACAGTGAAATGTAAAGGAAAGGATTTGAGATTTTTCAAAAAGTCTTATGAGCTAGTTGTTTTTAAAAATAATGTATTTATTTTGAAATGAACGTGTTTTCTTACTATACTTATTTTCATTGAATTCTTTTTTTCCACAAAATTTTATGCATTGGACAAGTGAACTTTCACTGACTTGCCTCATTCTACTTATGAGGGAAATAGCTGTGCAGTATCTCAATAGTGATGCACATTCTCCTCATGAAAACTGAGATGTTGAAGATATTTCGAGTTCCTGTTACTGTACAAACAGGGTTACAGTAAAACATCAACACATATTTTTCCATTGTATCTTGATATGTTAGATAAATTCCTTAAAATGGGTGGGCAAGGTTAAGACAAATGATGTTTGACAGAGTTTCCATATTACTTTTTTCTAAAAGGGTAGTAATTATAGTCCTGCCAACAGACTATTAGTGTCTCTAGTTTCCCACACTGGGTAGTACATATTTATCAATTTCAAGAGTCAGAAATTAAATAGTATTGTTGCATAATATTAAATTTCCCTGCCTATTTTGAGAGTAAACATTATATATTTATCAAAATCAAGAGCTTATCAACTACTTATATTTCTCCTGTTTTTTTAAGTTGCCCATTTGTACACATTGGCCATATTTTCATGTGCATATGTTGTATATTTCTTAAAATATTTTAGAGAATTTAATTCTTTGTCATCTTATCTTAAAATGATTTTCCCTGTTGATCACTTGTTTTTAACTTTCTTATGAAATTTTCTTCTGTACATGAGGTTTTTAAAAAAACTTCTATGCAATCAAATCTCTTAATGTTTCCTTGATTGCTTATTTTGCTAAAGAAAGCCTTTTCACATTTTTATTATAAAAATAGCCTTCCACATTTACTCCTAAACATCTGTAGTTTTATTTTTCACTTCCGATCACTTGTTTATCTGTAATTGATTTTTTTTTGGTATGATGTGAGGTGAAGGGCCTAACTTTATATATTCAAAATGTATAGCCACTTATCTCCATGTTATTTATTAAGTAATACATCATTTTCCCTCTGGTTTTTATTGCCACTTTCTTCATGTGATAAATTTCCATTAAGACAGTTTTCTTTTCTAGATTCTTTAATTTGTACTGTTAGTTATATATCTAGTTCAGAGTGTCAGCACCTTACTATTTGTATTAGTCTAGTTTTAATATTTAAAGACACTAAATACCCATGAACACCTTAGAAAGAGTCTAGTAATAGGGTATTGTCCTTACCAGGATTTGGCTTTACCTTATTCTACTTATAAACTAATAAATTAACTTGTTACAGTTTCATGGATGCCAATAGTAGACATGAGATTCCTGGGTCGGACACAAAGAACTTTATTACTCACACCACAGGAGGCAGCATGAACATCAGCATATTTGCATCAGTTCCCCTTGTCCCCCACTCTCACGTGGGTCACGTGAGATATGGGCCTAGATTGATGCTGCACACGCAGGTTTGAGTCACAGGTGAGGAGCACTGAGCTTGTGGAATCCACCTCTTTTATAGCAAGCAGTAAGTTACTCTGCTCTTTGTCGCAGAGGGAGACATTGCCTCATCCCTAAGGTTGTTGCCTGTTGCACACAGAAGTTTGAGAAATGGCCAAGGTGAAGAGCAGCCAGGGTCTTGCATTGTTGGCAAACCCTGTAAGATGTGTAGGTACAGGAGAGACCCACTGAGGATTGTCTTTCCCAAAGGTATTAATAACCCAGTGGTTTTAAAGCTTAAAATATTATGAACTCTTCCTTCCAATGATGTTGAATATAGAGACCAAATGTAGAAAGCTGATAAATGTGGAAGTGTGCTGGTTGAGGCCAACTTCATCTGTGTGACTAAGGGCTGGAAGCTGCCCATTTGGTAGCCGCTCTTATTCTTGGGCCTGCCTCTGATCCAGCTCCATGAAACTCACGAAAAAAGGCTACTTCTCAAAACTCCTACTTTAAAGATGAAGAAAATGGGCTCAGGGAACTGAAATGATATGCTTAAGGTTGGGGTCAGATAGTGGTTGCTGAAGTACTAAATAAAAATACCCTTTTCATTGTTTGTTTTCTGCATCTTCTTTTAAAACTTCCTTCCTTGACTTGTTCGTGAACAAAAGAAATGAGAAAAATTTGTGAAACAAACAACTCAATCTTATATTCAAACAGGCATTGCTCTAGCAGAAAATACATGCTCCAAAATCAATATATATATTAATATTTTCTTGCCCTATTATATGTGGGTTACATAACCCCCCCATATTAACATAACGTTAATATGATTTGAAAGTAAATTCAGTGGCATTTTCACTACACGGAGTTGTGGCATGACTCTGAGATTACTCTTTTATTAAATTATAAAAATCGATCTAATCACATAGCAAAATAATGTTTCTGGTCTAATTATAACAGTCTGTACTACTGATAATGTAATTTACATGGTCATTTAATACAACTTATTGTAGATCTGTCTTAGTCTAGGAGGGAAATGTAACAACAGATATTCATGTAAATAATTGAAATAACGTTTTAATATTTCTGAACATTGGAAAATTTTATTTATGTGTATATGTGTATATATACAAATAGATGTGTGTGTGTGTGTGTATATATATGCGTATGTATATATTTTAGAGCTAAAATTAGAAAATTCCCTGGGAAGAAATTAGGACTTAAAATACCGTGAGGTTTAATTTGGGGAGATAACATGCATGCAGTGTTGTGTGTTAGCATACAGAACGGTGAATCACATCTACCAATTTAAAAAATGTATAGTGTCAAATAGAAACATGATCAGGAGAAACCAAAATATGCCTTGCACATGGAATTAACCATTGGAATAAAAATAACCTCATATGTCTATGTGTGGAATTCTTAAACTTGGATTTAAGTACTTTTTGCTTCTCTTGTATTTTTTAAAATTTCATGCGAAAAAAATGGACAGTCAGATGTGGGAAGACATGTCATTTTAATTTCCAATCTGGGAATCCACAGAAAGAAGGGATATTCATTTAAAGCACTTTTAGTTTTTTTTTTTTTAAGTCTATGAGAAGACTGTTTTAACAGCTAATAAGTATATAGGTAAATGATGGTTGTGGGTTTATCTTAATTGTTTTTAAATCCTTAAATTAGATTTGTATTCACTTAGATTACGTTTTAAGCATGTCAGTTATACATTTATAACTGTAAACATGTATAACAGTTATACATTTTCACCCAGTTTATCTCACGATTCCATAACTTTATAAGTGGAATGATTTTTTTTTCAACATACCACACACTGTCACTGCTCTCATCAGCTCAGAGTACCATCACAAGCAGTTTTCTTTTGCACCTGCTAAAAATAGAACCTGTCTACCTGAGCCACACTTCCAAAGGAAAGCTAATTAAAGCACTCAGTAGACAATATACTTTTTCATTGAGTAAACGGCATGCCCGAATGCCTGTTAATTTCTTTTGCTATTTACTTAGCCTTCTTGAAACTCTGTGGACTTCTTTCATCTGTTATATATCATGTATTTATTCTTTCATTCTTGTTTAATTCATCAACATACTGCAATACATGAGTAACTACTGGGAAAATAACTACTCTCCACTTTAAAAAAAGTCACATTCATACAGAAGTAATTATGTAAGTATTATCTAAGTATACAAAAATCTTAATAATAGACTTAAAAGACTTAAATAGATAGAAATGAAGTGTCAGCTGAGCCATGCAAAACAAAAGATTGAATGTGTTTCGTGACTTTTAGAAAAAGAATCATCCTCTATTTAAAAGCCTTCCTCATTTATGGGGCTCTAAATGACCTAGAGTCAGTTTTCTCATGGCATTGTAATATAATGTAAAGAGAGATACAATAAATGATGGACCCAACATATTTTGATAATACACCTGTCTGAATAATCCAAGACAGGTTTTTTTTTTTTCCAAAAATGCATTTTATGTGCATCCCACAAGATGCTACACTAAAAACATATCCCTCAAGAAAATTTGCAAATGCTTCATATTTAATCTCTCTTAAAGATATGAATTGCATATATTCTATGAGAAGCCTTTTAATAAAGGACTTTTTTGAACCAAGTTGAACCAAAAAAAAATTATTTTACCACATAGTCTTTTTACTTATTTGACAGAACTAGTGTTCTAAATGACACATATTGCTCAAGAAATAGTAGTTTAAATATTAAATACGTTTAAATTAATACCTTCATTTTCTTATTCCTAAAATTCTTTCTTTTGACTCCAGAGACATAAATGACACCGTCTAGGGAAATTTTCCGTTAAGGTGTATGACACACACTTCATGTTCAATATGCCCCATGTTGGAGTCGTCATTTTTTCCTCGTGTCCCTCTTCATGTGTCCCCTGTCAGACTGAAAGGCATCACAGATCCCGAGGGTCATTCCAGACTCCTCTTTCTCTATCACTCGCCCGGAAGCAGTAGCTTTCAACTGTTGTCAATTCTCCCTGCTAAAGGTATCTCTGTTCTCTTGCCTCCTTCTTAGTCTTACTGTGAGAGCCTTGTTGGAGCCCTTGTTTATCATCTTTGCTAATGCGATAGACCATGAATACTTTATTTGGGGAAACTCCGTTTCTCAAATTTCATTCTCCTACAAGTTGCCGAATATTTCTGCAGTTTCCTTGTTTATCATGTTCTACTGAATCCCTTAGTCTTTTCTCACTTAGGACTATATTCAGTGCCATGAGCAAAGAATATACTTTCAGTCCTCCATGTGCCTCAATACTTTGCCTGTGCCCCAATATTCTCCACCTCCCCACATCTTTATCTCCTATCCATTCTTTGAGATTCATCTCAGATACCATTTCCCCTTGACCCCCTGCTTCATGTTCTAATACTCCAGTCAGCCCTCTTATATATCTTGCAGTTGCCTGTTTAGTTGTGTCATCCCATGGGAATGTGACCCCTGGAGCACTGTCGGTGCTATCAAAATGCCAGCAGGTGGTAGGTAGTTAATACGTGTTTGTTCAGTGAAGGAAAGACAGAATTTAGGGAAATGGCATGTAGAGTTAAAGTCATGCTTTGTGTTAATAGCATCATAATTGTAGTTAGAAGTAGTATGAAACTTTGTTATTTAGTTCTATATTGGCTGCAAGTATTTTTAAAGCCCTCTTAAAAAGTCTTACATACTAATATATATATATCTTTGCATGTGTTCTTAAAGTACAGAAGTATTAGAAAGAAGATGAGCTTTTTTTACATGAAAATATAAGAACTTTCTATTTTTTAATTATTTCTTAAATATTACCTCAATGAGGCCAGCCTAGACCAGTCTATTTACTACTGTAACCTGCCTGGCACCTCCCATAATGCAATGTTTTCTTACCCTGCTCTCTTTTTTTCTTTGTCTGTAGCACTTACTACCTTGTAACATAATATTTCATTTACTAATTTATTATGTTTTAAAAAAATTATCTCTCTGCCTCACTAGATGCAAGTTCTATGGGTACCAGTTTCCTGGCATAGAGTAGGCTCACAAATCCAGGTACTTGGCTTACAGCATACTGTCATGAAATTTTTATACAATGAGTGAATTAGTCCTGTATGGTTACTACAGACGCAGTACCTGAATAAGGTATACTGGAATGTTGATTCAGAATGCTAAGATCTGGTCAGACTCATATCTGGTGAGCTGCAAATGTTTTAACGACTTTCCTACATCACCTTTTCCCAGTATGCCTCATTTCAGAAGGTGAGAAGAAGACACATACACCACATATTTGGAAGAACTTTCTGCATATAAAGCCTCATTATAAAATTGAGTCCATAAAGGATATTGTATCTTCTGTTATGGCTGAGGGATAAACGCATGAAACTAAGTTTCAAGGAAAAGAGACAATGGGTTTGGTGATCTGTTGAAAGGCAGCATAGCAGGGTTGTCAAGATGGCACCTATACCACCTCTTAGTAGCTCGGTTTCGTCACCTATCAAAGAGGACCTACCTCATGGGGCTGTTGTGAGGATTAGAAGAGTGGATACCTGTTAAGCTTTAGGAACAGTTCATGACGCTGCACTTGATGAAGCTCAGTAAACGATAGTTTTGCTCGCTACAGTTGGCAGATCTAGAAGGCCTGTGGTACCAAGATATACCTTTTGCTGAATAGACAAGATAAAAATGATTCCTTTCTAAGTGAAGCTTCACTTCTAAGAAGAGTTAAGCTGCTTAATGAAGTGTGTTTTTATGTTAAATAGTTAAGTGTGGGCCTTTACTGCAAGCTTGAAAGATTATTTCAGGTTATTTTATATAATGTAAAATGTAATGGGCCCTGACTAAAACAAAATACATGCATTGCTGTGTGCTTTTATTTGCTATGTCAACAGTGCTTCTATTTTTACTTATTTAATGAGCTTTTCTCTGTGATTGTGGCATATTAATATGAATGCATTCTTTACATATGAAAAGCAAAGTATCTCTAAGATTTTGAAAAGATTTTCATTGGGAGAAGTTATAGCATGGATTTTCTTCAAGCGAGTATATTTGGGAAGCCTTAGAAAATTGCCTATAAATGATTACCAACAAGAATATGTTGACATGAGAAATGCTCACTGAAAATTATGGCTAAACGGCTTAATTCATGTCAGCAATGGGCTGAGATTTATTTTCTTTCCTCACATTTAAATGAGTTCACATTTTTGTATTTATAAAGAATTTGAAGTAAATGAAGGCTTTATATCATCATGACTTTTTACTAAATGAAGCCCAGTAGCCAGAATTGTTAGAATGATTTATCTTAGTTCTTTTTTTTTTTTTTTTTTTAATCTTAGTTCTTAAAAAACAAGCGTGTATTTCCTAATTAAAACACTCTGTCACCCTCAGGGAAGTTGTAAATATACTTTGTGACAGATAGAATGTTATTTAAGTTACACAGAAATAATCATATCATTTGTAGTTATAAAAATGATGTTATAGTCTCTATTTTAAAAAAATTATGTAACATTTAAAGGAAACCTAAATATAGAGTCCATTTTAAAACTGACATTACTCTAAATTCAGGTAGTGCAGTGAAGACTGATTTTTTTTTTTCCTGCATGGGTATTAGTTTTCTGTTGCTTTGTAACAAGTTGTCACAAACTTGGTAGCTTAAATCAGTACCAATTTATTAGCTCACAGTTTTGTAGCTCTGAAGTTTGTTATAGTGTGGTTTGGTTCTCAGAGAAGATCTTACAAGACTAAAATCAAGATATTGTTGGGGTGTGTTCCTTTGTGGGGGCTCTGCCACAGAACCTCCTTCCAAGTTCATTCAGGCTGTTGGCAGAATTCAGTTCTTTGTGGTTGTAGGACTGAGGTCTCTGTTTCCTTGTTGGCTATCCACCGGAGACACTGTTAGTTCTTGCAGGTTGGTGGCCTTCCTTGTCTCAGGGCTCCCCCACCTTCAAAGCCAGTAACAAAGAATTTCCCTCATGTGGAATCCATCTCACACTTTAAATTTCTGGCTTGAGGAAGGACCCAGGCTCTTCCAAAGGATCACCTGGTTGGATTGAGCCTGACTGGATATCATCTCTTTGGATTTACTCAAAAGTCAACTGATTAGTAACCTAATCATTGAGAGATGTCCCATCATATTTACAGTCTCCACCTATACTAAAGGGGAGGGAATTATATAAGGTGTGTATACCAGAGGGCAGAAATGTTAGGGGTGTGAGATCCATTTTATTTATTTATTTATTATTATTATTATTTTCTTTTCTTTTTTTTTTAACATCTTTATTGTAGTATAATTGCTTTACAATAGCATGTTAGTTTCTGCTTTATAACAAAGTGAATCAGCTATACATATACATATATCCCCATATCTCCTCCCTCTTGATCCATTTTAGAATTCTGCCTAGCAGAACAACTGAATTATTGAACTTAGTAAAGCGAGAAAATTTTATAAAGGAGAACACACCTATTTAATTGATTTTGTCATAGGACATGCATACTTAATTGTACATGGGTACTTCATTGACGCCTGAATGTAAAGCAGAATTAATTTATTTCAGATCCCATTGCAGGAAGGAGAGTGAGTTAGAGCAATACCAGAAGTGGTCTTTATGGTGTCATCTCTCCTTTAAAGCCTTCCCCTCCAAAATAGTAATGAGTTGGAGTTCCATGGTGGTCCAGTGGTTAAGACTGCACCCTTCCACAGCAGGGGGCACGGGTTCGATCCCTGCTCAGGGAATTAAGATCCTGCATTTCTCGCGGTGCGGCCAAAAAAAAAAAAAAGTAATGCGTTATTCTCTCTATTTGGGATAGTAATGAGAGGTCTTTATGAATTTACAGTTTAATGCTTGACCTTATTTTGTAATCTTATCGTTAATTTATTAAATGAAGCAGATTACATTGGAAATTAGAGTATAGGATTCCCTCCAGGGGAGGAGATGGACCACAGGGTTTAGCAACTAGCTGGCTGTGTGGAAGTGGAAGGTAAACATGACTCCATGCTTTTCATTCTGCAACATTGGGGCAGCGATTGTAAAATCACGCAAAATTGAAGTTTGTGCATTTACTGGAATGTTGATTTCAGAGGGTAGTTAGATTACTCAATTCCAGATCTCAGAGGATATTTCAGGGATAACCATCTTGTTTTGGATATCATCAGAATAGAAAAGATGTCAGAAGCATGAAATTAGATTATAATATCAAAGAAGAGAACACAGAAATGCATAGAGGCTGGAGAGCTAGGAAAGGCCAAAATCTGTGGGGAAGGAGGAAAGGAGGCAAAACAGCATATTGAGTGATTAGAGAGACAGGAAAAAAGAGGGCATTTTGGAAATACAAGGGAAGAGAGTTTTTTTGTTTTTTTTTTTTAGGAAAACAGGTGATTAAGTACCAACAGTATGGTGATAAAATTGATCTCCTAATAGCTGTATTATAAATTGTTACAAATCTTTTTGGAAAAAGGCATATTCAGAGCCAAAGAGCATCTATATTCTTGGATCTAGTTAATATTCCTTAGGGTTTTACCAGACAAATGATTTAAGAGAAGAAAGGCCCTATGCTTATTGCACCATTTTCTTTAGTAGTAAAAACAAATAAAACCCCCAAACTACAAAGATCTACATTTCCAGCAATAGAGATGGTTATGTAAAGAAAACATGGCACATTATAATTTATACAGTCTAATACTTATTAAGCACCGACTTGGGTGTCAGGTTCCAAGAGCCAAATATACAAAACTACATAAGGATGCATTATTGTTCTCATTCTACAGATGGGGATACTGAGCACAGAAAAGTGACTAAGTTCCCACTGCAATGTAAGTTGGAGAATTAGAATTTTAACCCAATCTGGCTCCAAACTGGGAAATCTGAATTCATCTGCAAGATTGCCTTTCAAAATTGATGGAATGTTATGAAACCATTGACATAATAACTGATTGTTATTTGGAGAAACCATATACTTATGAAATAATATTAATTAAAATATGGTTGTGCTCTTATAATAATTTATAAGGCTGGAAAGACCATTCTTAAGTGAAAATAGATGAATTAGAATGGTAGATTTATCTTCATTTTTTTCTTTAAATTTTTTGTCTTTAATCTTTTAAAAGTAAATGGAAAGAGAGTCTGTCTATAGCATCATGCTACAAAATCATCGGCTAGAACAGTCATTCGAACTGATATATTTTATTCAGTATGAAGCCAGACAGCTAGAAAGAGCAACTACATCAATATCAAGACCACAGAAGGTAAAGAGAAAAAGGAGCTAGCTGTATGTTAGGGTTAAAGCTATTGAGAAGGTGTTGAAGGTCTATGAAAATGAGATTCACGCATTGGCAAGGTAACTAAACAATAGAGATTTCAAAAGAGGAGAGTAGTTTGTTAGGGAGTGAACAGTGGTTGGAAAGTAGCAATGGAGAGTAGGAGATATACAACTCCCCTGACTCCATCACACTCCCATGCAGATATTTTTGGGAATCAGTCTAAGAAAAAAAATATAATTTTGGAAAAGCTGGCAATTAAGAAGAAGAATAGATGGAAAGGTTATAGAATTGAAACAGGGTTTGCTTGGGGCATATTTAAAGTCCACTAGAATTGCAGACACCTGTTTAGTTAACCTGGTGAGATACAAGGTTAAGGTCTGGGTATAGATGTGGGTATGTGAGTTTGAGAGTTGGGACAGGTACTTAGATCTGTGATTATTATTTACAGGCACAACAAAGTGAGGGGGCTGAAAGCAAGAAGTCCAGAGAGTACTAAGTCCAAACTTTCAAAGTAGTTATATTAGTTATAGTAGAGGCATTTCAAGTAGCCACAAACATTTCTAGGTCCAGTACATTTTGCAGACATAACCCTGATTCAGGGAAGAATTAATGAAGGAGGTTGGTTAATAACAGTGGTCATGTATATTAATCAATTCTCCCCATGTAAAAAATTGAGGAGGGAGAATATGTTTTGCACAATAAAAACAACATAACTCCTTAAAATATTGAACATTTATCCCTTTCTGCCTTTAATGTTTAAAGGACTAAGGATGAGTACAGTCTGTTTCAGAATTGTGTACTTGATTAAGTATTTGAATTTGGGTAGTATTTTTAAAAGATAAGACTTGGGCATAAAATTGTATTTAATTTTTTACAGCACATACAGTGGGAAATTGAACTTTTAAAATGATAGTTTTAGGTTAAACTTCCCATGTGAAGGTATTTCCATTTCTCTGATAAATGTCTTATGATAGATAGAATGATAGGTAGATAAGAAAGTAGAAAGATATGTATATAGGTGGATGCTATAGGCTAGGATAAAAGTTGACATATGTGGTGTGAAAAATGACCAAATAAATATGAACTTAGGATCTAATATACAAAGAAGAGCAAAGGAAAAGAAAATTCATCACTTTCACTGCTAATAGTGACTTTTGCTTCTTCCTTTTTCAAGTCAATGATTTTTTTAGAGATGAGTTTTTTTCTCTCACTCACATGTATACACACCGACATGCACACATGAACTATTTTACTTTAAGTTATATTACTTTTAATTTGCCAAAAATATCTGAAAACTATTATAATTTGAAACTTGAGTTCTTTAATATATATAATTTATGTATAGTTTTGTTCATTTGTGAGTTATGTTGGTCTTCCAGTGAATAAGTTTTCTAATGAATTCAACTGGGTATATCTATATATTTGAAAAATCCAAATAAAAACTAAAAGTTATTAATTTTAAAGGTGACTAAGCATTGACTTTTTAATAGCTATTTTAGTTATGATTAATTTATAATTTAAGTCAATTAAATCTCAATTAAGGCCTAAGTAAAGGAAACATTATTGTACTTGTGTGTATTTGACAAATGACAGAAGGGTAGACTCGGGCAAAATGGATTCATGTTGGTCTTGATTGAATATTAAATTTTGTTCTTCACAACACTTAACTCCAGCAGGTGCTAAATGAAATTCAACCAGGCGTGACAGTGGTGACGTCAAACTGCTGACATCTAGCTGTGTTTTCTTCCTGTTACATTGGTCACAGAAAGGATAAGTCATAGGTGCATAGGTGCGACACCAATGATAATACAGCTTCTTTAGTAATTCTGGCGAATGTCCACATCCACTTGCAACTAATAGATAGTAAATTTCTTTCTTTTAAGTATTGCTTATATTATTTCTTTTTTTTTAAGTGGGATGGCTTTTGGTAAGAAATATTTTTAATTGATTTCAGTATTGTAAAATACATATGAATGATCATAAAATAAGGTAGTGAATTTTCTTGAAAAAAGAAAGGTACTTCCAAAGAGAGTAAAGACTAAGAATTTGACCTGTAAAATAATCCTTGATAATTTTATTTGTTATAGTTACTGGCTAACATAACTATAGCAGGTGGTATTCACTCAGGATGGGATCTAAATCCCGAAAGAAGGATTCTGGAACATTGACTTAGATTGAAAGAATAAAATCAGGCTACAGTTGATATTAGATTGTTCTTTATTCACTTAGTTATAGACAGAATTCCACAGTACTGCAGCACATGGCTACATACATGTATATGATCTGTGAGTATGAGTAAAAAGAAAAAAAACATCAAATTGATCACTTAAAGCTATATATATATTGACTACTCTTTTTGTCTTTTAAAATGCAGTGAGTCTGTGTTTGATGCATGTCTTCAAAGTATGTAGGTATATTTACTAACTTTTTGTTTAGTTCTTCAAGTATGAGAGTCTGCTAAAAATCCTCAGACAGATAATTTTTAAGTGATTCTAAAAAGCTGGGTAAAGTGATAAATCACACTATTAATAAGCACAGATGTTTGATATAATAGATTATCTTGGTTAAAATAAAGTTAAATATTTTTTCTTACTGTAGCGAATACTCAGAATTTTGAATGTGGTAAGGTACATCCCATAAAGGGATGTTAATACCTTTCTCATACTTATTTTCTTGAATATGTCTGGGGATTTGTGTATGTTATTTGAGACATACTTCTGGAAATGTTGACCTTGTTAAATTTGTTAAATTAAAATTGAATAATAATGACAAAACATACCTATATTTTCCTTTTCTACTTGCATATTTTACTGTTTCATATAAAATGAAGTTGAAATTTTAAATGCTTTGGAAGATTTTAGAAAAAAAGGAATGATATAGCATCTGCCCTCACAAAACTCATAATTCAGTAAAATAGGAAAACCTATAAAATGGCTAATGAAAGTTAGACCGTTGTAATTACTATAGTAGAAGTATGAAAAAAGGGTCATAAAAATGTAGGGAAATGAGGGTTTTGATGAGTAGAAAAGTATTCTGGCACATATATAATATGATCAAAACTAATTCTTATTATTTCTTATCTTTTATGTTCATCAAACTCACACCAGCTTAAGACATTTAAAGATAAATTGAAACTGAAAAATGTGGTTTCATTTTCAGATTTCCTGTACTGTTACTGTATTTTCTTAGAATGTGTGTTTGAGTGAACAAGACTTTGAAATTATAAGTCTCTAAATGTGCCACTCAATGAAGTAAACAATAACCAACTTTAAAAAATAATCTTGGCTCAAAGGCCACAATCCCTTAGATGAGTCTCTGGCATCCATCAGTGCTAAAGTGCATTGATATTCTTGAGATTATAATTTTATTTTTACTAAGTATAGGCAAATATCCTTCTTTGGAGAAAATGAGATTTCTCTTTGGGAAGACCTATGAAGCATTAGCTTAATACAATAAACTGTTTCGTGACTTTATAATAAATAATGATGGTGAGGAAGGATTCCTTGCATTTGGTGTTGCTTAATATTGTGTGACTTAGTCTGTCTTGACTTTTGTATGACAGCATAATTAATATTATGTTGAAGTTTTAGGATTATCATTTTTTTTCTATGACAGTTTGATAAGCAAGAAAGAGCATAAAAATGAAGTCTTTGTTATGGTTTGGCAGAGTTAGAAACTGACTTGCATTTAATTGAGATTCTAATTTTGAAACAAATTTCCAGGATTCCTTTTCTATGTTAAGTACAGATGTATTAAGACAATTATCAGACTCTCATAATTGTTTGTCTCATAAACACTGGAATACCTAATGATTTGTGTGTGAATAGCTTTTTTTTTTTTTCCTTAAAAAAATAAGGGTGGCTATTAGAGGGAGTAGGTAGATGATCTTGGAAGGTCTTTCTGTTCAAAATTTTATATTGAGCTTCTTAATATTATGAGCATTGTTCTAAGCACTTTACCCACTTATTGAGGTATTACTACCTCTCTAAGTCTTAAGAAAAATTTGTAATAACAGAAGTAAATTACTAATGTTTTACAGTAGAAGTCCCCACCACACAGGGTTTTGTAATTACTTGTGAGGTATGTTAAAAATATGAGTTTCAAATGTAATCAGGCTGTATCTATTGGATCCTCATGATATGCCAGACATTGCATCACCTTCTAACTCTAGTGAATAAAGTAGGCAAGCACCCTCTTGCTATGGCAGTTCCAATCTATGAGAGAGAGGAATAAAAGTGAATAAATGAATACAACTAAAACAGGGTGGTTCTCTGAAGGCCTTTTTGAGGTGGGATCATTTTAGCTGAGACCAGTAAGGTGAGACGGGTCAAGGGAATGGGGTAGGGGCGTGCAGGGCAATTCAAACAGAAGAGATGGCCTATGTAAAGGCTCTGAATGTTAGAAAATGCTGGATTGTGACGTTGAGTAGAGAGAGCCAAAAAAAAGTGTCATGAGATGGCACTCTCCAGTTCATAGAGGACTAATACTTGCAAATAACTGTCATAAACAAGTAAATTAATGCAAATTGAAGTTTACCCTAGAATTACGTCCTCATTCTAATGTTTTCTGATAGGCTTCTTTGGTGAGTCAAAATAGAAGTATGGTTATTAACTAGAGTAGCAGAAGGTGCACTAAATTTGCTCCTTATCATTTCTAGTGAGCAAAGGATTATTTCTTTCCCTTTCATATTTGTGGTAGTTGCAAATTACTGGAATGCTTTATTTTACCACAAGTAGTTTCTAGAATGCCCATGAAAGCATGAATGCGAATATCATTTGTTGCATGTGTCCAGGTGGAAATACGTTGAGAATTTATTTTTTGGCGGGATTGTGATTCTCAAAACTCTTATATCTTGGGCTCTTAAGATCTCAATACAAGTTAGATACTCCTTCACATTGCAATGCTTGCTTATGCTAAATCTGTCATAGTCCTTGAAACCGATGATTTTTAAAAACAATTTTCAAATTAGGTAGTATTTCAGATACAAAGAGAAAAACATAATGAACACCCCATCCAATCTTGTCAAATCTTAATATGTAACCTTACTTGCTTTAGGCAGATATCATATGGGTCCAGGCACAGCACCCTCGATACTCCTCTTTGATTCCATTACCATCCCCCACTTCTCAGAGAAAACTACCATCCTAAATTTGCTATATCTTTTTACCCTAAACAGGGTTTTATATTTTTATTATACATATATGTGATCATAAGCAATATAAAGTATTGTTTTGAACTTTCATCCAGGAGGATACATGTATCTTTGGTTCATTCATCTTAACTATTGTATAGGTTGGCTTATTGTATGGATGTTTTCTGAATATACCGTATAATTTATACATTCTCTTCGTGATGAACATTTAGTTTGTTTCCAAGTTGAATTTACTATTAACTTCTATCTTTGTCCATTGGTATGTTTTCCTCTTCATTTTTTTCTCTCTTCTTTTGAAAAGCTATTTTTTTAATAACCTAACCTTATAGACAAACATAAAAATATCTTTTAAATTTCATTTTAATTAATATGTATTGTATTAGTAAAATAGATTGGAATAGATTAAAGTTAGTATATCTTCTCAAAATTAATAATTCCTTTTAAACAATGGTTAAACAAAAAAGAAGAACCATGTGTTATAAACCTATAATATTTAGAAAGATCCTGTTGGTACGTGTTTCTGAGGATAGCCAATCAATCTTCCTAATTATCACCTTTAAAAATTTTCAATATAATTATAATTTTCAGATTCCTTGGAAAGGTATATTTTAATAGACATTCAATTTAAGAATGCCATATGATTGTATTTATAAGACATTTGATATGTTTAAGAAAATAAAACATGCCTTTTTTAGTCTGCAAATTAATAAATGTCTGAGGTTTGTTGAAATAACAGATCTTTTCTTCTGTAAGAAACACCCCACTCATTACTTAGATTATAGAAGCTGCTATACAGTGTACTATCAGAAGTAATTAATTATTCATTCTGCATGATTAGAAAAATCATAATGAACTATGTTGAGGTTGAATTTACAAGACACATAACACTGTTTTGTTCTAACAAAACTTTCCCCTCTACTTCTTAAAGTTGTGAATTCAATTCTTAGAACTGTTTCAGGTCGACTTGTTTGCTTGATTAAAATCACATTGTTCTTTTATTTATGAGTCACAAAAACTGGTGACATTATCTTCTCAGAAAAAAAGAGGGTTTATTTGAGTTTAATCTTCTATCAGTGAAATACTTAGATGTCTGCTAAGAAATGTTAGACTTCAGGTTAGTTCTGGGAAGGATGATACCTAAATAAACAAACTTGAAATTTTTGGAGTGTGAGGTAGGATTGCCTCGTGATTGGCAAAGTTAAGTTTAGAAGATTTATTCTTAGAAGCAACAGATTTCAGCCATTGCCGCATTGAAATGTCACAGGTTCTTGTGCCAAAAGTAAAACATGTATCATTCAAATTTTCCTTCACTTCCACATGTACTAGTTAACTACCATCCATCAACAGTGTGCCAATTAGTGACGTTTGTCTGTGTTGATAATTATGTTTTCAATTTAAAGGTATATTTGTATACAAATGTATTCTGTCTTGTGATTCAGAGTTCCAAAGGAAATTTAAGTAGGGTATTTAACATTACATAACGCTCATGAACAATTTGTCATTTTATGTGGGGAGTAACTAACAGCATAGAATTTCTTAATGACAAAAGTAATCATCTAGGAAATAAACCATGAAGTTGAGGAAAGATTTGTCAGTGGATGTAATTTAAACTAAACCAAACCTGTCAAACCAAAGAGAGCTGAAAAATATGAAATTTTTTAAATTTATGAAAGCAAAACTAATATTTTAGCTAGAGATAAAAAATTCCTGAGTTTTATAAGTAACAAATCTGTATAGTTTTCAATAAGAAATGTATTCAGTGTATATTGATTATGTGCTTACTTTATGACAATTGCTTTACGAGGCATAATTTAAATTATTATGATATAAGGTGAGTATTGCTGTTTCAATTGTAGAATGTCAGAGATTTTTAATTAACTTGCTTTATATCATAAAATGGCAGAAGTAGAATTCAAACCCAGATCTTTCCAATTCCAAAGTCTCTATCTTTATTATTTCCTTAATTGAGTGTTCTGTGTATTTGCAGGATGGGGCAAAGGGGCAGGAGAAAGTTATATAAAATATCGGAAACTGACTATTCAAATAAAATGCAGTATTTGATTCTTGAGCCAAATCCCACAAGTAATTTGCGTTGAGTAGGTGGATGGATGGGGTTTGGAATATTAATAAATTTTTGCAGTTACGATTTTTTTCAATCATGTAGGTAAATGTATGCCTCTTATTTGTTCAAGGTCATAAAATATGTAAATAATTCCAATGTCAAGTCTGATCCTAAGAGCATTTTAGAATCTACAACCGTATATAGCTAATAGCTTGATTACCCAAAGACACAGCAGGTAATATCTGCTCAATAGATTTATGTATTTACTTATTTATTACACTTATTTACTGTTATTATATATTTTTTTGCTTTAGTTCATGCTGAAATTGGTTGAGCTTTAGCACACCTAAAACATTTTCTTTTACTGTCTTATTCACATTTTACAGTTCAAAGAATTAAGAATGACAAGTGTCATTTGTGGTTTTAATGGCCAGGTGATTCTGGTTGTTTTTTTTTTTCCCTGAGACCTTAAAAAAGAGCCACTTAGTTCACATTCTAATGTGCTTTAATTACTAAGGTTATACATCAGTCCTGTGTGAATTTAATGTGTAGATTTTAGATAGACTATCTCATGTAAAAGTCAAGACATCAGTAATAGATATTTACATACTGTTATGTAAAACTACCCTTTATTCCTTGAGTGCTAAGCAAAGTAGAATGTGGCTTTGGTATATTTTAAATGAAAAAAATTTTAAAAGAAAATTCATTCTTAACTGGAGAGCAAATTATTGAACATTATGACTCCCCGAATGTGGGACTAATGTATATGTGTCATTTTAAATGGGAGCGTAAATTTATAATCTTATAATAAGAAAAAATACTGCTGAGGGTCTTGTGTGATAACAGAATATACCATGAGGTTAATGCCAGCGATGAGACAGATGACTTCTAGGTTCCTTTTTGGAAGTGACATCTGAACCAAGCACAGATACCAGCTTTTCTCTCTTCTGAGCCTTCATAGTGCTGTGTGCTGCGTCAGTGACTTGGTTACATTTTCAAGATTGACTCTTTGGTATTTACTGCAGAAACATACTTAATTCTGTAACATGCACTCTTGAGAAGCTCTCAGTCCTTCCTTAAGCACATACACACATTTAATCTCTGAGGTACCCTCACACCTCACATATTCCCTCCATTGCAGAATTCTGCTTGTCTAGAACAGAGATGTCATTCAGCTCAGAAATAGAAGAACAATGATGGTTCTTAATAAAAACGTGGATTTTTTGGTCCAGTTGGGAACTTTGCTTATCACTGATTTTAGAAAAGAGTCTGATGCTTTCCATGGAACCTTACTATTTTCTTAGCAATGGTCAGGAGGCCATTAATTCTCTCAAACACTGACAGTTACATAAAAGAGGGAAAAGCACATCTTCCTCCTGTTTTTCTACTTTTGTGGCCACACAACCAAGCAAAAATCACCATACTCTATGAAAGATAGCTTATTACTTAAAATAAATGGTAATAGAATGTTAAATATGAAACTTAATAGTATGTGTGCCTTTCTTGTGGAGTAGAAGAGAGGAGAGTTTCTCAAGTAACTTCTGGGTCTACCGTTAAAGTCTAAATATAGCTTCATCATTGTCTCACCGGGTATCTCTAACCACACCTGACTGACATTTTTGTCTTCTAAATTCTGCTTCAGTGACATTCTTACATCCTGCCATACAGTAGCCTCTCCCATACCAGAATATAAACTCTGTAGGGAGAAGAGCCTTGATATTTTTTCCTTTTTTCTTTTTTTAATCCTGGGAAGAACAGGAGTAGATTTCTTTTTTTAAAGAATAGACACTCTATTCATGTTGTTGAAATAAACCAAAGTGAAATCTGTGTGTCACCAAGGGTTCGAAAATAAGCATAGGGCTTTGTTAAGCCACAGCTGTAATGTCCTTGACACCATGATGTCAATATGTATGAATACAACCCCACTGCCCTCATCCCTCACCTTCAGAGTTCAGTTGCATTGAACTTCAGGGACCTGCTTTGGATGCCCAACGTTGTAAACACTGGTCAACATCCTTCAGCCTCCTTGCCACAGGAAATATAAGTGTGTAATGTATAGGATAGTCAAATAGAAAAAAAAAAAAGGAAGAGATGGAGAGATTGATTAAAATAAAAACTGAGGTTTTCTCTATTTTTTGGCAAAAGAGTTTTTAAACTAACGTAATTGTGTTCATTTTAGTTGTACAGTCAAAGAAGAAAGAATGTCTCAGAATGATCTAGACATTCTTTTAAAAAACTTCCAGCTATTCGCTATTAATTATCAACACTGCAGAGTTAAGTCAATTGTCCACTGCTGCACAGTGCAACCTCAACACAATTGTATTGAGTAATCTTGATCATAAATCATAATATTGAGAAACAGAAGGAACTTAGATCAACTCGTCCAACATTTAATCTTTCCTTCTGTTATTGTGCTCCTTGCTTCTTCAGAGTGGAAATCTGAAGAGTATAGATGGTTGTAAATGAAGAAGGCCCTACTTTTATCTCAAGATTATCTTAATTGAGCTCAAACAGTGATACCTATTTAACGATCTGCCTGTGTTCCTTTGATTAGTTGTACTGATCCCATATGGCCCTCCTCTCTAGACATCCAAATGAGAAAGGACATCCTTCTCTGGTTCTCTTTGAATCCTATAGAACACTGGAAACTTTTTCTTGTGGTTATGGTAAAGCTTCTGTGTAATTAATCTTGCCTTCTTTCCTTGTAGCAGGATTTGCTCTGGCAAATGATGAGCTAAAGCTCAAAGCTAGAGAGTTACAAAGGCATGGGGTTTAGTTCCTCAACTAAAGGATAATTCAGTTGGTGTAAAGGTTATGTTATATATGAGAAATTCATATATTCTAAATATCATGTATTTATATATATAAATAAAACCATAAATAAAATAAACAATATTATTTAATATAGTAAGTGTAGTAGATTTTAGTCTAGAGTGTGTAGCTTGAAAAAGATAGTATGCTTTCTAATAAACTGCCCTAAAATGGCTTTAGCACGTTGACAGTAGTATTTTCTCTACCAATTTATAGATTTAGTGACAATAGTAGAAGGAGGAAGAATGGTTGGAAGTGCTTTATGGAGAGTATATAACTTTTTAGACCTATGTTTAAATCAGTATATGTCTAAAATGTATGTAATCCAGCAGATTTGCAAGTACATTATACATAAAGAGAGTAACCACCACTGTACTCTCTGGGTCTGTGAGTTCAACTTTTTTAGATTCCATATATAGTTATCACATTGTACACCTTAAATATACACACTTTTTATTTATAAATTCTACCTCAGTAAGGCTAGAAAAAATAATAAATATTAATAAAAAGAAAGTAAACAAATTTCTTTTGACTGTAAGTCGCAACATATTGTTTGCTGCTTCTTCTATGTTGTTTCTTTATCCAATTATTTTTTTCCTTTCATAATCCTTGTTTCCCGCCTCCAGCCGGCTTTCTTGGACACTCCCCTTGCCTTTTAATACCTTGTTTGCTCTGGTCACCTCTACTGTCCCTCCTACCCTTCCCTCATCATGCTGCCATCAGAGCAAAGCATTGCTAGTAAACATTCAGTGGCTTTCCTTTGTAGAAGAGAGTTGAAATTTCTTAGCGTGATATGTTAAATCTATTAAATTTGTATTTAATTTCTATGCTTAGCATTTTTGTAAGCTATTCAACTGATCTAATTTGCCATTCCAACCTTCCAGATGTACTTCCTGGCCTTCAAATATGTCTTGTGCTTAACCATCCCAAGGCCTTTGTTCACATTCTTCTTGATGTCACAAATCCCTTCTTTACTATGTAAATTCTATTTATCCTTCAAGACCCAACTTGAATACCTCTTCTTCTGTGCAGCGACTGCTGACTAGCGCAGCTTATCATTGCCTTTTCCTGTGCTGATCTCCTATAATCCATGTCACCCAAGAGGCATAGCATATCAAGTCAGCAGCAAAGGAAGGTGACGTGTTTACTGAAACATGAGAGAATGTTTCCTCCTGAGTATAAAAGAGAACTTGGTCAGGGAAGGTTACTGTCTTAGTAGGAGAATGCAGAAAGATGATCACAGAGAAGAGCGCAGGACATGCAGATGTTTTTATGGACATATGCTAAGGCAAACAGTGGGAGCAATTGTGTGGGACTGTTATTTATTTCTTTTATATGTGCCATCCAAAATTCTAATATTCAAAGATGTTCTACTGATACATAAGGTTTAGGATTCACTGTTATGACCTACGGTTGTCACTTTTGCTAGACTATAAACTTGGAAGGCGAGAATTTAGCTTTCCCTTGATGTCTGGTGCAAGGCTTTATGTGTAGCACATGCTTAATTAATTTCTGTTTTAGTGATTTGATTACTAACAATGCACTAATTTATACGGTTGTATGTGGTGCTTCTTAAAGAGCGTACCTTCTACGTTCGCTCTGTAGTATTTATCGTAAAGGCTGGTATTTCTTCCCCAAATTAGAAATCTATCTGTAAAGAAATTATTTCCAGGGGTGGATATTAATGATCTTTTTTGTGATTATCTTAATTATTGAATTAGTAAACACCTGGAGAAGCTTTGATCCTCTAAACAATTTAGGTCATGGCATGTCCATAACCCCCCTGAAATTAGAATGATGTTTTTGACATCCATATGTGGTATATGGAGAGACACTTCCCTTAGCTGAATAAACCTAACCTGTCTGGCTTGCATTTACTTATACAAATACCTTCATTTGTTTCTTTAATAACAATGTGGAGTTATGAGGCAATCTAGAAGAGCTCTTATTAATATTTATCTCATCTTTTTCATATTATGATATTATCAGCAAACAATATTAGTCTAAGTGTCATTTATTATAAATACTGAGAGTGGGGCAAAATGTGTTCATCAAGCATTGAATAGTCAGAGCCTTGGAGAAATTTTTATTTGTTAAACAAAGAAGAATCTTTTCCACATCTTACAGAGCATAGCATGTATAGTGAAGATGTTCAGCTTTTCCTGTTACGGCAGACCAGTTGTCAAAAGATGATCATGCTCGTGAAATTTTGTTAATTGAAGTTTAAGCATATTTTTTTTACAAGGACAAACTGCTCTGTTTCACAATTTTCTAAAGCAATTTAAGGGGGTTGCAATGTAGAAATGTGAAATGTATTATTTAGACCCGAGTCCATTTAGCCATGTGTATTCTGGGTCACAGTTTATAAAACATGGTGGTGAAAAACCAGAGGGGTGAGCACTTTAATCTATGAAAAAGAATTTTATATACCAAAACTAACCAGACCTTTGAATTTACCTTTTTAAGTTTATTTACTTTTATTTACCTTGCTGCTTTACTTTTATTCCTTTAAAATAGTGACAGTGTAAGTCAAAGTAGAGGATATTGACATGCTGAATTTCACTGCCTATCTTGCCCTCTTTTACCATCATAGGAGATATGCAATCATAGCCGACACACATAGCATGTATACCTTGTGCACTGATCTCTAAGCTCGTCACATGTATTAAATCTTTTAACTCTTACACAACCCTTTGAGGTACATGGTATAATTATTCCCATTTTAAAGATGAGAAAACTGAGTTAAAGTGTTAATAACTAACTTGTACAGGTCACTCAACTAGTAATTGTCAGAGCCAGGGTTTAAATCCAACCACTCGCCTATACTAACTCAAATAGTGACTAAATTTCTGCAGTGCAGAATGTGAACCTGGGGTTGAGAATGTTTGTTTTACATTAGTTGTATTAGTTTAATCATCAGCAAAAAAAAAAAAAAAAAAAAAAGGAGATGCCAATCATATCAGCAAGCATTCCAGAGAGATAGTGTGTGTGAGGATCATGTTAGTTACTATATAGGAAAGCACTCTAAAACTTGTGAAGTGTGAATCATAGTCTTTTCATGTATTAAGAATGTAGAAAGTCTGAGAGGATAGAGTTAGGAAGTTTAAGATACATTCAATACCATTAATTTTTTTAAACAAATGTATCTGGGATGGAAGTGATATAGAGCCCCTGGCATTTAATGACAGGGTGCACATTGTTTATGGAGAGTAGATTTATTTGGGGATTTTATAACCAGAATCTGATACAGAAGAATCTACATTCTTTTCGAGTGGCAAGGAAACATATTCTAAGATATACCATATCATGGGTCATAAAACAAACCTCCACAAATCTAGAGGAATTAAATATATAGAGTGTGTTCTCCAACCATGTGGAAGCAAACTAGCAATTAGTAACAAAAAGATATAAGAAAAATCGCCAACACTTTGAAATTGAACAGTACACATCTAAATAATGCGTGTGTCAAAGTGGAAGCCTCAAAGAAAATTAAAAAAATACATGGTACTGAATGAATATGAAAGTATATCAACATTTGTGGAGCTCACCTGAGAAGGGCATTTATAGCACTGACTGCATACATTAAAAAAAAAAAAAGTCCAAGTAGGTCTCAGATCAGATTAATAATCTAAGCTCACACCTCAAGAACCTAGAATAACAGAGCAAAATAAACCCAAAACAAGAAGAAGGAAAGAAAGAAAAAAGAACGGAAATCAATGAAATTGAAGACAGAAAAAATAGAGAAAATGAAACCAAGACCTGTTTCTTTGAAAAGTTCATCAAAATTGACAAACTTTTAGCAAGACTGACAAAGAAAAGAGAGAAGACACAAACTGTTTATATAAGTAATGAAACGGGATATCAATACAAATCCTTCAGACATCAAAAAAGATAATAAGGGAATGATACAAACAACTTCATACACATAAACTTGACGACACTGACAGAATAGATTAATTCCTTGAAGAACACAAACTAGCATAACTCATTTGATATAAAAGAATTTGAATAGCTGTGTAACTGTTAAGGAAAATGAATTTTGTAATTTTGAAATTTCCAAAACAGGAAATCTCCAAGTCCAGATGGTTTCTCTGGAGAACCTGAAGAAGAATTAACACCAATTCTACACAGTCTTCTCCAGAAAATAGAAAAGGAGGGAGCGCTTGGCAGTTCATTTTGTGAAGTTAGTATACCCTGATACCAAAACAGTACAGAGACAGTGCAAGAAAGTAAAATTACAGACCAATATACTTCATTAATACAGACACTAAAATGCTTAACAAATAGATTAGCAAAAAGAATTCAGCAATATATAAAAAGAAATTATACCATCTGGAAAAAGTTTGACAGTTTCTTAAAAAACTAAACATGTAACTACTATATAACCCAACAGTTGCACTCTTGGGCCCTTAGTACAAAAAAAATGAAGACATATTCATACAAATATCTGTACACAAATGTTTATAGCATCATTTTTTCATAATAGCCCAAAACTGGAAACAACCCAGATGTCCTTCAATGGGTAAATGGCTAAACAAATCGTATCATGGAATACTCAGAAAACACCACCACCAAAAACCCCAAACGTGATACACACAACAACCTGAATGCACCTCCAGAGAATTAGGTGGAAAAAAAATCCCCAAAGGTTGCATATTGTATGATTCCATTCATTTAACATTCTTGAAATGTCAGGTTACAGAAATGGAGAACAGATCAATATTTGATTGGATTTGAGCATCCAGAACATTAGCCTGAGAACGTGACCTGGGCTCACTTTGAATGCTGTCAGTAAATTGGGGAATTAACTTTTTGCATTGGTCCCAGGCTAAGTGGTAAAATAGATAAATTCTATGTTTGATGCTGCCCCACCTCCCTTTTTCTGGGCTTTTCCTTGTCCTCTTTCCTATTGTCTGTTTTTTCCCCAACCCCATGAGTCTTGGATCTCAAGTGGTTGCCAACTCCAAGCCATATGTGAAATAGGGATAATGGCTTATGGTGTTTTATCTTCCTGTGTGTTCAAGTTTAGTTGAGAATCTCTCAAGACTGCAAAGCTTTCAGGATTTTAATGGCAGATAATGAAGAGGACATTTTGTTCAGGACGCCGCCGTGGTGACTCAAATCATGTTATAGATGCAGCTGCCGACTCTGGGGCATCCACAGTTATTCCTGACTTAGTGCTTTCCACATATTGCATCAGAGTTTTCTAAGTGAAAAAGTTTTTAATGAATACACTGCTTTTTTCCCCCACCCAAAGGTAATATTCAATAGTCATATTAAACTCAGGTGGGGAACAGGCACATTTTTAACAAGTAAGAAATAAAAGAAATTTGAAAGTGACAACTTCCATATTACTTTCTTACTGTTACAATTCAAGTGGTAACTCCCGAGTGAGTTTTGATTATAGCATGTAGAAAATTCTGTCAATTAAGTACATTTTTTGAAGTTATTTTCTTCACTGAACCAAAAGCATTTGTTTTAATATGACACATGATTACAATCTTCCCGGTAAAATGTTTTTAAAGGATTTGGTAGTACAATTGAATGGCCTTATTTCTTATATCATTGAAACACACATTTTTCTTTCAAGCTCTGGCCTTGTTTTTCAAAATGCAAAATCAATTGAATATTTGTTACAAGCAAATCCAAAATCTGTATCAGTAAGTGAGGAAAAAAATGAAGAGGAGAAATTTTGGAGCAATTCCTTCCCAAGCCTGTTTAGCAGAAAACTCATACAGATTGGCAGCTGATTAGAGGTTTTAGCTCTTGCAATCACTTGAGTCCTTACTTGTGAGATTACACCATTCTTACTCAGTAATTCTCCTAAGCCCTCATAAAAGTGGCACAGTACTAGGGAAAAAAGTCCATTTTCTTCAATTGGCTAGAGAGAATGATTCTATTTTCCATTGCTATTTTTGTCTCATCATTCCTTTGATACTTTGAAATGAGTGTTGTTTTCTATTCATTCAGTTGGCAAGTTATTTTCTAGCTTTCAGACATGATTTGACATTAGAAAGATGAACATTTTCTTTCTTTTTTAAATCTGTTTATCATTATTTAGTGGTGACGACTACATGTATATATGCGTATACTTGACGTCTTTTCAGAGGCAAGGTTCTATATATTTTTTTAAAAGTCTGTTTTCTAGGAAACTAAAATGAGTTAATTGAATCAGCATATTTCATTGCTCATCAAAACATCATTTAGGCAAGCGACTTACATTATATAAAGATTGTTTCTCTAATTGGAACAAAAGAGTGCTGTGTACATAAATTTATCTCTCAGAAACTAAAATCTGTCTGCAACCCCATTCCTGTGAAAGATGGGTGACAATGATAGGAGGGTATAATATTTTGAATTTAGCACAGGCTTAATACAACTTTTATTTATTTACTTGGAAAAAAGGATATTTCCCTGAAAGTATAACTAAATATTCCAGTTTCAAGTTTATCAGAAAATATGTAAATTTTTAACATGGCTTTCAGAATGTTTTAGTCTTACAAACGAAAATAATAGTCAATTTGTAGGCTCTCTTGGTTCCTCCGGAAACGCATGTCTTTCCTTTGTACCCATCACAGGGCCTTGTGTGTTATTAAATTATGAGATTTTAGATCTGGGAAAGGACCTTAATGAAAAGCAAGTTCCTTTAATATTAAGGAAGCTGAGATTCACCGAGTTTAAGCAGTATGCCTGGTTCACACAGTTTATGTAGAACTCCTGATTTGAAGCTGATGACATTTTGTGTGAATGCAGAATGTTTATTGTTGGTGGAAAACTTTTTGGCATGCAGTCATGCTAGTACCTTCCTAATTGATGCTATGTTTGAGGGGAATTAAACTTATGTTTTGGAGGGACAAATAAATGTCACCTTTTATTTACTTTTTTACTTCCTGGATTTCTAGCTCTACATATTTTAAAATCTTTATGTCTTTAGCACACATCAACCAATAAATCACGTTAGTTTGCATAGCTTGTATCTATGGTTTTATGAGTGAAGGTTAAAATTGTTGACTTCTACTTTCTATGTTAATTTGGGAAAGTTAGTTGCATGTTTTACATGAGCACAAACTACAGAATATTCATGAACTGAAAGAACTACCGAATTCAGAGTGAAGTCTCCATAGTCTGTAATCCTGACAAAGCGAGGGTAGGTGATTTGGAAGCCTAGGGGGCCTTGGGGCAAGCCAGGGTAGATGACTGCTGTGCTGTGGGACCGTGGCACACCAGGTGCTGCCTCAGTGACCTCAAGTCATTAGTACCGAAGCTTCCTGTCCTGCCTTTCTGTCTGCTCCTGCCAGCGGTTGTTGCAATGGGTGCTGTAGTGAACAATGTCGAATCCTTTCAAGTAAGTGGATGGATGGATGTACTAAATACTGAGCAGAGAGTTTGACAATTACTAGGTGTCATGGTCAGCCAAATTGTATGGCAGAAAATGAGGGTGAAGCATTATCTATAATAGTGTGGTTTGAGTCCTGAGCCAAGGGAGCATTTCCGGAGAGGTGACAGCCGAAATGGGTTTAATGAGTTAATAGATATTTCTCCCAGAAAAGGGAAGGACCACCATTTCACTCAGATGAAAAAAAGTACACAGTGATGGGGCATGAGAGCGCACGATATGTTCTAGAATAGGCAGGTATTTTAGAAAGACGGGAGAAACGTTGTCGAGGTGTGGAAGTGGAGAGAGAAATCTGGTGAGATAGAAAAAGTAGCCTCAAAAATGGCAGAGCGGATAACAGACAATCCTGAAGGCTTTAGCACCTGTAAATCTCTCCACTCTGAGATTGTGTAATCCAAAATAAATGTAATATTAGCCTTTCGATAAAACATAAAACTTACCTATATACTGAAATGATGGTAGGTTCTTGCCAGATGTTGGTTGTAGACTGTTAGTTTACTCAAAGCTGAACTTGACTCATTTTCTCACACATGCTTGGTCTTCTGGTGTGTCATACAGTTCTATTGAAGGGACTTATAAACCATAATAAGGATTTTGATTTTATCCTGAAGAAATTGGCGTGATATTGAAGGATTTTTCAGTAGGGGTTTTGGATCACTTTTGCTTTTTCAATAGCTTATCTTGTCAGCATTGTGGAGAATAGCCAGGAGGAGATTGAGATAAGGTAGGGAGAGACCTTTTGAGGGAGGCAACAGACTTTCTCTGTGGTAAGTAAGGACATCTCCACCCAGGCAGGGTCCACCCAGGCAGGGTCAGTGGTGATGGTAAAGAGGAAAAAGGACCTGAGAGGTATTCATGAGGTAGGAAGTGCAGAATGTCCTGACCAATGAAAGCTGAGGGTAAGAGAGAGGGAGGAGTCACGACCAGGTCTGTATTCAGTGTGGGAGAAAAATGATGAATCAGTGGCAGGGGGGAGGGGCAGTGAGTGCTCGTGGAATATGCTGGTGGAATTAATCCACCGGTGCTTGAATATACTCCTCTGCTGACATAAATCTGGAAACATCGAGAATTGAAACAATGGAGTGAACAAGGTATGGGGTTAAAAGGGAAGAGGATCATTTCTCCCGGCTCTTTATTGGGGCTTCAGGGACTTTAGAAAGAACTTGTTGGAGCCGTTTGTTTGCTTTCCTGCCATATCCAGTTCCCAGGCTCCAGATGAACACAGTCTTCTTGATGGCTGCAGAGTCCTCAAGTCATCTTGCCTGGTGTTGGAAATGCCTCTCTTTAATCCTCCTGTTTTTCCTCAGCATTTTATCTCCTGAACTCCTGCTATTGTTGGGATGTACCTTGAAAGTGCCAGCCATAGTTTGTGATTCATGAAAAAGTATCAGCTGGCATTTTACTACTGTACATTTTCAAACCTAAACTTGAGAATGAAGGAAAGCAATTGGTCCATGATAGAAAATTTAGCGGTTGTTCATTATGTACATTTAAACGGAACTCTTTAATGAAATTACATTTTGTTTAATGTGAACTAATCCCATGACATTTTATTAATTATATTTGGTCTGATATTTGGCGTAAGCCTTTAGAATACAATGTTAAATCAGTTCATCAATGTATAATGCAATTAAGGATAAGATGTCCTAGAATCTATGCAAATCTCTTTATAAAGTTATGATGACATTAGGGTTTTGTTTTTTTTTTAAGTCTACTGCAGCGCAAATTACCTTAGAACTATATTTAAGCAAGCATATTGTTCCGGAGTAATAGATAATTTGTAAGATATCAATCTTTGATGTATCTCATTCTGTTTCTTACATGTTTATTGGATCTCATAAATTTAGAAGCATTTAATTTTTTCTCATTGCAGTGGAACTTCATAGTAAAAGTAGAATATTTGAAAAAAATATAAAAGTTATTTAAAAAGATAAGAATCACCCATTAAAACCTATAGATAAATTATGTTTTTTACATATAAGAGCTATATATAAGCAATTTCCCTAGGCTATGTAATACTCTTTAGGAATATAATTTTTTTAAAGAATTTATGTATGTATTTATTTTTGGCTGTGCTGGGTCTTCGTTGCAGTGCGCTGGCTTCTCACTGCAGTGGCTTCTCTTGTTGCGGAGCACGGGCTCTAGGTGCGTGGGCTTCAGTAGTTGTGGTGCGTGGGCTTCAGTAGTTGTGGTGTGTGGGCTCAGTAGTCGTGCCTCGCGGGTTCTAGAGCGCAGGCTCAGTAGTTGTGGCGCACGGGCTTAGTTGCTCCGCGGCACGTGGGATCTTCCCAGACCAGGGCTCGAACCCGTGTCCCCTGCATTGGCAGAAGGATTCCTAATCACTACACCACCAGGGAAGCCCTAGGAGTATAATTTTAACCATTTTTAAATAATCTATTTTGTGAATGCACATACTTTATTTACCCTCTCATATATATATATACACACACACACTAGAAATTTCCACCCTTGACAAATTATTACTATTATAAATAAGATTTTGATGAGTACTTTTGAACCTATAGCTGTTAAATATCTCGGTTAAGTATTTCCTAAGGTTGTATTTTTATATGCAGACTCATTGGATCAAAGTATTTGAAAATCTGTGTGTTGTCAAATTTCCTTTTGACCAAGTTGTGCCAGGATCAAAAAATATTCCAAAATACAGCCAGAATAATCCTGTATTTATGACCATTGTTCTCCAGAATAATCATAAGAAAATGGGCTCTTAGATACTAACGTAGGCCTCTATCTTAGGAAACGGCTTTTTTTTTTTTTTCCCCAAAAGTCACTTGGCATTGTTTTACCTGCATTCTCAATAAGAAGAATTTTTCCCCTGTGTTTGATACGTAGAGAAATTATCAGTATGCAGGTAGCAATGGTCAGTTTTAGTGTGTCTGGACACCAATTATACCATTATTATTTGAGATCATGTTGTTTTACCATCTGAGTGATTTATCCATTAAGTCATATTTGACAAGTATATTGATATCAAAATTCATTATAGTATTAATACCACTTGATTGAACTTTTCTCTGGACCACAGTGCTACAAAATTATGCATAATTGTCTATTTATTATATCCATAACATATATTGGAAAAGAAACTTGGATTAAAGTGTTTTACAGAAGTGTTTTCCATTTGATTGAGAAGATAGGCTCTCCTTTAGTCTTTTTTTTTTTAAAGGGAAACTGAATTCTTTAAATATTGGGTTGGCCAAGAAGTTCATTCGGGTTTTTCACAACCGTCTCTTGGAAAAACCCGAACGAACTTTTTGGCCAACCCAATATTAGACTGCAAAAAATGATAACACACCTGTTAGTGGCAATGAATCCAACAAGTATTTACCAAATTCTAGTGCCCTTGGTACTATGAAATCTGAACACAAGATCATTGAAGTAAGGGAGAGTGAGCATGCTACACCGTTTAGCCAACTTTGAGGCATGTTGTAAGCGTGTGGTGGCAGACTGCCTGGTGTTGAAACCTAGTGAGTTTTTACTAGTCATGTGATCTTGGACCACGTATTTAAATTCCAGGTGCCTCCGTTTCCTCACCTATAAAATTAACTTGACAGTAGTTTCTAAATTGCGACATAAAACAATGATTTTAGTGCAGTGTTTGGCATGTAGTAAGCATCAGATAAATCTTACCTACGATTTAGATGAGAAGTAAACTAAAATTACGAAACACATGATTCCTCCCACATGTCGCTTTTCTCCTAAAGTGACACACATTTCTGGACCTGTTGCAGGACTGTAAGGAGAGTCATGTAGCAGCTTGGTTCATGTAAATAGTTGAGCTGGGGAATGCATGAACTGTACATCATTTTTAGCCTATGTTTTCAGGATCTTTGAACCAACTGTGGTAAGCACGCAAGGAAGACTAATTTTCTTTCCTCTTCTTGGGCCAAGTTATTCTAGATACGATTTCCCCAGTATGTTATAAAGAAATTATAATGAATCAGTTTCAAGGCAGGATGTCTGCTTTGGTCTCTCAAATCCCATTTTAGTGTGCTTTGTAGCAGTGGTTTTGATAGGTAAATAGGTATATCTCCGTGTGTTGTCAACCCAAGTGAAATTACAATCACAGGTTTAAAGCCAGTCCAGACCTTATTCCTGGTGCTAATTGGGGATGTGCTAGTATGTGCAAAATTGGTTAAGAGGAACACGTGAGTAAATATCGTAAAATCTACTCAGTTATCTTTAAAGTGTGTGTGTGAGAGAGAGATAATATTCTGGAAAACAAAAACAAATGTAACTGTAACTCAGTGGTTACATTGAAATTGACAGAAGTATTTCTTCCCGTACTTAACAACATAACAGCATTTATGGGGCTTCTGGTCTTTTGGAAAAGTGCAGTTTAATTCTGGGAAGCTACAGAATCTAGCCTTTAATTATTTTTTAATATTAATTGGGTATCAACATGCCTTAACTGTAAAATAGGCAAAGTGAGACATGGTACTTTTAAGTTGGGATGCCAATTAAAAGTAAATGTAGTGTAAGGCAGTTGTGAATTTTAATGAATTATTTCATTTGTATGTATTTGGATAGCTTCTCTCAGTCTTCTGCTACAGGGCTTCAAAGATTGTCTGTACCCTGGAGCCTTAAAACAGCTATTTCATAATATTAATTGATAGCTATTCTGGTCTTCTTCTAGGATGCTTTCGCACTACCTCCAAGCCCCCTAAATTCATAAGTATATTCCAAACAAAGCTGATAAAATTCACCCTAGTATCAACTAAAAATTAAGAACATCTTCATGCATGAATTCCTGTCACTGAAAGATAGTTCAGTGTCGTGTATTTTCAGGATCTGTAATTCACAAAGCTGAACATTTGGAAAAGATTGCTTTCATTATTCTCACCTCTTCCTCCGACCTTCATCTTTCCCCTTAACCCGACTGCTCTGATTTCTGTTTCTTGCCTCGAGGAGGCTCTAATGTTAACCCTGTCCTACTCCTCTTCACAACTTGTTCTCAGGAAGAATTTTGAAAATTATATTCACCCTATTCCTATTCTTACAAATGACTGATGAAAGTTAAATGTGTTCCTTACTTCTGAAGATCCTTTTCTAAAGAGAAGAGATTTGTAATCAGAGAAATACACTACTAATGGTAGAATTCAGAGAATCTGTCCCAGTTGCTGGAAATACTTTTGAGGAGGTAGGATCATCACTAGCACTGTGTGAAATCATGACATAGAACTGGATTTCTGCCTTCTCTGCATGTAGACTTAGAGCACATACTTTTTACCATTTACTTGAACCTATTCACTAATAAGAAACAGATGGAATGATTTCCATCTGCTTAAAATGGTGGGATCCAGCTGTTACAAAGGTGATTATGATTTATCCGTGAAAATAGGGAGTGTTCCTCTGTCACCTTGGGAATAATCAGAGAGCACACAGAAATATAGGTTAACAAAGAGCTAGGGAAAACAGATTGTCTAGATTAATTTTGTGTATGCTCTGTGATATAGAAGACCTCACAATATTTAATTCTTTTTATTGTAAAGATTTCCCTTCAAAAACACAAAAAAGCTAATATTTCATATCCACAGATAATTAACATTTTTGTTGAATTTTGCTCACTTTCTATACATATTGTTCAGTGAAATTGAGATCATGTTTGATTTTGTATGTTGCTTTTAAAATGTTCAGATACTTTCTATGTTAATAAAATTTTTAAGCGTTATAGTTGTTTAATATTATTTAGTTGTAACACTTCACATTTATAATAAGCATAGTATTGTTATTTATTTAAGTTGCTTCTAATCTAATAAGATAAACGTATTTCTCAATATAAACATTTGTTGCTTTTAACATTTTTAACATTGACCACATTAATTATCTGAGATTTATTTGTGTATAGAGTATAAAATGAAGTTCTATAGTGACTTTTTTCAAATAGTTGATTGCATCAGTGTTAATTTTTAAATAACAGTTTTTACCCCACTGATTTATGAAAATCCTTTATCATACATAAAATGCATCAAGCTTTTTGCCATTGTTTCTAGATATTCTATTTTGTTCTTTTTTATGTATTTGACACTATACTACATTCATATTTAGCATAAGTTTTAGGAAATTAAAAATTAATGTATTAACTGAACTATGGCTATCTAGACACTAACCCCTTTGTAACTCTAAATGACTTGTAGTTATAAGTCCGTCACAATATCACAGGAAAAATTGTAAATCTAAGTTAATATAAGTATTTTTTAAAGTATAGTATATACAGTATATAAAGTATAGTAGTATATATATACTGTATATAGTATATACAGTTGGATTTATTTAACAAAAGTTTTGCATAGTATGTGAATTTAAAGGTATCATCAGTTTAAAATTTTTTCATATTTTTATTTTCCTCATTTTCAAATATTTGAACATAGGTCTTGCTATTTTCCATTTTCATGCAGATGATCTGGCACCATGGTGATACGATGCTGAGGCTATTTAGGATCTACTATGTAGATTGTCTAAGCTCACTCAGTCATCAAGTTTATCTTTACATTGCCAAATAAATTGTTAAATTCCTGTATGAAATACATGTACATATAATTTACCCCTCACTAATTATAAAATCCATATTTGTCCATCAGAGTAGTTTGAAAACATTGATTTCTTATGGGTCCTGGGTTTGTAGTCCAGAGTTTATTTGTGTGTGTGTGTGTGTGTGTGTGTGTGTATGTGTGGTTTTAGTTGAAAGAAAAGAATACAACATGCAAAATGTTGGAAATTTATCGGTTTTCTCTTTTGTCAAATTAGCCCTTTAAATCCTCAAAGCAGAAATCCTTAAACCTGGATACATTTCTAAGGATATCCAGGAAAGCATTTAAAAGTAAGTTAACTAATATTTATTTTATCCTTATTAAAAATATAACTGGTATAGAGGTAAGAATGAATATAAGATGTAAAGATGAATTAAGAAGTTAGGATTCATGACATTAGGAAGATCATTCAAGTTATTTAGGAAGATAGATTTTCAAATTAGCTTTTATGATCGACAGTCTTGAGTTCATCTGTATAATAATATATTTTGAGGAAAAATTAAGCACTGCTTTATTCATTAAATGTAAAAAAAAAAGTTACATCCTCTCTTAATCATATAATTTTATTTAGCCTGAGTATGTACTAAGGAGGATGTTATAGATACTGAGAAACAGCTGCAGCCACTACCAAAAAATGTGTATAAACATGTGTAAGGCCTCCAGAGACCAACTAGTTATTTTATCTTCAAACCAAACCACATTTAGAAAAAATTGAAAACTGGAAATTAGGGAGAAGTGTTGAAAGAGAAGTTTGTTTTTTTTCTTTCTTCATCTTCATCAGTGGTTCTATCAGAGTTATTTCTGCCTTCTGAATAGCAGGAAGGGAAGATGGGAGCTGATTATTCATCACCACTCCTATTTTTATTTCAGTTAACCTGGATGGGAGATAAGAATAAAAATAATTTCTGGCTTATTTTTATGGGCCATTCTGTAGTTTTCATGTTGGTTTTAAGTTAGCACTGGTTGAGTGGTTAACAATTTTGATGAATATATTGCTGTAGCTTTTGCTGATATTATTATGATGTTGCTTCATTGAAATACAGAAATAAATGTTTTATTGTATCCCCTAATTATTATGCTGTCTTCCTGTATATATGGCTACTTTAGCAGCAGTAGATCAAGTGGTAATGCAAAATAATTATATCTGGCATGTAATTTGGTTTATATCTGTATATTAACTTTGCCTCTGCTATTTGGCTTGGATTTAGAGAATTCTGATGAGAATCTTTCAATAACTTGCTTTTTCTGAACATCTCCTATGTATGGTTTAACAACATTCATGGGTTTTAAGTCAGCTGTATTCATAAGCTTTTATCTTTTACTTTTCTGGTACTAATTTATAAATGCCAAGGTCTACTACATAGGTTTGCATTAACAATTAATGCTAACAACATATGGAGCATCTTTTGAATGACAATTATTTGGCCAGATAGGGCGATTTTACACAAACTGCAAAAAAAAAAAAGTCTACTTTCATTTGCCATTAAATATGGTTCTCCTTTTTTGGGTGCAGTTTCACAATTTCTGTTAAAAAAAAAAATAGGGCAGTAAAGGTTAACTTAAGCTATTTTGGGAATAAATAAGAGTTGGCTCAGAGCTACCAACCTAAAATTCTATTTGAAGATAACTCCTTAAAAGTAAGGCTTGAGTGCTTTTTGTATCTAGCAAATCTCTTAGCTAAATGTCATCATTTTGATGTTTTAATAATGTGTGTTTGCTGATTATAGGATAACAATGATAGGTTCTATGTCCATTTATCTGGTTATATTTGAGAAATGAAAGATTTATTTCTCTTAGTAGCCCTTATTAGGAAGCATGTGAGAGACTCAAGAGCTCAGAGGGCGGGCGGGGCAGAGCTTTTCCTATACCCTGAGTGCTGGGAATGGCTCGGCATGGACTCCTTTAAAATGCAGTTACCTTACCGATCTTGACCTCTGACTGCCCTGCCCTGTCCTCCTTCTCTATCAATTGCTGAGAGAATTTGGATCTCTCCCATTAAGTTTTGAAAGCTCTTGTATTTTTAGTCTTACCTATTCTACCTCAGACATTTCCCCCTGATGGATCTCATGAGTTTCTGTTTATCATCTCTTTCAGATAAATCTTTTTATCAGATGTTGGCTTCATATGAAAAACAGTAATCCATTTGTGGGACAGATTGGTCTAGGTACAATTTGATTCCATGAACTGGAATCTACTCAAATCAGAACCAAAAAGAACTTCTCCCGGTGCTAGCAAATAAGTGTTTTTCATCTGATTGAAACTTTATCTAGACTTGGTTGTCTTTTTTGGTTAAAAAAAAAAAAAAATGCATGTATTCCTTATGTATTTTTTTCCAGAAAAGTGCTAATGAGTATTTCTTCTTTTAAAAATTTTATTGAAGTATAGTTGATTTACAATGTTGTGTTGAATTTCTGCTGTATAGCAAAGTGACTCAGTTATACATACATATTTTATATTTATCTTCTTCATATTCCTTTTCATTATGGCTTATCACAGGATATTGAATATAGTTCCCTGTGCTCTACAGTAGGACCTCGTTGTTTATCCATTCTCTGTATCATAGTTTGCATCTGCTAAACCCAAACTCCTGATCCTTCCCCCCCTACCACCCGCTCTCCCCATCTTTACACATTTTTATCTGTAGTTAGAGTTATTAGTTGTTTTTGTTTTTATAACTTGGCATTGAGTCTGGAACCAGCCTCCACACTTGTATTTTTTTGATGGTGAAACCACTCACAAAGCCTAACAACAATAACAACAGCCAGGAGTCGGGCATGAGTCCAGGGAAGAGATGGCTGATTCGAAGAGGAAGAGTTAGGGAGCACTCACAAATTCATACCGGCACCTTTGAAATTGAATCCTATTATTAATGACTGAGAGACAGCCTTTGCCCCTTCTTCCACTGACCTCTTTCAGTCACACAAGCTGGACAAGAGAAATGGTATCAATAGAGTAGCAGAGCTGGGGAGAAGTGGCAACCATTATTAAAAGGCAGCAGGACCCTATAATGTAAAAGTTAATGCTACTTCTTTGTTATATTCTGTATATGAGATTCTGTAAAATGGCCTCCTATGTGCAGAATATAACCATATTTTAGTCCAAAAGGAGGAATATTAGACATTTTTGAAACCATGTAGCCTTATGACACACACAGGCGTGCACGCATATCAATGTACTTTTAATTTTAAAATTGTTACACTTTTAAATTGTTTAAAGCGGGGTATCATGTTCTAGATATAGAAACAGTGCATAAAGATATCTTGAGAGAAACTACTCCTTTCTAGTCTACACTATATTTTATCTAGACTAGACACAGATTCGAGAGCTGATTATTAAATAGCTCTTTAACCATAAGAAATTCATGTTCCCCAATTGTTATTCATTGATGAACAGAGGAATAGAAATATAAGAGGGTTTTGTTTTTTATTTACTTTTTTGTTCACTTGGTTTTGTTTTATTTTTTGACCAGAGGAACGCAAGTATTTTACATGAAGATTCTAAAAAGTAAATTTCTCCACCATTCACTTTTTGAAGGATTATTCCTTGGATAAGCCAACTGCATGGCAGGGATAAATCGGAAGGATATAAGGATCTGTAGATATTTCAGTATGAACTTGTATAGGAGACTTACGAAAATTATGAGTTTTATAGAAGTCTGAGAAAAGCTAGTTTAGAAGTGGTCTGGAGAGTCACACTGAAGTAATGCAATCTTAGTGGTATCTTATACTAGATATTAATTTTTAAAATTCAAGTCCTATAAACATTTTAATGTTTATAGCAAAACTATGGTTATGATACATTCAAAATTATATCTGAGAGTTAAAAAAAGTTTTCTATTCAAAAAATTTCAACCAACTTTTCCTATCTGTTTTTCACTTCTAACTCTTATCTCCCTGTAAACTATACAAGATGTGTCCAAAAAATCCCTTGGATATATTACATGTGTTTATTTACAGGACATAAATTAGGCTTTTTTGTGTTAACATTTATAATTATTAAAATTTCCTAATTCAATCAAAAGTTTATATATGCATATACACATACATACATATGTATTAGAATGATTTCCCAGTACTCTCTTTTGATATACCAGATTTTAACTTGGTGTTACAGAGAGAAAATCATGGTGACTTACTATTTTGACATGCAGGGTTTAAAAATGCATTAAAATCTAATGATTATTTCAAAGTAATAAACTGCTTGGATTCTATCAGTCCTTAATATCATTTAATTTACTCTTGACAGAAACAGCATTTGTCATGTTTTATCATCCATGGATTTTGCTATTTGTTATGTTTTCTGCAGTCATTTTATATTAAAAAAATGTGTGGAATGTAGTTTAGAGCTCAGGCTTCTTTGGGTGGAACAAAAGATCAGCTCAACTAGGTGGGACCTGTTAGAACTGAAGGGAGACCTGGTATCATCGAGGCTCAGAAATGGAACCAACAGCATCGGAGCCTGACTGGCTCCTCTCCCAAATCCATCAAGTTAATACCTGACAGAGAGCAAGAAGTGTAACCATTAAAACTCTGGCTTTTATTTCAGAAAAGCTCTTGATACTACTTCACACTCACACTTGATGATATCTTTCAACCTTTACTTGTCTTTTCAAAGTATTTTTTAGTTTTAATGGAAAAATGAATGGTATATTGATTTCTTTAGTAATCTCTTTTCCAAAGAAGTATATTTTGTTAAATACCTGTAATTTTGGTAAGGGTCTCTAATGGGCTCAAAATATCAACTTGGTGATATGATCACTGAGCCATTTCAGATGCAACCTCTTCAACTGTTTATTGGATTGATTCTATCTTTCTACTAGGGAGCACTTAGATTTTTGTCTTTCATTTCTTTAGGAAATATTCTGTGATCACCACCTTATTAAAGTGACTCACTAGATATTTGGTTATAGTTAAAGCTATAAGACATGAAAGTATTATTCTTTCATTAGTTGCACATGTCCCCTTTTTCCTGTGAATACGCAAATGGCAGATGTCAAATTGGGAGGAAGTGTGTGTTTCAGACAGTTCTTAGATTGATCAAGTACATTCTTTTACCCCAAATAGGTGCTGCTTTTTGTTTGTGAAGCGTCACCTTTTGTTAGTTGCTTTCAGATTTTCAAATACCTAGTGACAGTTCGTCTAATTTCCCCACATTGGCCTATACCGTTAAGCACTTAAATAAAAAAAAATTGATAACTCGTTGCTCCATCAAGTTTCCCCATGAAAAGTTGTCTTTTAGAATTTTAAAATTGCTTATGTGGCTCAGATCGATGGTCACTGTTGTGTTCTTTGACCATCATTCTACATCTTGGAAGTGTCCACCCAGCTTATCTAGGCATCTTATGTGGGCCTACTTGCATGTAATCGGGCCTAATTCTTAGATGGTTTCTACGGAGGTAATTTCATCTCATTAAAGTTAGTTCAATAGTAATGCATCTGAAAGGTATCTATTCAGTCACTTCTTGGTTAACAAAACTTCTTTCCACATGATTCTAGGATGTACTAAATTTTGCGTATATAGAGGGTCAGTTTTACCTATGAAATTCTCTAAGAATGTTGACAACTCTAAGTGTTAAGATACCTATTAGAGATTCTCTCTCTGTCTCTTCCCCACCTGCCCCCGTGAATGAACTCTAAAATAAAAAGTAATGAACGAATTGTATGTATTGGTAGAAATACTACATGGATATAATAGGAGAATTATTTTACTAACGAATTATTTTGAAATTCCATCTAGTTTTCTTGCAGTTATAAAGAGATAACCTAGACATATTGAAGAAACATAGGTCATTTATTCCGAATTATAATGTTTCGTTTGTATTTAATAATATTCTGAATTTAACTTTCTACATCCAATGCCTCCAGGATTGTATTGAGATTTAATAGTGGAAGGTTTAGAAACATATCTAAAAGGGATTTGTTTTAATTACTAATAAAGTTCTTTTTATCTGTCACCTCCACGTATAGTTTGGTTTCATGATCATAATTTCAATAAATCATTTTTATTATTGAATTATTTTTAAAAGACTATAATTTTAAAAATAAAACTCGATTTCAGCTTTCAAAGTTACAATATCACAGTATCTGTAGTTGCATTTCAGTATTACTATGTACTTCTTGGGTATTTTAAAATTAATATGTTTCACTAAATTCTTACAGCAAAGCAATAAGATAAATACAGGGTAGCTACTTTGTTTGCATTAAAAATGTTCTTCCTTGGTAGTTGAATGGGGGAAAAACTAAATGCAAGGCATAAAGTATATTTCTCCTCCAGTGTGGGCTTTTGTTTGGTTTACATTGTGATTTCTTTTTGTTGGCATTTCTGTCTCCTCTGTACAAGGCAGTGAATTCTCAAATGCAGAAAATAGTAATTACTATTTACCTAACATCTAGCATAATATCTGGCATACATGTGGGAAAATATTTGCTTCATGTCGTTTTGTGATGACTTTTAGTTTAACTATAATTTTAATATAAATGTAATTTAAATCAATTTACGAGATATTCAAAAGTTTTGGGCTGATCGATACCATCTTTAATTCTAAAATATTACCCCACATACCATGGGGCTCAGAGGTTAGAATGGTATTATCCCTGCATCCCAGTCATATTTCCAGTCTATTGCTGGATGGTGGGGACTCTGTAGGCAGGGAAACTAAGTTGGAACCTTAGTAGTTGTCTAGGGGAGTAGCAATAAAAATCAGAAATAGTATGATGGAAATAGAAATGGAAAGATACTAGACTGAAGAGAGATAGAGATGAAAAACTCAAACGAATTTTGCAAGTGATTTGATGTTGAAGATGAAGGGGAGGTTAAGACAAGAATTACGGATTTCAAAGTCTGGGTAGTGGAGAATGATGGGGTCCTTATCAGGGAAAACAGGGAAAGGCTCTGTATGCAGACCTTTCTCATTAGTTTAAATGAATTTTAATTTGAAGCAACAGCAAGTGGGAAAATGTACAGAAAGGGTGAAATACCAGAAAATTTGCAACTCAGGAGATGTGTAGGATTTGAATATCAGATTTGAGAGTTATAAAATGTTGTAGCTGAACAAGAACTGGCACAAAGCTTAATTTGGTAGCTGAAGGAAATGAGTCTCAGGAGAATGAAGTAATATGGCCAAGGTCCCAGAGATGCTGTCAAAGTGAAGACTGTAATCCTCATCTCTTTTCTCAATACCTTCTTCCCCACTTTCTTACCTATAAATTGAAAATATATGTAGGAACAAATGTAACATTTTTGGTGAGGAGTGCAGTAGAAAGAGAGTCCAGAGGGCTATTTTAGATGTGAAAAAGAAAAAGGAACACTAGAAATATTGGATAATATTATTTTAAAAATCAAGAAGAAAGGGACTTTTCATCCTAACCTTTTAGGCTCTGGCAGTTTTATGAAACTTTTATTTTAAGTAGTCAAGCTTAGATTGTGAAATATTTGTTCTTCATAAAGTGTTGAAGTGCTTTCCATAATTGAAATTCTCTCATGGATTTGAATTTTCTCATAAGTTTTTCATACTAAGCCCTTTTGATAGAAACCATAACAACAAAACCACAACATAACCTTTATAATGGACTTATACCAATCTAGAGAGCCGTGATAAATCGTTGATTGTTTTCTTTTTGAGAAAGATTCTCTTCAATGTGCATATTAAGCTGTTATTTTAATCCACAAAAATTGACAAAATTAAAGAATTTGAATAAAATAATTTGTTTCAACCACAAATGGATAATTCTCCATGTAAGAAGTGTACAGTATTTAATAGGTCTCCTCTTACATTCCAGGTGGGTCTTAAGCAACCAGTTGCATGATTGTATTCTAAATCCAGGTATATGTAATTATTGTGAATATCCTTTTAAAGTGTTTTCTTTACTCGTTCCTTTTCCAGTAACAAGACCAAACAACCGTTATAGCCTTCATGTATTTCGTTTTTTATTTTATTTTATTTATTTATTTATTTATTTATTTTTGGCTGTGTTGGGTCTTCATTTCTGTGCGAGGGCTTTCTCTAGTTGCGCCGAGCGGGGGCCACTCTTCATCACGGTGTGCGGGCCTCTCACTGTCGCGGCCTCTCTTGTCGCGGAGCACAGGCTCCAGACGCGCAGGCTCAGTAGTTGTGGCTCACGGGCCTAGTTGCTCCGCGGCATGTGGGATCTTCCCAGACCAGGGCTCGAACCCGTGTCCCCTGCATTGGCAGGCAGATTCTCAACCATTGCGCCACCAGGGAAGCCCCGCCTTCATGTATTTCTTTGGAAATTAATTTAAGTGGAGAAAATATATATAGCTCTAACTTCTGTTCTTTCTTACTCTCACCCATGGAAAGCAATAAGAGATTCCTGATGTATTAATTAGTGATAGGTAGCGCTTGATTGCTATTCAATTAGAAAGCTCTTTTGTCCCATATAACTCTCTGAAGAAAGAGAGAGGGGAATGAGAGAAAGAAAGAGAGTAATTGATTGAGATTAAAATAATTATTTCAGTCTGGGAAATGTGCCATTTGTTTTATTACTGGAAGAGTGATCCACTTAGAAACAGTTGCCAAATCTTCCTTTCCTGAAGCTGATATATGGTTTCAGGTACAAGAAATACATGTTTTTTAAACGTTCAAAAGGCCACTAGATTTAACTGTCCTTACAGGGAAAGAAAATAATACTAAGCACAAAAAGATGTAACTATTGTCACATTTTAGAAATATTTTAAAGTGATTTAAGAACTTTTATGTAGAATCCAATTCAAACATAGATATTAACAATAGTGATACTTGCCTTTGTACAGCGGAATAATCAAGAGATGGGTAGGATGATGACAAATATTATTGGAGTTTAATAGAGAAGCTGGGGGTGAGTAATTCATAAGTAAAGAGGCAGGAAGCTGTGCTCCATGATGAAATGGCTGAGTCAAGGACAACTCCTGAATACCTGTTTTCTGGTCTGATTCTATCACCATTCCCTTGGATCACTTTCTGTCACTATTTAGGTGTATATTATTTCTGCATAATAACTGACTGTTAAATGTACAACTTAGAACAACAAATATTTATTTATTTCACATAGTTTCTGAGGATCAGGAATGTAAGAATGAGGTAGTTCTTGTCCAAGATCTCTAATGAGATGCATTCAAGCTATTGGCCTTGGCTGTAGTCTGAAAGTTAACTGGGGCTTGAAGTTCCAGGCTCACTTATGTTACTGCCATCAGGAGACTTAGTTCCTTACCATGTAGGATCCTCTTTAGGGCTGCTCCCAATATGGCTTTCCCTAAAAAGAGTGATCAAAGAGAGAACAATAGAAAGAACACCCAAGATAGAAGCCACGCTGTTTTCATAACCTAATCTTAGAAGTGACTTCCCATTACTTCTGCTGTATCTTGTTTTTAGAAGTGAATCACTAAATCCAGCCCAGACTCAAGGGGGTGGGAATTAAGCTTCACCTCTTGGGCTGGGGAGCAGGGTATATCAACGAATTGGTAGACATACTTTAAAACCACCACAGGGCTTGCGGATATACTTCTCCATTTGCTCTCCTTTGGGTATCTTTTTAGTTCAATGGTTGTTTCATATCTTCAGTCTACAGACTGATATATATATATATAAGAATCTTTATGTATATATATATTAGAATCTTTAGAGTACTTGGTGAGTAGCTAAGGATATAAGGAGTGGTGATAGTGATGATGATGACCATGCATATTTATATATTCATTAAAAGCTTGCTATGTCACAGTCACTGAACTAGGCACTTAAGAACTAAGCATTTTGTTAATTTGCCCAACAATCCTATAAAATAGATATTAGTATTCCTGTTTTCGATAAAGGAACTAAAGAACAAAAGTTAAGTAACTTATCTTAAGTTGAATAAATTATAAGTGGCAGTTTTTAGAATCCAAACTCATGTTATGTGATTCAAAAAGATATATGTATATAGGTAAATATATGTATATAATCTGATTTTACAAAGTTGATACTGATTTTAAACTTGTAATTCTTAAATGATACATATTTCATTTTTAAAAAAAAAGTGATTTTCTTCACTTTCCCTTTAACTATGATCCCACTATGATAGTTTGAGGTAGTGCAGGCTCTCTTTAATATCTTTCTTGTTTATTTGTTATCTACAACTCTTGGATGTCAGGCCATTTTCTTCATCTCAAAGGGCCTAGTGTTAGGAAGAAATCCTTATTTTGCTTGAATGTGGATAGTATCTGAAAACGTGGCTAAATTTCAGTTTTTGTTGTTGTTTGTTTTTTTATTTGTTTATATTTGGCTGCGTTGGGTCTTTGTTTCTGCGCGTGGGCTTTCTCTAGTTGTGGCGAGCGGGGCCTACTCTTCGTTGCGGTATGCAGACTTCTCATTGCGGTGGCTTCTCTTGTTGCAGAGCACGGGCTCTAGGTGCGCGGGCTTCAGTAGTTGTGGCTCGCGGGTTCTAGAGCGCAGGCTTAGTAGTTGTGGCGCACGGGCCTAGTTGCTCCACTGCATGTGGGATCTTCCCGGACCAGGGTTCGAACCCGTGACCCCTGCATTGGCAGGCGGATTCTTAACCACTGCGCCACCAGGGAAGTCCCTAAATTTCAGTTTTAATGGAAAAGTCTGGAGTTACACATTATCCAACACTGCTGCAAAGAGAATTCTCAGTAACTTTTATATAAACCTCTCTTTAAAATATTATGTCTTATTATATTACCTGTTTAAAAACAAAAAAAACTTAGCAAAAGTAAACAAAAAGTAATTTCATTAAAACGTAGAGGGGAAATTCTCCTTGGTTTCAGATATGCACACAAAGTCCGTAAGTTGTACCCCAGAAGGGTTCCTTATAAATCTTGCATATTGGTTCCTTTGACCTTTCTTCGCACATGAGGGATTCGTTGTATGCATCTTTAATCTAAATGTGATAGACCAGCTTCCTACTGAATTGCCTCAGAGCAGAAGGAAAGGTACAAAGATGGCGCATGTTATTTAGAGAAGAAAACACAACATAACAAAATAAAACATGTCAAACAAGGAAAGGTGTGGATCTTCAGTAACCAACACAAAGCAAGTTGGTGGCTGAACAGTGGGGTGCTGTGGAAGCCAGGCCTCTTGACAGGACAGTGCTCAGCTGACATGGAGAGGGCCCCTGCTGAGGGCATTCACTCTGGCTTCAGCCAGGGGACTCAGATAAAAAACCCTCTTGGTACTCTACTCTTTCTCTATATTTCAGTAACTTGTTCAAAAGGCGTGCCTATGGACACACACAAGAAAATGAAAACAAAACAAAAGAAACTCCTGCTGAGAAGGAAAAAAAATTAACTCCCTGCTTTGAAATTTATTTTGAGGAATATCTCAAGCAACCAACTGACTTGGTATAAATTGATAAACACTTCAGAGACAGTTTCTAAAACTGAATAAAGAGTGAGAAGCCAAGAGAAAGAACCCCAAGGAAAGCCAGTCAGTATGTTTTCACAAGTAATCTCATTAATCCTTACATCAACTGAATGAAGTGGGTAATAGCGTTGTTATTTTACAGATTAGAAAACTGAGTCACAGGATACTCGTTTCTCTCGTATGTGAAGAACAGTGATCCAACCCCAATTTCATAGCTAAGGTCCTGATTATTTCCATTTTCCCTTCTGCTTCATCAAACATGCCTCAGAGCTGAGTTTAGTGTGGCATTTTGACAGAACACATGTTGTATAACTGAAAATGTAGAGAGGTACATTTGGTTATTTATCAGTCATAATCCAAGTTCAACAAGTTCAACAGATGTTTCAATCATACAAATACACTAGAAACCTAACATTTTAAAGATACAGGTGTTGATATGCTAAAAAAAAGACGAGTATGCAAATAATCCTAAATTTAACTATTTTGGAAATAAAAATAAATTAAAATGGAATGTGAAAATACAGATGGACAAAGGCCTAGTGTCTTTGGTACTGAGACTTCTTTGTCTTCAATTTGTACTTTAGACCTATGTGCGTACATACATGTACATATGAGTAGTATAATGGTTTCTTCAATGAGCAAGTATTTAAAATTCTGTTATGAGTTGGAGAAACAAAATGACCTTAAAAATGGAGAAAAGTGTATGTTAGACATAGCAGATAAACGATAGGTGTGAGGGCTAGAATGTAATGCCATCAATATAATAAATACCATCAATATAAAAAATCATAAAATTTGACAAATCAGACTAGCGTTTACAAGGTTTGGCTAGTGACTCTGGAAGGGTTTTAGAAGTTTCGACAATTTATTCTTTGATATACAGAGCTAGAAGTCATTGGGTTAGCAACAACTTTTCATAGAAGAGAAGCTGTAAGAACTAAAACGTTGTATTTGCTCACAAGAACTGAAACTCATGAAGGAACCAGAGATCCTCAGAAGAAAATACAAGAACGAAAGCAACATTCTCTTGATTAGTTCTGTCCCAGAAACATGAGTACAGCAGGCAGGATACATTTAAGGAAATAGAACCTCCATTGTAGTCTGCTGAAGATATGATGGCAGAAGGGACACAAGGAGATTATTAAATTCACCCTTTTTCACCATTGTTAGGGATAACTTCCCATGACCAAATTGCATCATAACTTTGACCTGTTTTCAATAAAATTCATGTATAACTACTAGTGTTCTGATTTTCATATATTTGTTCATTTATCTGGGGCACAGGGAAAACAAATGAAAGCTTTCCTAGTTTTATTTTTCTCTCTGTTGTATAATAGCAATAATTACAATTGTTATTTACTTCTAGCTAAATTTATCTCTGTCTTCATTTTATCTTCATATTTATCTAAAAATAACATACTTTCATAATAAAACTTAGTTGAATATAAAATGATATTTCATGGGACAGGAGAGAAGTTTAGTTCTCTTTTTGGACTCTTCAGTGTTCAGTTCAAGTCTGGGGAATAGTCACCATTTATGCTTATTTTTAGTTGCATTTCAGAAAAATCTTTTCTTAAGAACCCTTGAACCAAATGGAAGCAAACTTCTTCAACAGCAAAAGAACTTATGGATTAATAGCCTTCTTTGTTCTCTTTTGAGTAAAATAAAGTTTAAAAGAACTCCACAAATTCTATGTTGAAAATTCTTAGAATATTGGGGTTTTTGGGAAAGTTTTCATTCTGCTAATTACTTAGGAAAAAAGCCACAGGAATATAGCAGGAGAATAACTACAGCAAGAGAATTAGGTAAAAAAGAATTTATAGAAATTCAGTAGAATACAAAGAGAACGTGTAGTGAGATGATTGTGGCTATAGGAAGCCTTTTGGCCAGGAAGGAGAGAGCAGTCAACAAGTCTTCAAGCCCTTGATTAAGTGTCTGTGTCTGGAAACTGGAAGACCAAATGGCTCAAAATGGTTGGTTTCCACTTAGTTTCTTTCTTGGAGCCAAGCATTTGTAAAGACGATTGGCCAGAGGTAATTTATGCAAAATGATTCCAGTGAAGGAAATGAAATGCCGGAGATGCTGGAAAGGGTAAGGCAGTCATATTCTGTGTGCCAAAAGGATCCATCTCCCACCTTCAGAAGGTTCTTCTTCACTTTGGGGGGGAAAAACAAAAGTGAATTTAAAAGGAAGGACTACTTAGAATTAATCATTTTGATTCTTTTCCCTTTTAACATCTCTCTGAGGACACATGAATGTCCATGGCATTCAAGGAAAGACAAATTAACTTATGCTTTTCTTACTGCTCTTACTAAGAGCGTCTTACTCTCCTCAGAGCGTCTCTCTCCTTTCAGGGACACATTGACTGACAGTTTGCTCCCATTGCCTCCTCTTTGTCCCCATCCTGTGGAATCCTGGCAGATTTTTCTGTTTTAAGGAGAACTCTGATCAGTGAACAATGACAAGGTATCCTTTGGTGAACATCTGTGATTTTGCAGGCCCAGTACTAGGTGTTTTACAAACACTCTCTTCTTTAATCATAACAGCAACTCTGCATGGAAGTGTGCTGTGTTCATTATGAGCTGGTACTCAAAACCATGATGAGGTCTTTCCTGGTGGCGCAGTGGTTAAGAATCGCCTGTCAATGCAGGGGACACGGGTTTAATCCCTGGTCTGAGAAGATCCCACATGCCGTGGAGCAACTAAGCCCGTGCACCACAACTACTGAGCCTGCTCTCTAGAGCCCATGAGCCACAACTACTAAACCCGCATGCCACAACTACTGAAGCCCACGCGCCTAGAGCCTGGGCTCCGCAACAAGAGAAGCCCCGGCAATGAGAGGCCCACGCGCCGCAACAGAGACTCGGCCCCGCTCGCCTCAACTAGAGAAAGCCCGCGCGCAACAATGAAGACCCAGTGCAGGCCAAAAAATTAATTAATTAATTAATTAAATTAAATAATTTTTAAAAACATGCTGAAATTCAAAGAGAATCCTAACTCCATAGCCTGTCATTCAGGGTGCTCCCTCCTTTGTTCCATCTATTGTTTTATTAATTTCCACCATTTCATTTCCTATTATATTTTTGTCAATTAGTTTATTTCCTCCTCCTAAAGTATATAACCTGTGCTTCCCTAATCATATTTCTTCTTTCTGTTCCCATGATATGGCATATCATCACTCAAAATATCATAATTTGACTAAGCCTTCCCTGAGTCTCTCTTATGGTACATGCCAGTATCTCTCTTGCTGTGGTTATTGTAAATATACAACAGATTACAAATTTGACTAGGAATTGCTTCATAGCAAGGACACTCTTTCAGGGAACATGTATAGTCACGTCTATGTACCTTCCATTCTCATTGTAGGAGCCTGCCTATGGAAACTTCTTACTAAGTTTGTATTGAATGAGGGCCCGCTATCTGCAAAGCACTTCCTAATGTAAGGTATTATTCTATATGCTGTGAAGGCAAGAGAGAGTATAAGGCAAAATCTGTATCCCTAAATAATTTATGTTCTCTCAGTAAGTCAAATGTCATAAAGCACAGTCAAATAAGTTGAATATCCCCAGTAAAAAAAAAAAAAGACATAAGTGCAAAAATAAGATAGATGTTCAAGAAATTCAAAGGAGGGGATAAGACAATACCCTGGATGGTATGGACTACTTCAAGGAAGGGGCTGAACTTGAGATCAGCTTGAAAGGTAAATCACATTTGAATAGGTGGGGAAGGATGACTTGCCAAATGATAGGAAAAGTCAATGGTGGGAGTGATCCATTTGAATACAGATGGGATTAAAAAGAGCAGATTTGAGTTCTAGGTTGAAGCATTCAGACTTAGCTTCAGGGATACTGGGCATAGGTCCAGGCTGCTAATTTACAAAGGAAGGCAACACAGTAGTGATTATAAGAAGTAGCTTTGGAGTCAGATACCTACCTTAGGAAACTTCCTTGGTATTTATTAAGCGTCTTTCTCTGCAAAATGGAGATAAAGGGAGTTCAACTAGATTGTTTACGTTTACAAAATGCATATAGAGTCGTTAGAAGAAAATCTGACAAATGGCACTCCAGTATGCAGAAAACATTAGCTTCTACTAGGTATTTGGGAGTGTCAATCTAACAGTTGTATATGTGACGGTTTGGAAAGAGTAGTAATTTTAGGCAGGGAATCTAGTTCAGTGTTAGAAAGCTAGTGCAATCTTGACAACGGGAATGAAAATTAAGGGATTTGTATGGTGAGTATTACAGTAAAACTATCAACAGGGTTGCTTATGGTGAACAGGGGTGATGAGATATGTCAAGGAGAATGCGAAGTTTTGAGCTTGAACAACAGAAAACAGGATAGTAGCACTGGTTGAAACCAAGAGAAATGGAAGTTGGATTTAAGACATTTGATACTGTGTAGTACGGTATTAAATCTGAGGTAGCCTCACACACACAAGTCTCTCAATGAATGTCTGCTGTTGATGGGCAGGACTAGTGGGGTGTTCCACCTTCCCCCAGCTTTTGGTGAAGCTGTTTTTGCTTTTATTTAAATAAGGATTACTTATCACACACAGTTGTTATTTATACCCAATTTAGAGATCCTATCATGAAACAAAATGAAAGAAAGGTAAATAAACTGATTTTTTTTTTCACTTCAACCCAGGATGTTTTTTCACTTTCAGTTGACTATTCTCTGTCCCTTTAATGTGGGTTTAGATGCAATTTGCTTTTTATCCAGAGAGACACTGAGTGTTATATTTCACGATATTTTTATTTCGCCTATGACATAGCATATTGGTGAAGGTAAATAATATTTTTTAGCAGGAGCAGTAGTTCTCCATAATTCTATAATGGCCTCAGTTCTGTGAGAACTTTGGAATCAGATCCAATTGCAGATACAATTGTTTGTGTTTTGTAAGAGTTTCATTAAGACAGACTTTTAATAGGGCTTGTGATGAACTACAGGAAACCAGATCTGTATTTGGCATATCCAAAGACATACTTCTTAAAGCCTGGTGTACATTTCTTTGCTAACCCTAAACTTTATGCCGTTTGGCTCTTAGTCACCAAATGTCATATAGATTCTGATAACCTGAGTAAGGTCATAAGATAGTCCTTTGCCTTCTCTTCACTGTCAAATTAAAAATCCCGGATGTTTAAAATATATGACCTTGATGCCAGTATAGCCTCAAGTTCTCAGGAGTAGGATTGGATTAAGTCATTTTGTATGTATTCCAAGTACCCTAAGACCCAGATTCAACCCAAATGATTAGAGAGTGAAGCCTGAGTTGACTCAGGATTATTCTTAGCTCTAAAGCTAATGGCTTATGACTGTGTCTAGTTGATGGGGCATGTGGGGTAATATCATTCACAGCTTAACTGCAAAGGCAGAAAGGTTCTTATTTTCAGCAAGAAAATAAATGTACCTAGGGAAAAAATAAACAACTGGAAGCTGCATGTATGGTTAGCATGTGTAGTTAGAATACCAATTCACCTGTGGTAGGAAGAATTTTAAGATGGTCCCTAAAATCTCCACCACCTGGTGCACATGCCTTGTATAATCTTGTCCCCTTGAGTACAAGCTGGACCTGTGACTAAGATGGATTAGCACTCCCTTGATTGTGTTATGCTGTACGGCAAAAGGTATTTTGCAGATGTAATTAGTTTCTTAATCAATTGACTTAGAGTTAATCAAAATAGAGATTATCCTGACCTAATAAGGTAAACCTTTAAAAGACAAGAAATGGGAACAGATGCTGTTCACAAGTTGGCCTTAAAAAGGCAAACTCCTGTGTTTTGGAGAGGGCCATATGGCAGAGAATATGGCTAGAGGCCACTAGTAGCTGAGCACCTCAGTCCTATAACCACAAGGAACTGAATCCTGCCAACAGCCTGAGTGAGCTTGGAAGAGGTCTCTAAGCTCTACATGAGAACAGAGTCTAGCCAATACCTAGATTTCAACCTTTGAGGATTCTGAGCAAAGGACCCAGAGATGTCATTTCCTTTATTTCTGACCAACAGAGATTGAGATGATACATTCATGTTGTTTTAAACCACTAAATTTCTGGTAACTTTTTATACATCAACAGAAATTAATACGCCCCTCATATACTCATTCTCATTTTATCCTATATTTTATATTCTCATTTAATCCCCAATTAATAAAGCAGAAAAAGCTTTGCAGAAATAAATTGAAATGTTCCAAAGTTGAATTTTAGACATAGTCTGGTATAATAAGCTGTGGGCCAGCAGTCTGTGGTTGACGGCCATAGCAGAAGGCAGATTATCAGGATGTACTGTGTCGCCCATAAAAAAAAAAAAAAATTTATCGTGATAGCGTCATTGTGGAGCTGGACTCAGCAACCTTGACTAAAGGGGCAAATAAGTATTGGTTCAGTCCACTCTTTTTTTTTTTTTTTTTTTTAACATCTTTATTGGAGTATAATTGCTTTACAATGGTGTGTTAGTTTCTGTTTTATAACAAAGTGAATCAGTTATACGTATACATATATCCCCATATCTCCTCCCTCTTGCGTCTCCCTCCCTCCCACCCTCCCTATCCCACCCCTCTAGGTGGTCACAAAGCACCGAGCTGATCTCCCTGTGCTATGCGGCTGCTTCCCACTAGCTATCTATTTTACATTTGGTAGTGTATATATGTCCATGCCACTCTCTCACTTTCTGCCAGCTTACCCTTCCCCCTCCCCGTATCCTCAAGTCCATTCTCTAGTAAGTCTGCGTCTTTATTCCCGTCTTGCCCCTAGGTTCTTCATGACCATTTTTTTGTTTTGTTTTTTAGATTCCATATATATGTGTTAGCATACGGTATTTGCTTTTCTCTTTCTGACTTACTTCACTCTGTAGGACAGACTCTAGGCCCATCCACCTCACTGCAAGTAACTCAATTTCGTTTCTTTTTATGGCTGAGTAATATTCCATTGTATATATGTGCCACATCTGCTTTATCCATTCATCTGTTGATGGACACTTAGGCAGTCCACTCTTCTTGAACCTGTCCACAACCAGCCTGTACCCACCATCCTGCCATAGGTGACTTTTATGCACCTAGGAGAAACAGTTACCTGAGTAAAATTGGAAGAATAGTGTGACTCTGTGCGCCTCATGCTCCAAAGGTGTCCTCTAAGAAAGTTGGACTTAGAGGATTGGGTGAGTTGCCTGTTGATATCATAAAGGAGAGAATGTTGTGATGGAGGGTAGAATGGTGATGTCATCAGACTGAGGGAAGGGCTGAGCAGTGGCTGGAAGCAGAGGTGCAGCGCTGTGAGCAGTAGTCCAGGGCAGGTTTGCAGCCCTTATCTGATAGAAGCTGTAGCAGAGAGCAAGCAGTGATGAGCAGCAGGTCAGGTGGCATTTCTGGCAGAGCAGCTGGCAGTTACTTGGAGCACAGTCACAAACAGCAGCCTCAGCACCAGCCAGAGCCAAGCAGGAGCAGCATCCTGATTTTATCCCTGGGAGCACGTGGGACACTTCTTCATGGGTAGGCCATGGGTTGTGTGTCGGGGTTGAGGGAAGGGGAGGGGAGTGGCTTAAAAGGGGACTGAAGTCCAACTATTTTACCAGTGAAGCCTATCAAACTATCAAATTTGAGTTTGGATTTTTAAGGTGGCATTTGTTTACCTGCTGTCTTTGCAGTCTAGAGGCACTGGGTTGTACTAGCTAAAAAATAATTTTACCAGGGCAGTTTATTCAGGTGTTTTTTCTTTCCATGCAACTCTCTTCTTGCTTTAGTGAAGATGATTTAAGCCATAGTGCAGATGGTTTAAGCCACAGAAAATGAATATTAGTTGCAAGTTTCTAGAAACCCTAGAAATCTGTAGATCACTTTTGTTTCTTTTCGGATTCCAAAGGCCAAGAGAATAATGCTACTATCATCTTCTTAACCTCCCCTCACATACTACTTTAGAGTCAGCACATTTCTAAAGGACTTAAATGTTCCTTTATTCATTTTATGTTTTTACATGGCTTTCTGTATCTCTTGGCATTCTGCTGCCATTTCTACTTTCCATTTAGTGGGGGAAACTTGATTGCTCTTTCCTACACTGACTTCTCTTTGACCTCTTGTCAAGATCTCCATCTTGATATTCCTTTCAGATGGCATAGCTCTACACTTCCTAACCACTGATCTGAATGAATCCCATGATTCAGTGCTTATCTCAGATCCATTTCTTTTGGGAAATTGCTTACTGTTGCAACCTGCATTAAAGGTTGGTTAGATATATTTCTGTCACGACTGTATTTTAAGCCTACTCTCATTTTTTTTAATTAAAAAAAATCAATTGATAGTTACTTTTGTTTATGCTAGCATGAAAGTTTCTCATGGTTTTTATTTTTGTGATCTATACATTTCTCCCTTTTAAAGCTGGAATTCCGTACCGATCAATGTATGTTACCCAAACCATTCCTTTATTAGTTGATCCTTTCTTATTTTAAAATTATACTTATGTCCTGTACTATGTTTTTATATACTACTATAGATGTGTATAGATATACATCTATCCACATATATACATACACACATATTTTCATAAATTTAAAGAAGATGCAGCTTATAAAACTTTAATTGTGCTTATAACAAAATAAAAGTACTTTTTAGTTCTTTCTAATCTGAGCTCATTTATAGTTTATATCATTTTAGAAACAGGGCGGAGGCTGCTATTTCTTAAGGTAGGAATGGTAATTTTGCTTTTATGAATATTGCCACTGTTCATGTTTAATAATCCTTCTTTTATAAATGCTAACATTTCATTATTTCCATCATGTAATATCCAGGTAAGTCCCTGGCTGCCTACATGGATGTGACATTGCAGAGTTGTTAAGAGGGCAGGCCCTGGAGTCAGATTGGCCAGATTCAAATTTTGACTCCATCCCTCGCTGATGATATGAATTGGGGTATATAACATAACTCCCCCCATCTCTCAGTTTCTTTACTTGTAAGTAGGAAATGATAATAGAGTACTAGTGAGGATTAAATGAATTTATTCATGCAGTGTCCTTAGAACAGCACCTGACACATATTTAGTGTTTGATAAATTTTAGCATATATATATAATTGATCCATATTCATATATTTTATGAATTTCACCCTTGCCCTGGAGAATGTAAACTACAAAGCAAATAACAGAGTTTTAGCTTTGTCTGTAGTTTAATGCTATGCTGATGACAGACTGTCTATAAGGGAAGTGTCTCAGATTCTTTTATGGCTTTTGTCTCCCAAAAGGATTTAGTACTTTTTGAGAAATTGTCAGAGCTAAGTACCATGACAGTGGTTCAGAATGTACTGCACTTTGAGTTGCAGAGATTGCTGTTTCCTTGGAGGTTACTTTAGGCGAATGACACAAAACAACAAACAACTCCTAATAGATGCCTGAATCCTCAGTACAACATATAAGGCAGACTGTTCTGATTTCAAACAACTCCGTGTGAGAATGTTCTTCCAAATAATGAACTCAAGTCTGTATTCTTACAGCTTCATCCAGAGTTCTAAGTTCTGAAGCTGCATGAAACAGGCCTGAACCTTAAATATATATGAAGACTTTACCAAGCCCCACCATTCTCTTCTTTAAAGTGAACTTCTCTAGTTAAGCCTCAGAAGCCCCAAACTGCTCACTTTCTGTTTCCCCAAGACACTAATTCATTCTGTCCTATCCTATTTGGAATTGGCAATAGGTTCAGGATTCAGTTTTCTAGTCTCATGTTATTATCAAATCAAATTAGCTAATGTTATTTTATTCAAAAGATTTGGAATCACACTATCTGTATTCTTTTCAGTGTAAGATAATTTTCAGAGTGGATATAAAACACTCCAAGTCTTTTCTGTTTCAGAGATTTATACATCATACTTTGAGTTTAATTATGTGGAATCATAAAATACACAAAAATTGTAAGATTTGGATTTCCTTTCCATTACAACCCTTGTAAGTTCCAGATCTGATTTTGTCTTTCAAGTAGAGTATGTTGCTTGATGGTTATAAAGGTATGGGATCCCAAGAAAAAAATTATTTTAAAAAGCCTTAATGATTAAAGAATGAATGTTTTAAAAGTGGCTGTATGGCTTAATGATGTAAACATTGGTGAGTGTTGATGTATGTAACATTTCTGTACTGTATTCACTTTATGAGAAACACAATTTGGAACACATGCTAGATGACTGTTTGTAGTAACCTAAAAAAGCAATTAAAAACTGTTGAAAGAAATTTTATTATTTAAGAAAATTATAAGACAACAGTGTAAGAAGGTTGTATGGTCTAGACAGTAGTAAAGACTAATGGTGTCAACATCAAGAATTCTGGCTTTTTACTCTCCCTTATATTAACATCTGTGCTCAACTTTGTAAAATGAAGTGAGTGGACTAATGACCCCTGAGCTTTCTTCCAGTCTTAATCTCTGTAGTTCTAAAGGCTTCACCTCCATTTAGCTTGAATTTGTAAAGTTTGGAGATTAAAATGATATGCTAAGGCTGTTGAGAACAGTTTCAGCATACACATAAAGATGTGGGTGGGAGGTAGGTATTTTCTTTGTTAACTCTCAAAGTAACAGTGGGTTTATGGTTTTTTTTCTGAACACTCAGGACTGAACATCTATGTAAGGATAGGCGCATTTATCGTCCTTATTCTGTGTAGATAATTATTGACTAATTTTAATTACTTAATACTTGATTGAGTACAATTCTATATAAAAATACGTATTTTTTTTTCCAAAAATGTCTGAGTACAATTGAATTTAACCCCAAGATTTGAGAAGTCTCATTTTCTGTCCTTCAGTGTAGAAGTAACTGATCCTTTCTTCACGGTGAAATGTGGAGGAAGCCTTTCTTGGAGCACACACACTATTTGTTTTAATGCAGTGGTTCTCAGATTTTATTGTTTATAAAGATCTCAGGGTTAGATTGTGGAAATGCAAGATTAATAAAATTGTGAATATCTAGTACTTCAAAATGATCTGAGATTCAATCTGAGGTGTAAGGCTCAGAAACCTACATGGTTGTTTTGTATTTTTTTTTAATGGAAATATAGTTGATTTGCAATATTGGGTTAATTTCATGTATACAGAAAAGTGATTCAGTTATACACATATATATATTTTCTGATTGTTTTCCATCATAGGTTATTACAAGATACTGACTATAGTTCCCTGTGAATGTAGTTGCCTGTGCTATTATAGAATAATGATTCTTTTCCATTATAGGTTATTACAGTATACTGAATATAGTTATTACAAGATACTGAATACTGTTCCCAACAGTAAATTCTTGTTGTTTATCTATTTTATATATAGTTTTGTGTATCTATTAATCCCATGGTACTCCTAATTTATCCCTCCCCCCCTTTCCCCTTTAGCAACCATAAAGTTGTTTTCTATGTCTGTGAGTCTATTTCTGTTTTGTAAATAAATTCATTTGTAATATTTATTAGATTCCACTTATAAGTGATATCATATAATATTTGTCTTTGTCTGACTTACTTCACTCATTATGATAATCTCTAGGTCCATCCATATTGCTGTAAATGGCAATATTTCATTCTTTTTTATGGCCGAGTAATACTCCTGAGTGTGTGTGTGTGTGTGTGTGTGTACACATATTCTTTATCCATTCATCTGTTGATGGACACTAGGGTTGCTTCTATGTCTTGCCTATTGTAAATAGGGCTGCTATGAACATTGGATGCATGTATCTTTTTGAATTAGAGTTTTCTCTGGATATATGCCCAGGAGTGGGATTGCTGGATCATATGGTCACTCATTTTTGTTTTTTTTAAGGAACCTTCATACTGTTTTCCATAGTGGTTGCACCAATTTACATTCCCACCAACAGTGTAGAAGGAGTCTCTTTTCTCTACACCCTATTCAGCATTTATTATTTGTAGACTTTTTGATGATGCCCAGTGTAAGGTGATACCTCATTGTAGTTTTGATTTGCATTTCTCTAATTATTAGCAATGTTGAGCATCTTTTCCTGTGCCTGTTGGCCATCTGTATGTCTTCTTTGGAGAAATGTCTGTTTAGGTCTTCTGCCCATTTTTTGACTGGGTTTCATTTTTAATAAACACTCTAAGTGATTCTAATTTAGAAGCGCCATATTCTGAAAAATACTGTTAAACTGCCTAGATTATGAAAACAAATTTAGGTTGCACCCTGGTTCCAAATTCATTGCCTATAAACTATTGTATTAAAATATCTCTTTATGCTAATCACAACAGCTACCCAACAGAAGCTACATGTCTTCTCACACATGACTTGAAGCATTTCAGTGCTTCAAGGTTTCTACTAGATTTCAGTGCTACTAGATTTCTAAAAGTATAGTAGCATTTGTATATTTGGCCTGAATATAAATTTGAAAGGGATATTTTATTTACTTTGAATTAGCTTTATGTCTTTACCCAGTAATTTTCCCTTGCTATGTAGACTCAAAACTAAGAGTAAGATAAAATATTTTAGAGAGCACTTAACCCCAACATCTTTCTTTTAGTCAACAACTCTGTCTTGTTTTCCAGAAAACTCACAAATTTGTAAAAGCATTTATACCTACTGACAGCCTTTTTCACCCTTCATCTCTGCAAATAATTGACTTTGACAGCTTTGCAAATGCCTGCCTTTCAAAAACAGACCCGAAAAGTGTCTGACTGATGGAGACAATCACAAAAAGTCCACATACACTATGGAAATGCAGTGTTGGGGGAAATAGATCAACTAAATAATTTTATGCTCATGTTTTAAGATTAAAATAGATTTTTCAGAAGGCTCCCTTAGTTGCCCCCAAATAGAAGGTTATCATTTTTTATTTCTTCATAAAGGTTGTAGTGAGTCTCCTCAACTAAAATCAATAAGTAATTGTGACAGAATGTCACAGACCATTAAGGATCTCATTCTAAAATCCTTCTCTAGCCACTTCCGTCTCCATATTCCCTGACTGCCCAATGGGTAGGAAGGCATCCCATTTATTACACAGTCTTTGTGGCCCTCTTTAGGGTTTGAACGCATTTGGGGATTATTTGCGTTACTGGGGGAAAATAGTGTTGAAAAAGGTCAACATTTTTATTAGCAAAGGCATGCTCTTTCCTGTAGTTATGAAATTATGATGGCAGTGCAGTAAATACTGAAACCCTTCAGGAGATTTTTAGGTGTGGATATACTGAGTTTACAACTAGGATGGTTCTGATTTGGCTCTTTCAACAAATAAAAATAGTCAGGATACTGTGTTTTAAAAATCAAATGTGGAAGTGCAATTGAAAATAATTTAAAATGTTTAGATTTGCCAATTTACACTTACGTTACCATGCTGTGGTTGGACCATTTAAATGCCATTTGAGGTAATGTACGTACCTATGAAGTTGGTCGACTGATTGAACAAAATTTAATGCCCAAGCATGAAATTCCTCCTCGTTGGCAATGCTTCTACCTTAGTGCACACTTGCCTGCCAATTATTTGTATTAGAATTGTACTCAGTTTTGAGCCAGTTGACCTTTGATTTTGTGTGGGTGAGCTGTTATGCAAATTTTGACCTTGATGTTGCTTCCTGGCCATAAGGGAGAATTTTTGTTCAGCCACTTGATTCTTTTGTATCTGGATTAATGCTTGAGTTGATTCTTTGATTCCTACCTTAGAACTAATATCTGTTTTATTTTAGTTTGTTTTAAAATAATATCTAATTTATTAAATATTTCAAACAATATTATAATATTGAAGAAAACTACTTGTGAAAGATTATCATTACTTTTGGGCCTATATATATTATGTCATTCCTTGAAAAGGAAAACATTGGGGGGAAACCACTATTTCTAGAAGCTTGGTTGGATTTGCAGTATGAAGGTGAGCTGTATGACATATGAGCATTTCTAGGACTTGGCTTTGCAGCTTTCCTTTTTGCATAGGATTTCTCCTAAGAATTGATTTTACCTATTTTAGAAAGTTTTCTCTTGTCTTAGTAGCTTAGAATAATTTGTTATACCTGAACATGCTAATATTTTATAAACCTTCTGAATCATGTAAAATATCATGTTTCCCTCTTGGCAGCAACTACTGAAAATTTTAGAGCCAAAATTAAGATTATCCTGTGGTTTTCTAACTGATATTTGTAGACATGCAGGGTTACAAGCAATGGCTAAATGTTTCTCTTCCTTTTGGGATACATAGTGAATGGTCCATGAGAATTGTGTTCACTTATATCTACCTATTTTTTGTAGATTCTACAATGCATATTTTTCGCATTTTAACATTTGTGAAGTGAAGATGTATTTTATGATTTGGTTAGAGTTTATTTGACACTCTTTTTCTTTCTCTGGGATACATAAAGTAGTGTAGTCTTAATATAGATGCCGTCTTAGATTCAGCGAAATAAAATATTACAATAGGGAATGCTTATTAGGTTGAAAACAAGAGTTACTGAAAACTCAAAATGACTGGGTGGATTTAGAAGGAATTCCCAGACTACGATACATATTCAGGTAACTCTAAAACTTAGCTCAGTTCCTTGTTTTCTGTGAAACTCACTAAGTGTTTTATTTTCTATTTGTTTAAGTGATCTTACCTGAATAATATCTGATCTAATTCTTCTATTCCTTCTTCCTTCCATCACTTCTTACTACCATCTTACCTTCCATCCTTCTCTCCATCCATTCCTTTCTCCATTCGTTTCTGTCAATATTCACAAATATTTAATAAGCACATTTTATGTTCTAATGACTTGCTAGTTGTTAGAATATAATTTTGAGCTCAGTATAATCCTTGATATCAACATGCTTGTGTTGAGTTTGCAAGACAGATAGGAAAATGTTGTGTAATATTTTACAGGAGTGATGTAGAAGGGAAGGTATATTATTTGTCAGAGTAGGGTGAGAAGGGAAATGATTTGGTGAAGAGTAATCAGGGTCTCAAAGGATAAGAAAGAAAATATTCAGATGAAAAAGTAGATAAAATGTGCCTTAGGAAGAGGAAATGGCATGAAAGAATAGGGAATGTACAGAAAACTTTAAGTAGGCTAAGAGGACTGAATACTGAATGTAAATTTGTGATGCTGGCAGAAGAGGCCAAAGAGGCAATAAGACCAGATCGTGAAGGGCCCTCTACATTTTACTGGGGAAAATGCCATCCAGACCGTTTTCTGTATAGCACTGTGAACCCAACTTGAGAGTTATTTCTAGGACATGATTTGCCTTTAAAAAAATCACTCAGGCAGGAGCTTGGAGAATTAATAGGAAGTGTAAAGGTTAAACTGAAGTCAGAGACTCCAATTTGGAGGATGATGTAATAAATTAGATAAGAGATGATTAGTACAGAAAAGTAAATAGGAGGGTTGAACTATAATTACATGGTACAATTGAAAAGATTTGGTGACCAATGATCTATGTAGAGTCCAGTTGAGAGGGAGGAGTCAAGACCATTCCTGTTTGTAGCTGGTACAGCTGGGCTCAAGGTTGTCTAACACTCAACAAGATAGAAGCATAGGGGGAGCAGTTGTGAAATCAGTGAAATGATCTTATCTTACTTTCGTTTGGGGTCATGGTGATTTTTTTTAATCCCTGTGGGACATCCGGTATTTTACAAAAAATGAGCTTGAAATGAAACCATTAGAGACACTGTACTAAACATGTAGCATGCAAAATGTCATTTAAATATCAATATTATTCTAAGTCAGACTGTCAGTGTTCCCTTTTTACAGACGCAACTGTAGTCTTAGAGAAGTAATACCTTAGCTCAAATTTCTAGAAAGAAGTGGGGACAGTATTGAATTTCAAAGTTTCTAACTCTAGAGCCTTTGTGTTTTTTTGTTTGCTTATTTGTTGGTTTTGTTTTTATTAAGACTTTATTTTTATAGAGCATTTTAAGTTTCACAGAAAAATTGAGGAGGTACAGAAATTTTCCATATACCTTCTGCCCTCACACATGCACGGCCTCCCCCAGTTTCAGTATCCCCCACCAGAGTGGTACATTTGTTAGAATCAAATCTACCTTGACACATTAAGAGTTACCCAAAGCCGTTAGTTGGCATTACAGTTTACTCTTGGTGTTGTACATTCTGTGGGTTTGAACAAACGTGTAATGACATGTATCAATTATTATGGTGTCATAAAGAGAATTTTCACTGCCCTAAAAATCTTCTGAGCTCCACCTAAATAGTCCCTCACACCCCTACCTCCAGATAACCACTGATCATTTTACTGTCTCCATAGTTTTGTCTTTTCCAGTTGGAATTGTATAGTTGGAATTACATTTAGAATCATAGAATTGTAGGCTTTTCACATTGACTTCCTTCACTTAGTAACATGCATTTACGTTTCCTCCATGTCTTTTCATGGTTTGATGGCTCATTTCTCTTGAGCATTGAGTAATACGTATTCCGTTCTCTGGCTGTACCACTGTTTGTTTATCTGTTTATCTACTAAAGGACACCTTGGTTGCTTCCACATTTGGGCAATTATGAATAAAGCTGCTGTAAACATCTGTATGCAAGTTTTTATGTGGACATAAGTTTTCAACTCCTTTGGGTAAGTGACCAAGGAGTGTAATTGCTGGGTTATATGGTAAGAGTATATTTAGTTTTGTAAGAAAGCACCAAACTGTCTTCCAAAGTGGCTGTACCATTTTGCATACCCATCAACAATGAATGAGAGTTCCTGTTGCTTTACATCCTCAGCAGCATTTGATATTGTCAGCGTTTTGGATTTTGTTGTTTTCTTTTTAAATTAATAGACTCTATTTTTAGAGCAGTTTTAGATTTTAAAAAAATTATCAGAAAATGCAGAGTTCCCATATCCCCTGTCTCCCTTTTCCAACTTGCCCTGGTTTCCCCTATTATTAATATCTTACATTACTATGGTATATTTGTTATAATTGATAAGCCAATACTGATATATTGCTTTTCATTCATGGATCTTAATCTGGGCATTGAATCTAAAATGTCATCTCCAAAGTCAGGGTTACCTGATTTTCTCCTGTGTTATTTTCTAGGAGTTTTATCATTTTGAATTTTACATTTAGGTCTTTGATCCATTTTAAGTTAATTTTTGTAAAAGGTGTAAGGTCAGAATCTAGGTTCATTTCTTACATGTGGATATTCATCTGTTTTAGCACAAGTTGTTGAAAATACTATCTTTTCTCTATTGAATTGCCTTTGCTCCTGTGTCTAAAAACAGTTGTCAGTATTTGCAGGGGTTTATTTCTGAGCTCTCTATTCCATTCCTTTGATCTGTTTGTCTATACTTTCACCAATACCAAACTGTCCTGATTACTATAGCTTTGCAGTAAGTCTTTATGTTGTGCAGTGAACAGTCCTCCAACTTTGTTCTTCTTCTTCTTCTTCAATAGTCTGTTGGCGATAGTAGGTCATTTGCCTTTCCATATAAACTTTAGAATCATTTTGTTAATATTCGGAAAATAAATGTTCAGGAGTTTGATTGAGATTGTGTTAAATATGTAGATCAAATTGGGAAGAGTTGACATTTTAACAATGGTATATTATCTTCCTATCCATGAACTTAAAATATCTCCGCATTATTTAGATCCTTTTTTTTTTTTTTGATTTCCTTCATCAGAGTTTTGTTTTTCCTCATGTAGATCTTATATATGTTTCTTAGATTTATACCTAAGTATTTCATTTTTTAGAGTGCTAACGTAAATGGTATTGTGTTTTAAACTTCAAATTCTAAAAGTTCATTGCTAGTATGTAGGATACTACATACTAGCCTTTTGTATATTAGCCTTGTATCCTGTGACCTTGTTATAATCACTTAGTTCCAGGAGTTTTTTTGTTTATTCTTTGGGATTTTCTACAGAGATAATAATGTCATCAATTTAAAAATATGGCTTTATTTCTTCCTAATCACTATACCTTTTATTTCCTTTTCTTGTCTAATTGTATTAGCTAAGATTTCCAGTATGATATTGCATAGAAGTGGCGAGAGGTGATATCCTTGCCCTGTTCCTGATCTTAGGGGGAAGCAGAGAGTTTTCCATCATTAAGTATGATGTTAGTTGTAGGTTTTTGGTGGATGTTCTTTATCACATTGAGGAAGTTCCCCTCTATTCCTAGTTTGCTGAGTTTTTATCATAAATGGCTATTAGATTTTGTAAAATTATTTTTCTACATCTATTCACATGATCATATGATTTTTCTTAGTTTGCCTGTTGATGTGATGGATTACATTCATTGATTTTGAATGTTGAACCAGACTTTTGAATGTTGAACCAGAATAAATCCTACTTGGTTGTGTATATAACTCTTTAAAATACTTTGTTGGATGTGATTTGCTAATATTTTGTTGAGAGCCTATGTTTAAATCACTCCCTTATAGTATTCTAGAAGAGAAATTTTAATTTGGGAGTCAACAGTGTATAAATGATAGCTAAGGTCAAGGAATGAAAGTAAACTGTGGTGTTAGAAGCCAAGAAATTATAGCAAACAGATTAATAGTATCATTAATAATAATAATGGCTTACATTGTTTAGTGTTTTTTTTAATGCCAGGCAGTGTTGTATATGGTTTAAAAATATTTACTCTTTAAAAATGCACTGTTAGTTTTCTGTTATATTCATCCCCATTTTACAGATGAGTTAAGGTTAAACTACCAGCAAGTTAAGTAGTGATCCTGGGAAGTATGTTTCGAACACAGATCGTCTCATTCTAGAACTCAAGCCCTCAACTACCATGTAATACTAACAATTGTAATTCCCTGTCATAGACTGGGAAAAGCAAAAAGTCTAAGGCCTGAGCTTTGGGAAAGCTTTATATGTGGGTTATCAAGGGAAAGATTATATGAAAAAAATAATCTTTGATTTGGAGGATAGGTAAGAGAGAATGGGGACCAGAATTTTTGTACCATCTCTTAGCAATAAGCTGAGGAGACCTCAATTAATCTTATTTTGTTATATAACACTTATTGCATCATATTATCAGACCGTAAAGTGCCTTTGTATCATGTTCTGTGAGGTCAGTGGATTTATCTTTCACACATTTCATCGTTCATGTCATCACTGCCAGATTCCGTCAAAATATTAGAGAGTGACAGAGCAAGCTGTAAGTTTCGCATTTTCTTCCTCTTCCTTAAGAGGTGAACTTGATGACTCCAGGTGAAATTAAGATAGTGAGAAATCAGCAGCGGGTGGCTAAGTCAGCTTCATCAAAGTACCAAAGAGTACATTATTGTCATTTGGGAGGACAGTCAACCATGAGTAAGCCACCTGTTCTAAGAGCTTCCATATGCAGAATACTTAAGTTCCCCAACTGTGTAAGAGTTTAAGGTAAGAAATGTGTTATGATTAAAATGTAAGTGAAGCACATGTTAGATGGTCAAATAAGTGAATTATAGTCATTTTAGAATAGTTTTCTCATCTGTCATTGGAAAAAGCAGAAAGGAATATGTGAAGTTTTGCAATACTGTGCTCTTTAAGCCATGAGACTGAAGGGTGTGGAGAATGTAAAAGCTATCACAAATAAAGGAGACAGTAAGAATCTCAGAATGTTTCACAAACTCGTAATTATACCTCTAAGGATATTCTGCCAATCAGCTACCTAACTGTCTTCTTTGGGGAATACTGCTTTGCTTTTAAATAAATTTGCCAAATTGCCTGCAGTATTAGTGGGAAATGGGGCAGGGGAAAAAAGAAAATATTTTAATTGTCTCGTATTTCCAGGGATGGTTTGGTTTCTGTCTGACCTGAGGCATGGATCAAAACCCCAGCTATCCAAGGGAGTAGCTGACTTTGTTTCTGGGCAGAAGATCCTAAAAGAAAGGATCTGATTCAACGGTGGTTTCCTCTTCTGGGTAGCAAGGTAACTTATTCTAGGGCATCCAAACTGATCTGTCCTTATAAGTACTGTCTGCACTGTGGATCAACTCAAGCAAGCCAGCAACATGTTTATTAAAGAACAGGCTGTGTGCAGCGCCTTTTTATGAGACCTATGGACAGACAACATAGATATAGTGCTATAACAATGCTAGATCTCACATTGCTGTAATCCTATAGCAATCTAAAATTTAGATTTGAAATAAAGGTGGGAACAGAAGACAGGTACATCTAAGACATCAAAGTAGTAAGGCAATTTGCAGTTCAGTGCTGAAATATGTGGTTTAGGTCATAGATAACTATCAGAGTTCAGAAAAGGAAGACATCAGTGTGTGCTAGAGTAGTGGGGGAGAACCCCATGAAACAAGACGTGGACTCTGGAACAAAGTTTGGTTGTTGGGCCTGGTCCTCACATAAAATATGTTGCTTCTATTCCTGTGATTATCTACAAGAGTTCAATTTAGTTCTTGCAGCATTTCTTTTGTGGGTGTGTTCGCTGAGGGGGTGTGTGTGTGTGTGTGTGTGTGTGTGTGTGTGTGTTGTTCAGGGAGGTGGCTAGAAGTCAAACAAACAAACTTGGGTTAATATCATGAAACAGCTAGTTATTCACAGGTGACATTGAGAAAATTATTTAAATTCTCTAATTCCCATTTTCTCATATTTATAAGGAGTGAAATATTTCTTAAAGGGATTTTTGTGGATTAGGTATGATCATGTTTAAGCATTTAAAATAGTACCTGGGAAATAGTAAATCCTCAGTAAATGGGAATTGCTAGTATTTGTGCTAAAAAGTGCAAGATAGCAATTGTTTATATGTGTTGTGGATTCTTTATAGTGATCTCTCTATCGTCATTAATATGAAAACCAAGGGAAATGGATTTTGAACTCAGTATGCAAGTCGAGTTGACTATGATAATGTAAAATATTTTCAGCACATTTAAAATCAGCAAATAGTCACTGGACATTATAAGAAATAAAGCAGCTCATTTTTAATATCTTAATTTCTAACGTGTTATATTTGACTTAAGGTGGGAACTGTATATTATGCTCCTTTGGAAATTTAATCATACATGTTTTCTGATGTTAACAAATGTCATATCTGTACATATAAATATAAATTCATTTGTAGGTAGATAATAAGTAATTCTATCACAATCTCTTTGATGTTGAAAATATGATCACGTAAAGGCACTTTACTCATTGTCATTCTTTCCAAAGAGGTGGCCATGTTAGTAAACAAATGTGATTTACGTAATAGGAAGCTTTCTTTGTCCCGCTTTTCCATATTTAGTATTTAGAGTTTGAGCTGTTTCCTATTTCTACTTTTGATTTATATTCATAGTGAAGTTTTAGTAGCTCCCAAGATAAGAAAGCACAGATAAGGATACTTACTATACCTAGCCGGAACAGTTTAAAATAACTAGCTATTTTTATTTCTTTAATTCTACTTGGACAAGTTTATTGTCTCATATTGATTTTTCTTCTTATTTTTGAAATAATTGCCCCTGGGCAAAACACATCTATCCTCTTATTGTTCCATATTTGTCAACATGTTAAAGCACAGAGTGTAAAAATGCCAAAGGTAGCCGAAGTGCTCATGTTTAAAAATTGATGTCTCAGCCATGGAATCAAAACGTAAATTACAAGCACACATTTGTGTTTGGGGCCTTGGATATAAATAAAATTTTATTCCTTTCCTAAAAGGAATATTTTTTAGCCAGAATTAATAAGAATGAAATAATTCAGAAAATATGGGTGTGCTTTCATAGTCTGTGATTTATATTTCAAATCTGGACAAATTTAATATTAAGATCTAAAAACACAGAAGAATCTAATTCAGGAATTTTGTAAGTTATTTAGATAACAGTGTTTATGAAATTCTTTCAGATTCTCCTTCTTGAAAAAGTTTTGGAGAGCTAGAATTATTATCATGACTTGGAAGATGCTGTTTCTTACTTAAAAATTAGCATTTCTATATTTATAAAATCCAAAGCAACATGGTAAGGATATAGAGAACATACAAGATACATACCTGTATTAATTCCGGGAGTTTAACCTGGGGAAATATTAAGAAGGTGACGATGGTGTAGTCAGAAATTTAGGAATTAGAATAGGCAGCGTTATGGGCTCAGTTGTGCCCCCACCGACCTTTAGATTCATATCTTGAAATCCTAGCCCCTAGTACCCCAGAATGTGACTGTATTAAGAGATAAGGCTTTTAAAGAGGTAACTAAATTAAAATGGGGTCAAATGACCGGTGTCCTTATAAGAAGAGATTAAGATAACACAGACTGAGGACGGCCTATGTGAGGACACAGCAAGAAGGTGGCCATCAGCAGGCCAAGGAGAGAGGCCCAGAAGAAACCAAACCTGCCAGTACCTTGATATTGAATTTCTGTCCTCCATAACTGTGATCAAATACGTTTTTGTTGTTTAAGCCACCAAGTCTAGGTTATTTTGTTACGACAGCCCTAGAAAACTAATACAGACAGGTATCTACATATCATAATATTTACATTTTGGTTCTTAGAATCCCCACTTGGTAGTATTCCTCTTGAAAAAGGTCTGCCTCTATTGGAGTATTGGACAATTGTAATAAAGCCATCATTTCCGTGAATGAGTCACAGGACATATCTCTGAAAGATCATCATCTCCAATGAATCTAGGAGATTCATTGCCTATGGGCTAGGTAGAAGAAAAAAAAATTAAATAATAATTGATTGAATATTTTTATGTTAGACAATCTGGAGGATATAAACTAGAGTCACTGATGTACCTAAAGAACATACAAACTAGTAGTGGTGATAAGCTGTAAACACAAATAGCTATAATATGAGCCAAACTATGCTCCATGCCATGAGAAAGGTCCATGCAGATATAGAAATTTCTGAAGAGGAAAAACCCTTAGTCATTCATTTGTATTATCTGTTCCAGAGGGCAGATTAAGGAAGTCTCCTCCTTGGAGCAGTGGGCATTTTAGCTGGATCATAGAGGATGAGTAGAATTTTTGACATGATTTTTAAGAGCAAATCACATTTTACGCATTAGCAATGCATAAGCAACTCGCTTATGCATTGAAATTCATGGAAAAACCAATCTCACTTTTCTCTCTGTCCCTATGTAACAACACAACCCTTTTTCTGCTATTTTCCTTTCCTTGAGTACTGATCTTTTCTCTACAAAAGGATATAGGTTGGACTTGAGAAGAAAGTAGACAGTTTAGCCATCTAAGAACCATTGGACTGGTATATTAGCTCAACAGGGAGCTAAACGATGCCATTAAATTTGAATTGCATCAGGCATATATCTGCTTCAGAATCATCAGGTCCTAATCATATTAAACAACTGCTTTGCTGTTAGATTTAAAAGCTACCATCAGTTTATAAGAAACATTGAATAGTAGGAGTATATGGTCGTTTTACAAATATTTTTGCTCTACACTGTGGTTAGGAAGATTGATTTTGTTCCTTCATTGTTGCTTTTCGCTGGAGCTACATTAAATGACAAAAGAAACATCTTCCAAAACTTTGACTTTCAATCAGCCAAGTAATGTCCTTACCTACTATATCCCCACCATTTATATGCAAGAAATTATAGTTCACACAATATTGTGAAGGTTCTTACTTTAGACGCTGAAGCAATATCAATATTTGACCACCCCTTGTTCTTTTTATACATGTAACCTGTGCAATTTTTTGTTCCAAATAATCAGTAGAATAGTTGTTCCTCCTGTTTTATAGAGACTGATCTTTACTTGTTTTTCTTTATTATATGATCTTCAACAAAATTTGTTATGTGCAGTAGGTTCAGACAAAATTTGTTATGTGCAGTAGGTACAAAATTTGTTATGTGCAGTAGGTTCATTTCAACCACTCAAACAACTAGTTAATATTTTACTGATCATCTGCTATATGGAAGGTGCTAGTTATTTAACTACTCAGATTTCTATTTTATAGTTATCAAAATGCTTCAAGTTGAAATATTTGTGTTATTTACTCAAAATTCTTATACTTGCACACTTTAGGTATATTCATGATATAAAGATATAAGGAAAAAAAATTCAGTAATAAAGTTGACTTCAGGCTATCTTTTCTGCTTTGTGTGAAGAAATCAAGGTTTCAATTTCTCTTCTGGAATTGGAAATAAAACCTTTAGCTAAAAATGGATTTGTATTGTGAGCATTTGCAGCGGTTTTTGCTGTGGCAGGCTTCTGTTCACCGCAGTCACAGCCTGAATCTTTAAGTTGCTATCAGAAGCTTTGGGGGCTCCATAGATGCAGGAAATCCGATATGTGGGATGCAAACGAAAATTGAGGGCAATTCAAATGGTGCATGAAAGAGAAACAAGCACCACTTCAGTTCTCTATTAATTTCTCACTTCCATACTTATGTAAGAAGTTGCCATATGACTTTTAAATGTAATCTTTTGGCAGTTTTTATGCCTTTTTGGAATGCAGTAGGGTGCACATAATCAAATATCCAACACATTTTTCCTTCGGACAGTTTTGAAATAATGTCATTTCATACCAGCTTATTTACTGTGTATGACTTCAATATGCTAGGGCTATAAAGGAACAAAACTCAATCAGATATAATTCTGTATTCAAGGAGCTTACATATACTGAAGGTCAAAGAAAATGGAGAGGACCAGCAATCAAATTCGTACATATATATATATATATATATATTTGCCTTGACTTAAGGCTTTCTCCAGAACTTCAACTTCATTAATTTTAAAACAGTGGTTGTAAGTTAGGGAAGAATTTGCCCCCCAGGGGCTATTTGACAGTGTCTAGAGACATTTTTGATTGTCACAACTGGGAAATGCATGGTACTGAATCTAGTGGGTAGAGGCCAGGGTTAGTACTGCAAGGCACAGAACCAGCCCTTCTACAATAATCATCCAGCCCCAAATGTCAATAGGGTCAAGTTTATCTGCTATAAGGAAATAATACTTGAAAGGGCAGAGTATGACATAGAGAGACAGTTGTTTCCAGTTCTGTCATCTGTTTTGCTTTGGGTACCCTGTTGTGTTAAACAAGTCATTTCCCCACCAATGTCTAGTTTCCTTATTTATGAAGTGAATATTTTGATTATATTACCTACCAAGAGTCCTAAGTCTATAAATCTTGCAAAATTCATCTCTACTTTTCTCATATTTTGAGAGGGAAAGACATGGGTGGTTATTTTAAGAGCTCATTTAAGTTATTCAAGTTTTAATCATTTTTAGGTTAATAGTCTTGGAGAAACACCCAATATATATTCATCAGTGCAGAGATACCAATGTGATTCACATCTGTCACATTTCCATACACTAACAATGAACTATCTGAAAAAAGGACATTAAGGAAAGAGTCTAATTTCCAGTAGCAACAAAAAAGAATAAAATACTTAGGAATAAATTAAACCAAGGAGGTGAAAGATCTATATACTAAAAACTGGAAACCACAAAACATTGATGAATGAAATCAAAGAAGACACAAATAGAAAGATACCCTGTTTTCATGGATTGGAAGAATTAGTATTGCTAAAATGCCCATTCTACCCAAACCAGTCCACAGATTCAAAGGCAATATCTATCAAAATTCCAATGACATTTTTCACAGAAATAGAAAAAAAAAAAGTCCTTAAATTTGTATGAGACCACAAAAGACCCCAAATAGCTAAAGCAATCTTGAGCAAGAAGAATAAAGCTTTAAGCAACATACTTCCTGACTTCAAACTATATTACAAAGCTATAGTAATCAAAAGAGTATGTAACGGTGTAAAACCAGACGCATTGATTAATGGAACAGAATAGAGAGCCTAAAAATAAACCCATAATACTAATTTTTGACAAAAGCACCAGGAATATACAGTGGGGAAAGGATAGTTTCTTCAGTTAATGATGCTGGGAAAACTAGATAGGCACATGCAAAAGAGTGTAATTGGACCCTTCTATTATATCGTTCACAAACATCAATTCAAAAAGGATTAAAGACTTGAATGTAAGACCTAAAACCATAAAACTCCTAGTAGGAAACACATAGGGGAAAATCTCCTTGATAGTGGTCTTGGCAGTGATTTTTTGGCATTAACACCAAAGCATAGGCAACAATAGGAAAAATAAACAAGTGTGATTACATCAAAGTAAAACATTTTGCACAGCAAAGGAAACCATCAACAAAATGAAAAGGCAACCTGTGGAATGGGAGAAAATATTTGCAAACCATATATCTGATAAGGGGTTAAAATCCAAAATCTATAACGAACTGATACAACTCAACAGTAAAAAAAAATATATAACCCAATTAAAAAATGGGCAAAGGACCAGAATAGACATTTTTCCAAAGAAGACATACAGATGGCCAACAGGTATATGAAAAGATGCTCAACATCATGAATCATCAGGGAAATGCATAGCAAAACCACAAGGAGATATTGCCTCATATCTGTTGGGAAGCTGTTATCAAAAAGTCAAAAGATAATAAGTGTTGGGGAGGATACGAAGAAAAGGGAACCCTTGTGTACTGTTGGTGCGGATGTAAATTGGTATAACCTTATTCAAAACAGTATGGAGATTTCTTTAAAAAAAATAGTACTACTATTTGATCTAGCAATACTACCTCTGGGATTGTAGCCTAAGGAAATGAAATATGTATCTCAAAGAGATACCTGCACTCCCGTATTTATTAGGAGCATTCTTTACAGATATGGAAACGACTTAAGTATCTGTCTACAGATGAATGGATAAAGAAAATGTGATATGTGTGAACAGAATAGATTAGCCTTAAAAAAAGAAGTAAGTCCTGCCATTTGCAAAAACATGGATGAATCTGGAGGATATTATGCTAATAATAAGTCAGACACCATGAAGGCAAATATTGCATGATCTTACTTATATGTGGAATCTAAAAAAAAAAAAATTGAATTCACAGTGGTAGAGAGTAGAGTGGTGGTCACCAGATGCTAAAGGATGGGGGAAAGTGGAGATATTGATCAAAGGATACACATTTTCAGTTATACGATAAGTGCATTGGAGACCTAATGAATAGCATGGTGACTATAGGTAATAATGTATTATATACTGGAAATTTGCTGAAAGAATAGATCTTAAGTGTTCTCACCATTAGAAAAAATGACCTGAGGTGATGTCTATGTAAATTAGTTTGATTGTGTTAATTACTTCACAGGGTATACATATATCAAAACATCACATTGTGTATCTTATCAAAAATAATTTTAAAATGTGATTCACATGCTGTTTTTTATCAGTGTGCAAGAATTGAAAGAAGCTGAAAAATACAGGAGTTAGTATTCATACTTTACATGTGATATAACTGCAGTAATATGGGTCTATTAATTTTTGAAATAATATCACTAACCTTGCCTAAAACCTCTCAACCAGAAGACTAGTGGTGCATCTTCCAAAAAAAAAAAGGCATTTTTAATACAACTCCTATTTCAGTTCATCTGTAGCACCACAGAATGTATCAATGTTTATGCTGTAAAATGCATTTGACTTTAATAATTAAAAATCTGAGTTCAAGCAGAAGATTTTATTCCTCTTTTAGTCTTTTCTGTCCCTATGAAACAAACACATGTCTTTGGAAGCCCTAGCTGGTGCCTCATATGTTATTATTCAGAAACACTTTGCGATTCAGTTTAGGAGTATGTAATGATAAATGTAGACCAAGTCCCATAGTATTTTTATGTCATGAAAAAATGTAATTTTAGGAATTAAAGTTAAAACTGTTATCAAAAACTAGCATTTGATATTGTCATAACATTCTTGAATGATAAACTAGACACTTGATTAAATACTATATTGCAGCTTCATGCCCTTGACTGCCCCATTTTTATCCCCACCTTTCTAAAATGGCTTTATTTTACAGGTTAATATTTGCTAGGGAAATACATTAAAATAAAATAATGCTTTTACTAGATTTTTTAAAAGTTTGAATTGTAGAGGTTGGTCATTTGGTTATGTTTTTTGGATTTTATCAACCATACATTCTTTTCCTGTAGCAAATAACTGAAAGTTAAACTGATGCATTAACGTGGGGGGGAAGAGTTTTTAAGACAGAACTGAAAAGTAGGCTTTGCTACTTTGAAAATAAGTCAGTTTTCAAGTGTAGACTTTACCAGCCTGTGGAGTAGTGGCAGGAGGTGGAACTGCAGGCCTCTCGCAATTACTCTGAAGTGAGCAACTGCAGGTTCACTTCACATGTGCACTTATTTTTTGATATTTCTGAATCTTCATTTCTTTTGAATAAAACTCATATTGGCCTCATAACCATTTAAGGTTTTTAAAAGAAACACTTTTATTTATTTTTTAATGTTTTATAAAGTGCATTGAACATCACGATAGTTGTGGTTTGGATATATTTCTTAAAGCAGCACTGATAAAATCAGCAGTTAATAATTTTTAAAGGAAAAACACCCATCATAATTGTCATTAAAAGCTATGACGTTTCAGAGAAGTTAAATTTCCTGATTAAATGGTATTCTCAGTCTAAAAACCACTCACAGTTGTCCTGTAAAATATAAACTTTTTAAAGAGGTTTAAGTATGTAAGAGAAGTGAGAGCTCACGATGAATAAAAATACTATTCTATTTACTATGTGATTAGTGCAGCATTGCAGAATTTTCTATCTGAATATATACATTAGAAACATAGGAGAAAGCAAAATATAGTTCATAATTAATTTTTCACTCCCTTAATGGAGATTATATTATTGATACAGTTTATATCGCAGGGGTAAGGTTAATGACTACCTCTGAAAGAGTAGAATTTTGGCTTAATAATTTCCTGAGTCAATAAATTACAAAATTGGCTAGTAGTTTGCTTGTGTTGAAGGTGTATGCATTTCTACCTGTTCTTCTGTTATTTAATATAGAGAAAACCACAGAACTAGGTATATTTGTTAGAGAAAAGGTTGTTAGAGTCATAGAGACTTTAAAAAAATGTTGAGGGACTTCCCTGGCGGTCCAGTGGTTGGGACTTCGCCTTCTAATGCAGGGGGGGTGTGGGTTCGATCCCTGCTCAGGGAGCTAAGATCCCACATGCCTCAGGGCCAAAGAACCAAAACATAAAACAGAAGCAATATTGTAACAAATTCAATAAAGACTTAAAAAAAAAATGGTCCACATCAAAAAGCTTTAAAAAAAATGTTGAAAAGGAAATTATTGATACGAAAGTTATCATGTTATAATCCATCTTATAATTACCTCAGTTTTGGTGTACTGCAAATCTGTTCACGTATTTGCTACCAAGGGCTTAAACCTAATCCAACAATTCAGAACACACGTGCACACATATACACATACACACACTCCTACCCACAATGTTAAATGCTAACTATATGTTTTAGGCTCTACTAAGCTTTTCTTGATGGCCTAAAGTGAAAGTAAATTCTCTTTCTATATGATTATCATTTTGTCCCATGTAATGTTACTGCCTGCAATTCTAGAACTTGATTTAAAAAGAAAAAAGAAAAGGTTCTCCAATTGGTAAAAGATGTTGCAGTTCAAGCTTATTAACAATAAAGGCCCTGGAGTTCCACTTCTGTCCATGACAGCATGCGGAGCTCTAAGGATCTGCTACTCAGTGAAACTGGTGAAAATTATGAAAAACACACAAACAACCATTTAAAGTCTCTGGAAATGGCCCTGTGCACATCCAGCAAATGAAGAAACATTAATTTAAGAGATACACTAACTCTCGATAAGGATTGAGAGTCTGTGGTGTTTGAACCAAGACTCTCTGTCTTCCTCCCCTCTTCCTGCTGAGTGAGAGGGAAGCTCCACTGGGTTCTGGTATTACCGAGAACACAGTTTTCTCTTCCCGGGTTTCCCAGTCTGAGGGCTATTTTTCTGGAAGGGGCAAGACCTCAGCACTTCTCATCCTGCCTCCAGCTACCTATTATTATTGAAGCTAAGTTCTGGGCCATGATGGCCAAGAGGTGATAGCTCACTTTTTAGTACCAGCCCCGACTCCTGGTACAGATGCTCTGCCATGGGCGGGGCACTACTGAGGATACTGGGGCCCACCTAGCCCTCACCCCAGATCCTGGCACAGAGAAAGGCAAGCCAGGAAGACCTGGGAGTCTGCAGGAGAGAAGTAGGGAAAGAGACTGCTGGGAGGAGTTTTCCTGAGCTCAAAACAAATTTCAAACACTGACCTTGGGAACTATTCCTTGAAAGGAGCCACAGTTTGATTAGATTAGACTGTGAAACAATTGCTGCCCCAGGGTATTGTTGACAATAATAGAAGAATCCCCTGGCTATTAGTAGAGTTTAGCAGCTGCGTGTGATCTAAGGGAAGAGACCATCAAAGGCAGCCCTGTCAAAAGCAGTCTTCCCAGGGTGACTGTCAGCATTCCCAAGGTGGTGCTCCCTGAGGAGCATTATCAGAGACCTCACAATGCAGGCAGACAAGGGGAGGGGAATAGACTTCACTGAAATAATCCAGCCAGTCATTTAGCAAGTAATAGTAATAGATACTGGAGGACTTTTGCTAAATAGTAATTTAGCAAAAATAGTAATAGATACTGGAGGACTTTTGCTCAGATTTGCTATAATTTATTCTCTAAAGATCCAGTTTCTAACAAAAATTTATGAGACTTGCTAAGAAACAGGGAAGTATGATCTATATTCTCAAACACCACGATCCTGTATTTAAGAAATCCTAAGGTATCTACTAAAAATTATTAGAATAAATGATTTCACCAAGGTTGCAGGATCAATATACAAAAATCAATTGTATTTCTATATACTTGCAGTGAACAATCCGAATAGGAGATCAAAACAATTCTATTTATAATAGCATCAAAAAGAATAAAATACTTAGGAATACATTTAACAAAAGAAATGCCAAACTTATACTCTGAAAACAGCAAAATAATGTTGAAAGATATTAAAGAAGATCTAAATAAATGGAACAACATTTCATGTTAATGGGTTGGAAGATTTAATATTGTTAAGATGGCAATACTCTGCGAAATGATCTACTGATTATATTCAGTCCCTCTCAGAATTCCAGTGGCTTTTTTATAGAAGTGGACAAGGTAATCCTAAAATTCATATGAAATTCCAAGGAACCCAGAATAGATAAAATAAGCTTGAAAGAAAAGAACAAAATATGAGGATTCACATTCCTGATTTCAAAGCTTAATACAAAGCAACAGTTATCAAGACAGTATGGTACTGCATAGGATAGATATATAGATAAATGCAGTATAATTGAGTCCAGAAATAAACTTATATGTTTGTGGTCAACTGATATTTGACAAAGGTGCCAAGACAATTCAGTAGGGAAAGAATAGTCTTTTTGGCAAATAGTATTGGGACAACTGGATACTCACATGCAAAAGAATGAAATTGGGCCTACACACTGTATACAAAACTAGCTCAAAATGGGTCAAAGACCTAAATGTAATGTAAGAGCTAAAACTATAAAAATCTTGGGAGAAAACACAGGGGTTAATCTGCATGAAGTCAAAAACACAAACAACAAAAGAAAAAAATAATAAATTGGACTTTATAAGAATAAAAAACTTCTGTGATTCAAATCAGACTATCAAGAAGGTGAAAAAATCCATAGAATTAGAGAAAATATTTGCAAAACATATATCTGAAAAGGGACTTGTATCCAGAAAATATAAAGAACTCTTAAAACTCAGTAATAAATAACCTATTAAAAATGGGCAAAAGATCTACGTAGACATTTCTCCAAAGAAAATATACAAATAGCCAATAAACACATGCTTGACAATTTCAAGTATCAGGGAAATGCAAATCAAAACCACAATGAGATACTACTACTAGGATGACAAGAATCGGTCAGAAAATAACAACTGGTGGCAAGGATGTGGAGAAATCAGACCAGTCTCTAATATACTGCTGGTGCAAATAGGACCAAGCATCCAATTTAGAAAATAGTCTGGCAGTTCTGCATATAGTTAAACGTAGAGTTTATAGCAGCACTATTCATAATAGGCAAAAGGTAGAAACACCCCAAATGTCCATCAGTGGATGAATGGATAAACAAAATGTGATATATTCATACAGTGGAAGATTGCTCAGCCATAGAAGTGAATAAACATACTCAAACATGGCTGAACCTTGAAAACGTTATGCTAAATGAAACCCGTTACAAAAGAGTACATGATATATGATTTCATTTATGTGAAATCCAGCATAGTCAAATCTGTAGAGACAGTAGTAGATTAGTGATTATTTTATAGTTAATACAAACTTTATCTATAAAAGACTCTTAAATTAGTTGTTTCATGCCATGCATTCACACAGAGTACATTGACCATTCAGAGCTATAGGAAGAGGAGCTCACAAACTCAAAGGAAAACTATTAAGGAGTTTCTAATAGTTAAAAGCTAGGAAAGATTAGGACAACTTTACAAATGAGCAGTTAAAAATAAAACAAAATAAAAAATGTATGGAAAATAGTCTGAGCTGAGAGTAGGGCTGCTTAGGGCTGGGGATAGGGTAGGGGAAAAGGCAAAATAGGGGGGGGGTAATAACTAAAGTGTATAGAGTTTGTTTCAGAAGTGATGAAAATATTCTAAACTTGATAGTGGTGATCATTGCACATATCTGTGAATGTACTGAAAATCGTCAAATTGTATATTTTAAGTGGATGAATTTATGGTATGTGAATTATATCAGTAAAGGTGTTATTAAAAGTCCCTTTCCGCACACCTGTACACTTCAACTAATACAGGAAGTTTACTCAAAATTTAATCCACATTCTAGCAAACTGTACAGAACCAACATTATTTGGCAGTAGTTAATACACACTTTATCCCTCAGTGGTCCCAGTAAAAACAGTCATTGCCATGACAGTTTATAGATTAAAAGGTATTTTTAAGTGGTGAATTATAAGATAGTTTTAATTTTATTTATTTATTTATTTAAAAAAATTTATTGGAGTATAGTTGATTTATAATGTTGTGTTACTTTCGGTGTATAGCAAAGTGATTCAGTTATACATATACATATGTTCATTCTCAGATGCTTTTCCCATATAGATTATTACAGAATATTGAGTAAAGTTCCCTGTGCTATACAGTTGGTCATTGTTGGTTATCTATTTTATATATAGTAGTGTGTGTATGTTAATGCCAAGCTCCTGATTCATCCCTCCCCCAGCTACGTTTCCCCTTTGGTAACCATAAGTTTGTTTTTGAAATCTGTGAGTCTGTTTCTGTTTTGTAAACAAGTTCATATATATCATTTTTTAAAATCCAGTCAGTGATATCATATGATATTTGTCTTTCTCTGTCTGACTTCACTTAGTATGATAGTCTCTAGGTCCATCCATATTGCTGCAAATGTCATTATTTCATTCTTTTTTATGGCTGAGTAATATTCCATTGTATACATGTACCACATCTTCTTTATGCATTGCTCTGTCAGTGGACATTTAGATTGCTTCCATGTCTTGGCTATTGTAAATAGCTCTTCAGTGAACATTGGGGTGCATGTATCTTTTCAAATTATGGCTTTCTCTGCATATATGCCCAGGAGTGGGATTACTGATCATATGGTAGTTCTAAGTTTTAAAATAGAAATAAACAGTATGGCATCGTTTCGATAGTTGCCACTCACTTTAGATTTTTCTGGATGATTCATTCTGAGGGAGTATCATAAAAGAAGTCAAAGGAAACTGGGGCCCCAGGATACGCTTTTTCTTTTTTCTTTGCCATAAAACAAGTCAGAATTGATATCCTATTTATAAAAGTTAAAACATCCTATTTATGAGTTAGAAGTATGATTTTAAAAGTAACTGCTTCTTTCCCTTTGGTCTTTTCCTGACCAAAGTCTGTTGATGATCCTGCTTGCTAGCCATCAGAAACAAGTGGAGTGCTCTTTCTGATGTCCATTCAGTTTGGTTCTGTAGCTCACAAGCTCTAATAGAAAATTATATTTCAGTAAGAATCTATCAAACCTTTCAAAGCAGCTTCTATCTAAATGTATTAACACTTATAGCATCATATACTTTGGTCTTATGATGTGGTAATAGACTAGGTAGCTATTTGAAAATCTTATAAGAAAATGATATGGAAGAAAGCTGTTTTAAAAGCACATTTGCAAGCCAGGCCGCTGTCAATAATGTGCATTAGGCTTCATGCGGCCTGGCAACCTGCTATAGTTTGATCACAAACAGGCTTGCTGAACTGTCAAAAAAGGTTTGATTTGTCAATAAATAATAAGCAATATTTCTTCACTTTCGTGCTTTTTTTTTTTTTTTCCAAAATATTTTTTCCATTTACTTTTCTTCAACCCCAGTGGAACACCATCAGAGAGTTGAATGTCAAATCTGTTGCTCTTCATTTCTTATTATGGTTTAGCCAATATTGCATTGACTCCATAAATCATCAATGCCAGACCAGGAGGTAACTTTGAAAAAAGGACACAGTGCCCATAAAGTTATTTGGCCATGAAGAAGCAGCCTTGGAGCTAGGAAACAGTGGGGGATAGGATGGAAGCAATTACAATAGTGATGGCAGTAGGAGCAATGTAATTAGCAGCTGTTTCAAGGGTAATAATTTGCAGACATATGACAATGGAGAGTTGGTATCTCAGAGAACTTCCTACTCGCTCACCCCTCTCCCCCACCAAAATGTTAACTGTCCTATATTCATATTAAGGCAGCCATGACAAATAGGGCTGTGCACTGGAGCCTTTAGGAGATTAGTCGCTCTGCTCAGGTCATCCCCCCGATACATTTCAGATTATCTACATATGTTGTTGGAACAATATTGCATGTGAGGACAAGTGTTCTGTGGTAACAGAAGGAGGCAGAGGGGAGGTGAAACTGATCCAGGAAGAGCAGGTGAACAATACAAATATCATGATCAAGAAATAGAGGACTATGACCACCTAGAGGGGTGGGAGGGAGACGCAAGAGGGAGGGCATATGGGGATATGTGTATATGTATAGCTGATTCACTTTGTTATACAGCAGAAACTAACACACCATTGTAAAGCAATTATACTCCAATAAAGATGTTAAAAAAAAAAAAAAGACATAGATCATTGTCTAACCCTGATTACTTGGCAATCATCCTGCAGGAGATTTAGCAGTATATACAAAGGCAGTGGTTTTCAAAGTGTGGCCTCCAGACACACGCAGTGTTAGCATCACTTGGGAACTTTTTAGAATTGCAAATCCCCCCCTCCCCAGACCTACTGAATCAGAAATTTGTGGGATGGGACTCAATAATTTGTATTTTATCAAGTCTTCCAGGCAGTTCTGATGCCTAGTAAACTTTGAGAATCACTGTACTAAGATGTTTTATAAGATTTGAGGGTCACCTCACAGATGGGACATTAAACATAGTTTTGGAAGCAGTTGGCAGTGAGTCTCAGAAGGAAGGAATCAGGACTGGACCTCAGTCCCCCAAAAACAGCATATTGGGTAGGAAGGCATCCATTTTGAAAAATACATAGCTATAAAAGGCAATATACAGAGTCAAATAAAAATATTCTGGCTTCACGTAGAGAGGTATAACCTTTAACAAGCTAGACTCCTTATGCCTCAGTTTTGTCATCTCTAAATCAGTTTAATAATAATAGTGATAGCCTTGTAGAGTTACAGTGAAAATTAACTGAACTAGAGACCAAACCCAGAATAAGTCTGTCACATAGTAAGGGCAGAATAGATGTTAACTCACATCATGATTTTTATATTACTAAAACTGTGATATAAGTTTTGGGATTCCTAAATTATAATTTTCTAAAAGTTAAAAACATGGCTCTCATGTAACAAACGTGTCAGAGATTTTTTTTTTTAATTCACTAATTAATGAGGTAACTGGTAAAATGTCAAAATTGAGTTCAAAGGAGATTTTGGAGAATGGAGTTTATATAATCTGTCAAGAATGCTGAAATGTTTCTAATAGAGGTAAAACTGGATGATACCCTACAGAACAATATATTGTAATGTTTGGAGTTACCGTTTTTATCAGACTAAAACCAATTGTATCTTTCTGGGTCAACATTTATTTACACTGGTGTAGACCTGAATCATTTTCATTACTCTCACACAAGGATCATTTGAATTGATATCAATTTGCTGCAAGATAACCTCTAGGCCTACAGAATTATAAAAGAGCCTAGTCAATAGACAGTCAATCAAAGATGTACCCCCGCACTACTCTGAAAGAACATGCAGTTAATGATTTTACCTGTTTTCCAATTCTGGAATAATTTTTCTTGATGGATGTCTCACAAGAAAGAGTGCAAAAGCCAGGTTATTGGAATTGATTTACAGGAACAAGGCAGGACCAGAAGCAAAGGTGATATGGCTAGTACTTCAGAATCCTGGGCCTGCAGATAGTGGTAAAACAACAACAAGAAAACAACTCTGAACATTGCAGAGTCTTGTTGCCAGAGCATCTGAATGAACATTGCAGCGTATAAAAAATGTATACCTTACAAAGGAAGAGAAATACACCCTTAATTTGAAAAATATTTTCATTACAACTGGTCAAGGAACCAATTGAAACATTATCCTCAGGTGTATGAAACATTTTCGTATTCAAAGTGAAACTGTAATCAAGGGTATAAGATAGATAAGGATTTTTTATTGTGATGTCACTTGTGGTATAACATTCAGTGCATTTTTCTGTTATGCAAATGGTATCAGCAGTTTGAGACAGAAGCCCCAGCAAGAGGCTTTAAATTCTTATCACATATTAACTAGAAATAAAACACAGATGTGGATGCTGCCTAAGCACAGTAGCACATTTATGTAATTAAGTCACCAGTATGGTTTGCATTGAACGATGATTTTTAATAGAGCATATACACAAAGATTAGGTTGATAAATGTCATATGTCAGAGACCTGGCTGGGGAGAAGCAGTGCTCAAGTAAGGAGATGAGTGGTAGTTTGCTTCTAAAAATTGTCCTGCAGTGTTACGGGAAAGTTATATCTGATTGTTCTCTTTTTCTCAAAAGTATTTTGGAGAAAAAAATGTTGGCTCTTGGGGAAAAAACGAAGAGAAGTTTATTTTATTTTAAATGTATTCTGATTTTCTGTCATGGAATGGAACAAGTGCAAGTAAGATATACTTGTGACTTTTTTCTTAACTCTCTTGGACTCATTTTCAATTTACAAGTATTCAGATTAAACTTATTTAACAAAAGTTTATTGAGCACCTTGAATAAGGCTATGTACTACACCCTGAAAACAAGAAAAAAGATAAATATGATACTGTTTCTCCAAGAAATTTACCATTTTATCTGGGAATGAACTAAATATGACTTCAAATAAAGGGAGAAAGAATGTGATAAAATCAATAATAGTCTAGGTGAGCAGTGGCATTGCAGCAGGAATATTTTGAGGAATTTGAAAATATGGTGGAGAGAGAGATGTCTAGTAAATAGAAGAAACAAAAATTGAAAAATAAAGGGCTAAAAGTGGCTAAAGTGAAGTGCAAAGCACTTGTGTCCAAAAGAAGAAAGTTTAAACTAGTATGGAAGGGTAGTTTATCAGCAAAGGCTTCATGGAGGAAGGACTGTTGAAGGTGGGCCTTGAATTATGCCTAGGCTCTAAGTGGTATGTGATGGAGGATATTCAAAGCGTAAGAAAAAACTGGTGCCTTTGTACATAGATAGGAACCTTTAGATAATACTTGAAGAATAGGTTACGTATAGAGAAAAAGCATAATAATAATGATACCATTTGTTTAGTGGTGTCATATTGTATCCATCTTTCCGAATGTTATTTTGTTTAATCTTTACCTATTAGGTAATATCTTAACTATCATATTTGGGTTAGTAAGTAATGGGGATAAAATCAAATAGGTAGTGCGGAGTTGACCTGGTATTCTTCATCAAATCTTTCTGATTAGCTTTCACCCTGTGCTTCATTTTCACTCAGCTGCATCTCAGGCATTTGAAGTGTTACAGATGTTAAAACTTCATGATTTGACTCTAGATTATTGGAAGTAGGGCCTAAAGTAAAAAGAGTAGTCAAAATAGATGCCAATGTTTCATGCCTGGGTGATGTGGAAAACGGTGGCACTGTGAGTGAAAAGAGTTTTCATGTGGGCATGGTAATCAAAAGTTACTAGTAGACCTGCAGGAAGTTATATCGAATAAAAAAGAATTTGTCTCTGGAGTTCAGGAGAAGTCTGAGCTCAAGATAGAGAGGTAAAAAGCTAACAAGAGAACAAAATCTTGGAGAACATTAATGTTAAAAAAAGAAAGAAGAGGAGCCAATAGAGAGTGAAAGATTAGCCAGGATGAAAAGAGAGCCCGGGGAGCCTTGTGCTTTTTCAATAGAAGGAGAAGGAAAAGAGAGTTTGAAGAAGGAGTAGAGGGGAAATGTCCAGCACTCAAAGGATAATGAATTTGTCAATTGGAACACTCAGGAAGACTCTTAAGACACTAGTTAGATCCTTTCAGTCTGGTGGTAAAACACACTTGTGCTGAGAGCCCCAGGCTGCTGAGGGAAGGGTACAGTTGCCTGTTTCTAATAGTGTGGTATGAAATAGATGTTTGGAACATGCCTGTGATGTATGTCTGAACTTCAATTGATCAGAGATTGCTAAATTGATATAGTGTGAGCTGTAGATTCAATTTACAAAGCCTTTTCAAAGTATTTTCCTCACAGTAGCTCTATTGTTAGAGTAGTTGCTCTTATCCCTGATTTATGAGGAAGTATGAACATTGCAGCCAGAGGAGCTAAGTGACTCCCCCAAGATCGTATAGCAAGTCAGAGCAGGGCTGGGAATGGCAGTTCCCGCAGGGCAGTGTCTTCTGGAGCCAGATGGGGGCCTGAGGAAAAAAAATTGGGCCTCTATATACACTTACCTAAATATCTTCCAGTATTTTTGAACCAAATACTAAAAGCTCTACAAAAAAAGAAGTGAGTGTACATATAAAACCTGGCACTGCCCAGTGGGTTTGCATGCCATTATGTTTTCATAAACTCAGCCTTTCTAGGGCCTGAAGTAGACCTGAGGGGCTCTTGCACACCTGGAACCCTTGGGCTGATTGGAACCACTCCTCCCATTGTACAATAATCCAAGGTTGTAAAACCTTGCATTATTGTTTTTATATTTTTTTTATTCATCATGGAGTTTTTGGCACTAATTTTGATTTTTAAAAATATTACATGGCTACTGGGCTTTTCCATGCCCCTTTAAATTTGCTCCAAATTGTGTTCTTCACTCACCTGATTCTAATCCCAGCCCTGCATCAGCGTTCTTTCTGTTTGGCTCCTCTGCAGTGTAAATTGCACAAAAGCAAAAGGGCCAAAGAAACGGAGGTGGAATAAATCAAGGGCAAAAGACTGATTTACAGTTGTTTTTAGAAGACAGCTAACAGTCTATAGACGGTTCCAGGTGGTCTCACTTGCCCACGCCTTTGCTCATGCCATTTTATATGCCTGACATAGCTTTTTCCCTCTCACTTTGGAGAAATCCTAGCATTTTTTCAAATCCCAGATCAAAGGTACATCCTCTGTAGAGCTGTTTTCATATTCAGACAAGATTAATTAATTGTAACTCTGTGCTACCTACACAGATCCCTGTACAGATCCCAACTGTTGGGCTTATCAAATTGTATTAGAGTTTTAAATGTCGGTCTCACTCCATCAATTGTGAGGCTTTTAAAGCTGAGCAGGAGCCCTTTCTTATCTGAGTCTGTATCATTAACACCTCACATAGTGACTGGCCCACAGCCAGTGGGCAGTACATGATCATGGAGTGACAGAATGGTTAAGATGAGTCAACTCTCAGGAATTACTCAACGGGTAGCTTTTCTATCTCCTTAGTTTGATATGCATTCCAGAAAATAAAGTTTCCAGGAATGCTTACTGAAATTTCAAGATTGGTAAACCATGGTATTTCCTAGGCATCGTTGTTTCCCTATCAATGGCGTGAAGAAGTTAGAGAGTTATTCATCTCGCTCCCCACCTGTCCCACTCTGGCACAAGACATGGTGACTTTGTTTTTGACTGAACTGTTAAAGCTTGGTCCCAAACAGTATTAAGCTTTCCTTAATCACAGCACCCAGATACATCTTTTTTTCTTTTTTCCAAGTGAAAACATTGTTGCTGTAACTTTAATCATTTATCTTGCTACTCAGGGGCACAATCTTTGTGCTGAAGCACTTGGGAACTAAAATTAGTACTTTTATGTAGTGATCAGTTTCAAATTCAAAGATATGCCCTATTATATGGTACTTTAACCCCCAGTTAGAATGTGGCTTGTGAATAGGCTATGTGAATAGGGTTTCAGGTGGGAGGGTGTGTGGTTAAATGGAGCAAAGCAATAGAACACATTATTGAATTCTAAATGTGTTTTAACCACCTTTCCTTCTTGTTCATTTCAAATTGTTTCTGGATTGTCATGTTGTCAGTCATAATACTGTAAATAGCTCTATAATATTTTACATTTAAGAATAATAACTTTTTGGGCTTCCCTGGTGGCGCAGTGGTTAAGAATCCACCTGCCAATGCGGGGGACACGGGTTCAAGCCCTGGTCAGGGAAGATCCCACATGCTGCGGAGCAACTAAGCCTGTGTACCACAACTACTGAGCCTGCTCTCTAGAGCCCGCGAGCCACAACTACTGAAGCCCGCGAGCCACAACTACTGAAGCCCGCGTGCCTAGAGCCCGTGCTCCGCAACAAGAGAAGCCACTGCAATGAGAAGCCCACACACCACAACGAAGACTAGCCCCCGCTCGCCGCAACTAGAGAAAGCCCGCGCGCAGCAACAAAGGCCCAACGCAGCCAAAAATAATAAATAAACAAAATAAATAAATTTATTTAAAAAAGAATAACTTTTTGTATTTTGCTCTTACAGCTGTAATTTTTACATTATAATCTGCAAAATCAATACATGAATAGATTTAGAAGTTATAAATTCACTTTGTTATATAGTAAGATCAGCTTTTTATATGCCATCAATAATTCATGTTTAAAAATTGACATGCTTGGGCTTCCCTGGTGGCGCAGTGGTTGAGAATCTGCCTGCTAATGCAGGGGACATGGGTTCGAGCCCTGGTCTGGGAAGATCCCACATGCCGCGGAGCGACTAGGCCCGTGAGCCGCAACTACTGACCCTGCGCGTCTGGAGCCTGTGCTCCGCAACCGGAGAGGCCACGATAGTGAGAGGCCCGCGCACCGCGATGAAGAGTGGCCCCTGCTTGCCGCAACTAGAGAAAGCCCTAGCACAGAAATGAAGACCCAACATAGTAATCAATCAATCAATAAATCTTAAAAAAAAAAAAAAAAGCCTGTGCCTTTTTAAAAAAACCATATTAAGATGTTTTTTTAAAAAAAAAATTGACATGCTTTATGACAGTAAATTTTGCAGGTCCAAATAGCTAGTGTAACAGTTTTTGAAAAGTGTGATTTTGTGATTTGGTATATACATTTTACATGTGATATTTACTTCAAACCAAATAATAAAAACAGGTTCATGTGTCTAAGGACACAGTCAGACCTCAAGTTAGCTTTCCGGTTTTCAACATTTGTTCATAAAAGTTCTTGGGGAACAAATAAGAAATCTCTTTCTTAAAAATACCTTTGTGAAGCAATTAAGCTCCAGTAAAGATCAATTAAAAATATAGTTTAAAAAAATACCTTTATCTTACAAATAAGATACAAGATGTGTAGCCATATATTCAGGCTTTTCAGATCGTTCATGCCAGAGGCACTTATGAGCTATTGTGTTTCTTACATAAAGCAAATAAATGTGCTATAACCTTTTCCAATTTAAAGAATTTTTTTCTGTGCAGGCTTAAAAAAGACCTGCAGGTAAAGTAGTTTCTATGAGTCTAAAAAGATGGGTATTTCTATTTCAAAAGAAAATATGGAATCTTATAATAACAAATATATGAAACATGAATGATTTGTTTTATTCATTCAATAGATATGTATTGTTTACCTGCTATATGTCTTTTACATATTTATGGAACACAGGATTTTCCAACAATATTGATGATGATTCTTAAAACAATCCTATGGGCTTCCAGTAAAGACTCTTTGTTGGTCCTGAGCAGTAAGATTGTGGTATTTTTTTTATCTTTTATAACACTGCCATTATTTTCCGGCTACCTTTGAAGTCACTTTGCTTTTTGAGCTAAATCATTGCATATATGATTGACAATTATATACAAAATTTTTTAAATTTTAGTTTACATAATTTTCTCTTGCCAGAATGCTTACGGGTCCATATAAACAACTTTATACCATACACACTACAATTCCTTGTAGTCTTAAGAGATCCTTATGAATATATTTTATTTTTCTTATTTTGTGATAAAGATTATAATTTTACCTTTTATATATAATACTAACTTTTTAAGGAAAACTAAATAAAATATGTCAAAGCACTTACAATGAAGCATCCTAAAAATTGACACCTTATTCTTTTTTTTTAATAGTAATCTTTTATTTATTTATTTATTTATATATATATATTTTTAATTTTTGGCTGTGTTGGGTCTTCGTTTCTGTGCGAGGGCTTTCTCTAGTTGCGGCAAGCGGGGGCCACTCTTCATCGCGGTGCGCGGGCCTCTTCACTATCGCGGCCTCTCTTGTTGCGGAGCACAGGCTCCAGACGCGCAGGCTCAGTAGTTGTGGCTCACGGGCCTAGTTGCTCCGCGGCATGTGGGATCTTCCCAGACCAGGGCTCGAACCCGTGTCCGCTGCACTAGCAGGCAGATTCTGAACCACTGCGCCACCAGGAAAGCCCGACACCTTATTCTTAATCATAATATTATTTTACCTTGTTTTAATGCATGAAAATCTTGTTCCAAATATGCCAAAATGTGTTTTTATTTCTATGGTATGGTTAGTATATAAGGAAATGCATGGGGAAGAGGGAAGGAAAGGAAGGGAGAGGCAAGCAGGGAGGGAAAAAGAGAGAGGGGGGTATCTATTGAATTCATACGACATTATAGTGTGCTCGGTTTTTCCAGTATGTTTGCTCATTTCATTCTCAATATTGATTTAAGAAGTAGCTATTTTTATCTTTGCCAGATAGATGGAGAAACTGAGGGCCATAAACTTTACATAACTTGTCCAAGATCACATTGCCAGTAAATGGTGAATTCAGTTTAGATCTAGGACTCTCTGGCCAGTAGTTTCTGGCTCTGTTAGCTCTTCTCAATGTCACAGTCAACATGACATTCGTTAGCAAATGTTATCCACTGTTAGCAAATTATGCACCTCTATGAAAGGTGGGATGTAACAGAATGCAGCAGCACACGAAACATGGATTTTTTTTAAAATGCTTACTTCTTTCAAAGAAATAATCACATAAACACTAGGGATCAAACTGGATCTGAGTAATTAAAGGTCTTCTTTGGATGTGTGCCATTTATTTAACAATTTTAGTATGAAGGGCTCTATGCTAATGCTTTCCAGGTTGTGAATAATTAAATAGGATACATTACCAAGTAATGATCTTATTTAAAAATGATATTATTCAAAAGTTCTAATTCATCTAATGAAAAAGACTTGAAACCAGGACTATCATATTCCCCTTCATCTTTTAGATTCTTCCTGCTTCCTTTTTTTTTTTTTTTTGAATTTTATTTTATTTTTTTATACAGCAGATTCTTATTAGTCATCAATTTTATACACATCAGTGTATACATGCAATCCCAGTCGCCCAATTCATCACACCACCACCCCCCCTCCCCGCGGCTTCCCCCCCTTGGTGTCCATACGTTTGTTCTCTACATCTGTGTCTCAATTTCTGCCCTGCAAACCTGTTCATCTGTACCATTTTTCTAGGATCCACATATATGCGTTAATATACGATATTTGTTTTTCTCTTTCTGACTTACTTCACTCTGTATGACAGTCTCTAGATCCATCCACGTCTCAACAAATGACCCAACATCGTTCCTTTTTATGGCTGAGTAATATTCCATTGTTATATGTACCACATCTTCTTTATCCATTCGTCTGTCGATGGGCATTTAGGTTGCGTCCATGACCTGGCTATTGTAAAGAGTGCTGCAATGAACATTGGGGTGCATGTGTCTTTTTGAATTATGGTTTCCTCTGGGTATATGCCCAGTAGTGGGATTGCTGGATCATATGGTAATTCTATTTTTAGTTTTTTAAGGAACCTCCATACTGTTCTCCGTAGTGACTGTATCAATTTACATTCCCACCAACAGTGCAAGAGGGTTCCCTTTTCTCCACACCCTCTCCAGCATTTGTTGTTTGTAGATTTTCTGATGATGCCCATTCTAACTGGTGTGAGGTGATACCTCATTGTAGTTTTGATTTGCATTTCTCTAATAATTAGTGATGTTGAGCAGCTTTTCATGGGCTTCTTGGCCATCTGTATGTCTTCTTTGGCGAAATGTCTATTTAGGTCTTCTGCCCATTTTTGGATTGGGTTGTTTGTTTTTTTTAATATTGAGCTGCATGAGCTGTTTATATATTTTGGAGATTAATCCTTTGTCCGTTGATTCGTTTGGAGATATTTTCTCCCATTCTGAGGGTTGTCTTTTCGTCTTGTTTATGGTTTCCTTTGCTGTGCAAAAGCTTTGAAGTTTCATTAGGTCCCATTTGTTTATTTTTGTTTTTATTTCCATTACTCTAGGAGGTGGATCAAAAAAGGTCTTGCAGTGATTTATGTCAAAGAGCGTTCTTCCTATGTTTTCCTCTAAGAGTTTTATAGTGTACGGTCTTACATTTAGGTTTCTAATCCATTTTGAGTTGATATTTTTGTGTATGGTGTTAGGGAGTGTTCTAATTTCATTCTTTTACATGTAGCTGTCCAGTTTTCCCAGCACCACTTATTAAAGAGGCTGTCTTTTCTCCATTGTATATTCTTGCCTCCTTTGTCATAGATAAGTTGACCATATGTGTGTGGGTTTATCTCTGGGCTTTCTATCTTGTTCCATTGATCTGTGTTTCTGTTTTTGTGCCAGTACCATATTGTCTTGATTACTGTAGCTTTGTAGTATAGTCTGAAGTCAGGGAGCCTGATTCCTCCAGCTCCGTTTTTTTCCCTCAAGACTGCTTTGGCTATTCGGGGTCTTTTGTGTCTCCATACAAATTTTAAGATGATTTGTTCTAGTTCCGTAAAAAATGCCATTGGTAATTTGATAGGGATTGCATTGAATCTGTGGATTGCATTGAATCTGTTGATTGCTTTGGGTAGTATAGTCATTTTCACAATATTGATTCTTCCAATCCAAGAACATGGTATATCTCTCCATCTGTTGGTATCATCTTTAATTTCTTTCATCAGTGTCTTATAGTTTTCTGCATACAGGTCTTTTGTCTCCCTAGGTAGGTTTATTCCTAGGTATTTTATTCTTTTTGTTGCAGTGGTAAATGGGAGTGTTTCTTTAATTTCTCTTTCAGATTTTTCGTCATTAATGTATAGGAATGCAAGAGATTTCTGTGCATTAATTTTGTATCCTGCAACTTTACCAAATTCATTGATTAGCTCTAGTAGTTTTCTGGTGGCATCTTTAGGGTTCTCTATGTATAGTATCATGTCATCTGCAAACAGTGACAGTTTTACTTCTTCTTTTCCAATTTGTATTCCTTTTATTTCTTCTCTGATTGCCGTGGCTAGGACTTCCAAAACTATGTTGAATAATAGTGGTGAGAGTGGACATCCTTGTCTTGTTCCTGATCTTAGAAGAAATGCTTTCAGTTTTTCACCATTGAGAATGATGTTTGCTGTGGGTTTATCGTATATGGCCTTTATTATGTTGAGATAGGTTCCCTCTATGCCCACTTTCTGGAGAGTTTTTATCATAAATGGGTGTTGAATTTTGTCAAAAGCTTTTTCTGCATCTATTGAGATGATCATATGGTTTTTATTCTTCAATTTGTTAATATGGTGTATCACATTAATTAATTTGCGTATATTGAAGAATCCTTGCATCCCTGGGATAAATCCCACTTGATCATGGTGTATGATCCTTTTAATGTGTTGTTGGATTCTGTTTGCTAGTATTTTGTTGAGGATTTTTGCATCTATATTCATCAGTGATATTGGTCTGTAATTTTCTTTTTTTGTAGTATCTTTGTCTGGTTTTGGTATCAGGGTGATGGTGGCCTTATAGAATGAGTTTGGGAGTGTTCCTTCCTCTGCAATTTTTTGGAAGAGTTTGAGAAGGATGGGTGTTAGCTCTTCTCTAAATGTTTGATAGAATTCACCTGTGAAGCCATCTGGTCCTGGACTTTTGTTTGTTGTAAGATTTTTAATCACAGTTTCAATTTCATTACTTGTGATTGGTCTGTTCATATTTTCTATTTCTTCCTGGTTCAGTCTTGGAAGGTTATACCTTTCTAAGAATTTGTCTGTTTCTTCCAGGTTGTCCATTTTATTGGCATACAGTTGCTTGTAGTAGTCTTTAAGGATGCTTTGTATTTCTGTGGTGTCTGTTGTAATTTCTCCATTTTCATTTCTAATTTTATTGATTTGAGTCCTCTCCCTCTTTTTCTTGATGAGTCTGGCTAATGGTTTATCAATTTTGTATATCTTCTCAAAGAACCAGCTTTTAGTTTTATTGATCTTTGCTGTTGTTTTCTTTGTTTCTATTTCATTTATTTCTGCTCTGATCTTTATGATTTCTTTCCTTCTGCTAAATTTGGGTTTTGTTTGTTCTTCTTTCTCTAGTTTCTTTAGGTGTAAGGTTAGGTTGTTTATTTGAGATGTTTCTTGTTTCTTGAGGTAGGCTTGTATAGCTGTAAACTTCCCTCTTAGAACTGCTTTTGCAGCATCCCATAGGTTTTGGATCGTCGTGTTTTCCTTGTCATTTGTCTCTAGGTATTTTTTGGTTTCCTCTTTGATTTCTTCAGTGATCTCTTGGTTATTTAGTAACGTATTGTTTAGCCTCCATGTGTTTGTGTTTTTTACGTTTTTTTCCGTGTAATTCATTTCTAATCTCATAGCGTTGTGGTCAGAAAAGATGCTTGATATGATTTCAATTTTCTTAAATTTACTGAGGCTTCATTTGTGACCCAAGATGTGATCTATCCTGGAGAATGTTCCATTCACACTTGAGAAGAAAGTGTAATCTGCTGTTTTTGGATGGAATGTCCTATAAATATCAATTAAATCTATCTGGTCTGTTGTGTCATTTAAAGCTTTTGTTTCCTTATTTATTTTCATTTTGGATGATCTGTCCATTGGTGTAAGTGAGGTGTTAAAGTCCCCCACTATTATTGTGTTACTGTCAATTTCCTCTTTTAGAGCTGTTAGCAGTTGCCTTATGTATTGAGGTGCTCCTATGTTGAGTGCATATATATTTATAATTGTTATATCTTCTTCTTGGATTGATCCCTTGATCATTATGTAGTGTCCTTCCTTGTCTCTTGTAACACTCTTTATTTTAAAGTCTATTTTATCTGATATGAATATTGCTACTCCAGCTTTCTTCTGATTTCCATTTGCATGGAATATCTTTTTCCATCCCCTCACTTTCAGCCTGTATGTGTCCCTAGGTCTGAAGTGGGTCTCTTGTAGACAGCATATAGATGGGTCTTGTTTTTGTATCCGTTCAGCAAGCCTGTGTCTTTTTGTTGGAGCATTTAATCCATTCACGTTTAAGGTAATTATCGATATGTATGTTCCTATGACCATTTGCTTAATTGTTTTGGGTTTGTTTTTGTAGGTCCTTTTCTTCTCTTGTGTTTCCCACTTAGAGAAGTTCCTTTAGCATTTGTTGCAGAGCTGGTTTGGTGGTGCTGAATTCTCTTAGCTTTTGCTTGTCTGTAAAGCTTTAAATTTCTCCATTGAATCTGAGTGAGATCCTTGCCAGGTAGCGTAATCTTGGTTGTAGGTTCTTCCCTTTATCACTTTAAGTATATCATGCCACTCCCTCCTGGCTTGTAGAGTTTCTGCCGAGAAATCAGCTGTTAACCTTATGGGAGTTCCCTTGTATGTTATTTGTTGTTTTTCCCTTGTTGCTTTCAATAATTTTTCTTTGTCTTTAATTTTTGCCAGTTTGATTACTGTGTGTTTTGGCATGTTTTTCCTTGGGTTTATCCTGTATGGGACTCTCTGTGCTTTCTGGATTTGGGTGGCTATTTCCTTTCCCATGTTAGGGATGTTTTCAATTATAATCTCTTCAAATATTTTCTGTGGTCCTTTCTCTCTCTCTTCTCCTTTTGGGACCCCTATAATGTGAATGTTGTTGTGTTTAATGTTGTCCCAGAGGTCTCTTAGGCTGTCTTCATTTCTTTTCATTCTTTTTTCTTTACTCTGTTCTGCAGCAGTGAATTCCACCATTCTGTCTTCCAGGTCACTTATCCGTTCTTCTGCCTCAGTTGTTCTGCTATTGATTCCTTGTAGTGTAGTTTTCATTTCAGTTATTGTATTGTTCATCTCTGTTTGTTTGTTCTTTAATTCTTCTAAGTCTTTGTTAAACATTTCTTGCATCTTCTCGATCTTTGCCTCCATTCTTTTTCCGAGGTCCTGGATCATCTTCACTATCATTATCCTGATTTCTTTTTCTGGAAGGTTGCCTATCTCCACTTCATTTAGTTGTTTTTCTGGAGTTTTATCTTGTTCCTTCATCTGGTACATAGCCCTCACCTTTTCATCTTGTCTATCTTTCTGTGAATGTCTCTGTTTACTTCTGAGTCCCACGCATCTCCTAAGCATTTTTTAGCTGATAGTGACTTTGAAATGCTCTAAGAGTCATTCTCAAGTGCTTCCTTTCTCTGCCTCTTTTGAAATAAGATATTGCCTCTTTCTGGTATTTAAGTGTCTTTTACTGATTCATCAGTCTTTTCCAAATCTGAATGATTTTCTAGCCATAATATATTATATAGAAGTAGTGATTTGGGATATATGTAAGGAAGAAACACCCTGCTTCTTAGAGATAGAGCATAATAAGGGCCACGTAGTGCCTAGGGATTAGAAATTATTTTATACAGTAAAAATGAGACACTGGTTCTCCTACATGATAGCTTTGTGTATTCCTGTAATTCATCCAGGTTTTATGCCGTCCTTTCTGTTAACTTCAAAAACTAACAGGGGACACTTGCCCTTTGTTTGCACTCTTCTGGCAAAGCAAATCTGACTATTAAAAATGTGCCAAGCAATGATATTCCATGTGTAGCTTTACATTAATTTGTTTTTCTCTTACAATCTCATCATCCTGTTAAACATTCATGATTGGAAGACAGCTGATTACAATAGATTAAATGCAGTGAATTAGATTATAACATAGATTTACATACTTTTGCCCAAATAGGTTTAAATCGATACAAAACTTAGTTCTTTATTTCTGCTCTTCTTCCTGCCTTACTCCACCCTTAAAAGATTTAAAATTCATTTGGGCTACTTAAGCTAAAATAGCTGCACTGTTAACAAGCAAAGCAAAACTCACGTATGTTGCGGGAACTGAAAATTCTTTAAGATTTTTTAACAATTCACACAATTTACATTGATACTTTCATTTATTCATTTACTCATTCATTCATTCATATATAAATACATTGATTTCAGGAATATTTATTGAAACTATATTCCATAGTAGGTGTTGTAAAATACAAGTAAATAGGAACTCTCACCTACCTTACTGTGTGCCATCCCTTTTCGTTCATTCCACCTCCTTTATTTCACCTTCCAAAATTGTATTTTCTGCCTAACTCAAATTTTCAAAGAGGAGTTTCCCTCTAATATGTATTCTAACAGAATTCTAAAGAAAGTGAAGTTTAAAACATAGAATACTTTTAAACTTGCCATCAGTTCTTTGAAGTTGTGGAATATTTCACTAAGTGCACTCCAGTTATCTCCTGGTGTATAGGCTTCCAAACTGAGTTTCAGAGACATTTGTATAATAATTAAAGCAAACAATAAAACACTAACTTAAACTATAGTTTAACTCCTCCCTAAAATGAAAGGGAAATTAGTATTACTCTTAAAATATTCATTAATATTTAATATGTATATACTTGCAGAATGATTTGTAGACCCCTACTTAAAATGGGGTTTATAATATTCTTAATATGCCCCATATTAGACACATTCTAAAACTAGGTAATTCTGTCACATGTATTACAGCTCAAATACCAAAATACACAAACTCTTTCGACAGAATATCACAGTTTAACATTTTTTATACCTATATTTTTTTCTGGTTATAATAGAACATTTTAGAAAATTGAGAGAATACATAAAATTATTTTACAAAGCAAAACAAAAGCAGTGTATCATAACTGTTTCCCCTGATGATGAAACTAGTCTTAACATTACTTATTTTCTTTATTCGTCACATTTATTCTGATATTCTGTACCGATTAATTCTCTACACACATTTACAACTTTATATTTTATCTTTTTCACTTAACAGAGTTGTGTGGTAAACATTTTCTATGGTACCAAAAATACTTTGTAAACATTTTGATACATAAATTTTATGTCAGTGTGTGACAGTTTGTGGAGTCCTTAGCTTGCTAACAATTTAGCTTTTTTATAAATAATACCGCTATAAACAATTTTATGCATTTTGAGGTGTTTCATTAGGAAAGATTCTTATAAAGGGAGAGTAAATTCAATTCATTCATAATACAGCATCGCCATTTCACAGTGCTTCTTTGGATTTATTTCTTAGCCATTTGAAGTATGTTGTCAAGTATTTTTCCCCATGAAAATCTTATAGTTAATGTTACATCGTAAGTCTTTATATATGGTATAATGTATTTTCCTGTCATCATATAGGAACTATAACTGAGTTGTTTAGAGTTTGTTTTTTTTAATGTCTCTTTTCTCTGAAAATGTAAATTTTTTTTTTTTTTTTTTTGTATTTAGTGATACAGAAGAGCAATCTGATTTTGTGGCTGTAAATGTAATATGTATTTTATTAACTCCTCAAGAAAATGATGCTGTAATAATAACTTAAAAATAAGAAATCTAGGTATACCTCTTTGCATTGATTTTTCTTGGAATTCAGTGAACCCATCTGCATAATCTGGTCCTTCTTCTACTCTGGAAAGATATTGGCACATGTGTCTGATTGTTACTCCTGTTCCAGTTATTCTGGTTTTATTCTCTAGAGTACTTACAGTTCTTTCATTTCATGTCTTTTCATTGTCTGTCTTCATTTTTCTTTCTTTTTCCAGTAAAGTTCTCCACATTTTTCTTAATGTTTATACTGTTCTTTTCTAACATCAAAATAGAGTTTAATCCTGTGACTGTATTATTTATCTTCCATTCTTCCTTTCCTCACCCATTTCCACAACCTTATAGAAGATATATTTTCATTTCTAATTCTCCCCCTCCTACTTTATAAAAAGCATTTTTAACATTGTATTAGAATGGCTCAATTGTTTTCTAATTATTTTTTGTGAGTCTTTATAAATTATTTTTAGAGATCTATTTTTCTTCCGAATCTTCAAATTTTCACCTTTCTTGTTCTCCTTTAGACCTTCATAGAGCCAAAATTTCTTCCTAAAGGGAATACAGCATGTTTCCCTCTTTTTATCTACTTGAAGCCCACCTCCAATGAGGACTACTTATTCCTAACATGGTTTATGCCAACAAGTAAAGCACTTGAATTGTCCTGGACTCTGCTCTCTGTCCTAGGAGTGCTGGTTAAATCCTTCCCACAGCCTGAAAGGAAAGTTGATTCACTTTCTCCCGGCTTCCCAGTATCTAGTGTACTTTTCAGCTAAGCTACTGCCCAACCTTTGTTCTTCTCACCCTGTATAACACTCAGAATCATTTTCTGAATATTTACTTTCTTGATGTCATACTTAACATTTTTTTACTCAGAATACTGCAGTGATTTCTCTCTTGTTTAGGAATGACTTCATGTACCTGGTGTGCAGGACCCTCCATAACAGACCTATTTCTCCAACTTTAACTGAGTTCTACATTTCTACCCTCTCCCAACTCTATCGATTGTCCAAAAAATAACTTTCCTTTGAAGCCAACATCAAAAGACACATTCTGTAATGGCCCAGACTTCTATATTTGCTTCTTAGCATAAGCTTCCGAAATAAACAGAAGAAAGTCATGACCATCATTTAAAACTATCAAAAAATAAGCAGCCCTCTTCATTCCTTCTGTTAAAACATTTACACATGAACTGAGTTTTTCTTACAGCAATTGAAATCACGTTTTTAATCGTGCTTCCTTCAACATTGATTCTAATTTCAGGTCCCCATTTTCACTCATATTTTTTTCCCTTTTTCCTCAACCTATGTGTTTTAGTTTATTTTATTGTGACATTTCCAGATTTTGGCAACAGTGCTAATTCTTAGTCAGTCCATCTGTTGTTGAGCCTCTGATAGTGGGTGTCCAACCTTGTGCCATGTCCTTTCTACACCAGGAACTCAGTGAGCTGGTGAGAAGAGCATCCCCTGCCTCCCGATGTTTGATTTTCTACCCAGGCTGTGCACTTTTGTGAAAACAAATTAGGAGCTGGTGCTTGGGTATTGCCAGTTTTCTGCATTATTTTTAGGAAATAGACATAAGAATGTGTGACATCTCAAAAAATAGAGTCTGTGATGAACAATTGTGCGAAGGAAAGGTTTTTTTAACCCTGGCTTTTGGCCATGCCAAAAACATATGTTCTTTAGGGTAAAATAAAAGAGTTATATTCTTGGATCTTTTCTAAGAACCTGTATTGTTGTAGGAGAAAAACAAACTTTAAATAAAAGGAACTACAGGGAAACACCCGGACCCTGTCCACCTGTGGATGGCTGCAAGAAAGAAGAAATTAACACATCCCCTCGCCGAGGCTGGCCATTACAGGGGATATTTGCAAAACTTATGGCCTTTTTACTTTACTTCCTCATCTCCTCCCCCTCTCTGTGCTGTAAAAGAAACTGGCATCTGAACCCCGATAAGATGGTTTTTCGGAGATACTGGTCTGCCTTCTTCTCGGTCTGCCGGCTTTCCGAATAAACTCGTATTCCTTGCCTCAAAAAAAAAAAAAAAAAGGAACTAATTCATAATGTGATAGAAGATTGTGATATATTTCAGCGTTAAGGAAATGGAAAGATAATGAGTATGCATCATTTAGTTAATTCAAAATGGTGCATATATAGGTTATTTTTATATAAAATATAAAACTTTTATATAAAATATGCATATTTTTATATAAAATAAAAAAACATGTTATTTTTTATCTAGCCTGATTTTCACAATAAAAAATTCTAATGATAATTTGTTATAGATCATTGCCTATAGCATCTGTTTATATCAGGAAGCAGTATCTTATATACAAATCTCAATATTTTTACTACTAAATCTGTTTATTTTTAAAATATAGTCTTATTTCAGAGATACAAAGTGTTATGTTTTATGTATATTTTATAGAAATAAATGAGAACGTGTGGAACTTTGGAGAGTATATATGCAGATGAATGTATCAATAAAAAGAAACTCCTGTTGAGATCATTTTCCACATGGAAGAGGCTGAATGTCCACCCAAGAATATGATTTTTGGGTTTTTTTTGGCTGTACCGTGCAGCATGCGGGATCTTAGTTCCCATACCGGGGATTGAACCCGTGCCCCCTGCAGTGGAAGCGTGGAGTCTTAACCATTGGACTGCCAGGGAAGTCCCAAGAATGTGATTTTTAAAAAAATCTAGACCTAGCATTGAGAGCCCAGAAATTTAATCTTCACGGGGTCTAGAACTGGTAGGGGATTTGGAGATAATGATTTATACCCACCAAGCTCACAAAAATTATAATGTCAATTAGTAAGATCCTATGAGAAGCAGTAGAGTATAGTATTTAAGAAAGATCAAAGACTTAAGAGTCAGATTGCCTGGCTCTGAATCTCATCTCTGTGGCATACTGACTGTGTGTTCTCAAGCAATAACCATTACCCCTCTGTGCCTCAGTTTCCTCGTCTGCAAAATGAGGATAGTAGCTAGGCATAGCTCATAGGGTTGTTGTGATGGTTTAAAGAGTTAATTCAGGTAAAACATTTAGGAAAGTGTCTAGCATATAGTAATTGCTCAAAAAATGTTCCCTACTATAATTACTTACTGTGAGAAATGCAACTAAAAAGGAGCAGGACACTTGCATTCTTTTTCTGGCATTTTTCTCTTACTCTCACTTGGGAAGCTACCAGAGAAGATCTAAGGCAATCCAGCCTTTGCTGTTTTAAGCAAGAGATTAGGACAGCAGAGATGTTAGTTGCAGAATTTGATCATCTAGTGCATTTAGGAAGAAGTAGCCTGATACATCCACCTTCATAAATGGTGCAGTCTTGCCTCAGGGAACCAAAATGTTGGTCGGTCTGTGAATCAAGATTCTTCCCAGTTGGTGCTGAGATGAGTACTGTTAATTTTGAGCCTTTGCTATTCTTTTTTCTATTTCCAGTGTTGAACAGCCATTCCCCTCCACTCCCTTATGACTCACACATTCTTTTTATATTTATGTTACTTTGAGGAAATTTTGCTCTAAGAGCTTCACAAAGAAAATACTGTATTCATTGATCCATTATGTACTGATTTTATAGTTAAACCTCAGCAGGCAACTGTACTTATTTCCAATTTCTTCTTTTTTAATTGAAGTATAGTTGATGTGCAGTATTATGTAAGTTACAGGTGTACAATATAGTGATCCACAGTTTTTGAAAGTTACATTCCATTTATAGCTATTGTAGAACATTGGCTATATTCCCTGTGTTGTACAATATATCCATGGAGTTTATTTTATACATAATAGTTTGTACCTCTTAATCCCTTACCCCTGTGTTGCCCCTCCTCCCCCTACTCTCTCCCCACTGGTAACCACTAGTTTTCTGTATCTGTGAGTCTGTTTCTTCTTTTGTTATATTCACTAGTTTTTTGTATTTTTAAGATTCCACATGCAAGTGATATCATACAGTATTTGTCTTTCTCTGTCTGACTTATTTCACTTAGCATAGTGCCCCCCAGGTCCATCCATGTTGTTGCAAATGGCAAAATTTCCTTCTGTTTGTGGCTGAGTAATATTCCGTTATAGTAGTATAGTAATATTCTAGTATATATATTCCACAACTTCTTTATCCATTCATCTGTTGATAGACACAGGTTGCTTTCACATCTTGGCTCCAAGTTGTTGAGGGGAATTTATTTTTATCATCCCGTATTCTCTATTCAGTGCATATATAAATGCATAATTAATCATTCTTGTAAATTCCTAGCAACTGATAAATATTTCTGTTGGATTTGACAGTAGATCAAGCTAGATATTTAATTGAAGACCTTTCCAGGCATGACTTGACCTCTCATTTATATCACTCATTCTGACTTTTTTTTTACTTGCTGACTTATCTGGCTCATATGTGTCTCTTGCCTTCCTAGGAAGATAGTAAATTTCTTAAGAGACTGTTTAATACTACTGCCTTTCTTCACAGTGCCAAGCATAAAGCTGGACCCAGAATCGATGTTCAATATGTATTTGGTTGTTTTCCATGAAACCATGTATTGTTTCCTCCTGCTTTGCAGGGGCTAGTGGTATAAAATGATATATTAAGACTGTCATAAGAATTGCTATGCTACAAAGGATACAGGAACAACAGCAATAAAACCCCTCACATGCTATGTTTAATAACATACTCTGAATATGTAATATATATTTTAAAATAATTCTTCTATAGTAATTATTATCCTGATATTTCCAAAAACATTAAGTGCCTTGCAAATTTGTTTATTCACACCATTGTTCCATTTTAAATCCATTATAAGACTCTAGGAATATAGTCTCAGAAGTTTCATTTCCATCTATTGTTTCCTCATGTAGGAAGTTTGAAAAACTTTTTTTTATTTGGATTGATTAGAACCCAGACAAAATATTAGGATCCCCTACTGTGAAATTTTCTGAGGCAGGGATTTGCCTTATTTAGATTGACATCTCTGGCATCAAGGTTCCAGCTTTTGCAGGAAGCATCCATAAGAGTCATTTACCTGGTAGTAAATAGATATGCCTTGTGGTAGATACTGTGCAAGGCTTCTGTGCACGTACTTTTAATTTTATCCTGACGACAACCGTGAGAGAGCGATAGTCTCATCACTTTGAATGAAGAGCATCAGGCATATAGAGGTTAAAAGATGAAACTGCCTGTGATCACATAGAGAATACATTCCAGAGCACATATTCTAAGCTGAGTTTTGTTGTTGTTTTAAACTTAAGTGCTTAAGTTTATCTTTGCCAGTTTTCTTGTCTACTGGAATCAAATTTTCAGATATCTGATTTTTTACTTCTACTACATTGATTTAAAAGCATGAAATATCTACATTAATTGGTGAAGACTGATGGGTGAAGATTGATTCTGTCTCTTCTGGTTAGGAATTCCATTTCTTTTAACTTCTTTCTGAGATCTTGAGTTTTCAGTGAGTCAAATCAAGAATGTGAAGTTATGTAACTAAAATTTCTAGATCTGGTCTCTTTATTGAGTTGAAAATGTGTTCGAGGTAATGTTAGGCACTGATTTTTCCGGGCTAATGTTCATTCAGGGCCAGTGTTTGGCCTAATTCCGAAATTAGCAAATGTTCCTGAATATTATAAGGAAAAGTCTTAAAAGGCTGAATTCTGGTAGAATCCGACTAGCTCATCCCCCTGAATTATCTATACCTGATATATCTATATTTGTCTGTATCTATCTTGCCTTTGATTAGGCTATTTTACATCTTCACAGAGCTATAATTTGTTGAAACCTGATAGTAATGTAAATAATTTCCAATTCCTGTCCATAGGGAAAAAAAAAATTGTTTCCTGTCAGTTGATTTTCTCACTGTAAGTAATGATCAGCCGTTTTGTATCCACTTGTAAATTCATTTCAGTATTCTTATCTGACTGTAAATATATGGTACTTTGAGTTCTCTTTTGAACCAGTTTTAACATGTATTAATTACCTCATTCATTAAGAGCTAATTAAAATCTTTGATAAGTGTTCATTTTACGTCTGTATGAGAATAATTTTAGCGGCTCTTATTTTGAAAATTATCTTTTAAGACTATCTTTTTCTGCTACATTTTCTTTCTGCCTCTAGCTCACCTTTAAGTGCCTAATGAAGTCTCTTAATCGTAGGAATCTAAGGTTAGGTATAAGTATCAAGCCAGTTATCTCTCCCAACATTGTATTGAATTTCACATCTTTTGGTGATTTACAACTATTAAGAGGGCTACTAAGCAACAGAGAGATCCAGGGATATGAGTGATTACTCAAGCAACGAAGACTTGTATGTTACCGAAGTTCCTTTATTCCCTCATACTCATATTTTAATATAAGATATATATACACTCACACACACATATATAGTGTATGTATATGACAAATAATAATATTTTAAATGGTATGAGAGGGTTTTTTTCCCCCCAAACTGGTTTATTATAAAGAGACAAGACACTAAGTGAACATTATCAAGGAGGAAGAGAAACCAGTTTCTAAAATTTGCCTCAGGATCACAATATATCAGAAGGCATGTTGATTTCATGAGGCATCATCTGATAATATACAGTAGTATACCAAGGAGAATTTATTGTTAAATCCTGCAATACTTCACGTATATACATATTGCCAAATTGGGAGGTAAAACGTATTATTTGTGTGTTGAGTTCTCAGTTTATATCAGACTCCTTCAGAAAATGTACTCTATTATCATCATAGAATATTTCACGTGTGACTAGTTTTTATTCTCATTATAAATGGTATATTCATGTTTATTTGTATTTCCTATCTGGAAAATATATACAAACTGAAGATGGAGGTAAAAGAAGGCTGACTAGCAAGCTACAGTAGTAAGAGAAGGGAAGCATGGGATGAGGGATGAGCTTTGAACTCACAGCTGATTTGAAACCCATCAGCCTTTCTCTGGTGGGGCAGCGTGGACAAGGGGACTTTCCTTCTCTGCCTTGGCTCAACTCCAATATGATCTTGTAAGTTATAAAATTCATTTTGGTGGGACGTTGAAAGAAAATATCCATAACTAAATAGATTTATGTTATTATGTAAAACTAGAGTTTAACCTAGAGGTAGGATCTGGTGGCCAACAGGCCAGAACCAGTCAACAGGGGTTTTTTCTTGGGTTGTACTGTGCTGGTCCCCATAGTGTTCTGCTTTGTTTTTAGAGTGGTTGTAATTATGAATACTTGAACCACCAGGAGTTTTATGTGGAAATCAGGGTTTCTGGCTTCTCTTTGAAAATTGTGTTTCAGGCAGCTCTGGGCTAATTCCTTAGGGTAACAGTTAGTAAGCTCTGCATAGTGATTTCCCTCCTTATTAAGGACCCATATTCTCCAGTTCATAAGAGCCTGTACCACTTCCTATTATATCCCTAAAAATATCCATAAAACATCATTATGCTGATGTTGTGGTTTTTCCTGTGTCTGATTTGCTTTACTTGTTTGTGTTTCCTGCCTGGACACTTTGATCCTTTGAATTTTTAAACCATAATTTGCTAAGTGTGAGTTTTTGGAGATTGTGACTATGATATACTTTTCTCTGATTCTCAGTTCCTGGTGGAATCTGTCACTCAGGAGATGCTCAGTGTTTGTTGAATGAATGCATTAATGAACTCTCATTGTAGATTTCAATACTATCTCTAATCTAGGGATAGAGAAGCTAATCTAGGGATCTTTAAAGTGCAGATCAACCACTGTTGATTTGTTGGTTGTTTGGGCTTCTTAGCTGGTTTAAAGTGAGATGAAAATTTAGTCGTGGTTGGGTTTTAAGAAGTCTAGTTTAGAAGAGGTGGGTCAGTAGTTTAAAACTAAATTTAGAAGATATATCTTAAATTCTCTTGGACTTTGTTTTTCAGCTTTAATATTATGTCATACTTTTACGTTGTGCTATGAATTTGTCTTGCTCTTTTTAGTAAGTTCCTCAAAATAAAAGCACATAATAAGATTGGTAGAGAATAAAAATACTCTCCAATTCAGGTGTTTATGCTCTTAGTAGAATATGTATATTCCCAGTATAGAATTTATCCAACAAGTATCTAACAAATACCAGATTAAACAAACAAATAAACAACAACAAAAACTTTATATAAGAAATAGTCATACAGAATCAAGAATATAATAGCTATAGATTTTTAGGAAAAAAATATAAAATTTAGCTAGTACACAACTGGATATAAAACATATATCCAGTTAATTTTTATAACTTAAAGATGTTTGTTTTTAAATTGGATAAATTTTACATGGTGGTGTGGGGAAGACAAGATAAATAAAAGATAAACATAAAAGTGATAAAATAAAGCAAATTAGGCTATTAGGAGGAGGTTACTAATGACAGGAAATTAAAGATAAAAAACAACAATGTAGTCAAAAAATACAAACTGAGATACAGCTGGTAAAACTTAAAGATTTAAATTTTGTTGTAGATTTAAAGAAGAAATATGATTTACTTAAAGTGTTTAAATATATGGACATACCAATCTTTATATTTTTTTATTCCTTTATTTCTGTATTCTGTCGCCAGAGTATGCTAGGTCTTGTACTAGGTGTTAAGAAATCAGACATATAAGACAAATTCTTCTTTCTCTCTTGAAAAAACAAGTAGAATATAAACCATTATGGCAGTTTTATAAGAGCAGTTATGCTCAAGACATTAATGTTAGAATTATGCTCAAGACATTAATGATCGAAAGAGATCACAATTAACTATGCAGAAATAAGGGAAGCATCACGGATAGTTGCACAGAAGACCATGTGTGTGCTGAGGCTCCCAAATGCGTAGGTAGTGGGTATTAAGCCAGAAAGAAGAACATGTAGGGCTGAAATCGGAAAGAGAGAATATGATGTGTTTGAAGTTTGGCAAGTGTTTGCGTGGGTCTAAAGCAGAGTGTGAAGTGAGAGAGAGTGGTAAGAGATGAGGCCAGATAAGATATAGGGCAAATGATTGAAGGATTTCTTGGACCAAATATTTGGAGATTTATTCTTTACATGAGGAAGCATGTTCATATATTGTGGGCAGGGAGTGACATGATAATATTAGTGCTTTGGAAATATCACTAAGGTACTATGTGAAGGGTAGGTGGTTTGAGCTACAGATGGGTGATAAACTGGAGGTAGGGAGACAAGTAAAGAGGTAATTTCAGTAAGTTGGGGTGAGAGCTAAGGAAGGATGGTGGTGGGAGTACAAGTAAATCGACATTTAGGAGGCAGAATTATCATGTTTGATGGCCAAAATAGTATTGGTGCTAAGGAAAGGATAATTTGCATTTTTCTAGAATTGCCTGTCAACCCGCTAGGATGGATGTTGGTGCTATTCACTACGTTTGAATTTGGAGATACCTAAGGGTGGGAAGAGTTTGGTGGTGGGGATGTGGTTTAAGATAATGAGTTTAGTTTGGAGCATGGTGAGTTGAGATGCCTAAAAAATAGTCAACTGTGGACGTCAAGTAGAACAGTTGTTAAATATGGATTTGAAACTCAAGTCAGCAGTGGAAAAGGATATGCCTCTTCAAATGGTGCTAGAATGGAGTCCTAGGGGGCACTGATAATTAAGGGCATGCAGAATAGAATGCATATAATAAGAAACAAAGATTGTATGGCAGTTACTACTTTAACCTTAATAACTACCCTATAAAACAGGTGCAGACCTTATCCACAGCGTAATGTGGAGCTAGTTGAGGCACAAAGAGAACAGGTAACTTGTTCAACAGTGAGAAATAGAATCTAGAAATGTTAAAAAAAAAAAAAAAAGGAAGTGGTGTTTAGGACTTGTCATGTTACAAATTAAGGTACTGTTGAAAAAAATTTTAATTCAGTACTTGATAATACTTAGTAAATGATAAATTATATTCTAACCCTAAGACTTTGTGATGCTAGTATTTAGAAAGTGCTTTTAAACATCATGCTTAGTTAATCCCTATATAACCATTATGTAACCTAATACTATTTTTCTTTTCCTAGAATAAAGAAACTCTTACATAAATTTTTAATGTAATCCCAATTTTTACGTTAGAAATAAGTATTTATTTTAAATCTGTATTATTTCAGCTCCAGGTAGTTGCTTATACTGAGAAGCCATTCGATTTGATATTAGCTTTATATTCTTTGTACGTTATCAAATGTTGTATTAATTAATCTCTCAAAGTAGTATAAAATTGGAAAAGGATTTTATTATGTGCTTTCAGGTCCTAGAATGAAAAATGCTCTTTGAAAAGCAAGCTATTATCTCTTTTCTATTACACTTAAACCATTTATCTAAAGTTTATAGAATTCATAATTAAATAGAAATCAGAAATTAAATAATTAAATAGAAATTGGAAATCTTTGTCACAGATGGGCCAAGTAACCTGCCCAAAAATTACAGAGAAAACACGCCAGCTTCGGGCTGTTGTCCTTCTCTAGTGTTAATTTCACAGTACCAAAATGATTTGTTCAAATTATTACTTTCTATCTTTATGTTAAACGTTGTGCCAATGAGTGCATTTGGTGCTAGTGGAATTATTTATCTCTGAAAATGTTCAGATATTACATAATATTCTAGGTCTGTGGTTGATCCATTACTTGCTAGTCTGGGAGCTAAGAATAGAGGCAAAAAGGAACCAGTAGCCATTATATTCAGAAATTTTGAAATATCTTTTACAGTACCCACTAAAAATGCTATTTTAAAATAAGCTAAAATGAATCAGGATAAAGGTGATTTTTCTGTATGGGAAATTTCCAGATAAAGAAATCGGTAAAGAGATGAATTTTTTTCTTAGCCTTTATGTAAATATCTCAAGAAAGTGCAGCCTGGCCTCCCCCCCAAAAAAATCAGATTTTGAAATATAAAAATCTTAAGAATTTAAAGTGCTGCCTAATGCATTTACTTACTAAATGTAGGAACCTGTTTTATATAACAGATCAGTAGCCATTTAGGTTCTGATTGAATAGTTCCAGTGACAAGTTACTTTTTAAGGCCTCATTCTACATTTAAATTAATCGTTGCATATATGCTTTTGGGTGGCCACTTTTCGTACCTCCTTTTTTTGGATCTTTTTTATTTCATTCCTTCCCTCTCTTTCTTAATATATAAAAAACAGCAACATGTAGTAAAAGTTTGAAAATTGTATAATGTAAGAAACACTACTAAAATTAGGCAGATATTAGCGTTTTGCTATACTTTCTTTGAATATGAGTCACGTATACAATAAAAATGTTACATATACATTGATGTAAATGTTAGCTATGAAACATCCTGTGTGTGTGTATGTATGTGTGTGTATTGATGTGTGTTCTAAATTCTTTATATAGGGACTCATATTATGGGTTTTATTAATTTTGAATTTTTTTGTATTATGGTCATATAACATCATTTGCATGATGTTGGTTTATTGCTGTTTCTTGGTATTTGCCTTGTATCTTGACATCTAATCACTTTTTATAAATGACCAATTCTACTTCTAAAGAATATTAATTTTCTTATTTTTAAGTACAGGATCATATATATGATCATCAGGTCACATTTGTTCAGTTTTACTAATTTTTTGGTCAGCTTGAGCAATCAGTAACTAAGAAATTATTTAAAATTTCTATCCCATGATTGTGAATTTTCCCATCTCCTCTCCTTTTTTTCTTGAAGTATAGTTGGCTTACAATATTATCTTAGTTTCAGGTGTACAGCATCGTGATTCAGTATTTTTATAGGTTATTCACCCTTGAAAGTTATTACAAAATAATAGCTATAATAATTCTCTGTGCCATACAGTGTATCCTTGTTGCTTATCTGTTTTTTTAAATTAATTAATTTATTTATTTTTATTTACTTTTGGCTGTGTTGGGTCTTTGTTGCTGCGCGCGGGCTTTCTCTAGTTATGGTGAGCGGGGGCTACTCTTCGTTGCAGTGCGCGGGCTTCTCATTGCGATGGCTTCTCTTGTTGTGGAGCACGGGCTGCAGGCACACGGGCCTCAGTAGTCGTGGCTCCCGGGCTCTAGAGTGCAGGCTCAGCTGTTGTGGCGCACGGGCCTAGTTGCTGCGCGGCATGTGGGATGTTCCCGGACCAAGCCCCGAACCCATGTCCCCTGTGTTGGCAGGCGGATTCTCAACCACTGTGCCACCAGGGAAGCCCCTTGTTGCTTATCTATTTTATACATAGTGGTTTGTATTTCTTAATCCAATACCCCTATCTTGCCCCTCCCTCGTTTCCTCTCCCCCTGGTAAGCACTAGTTTGTTTTGCATATCTGTGAGTCTGTTTCTGTTTTGCTGTATACATTTGTTTCATTTTTTAGATTCCACATAAAGTGATATCATACAGTATTTGTCTCTCTCTGTTTGACTTATTTAACTAAGCATAATATTCCCTAGGTCCATCCATGTTGCTGCAAATGGTATATTTGCTTGATAGAGATTTTTTTCCAGCCCATTCCCTTTATGCCGTTTTATTTTGAGTGTGCATCTTATCTGGATAGATATGTATACACATATATATACACACATATGTTTATATATATAAAGTTGAGATTAACAGAATATATGTGTGTGTGTGTATATATATTCCGGTAATCTCAATTTTAACCAGTGATTTTTCTTTCTGTATACTAATGTGATATATTTAGATATATTTGCTGAAATTTTTCAGAGTCTGTTAATACTAGCTGTGCTGAGACAACCTATACATTTCTATGGAAATTATTCTTTTCTGTACTTCCCCCCTGCAAAACATTTTTTTCCTTCTCTTGACTACACATTCTTCGCCATTTCAAGTATTCATATTAGCAAACTCTAAATGTTGGTATTAAACAGTAGAAAGACCAAATTACAAAATACATGAAGGGCCTTATATATAGGAAGCACTCAAAAAAGATTAGACTGCTGCCCCATAGTATGTAGCCAGTTAAACTTCTAGAACCTTTTTTGTTTCATATAAGCTGATTTCTAACGAATAGGGTCATTCAAATGACTATTTTGACCTTGAAAGTGGTTATTTAGGCCTTTAAGAGATTAAAAATAATTCAGTCCTTTGAGGAGAGATTACTAGTATATAATCTATATTTTTAGAGGACAGGGGAATCCTTCAGTAAACATAGTTTGGTCATGTGTTTTACATATTCTTATGTTGTATGTGTTTACATGTGTCTGCTCGTGTGCACGTATTTATTACACAAATAACAGGTATTACTTGGAATATACAGGTACACTTTAAAAAAGGAAATAAAGCATAAAAAGTACAAGCAAACCAATCTTTTAAAAATAATCACAATTATTGTTTTATTATATGTCATTCCATATTTTTTATTCACACACATATGTCCAAATAAAGCATATAACAACAACAAAAACAACAAAAGTAGCTAACATTTATTCATCATTTCAGTGACTCAGACATTCTGCTATATGCTTTACGTAGACTTTATCACACAATCCTAATCATAACTTTCTAAAACAGGTACTATTATGCCCTCATTTTACAGATGTGTAGGCTAAGGCTAGAGAGATACTACAGAGTTAAGTAACTTGCCATTATTTCATGTTCTATAAGTGATGGAAAAGAGATTCAAACCCAGGCAATATGAATCCACAGGCCCACACTCTTAAATTTTACCTTGAATGACCTCTCCCCATAGATATTTTGTGATACATATGTTTTCTTGCCTTTTTTTTCCACTTGGTGATAATAAATGGATATCTCATCATAGTATCTTTTAATTGCTACATAGTATACTTCTTTACAGATCAAATTTGCCTAAGTAATTCCCTATTGTTAGAAATTTGTTTCTATTTTTTCACAGCTACAAAATATGTGATACCATCTTTTTTCATTATTTATCCAATTTTCATATCAAAAATAACACACGTTTTACAGCCTTCTTTCCTTCCCCTCCTTGTTTTTACTACACAAAGTCTTTTCAAATCTTTGCTCAAGTATCAGTTCCTCAATGATGACTACCTATTTAAATTTGCAATTCTACATTGCCCTCTACATTAACAAAATAGCCAATAAATATTATACCAATTTACATATCTTAGAGCAATATGTTCAATTTTTGTTTCACTAACTCATTGCCAACACTATGTATTACCCTGTTTTATAATTTTTCAGAGTGATTTTTCGCTGATGTTTGTTTTGCAGTGAAATTTTACCTCTTTACTTTCTTCTTTTGAGAATTTCCTGCCATATGCCTTGACTATTTTTGGAGAATACTTAAGTTTCTAAGGAGGAGACATATATCTCATTTGAATCAACATAATTATTTCAACAAATATTATTGAGGCCCTAGTACTTGACAAGCTGTGGTTAAGGATCTTGGGATACATCTGCAAACAAAATAGACAAAAACATTTCCCTGTCCTTGTGAAGTTTCCAATCTATGGCAGTAAACAGATAATAAATAAATTAATCTAATAAATATGGAAAATCTAACCTGTTAGAATGTGGCAAGTGATAACAAAAAAATTAAAAGCAGGCCAGCATAAAGGGAGATTGTGGAGGCTAACACAAGAAGGAGAATTGCAGTTTTCAATAGGTAGTGATCAATGAGGAGCTAACGGTTGAGCAAAGACATGAAAAGACTGTAAAAAAAGTAAGGGAGGAAGAAAAGCAGGCTGTATGGTTTTATAAATATTATAGGGGCTGTCGGTAACTCTAGTAGAAACATCCATCTATATCAGAGTATAATTGTCCTTTTTGATAATTTTTTGGTCAGGTTTTGGTATTAAAGGTATGCAAACTTTATAAGTTTAACTGGGAAGATTTCTTTATCTCTGGCCTAGAATAGTTCACATAATATTAGATTTATTTATCTGATCTTTAAAAGTTAGGTAAAACTCAGCTGTGAACCCACCTTGTTTTGTATGTTTCTTAATGACACATCTCTAAGCAGGTTTACAATATCTTCTGTGGTAATTGGCCTAGTCAAGGTTTCCACTTTTTATTGGGACAATGTGGGTAATTTATGCTTAATTTGTTTTTTTTCTCTCATTTTCAAAGTATTTGCCATAGTATTACATGTAGTATTTCCTTATATTTTTTCTAAGTTCTCTTTTATCTGTGATTCAGTTTCTTTTCTCACTTTTATCTTGTATATTTTTTCTCTCTTGCTCTATTTTCCTTAATCAAACTTTTTTTTCTTTTAAGTGTTCTTTCCAAAGAAACAGCTTTTGGATCAATTTATCTTTCTACTGTCTTTGTTGCTATGGTTTTCTATTTCATTAATTTTGTCTTTTAAACTTAATAAATTTCCACTTTCTAACTTTTTTCATTTATTTTATAGTTCCTTTTCTAATTTCTGGTTTCTTTCTTTTTATTATTTTATCTTTTATTTTATTTTATTATTCTTTTTCTTATTTTTTCATCTTTGATAACTAAATACTTAAACCTATAGATTTTTTAAAGCTTTTCACTCTGTACCATAGGTTTTTAGAGTAAAGTGTTCTATTCATTATTTTCTTAAAAAAAAAGAAAAAGAAACATCCATCCAACATTCATCCAGTCTCTCTTTCTCTACACTATGGAATTGAACTGTGTGGTACTCTTCTTAGGAGTACCTAATTGAAATGAAAAGAACATGCTCAAGAAGCAGAATAAAATACTTCGTTTAAATTATATCTTACTATATTTCCAGGGTCCAATGAGAAAAATTAATTATTGTTTTGCTGTGTAGCGTATTTTATAAAACAGCATGACAAGAAAAGGAGCTGTAAATATTTTAACTTGTTCCTACGCTATTTTCCATCTGATATATCCATAATTCTTAAATCCATAAAAATAAATCTTTTTTTCAAAAAGTTGGGAAAGCCTTAAAAATATCTATTAACTTTACCAGGTTATGTGACATGTATTCAATTACTTCAAGTTTTACAGCTACTTTTAGTTTTATTATTATATTTAAAACACAAAATTCTAATTTTAAGTACTGTATTCTGTAGGTTAAGGTTTTTAATTTCTATCCATTATTAACTGATCAATATCTCTTAAACTGTATAGTCCAGTGTAAATCTGACCCCATTTAAAATTCAATAGAAGAAATCATTTGTAAAGCTGTAGCTGTTTTCCATCCCAGACTCCTGGTTGATGTTGTTATCTTAATTAAATCCTTTTGGAGGGCTTTGTTAATTGCATTAAATAAAGGCCTTCATCATCTGCACTTCTGTACAGTTAAAATCAAGTGTTATGTTTGCCAAGACAAAAAGAGCTTAAGAAGTGTATACATTCATAATGTTTTCAAATACGCCCGTACAGAATGATTGGGATAAAATAGAGGGCCTGGGCGTGGGGTCCCCACTGTAGCATATTGCAATGACATGCCCCCCTGAGGCACACCACTCAGAATCCAAGTCTTTGTGTACTCACTTGGCCCAGGGACTTACTTTGGTGAATTGTACACCAGCAAACATGATGATGATACAAGCTGAGGCCTGGTAAGCATGTGTGCCTTGGGACCTTTTTGGAATGCCGCTCTGAGACTACCATGACGTGCCAGCATGAAAGACAGTGTGGAGAGTGGGCCCCTGCTATAAGAGGCACCATGTGGCGGGCATGCTCATGAGGCCACATCTTGTTCTGCCCAGCCCAGTCTTCCCCAGCCTGAGTGGAAGCCACAGGAGGGAGCCCAGACAACACACAGGATCATGGGAAATGCAACTAAGTATTGGGAGGTTTGAAACTCAGTAATAGATATCTGTTTCAGTTCCCAACATTCTTTTTCAATTTGAGAATGAAAGAAGATCCTCGGCACAGGCTTGATTTTCTTCTTCTTTTTTGTTTTTTAAATCAGACACACCTGCTAATGCATTTAGTTATGTAATACAGAGTGTGAATTAGTCATGAAGGTTTTCTGTAAATGCTAGTGATTCTTTGTTCACTCTAACATGCATAGATATTCCTTCCAATAATTGGTATTCTTTTCCATGACAGGAATAGCTAGGATTCTGATTATTTCTCTTTGTGCAATCAAACATCTCAGAATCTTCTTACCTAAAACTCCACTGACATACATTAGAACCATGGTTTCCAGACTTTTAGAATTCACAGAATATTAAAGAGAAAATAGTGTGTCTGAAGTAAATCTGTCAAATTTTTATTTTGTCACCTAAAGTCATAGAAAAAAGAAAAAGAAAAAAAACTTTAGTAAATGCTGCTATCATTATTTTAAATGGTGTGGATATTGTTAACATCAAAAATGTAGGAAGGATATAATCTCAAAATTAAGTAGTATCCTTTAGTTGAAAATGTTTGGCTTTGAAAATTTTGTTTTCATTATGCTGGAGACAGGTAAAAATAAAAGTGGGTTGACAGTAACCCATGGACCAGTGGATTGACACCTCTTCAATACTGTTTTGTTTGCTTGGTCCTCTTGTTTCCTTTGTTTTTCCTCATTTATCTCATGCTTATTGAATGCATCATTATTTGGCAGTTTTTCTCTTATAACTATAATAGAAAGTCAAGGAAAGTATGTTTGCCCAACTGCTTCGGAGGTTATTTTCTTTTTGTGGCAGAGGTAAAACCTTATCATTTCATTAATTGTCATCATCATCATCATCAAATCAGAATTGCTATTGTTAAAAAATACAACTCGTTTTTGACCAATTGTTATAGGTCTATATTAAGAGCTTTATAATGATTACTACACTTATTCCTACAACAATTCTATGAATTAGGTATTATGTTCCATTTTACAGATGAAAAAACTGAGGTTTAGAGAAGTTAACAAGTTGCTTAAGCTCACACAGAACATAGTGGAGCCTGGAACTTGAAATCAAGATCTGTCTGAATCCATTACCTATGTTCTTATCAAGTTCACTCTACTGTCTCTTCCACGGACTATCTATCTATCCATCTATCTATCATCTATCTATCCATCTATCTATCATCTATCTATCCATCATCTAGCCATCTATCATCTATCTATCCATCATCTATCATCTATCTATCCATTTATCTATCTATCATCTATCTATCCATCATCTATCTATCATCTATCTGTCTATCCATCTATCTCTCTATCATCTATCCATCTATCTATCATCTATCCATCCATCTGTCATCTATCCATCATCTATCTATCTATCCATCCATCCATCCATATATCTATCATCTATCTATCTATCTATCTATCTATCTATCTGGATAGCACTCCTCTGAGAAATCAACCTACTCAATCCTGACTCATTATATTGGCGAATGGCTTGAAACATATACTTGTGGAAAATTAATAAAATGATATTTTATGGCACGGGACACAAGAAGTTCCATGTGCTTCAAAATCATGTTAAACATATGTGATGGTTAATTTTATATGTTAGCTTGACTAGACCAGGGTACCAAGATGTTTGATCAAGCACCGGTCTGGATGTTACTGTGAAAGTATTTTTAGATGAGATTAACATTAATATCAGTAGACTGAGTAAAGCATGTTACTCTGTATAATGTTGGTAGGCCTCATCCAATCAGAGAAGAAGACTAAAGTCTCCTAAGGAAGAGAGAATTCTGCCTTTAGGCTACTTCGGAATTCAAGCAACAACAGCTATTCCCTGGGTCTCTAGCCTGCTGGCCTGCCAGCTTCTGTAATAGTGTGAGCCAATTCTTTAAGATAAATCAGTCAATCTCTCTCTCTCTCTTTCCCTCCCCTCCCTCTCCCTACTCTCTCTCTCCCTCTTACTCTCTCACTCTCACATATACAGACACACACACACATTCTGTTGGTTCTCATTGGTTGTTTCTCTGGAGAACTCTGTGACTGAGAATATGGTCATTTGAGCAAGTCACTCAAATTCTTTAACTTCCTCATATACAAAAAGGAATTATTTGTGATTAGTGAATAACTCAATATATGTGAATTATTTACACTAAATGTGATTACACTATGTCATAAATTTCAGCTGATTTTTGTTGTTTTCCCCCTAGTACTTTAACAAGCCAATCCATTTTCTCTGTCTTGACTTCTAGAAAGCTCAGGCAAATGGTTTATGCTTAACCCCTGTGACTCCACTAAACTTGAGTTTATTGTTTTCCTTTCCTTTCCCCTCCACTTTCACTGTTTCATTTTTGTGTTTTGTCCGGTGTTAATTGTACAGTTTTTATTACATTGTGCTTTAACTATGTAGTGTCTCTTTTGGATATAGCAAAATTTTCTGTCTTTGGAGATACGAAAATATACATAAATCCAAGACTTCATGTGCATTTACCATCTAAGTGACCCATTAGAATGAGTTTAAACTGGTTCTTCATTTGCTAACAGCAGTTTCCTGCCAGGTCTCTTGACCGATTTCACCAGAATTGAGGAGAAATCTTATGCATGTGACTGATACGAGGGCACGACATCTAGCTGACTTATATGTGTGACCTTTATAAATTTGTCTGTGGTGTATGTGTTTGTACCTTGAAAATTTTTGTTGACACAGCTCTACCTGTTTATAAGCAATTTATAGATTGTTTTTTTGGTGGGGAGGAAGAATTTCTTTTCTTACTTTGTAGTTGTAGTTATCATTACTGATCAGTTACTGTGGGTTACAGTTGGGCTTGTTAAAAGAATTATTCAAGATTTGAAAAGTGACAACCATAAAAGCAAAGGAAAAAAGATATATTCTTCCATTTTTTTCTTAAACATAACAGAAAGAGTATGATGGTTATAATTATCCTTGGGTTATGGAGAAAATTATCTGATATAAGAAGGTGAGCCACCAGCTAATGGCTTTAAATTCAGTTTGGAGTGGACCCAACAGCATTCAACCTTGTACTCTCCTGAGGTAGCCTATAATCGCTTTTCCTAAGAGATGGTTGCTATTCTGTTTACCCATTTACCATGGTCAGATCAGCTGGTACACTCTTTTATTTTTTAGATTCCACATATAAGTGACATTATCGTGTTTGTCTTTTTTCTTTTAATTTTTTTTATTTTTGGCTGCGTTGGGTCTTCATTGCTGAACGTGGACTTTTCTCTGGTTGTGGCGAGCGGGGGCCACTCCTCGCTGTGGTGCGCAGGCCTCTCATCGCGGTGGCCTCTCCCGTTACGGAGCACAGGCTCCAGGCACACGGGTTTCAGTAGTTGTGGCTCGCGGGCTCCAGAGCGCAGGCTCAGCAGCCGTGGCGCACGGGCCCAGCTGCTCCGCGGCGTGCGGGGTCCCCCCGGACCAGGGCCCGAACCCGTGTCCCCCTCACCGGCAGGCGGATTTCCAATGTCTGCGCCACTAGGGAAGCCCAGCTGGTGCACTCTTATTCCCCAATTTAGTCTTCAGTGTTAGTAGTGAGAAGACTTTTCATTGAAGGCTTAAGTGTAATTATCCATTGAAGTGCAGTGATGACCCAAATGTATTTGGTCTACGACTCTAAATTCTCTAGTCTTTCCTGTCTAAATTTTTTTATTTAGAATTGATTCTAGGTTTTTCCTTGGACATAAATGAGAAAAGTATAGGATTTCTCTTCTTTTCAACAGTTTTTTTCAGTCTAAAACTTCTTTATCAAAATTTCAAAGAGGCTTTAGAATCCTTAGGTCCGCTAAACACCAGTTTGCTTCAAATTAATTCAACTCACTTAGCAAAACGTATTGAGCTAGATGCATAGATATAAAAATTGTGTGTGTGTACACGTGCTTGTCCTTGCATCCAAGTGGCTGAGAGTCTAGATAAGACCTATACAAAGAGAAGATCACTATAGTATGCTTTGGGAGCATTAACTAACCAAACAGTGCTTTGAAGGAAAGACACAATTTGGCTATGTAAGAAAGGAAAAGAATGGCCTCTAAGTAAATAAACCATATAAAAAAACATTAAAACCTGAGAGAGAAAGTATATTCAGTGAACCTTCCACTTCTGAATGCATGTGGCAGAGCTTGCACCTGGGCTATTTTATTCATAAGGAAGGAGAGTCACTGTAGGAGTTTGCTTTGGCCAGATTTGCATTTTATGAAGATTGCTTGAACAGCAGTAAGTAGATAACAAGATTTTTGCTTAAACCTCAGGGATTTGGGTTGAAAAGGCTGGTGGTGACTCAGTTGCCCAAGATTGATGCAAATATCAACTAAGTGGCTTTGCGTTCTGATCAAGCTCTATCTGTAGACTTTCAGTCAACAGAGAAAAATGTCTTTAATTTTTTAAACAGAATTTTCCTCTTACAAAAATAGCATTGATGTTAATTGTAGACAATTTTTAAAAGGTACAAGAGCACCGAAAATAAAATCAAAATACTCTATAACCCTACCACTCATAGTTTACTACTATTGATATTTTGACAAATATTATTTTAGTGTTTTTCCTGTATATATATATATGATGTTAACAAAATTAAATCATTATAATATTAATTTTTTAATCGTCATTGTTATTCTCTTCCCAACATATTATGAGCAATTTTCATGATATTATGCATTTTCTTCTAAAGCAATATTTAGTATTTTTATTATAAAAGTTACAAAATGCTCATTATAAAATAATAGAATCTACTCTTAAGCAAAAATAAGGTGATTAGAATCATCTTTGATCTCTCCTTCAGTGATAATAATAAAGATATTTAACTTTTTTCCTCCTGTATTAGATTCTTCCAGTCGACATTTGCACATACTAAAGATTTTTACGTGTTGAAGAAAACAATAACAAACACTTTTACTATGTACCAGGCATGATTCTCAGTACTAGACATATGTCAACCTTTTTTTTTCACAAAACCTGATGACGTTGTTCTCGTTGCCTATTTTAAGATGAAGAAATTAAAGCAAAGAAAGATTAAGTAACTTACCTAAGACCACACAACTAGGAAATAGCAGAGCTAATGCCCAAACCCAGGCCATCTGTTTCTAGATTTTACGACCTTGAAAAGTGTGTGATATTGCTTCTCCCATGATACTATATTCACTTTATGCAGTGATTTATTTCCACCCACCCTGTCATAGCCAAACTTCTTTGAAGAGTTATTTGTATTTTATGGCTGCATTTCCTCATATCCCTACCACTTTGTGACATTCTCCAATCCAGCACTTTCTTATACCAGTTTACCAAAACTGTTGGTTCTTGCTATAGAGTCTCTAATGAATTTTAATCCAGGGGATGCTTTGGCTACCCAATTTATTTGTACTATCAACCTACCAAGGGCAAGGACTACTCCTCTATCACTCTTTTTTCTCGGTTTCCCTGGTACATACAACCTTCCTCCTCTGTTCCACCTATGTCTTTGCCTACTCCTTCTCAGCCTCTGATGTTGGACATCAGATGATTTTGGTCTTCAGCCTGCCTTCCAAATGTTACATAGCTTCAGGGCTTGACCATGGCTCCGCCTGTCTTCTCACTGTACATCCTTTCCCTTGGAGTTCATCAGTTTCCATAGCTTAAAACATCCTTTAGTCACTGTAACTCCCAAATGTGTTTCTCTGTACCATATCTCTTTTCTGAATTTCAGACCCATGTATCATTATCTCAGTATCATCACTTGATATCTTAAAGACTGCCTTTAAAATATTGGATATCCGAATATCTTTTTCTCTCTGATTTTGCAATCATAGTAAATGACCCAATAGTCCACTCAGAAATTTGAGCCAGTAATTAGGGAGTGATCTTTACACTTCTTTTCTTCCTCACTGCCCACGTTCAGCTAAACACTAAGGTCTATCAGTTGTACTTTCTTAAGGAACTTCAGTTTTCTTATTCCTTCTCCCACTACCAAAACCCTCCATGTCTCATCTGGACTCTTACAATCCGGTCTTTCATCCATTTTTGTCTCTCTCCAATCCATTTCCCACATAAACTGATGTTTTGAAAATAGATATCTGATCAAGTCATTCCCTGGCTAAACACTCTGGTGGCCTCTTGAGTGCTTTTGATATTACGTTTAAAATCCTTACAAGGTCTGTGTCTTTATTCCCGTCTTACCCCTGGGTTCTTCATGACCTTTTTTTGGACTTGAGGATGTGGGGAGGGGGAAGGGTAAGCTGGGACGAAGTGAGAGAGTGGCATGGACATATATACACTACCAAATGTAAAATAGGTAGCTAGTGGGAAGCAGCCGCATAGCACAGGGAGATCAGCTCAGTGCTCTGTTGACCGCCTACAGGGGTGGGATAGGGAGGGTGGGAGGGAGGGAGACGCAAGAGGGAGGAGATATGGGGATATATGTATATGTATAACTGATTCACTTTGTTATAAAGCAGAAACTAACACACCATTGTAAAGCAATTATACTCCAATAAAGATGTTAAAAAAAAAAAAAAAAATCCTGACAAGGCCTATGCCCTCGGGCCTCAGTTTCCCACACATTATCACTTCCATCCACAAACTCTCATCTCCCAATTTAACCACCTCACCCTTTTCGTTACCTAGTTTTCACCTCATATGTCACTTCCACAGGGAAGTGGGATCTTTCCTTTCTCGGAGTCCACTACACAGTTATCAAGCTGAGGCTGTAAGCTGAATTCTTTTGTGTCATAATGGGGAACAGATCCAGAATGAGGAGTGACTTTGCAGCCTCTTATAAAGCCCTGGATTTCAGTTCTGGTTTTACCACATGTTAGGAGTTTGATTTGGAGTAATTATTTTAACCATCTCTTTTGTCATAAGAAAAATAGTGAAATAATTAACTGAAGCCGTAAATTGAGACTTTCAAAGCTAATTAGATATGATAATAGACTATGTCTGGTTTTAATGAGAAAAAATTATTAAGAAGAAAAAAATGGGCATTAAGCCTTAGGAAAGCTAGTTAGTGGATGCAGTAATATCTCACTAACTTGGGAGGTAAAGGTTGAAGTGAGGACATCTAAATTACGGAAAAAGATTAAATGTTAAAATTTTTAAATGAGAGGCAGTTTTGACTTATTGCATGAAGTAATTTAAACAATAATCTTAGATTCAATATAAAACACAACAAATATATGAAATCTCAAAGTACAGCTAACTATTTTTAAAGTATCATTAATCATTCAATAACTAGGTATTGATAGACTACTGTTACAACGTGAATAAACAGACAGTTTCTACCCTCAGAGGGCTTACAATGTTTTTATAGCAGACAGTGGTGGATCTTTTACTTTTTTAGATTCTACAGAAATACATTGCATTTGCTGTGTCCTTTTATGTAAATTTTGTCTTTGAGTAAGATACATGAACAAACTTAACCAAATGTAGCCAGTTTTCTTTTGAGATGGAACATGTTTGATTCTAAAGATACAATTTATTGGAGGGGGGAAAAATGACACTTTATAGAGTTTCACCTTGGGTGGTAAGATCAAATGCACCTTCAATGAACCTAAATTTATAGTCAGTACTGAGAACATATCTTGATTATCAGATGTATCGTTACTGTTAGGTATATTTAATCATTAAAGTACCCCTCCAACACATTGAGTATAGATGACTAGATGATTCCTGTCCTACTTCAAAAAATTTTTAAATCATTTCTGAAATAATTCCTTTGTGAAATGTACTTTAAAAGAGTGGCAATAATATAAATGTCAGTATTCTTTCTGAATTCACAGAAAGTAAGGCATCAATTTTTATGGAAGTCTTATAAGGCATTTAGGTTTATCAATCTAGTATGATGACTTTAAAGTAGAAGGTAAATAGGATGTTCCATTATTATAACACATCACAGTAAACTCTTTGAAAAAGTTTAGGCTACTTTCTTAACTAATTACTCTTTTATTTGATATTATTTGTGGAGAGCAGCTGGCACACAGAGAGTAGCCATTCATCTCTTTCCCCCTCCGGGCTGAGCTCTGTGATCTTGGAGGGAAACTAGGCGGATGAGCCTACATCTCTCTTTGTAGCTGTCTATGGAAAGAAGGCCACAGATAGAAAGACACATAGCTCTTACGGTGTGAGGCTGAGCTTGGTGTCAGTCAGTTTACCAATGTTAAGCATTTAGGCAAATAGAAATAAGAAGAGAGTTAAGTGTTTTCTGATGTAGGCAGGAGATGATGCCTGACTTCCTGAGTCTGACAGTCCTGTGTCTCTTGAGCCAGTAGTAGGTTTTGATGTTAAATGCAATTTCAAAACTATACATAATAATGCCATAAGATCATTTAACATACCAATAAGAATATATAGGACAGAGGTCTGAAATGATTGCTCTATGAAACTAATTTAAGCAAGTGCTGGTACTGAGAACATTTTTACATTTGCTCTATGTTTTATTCCCCCTGGGAAGGGACCCTAGTAGTTGTTATATGCAATTTGATAATGTTGCACTGTAGTGCACTGATACTTTGTTTTGACGATGAACAGGCTTTTCACTGAATAAGGCTAAAATAGTCTACAAAGAAAGCTTTTAAAATCACTGTATGATCCTGCAGTGTTTAGATGTTTAGAATTTGCATGTATCTCTTATCCTAGTGTGTATCCTTGAAAAATCTCTTTGAATAGTTCCAATAAAAATTTTATTGAAAAATATTAAATTATAATAGCATTGATATAGCTATGATCAAGTTATGATTGAAAGGGTTGCTGATAGGTGGTGAGAAGGAACGGTGGCCCCAAAACATGTGACTAAATTACTAATCAACTTCTCAAAATGAAAATGACTTCTACCATTATATCACCAAGTCAGTCTCTTCAAAGAAAATCAGTTCATTGTCATGAATATAAATTTCCCGAATAACAAATGTATACCTTTTATTCTTTATGTTTATCAAAGACGTTGTGAGGATAAGAATAGAAAGGGACATTAAAGTTTTAATAATGTATATCATAAAATATTTGAGTAAATAAGATGAATAAATTATTATGGCTAATTCATGATATTAAATTTTAAATTGACACTGTTAACTTCAGTGTTTCATGACACATTTTAAAATGTCTGAAGGTATAAAATTTATATTACAAATGTACATAAAAGCATAGCATTTTAAAGTTATGGTAACAATATAGATAGATAGATAGACAGACAGACGTATTAAGATAACTGAGATACACAGTTATGTGGTGGAAAAGTCCACGTCTAATTCACATTTTATTCCCACTGGAAAGTAAGAGTTCTTGGAACATTATTGTTCATAATTACTTTTTATGAGCATTTATGAGCATTATTGTTCATAAATGTTTATTGAATAATTAAATGAAACATAAATACATGACTGCTTTTTGGAGAACTTGAATTAAACATTACTTCTGGTCTAGCAAGTGCTAGCTGATTTTAAAATTAATAAGCAAGAAATTAATGAATATCATTTTTGAAAAACTTAGAAATAATTCATCATGCTTCATTTGATAATTTGCTTTACCGTTATGGATTTGTATCTTTGGTGTTGATTTCATTTGCCTATTTTATCATAATGTGCTTTTATTTTTTTTTTAATTTTTATTAATTGAAGTATACTTGATTTTCAATATTATGTTAATTTCTGCTGTACAGCAAAGTGACTCAGTTATACATATATATACATTTAAAAAAAATTTTTTATTGGAGTGTAATTGCTTTACAATGTTGTGTTAGTTTCTACTGCACAGCAAAATGAATTAGCCATACATGTACATATATCCCCTCCCTTTTGGATTTTCCTCCCATTTAGGACACCACAATGCATTAAGTAGAGTTCCCTGTGCTGTACAGTATGTTCCCATCAGTTGTCTATTTTATACATAACATCAATAGTGTATATGTGTCGATCCCAATCTCTCAATTCCTCCCACCCCACCCCTTTCCCCCTTGGTGTCCATACATTTGTTCTGTATGTCTGTGTCTCTATTTCTGCTTTGCAAATAAGGTCATCTATACCATTTTTCTAAATTCCACATATATACGTTAATATGCAATATTTGTTTTTCCCTTTCAGACTTACTTCACTCTGTATGACACTCTCTAGGTCCATCCACATCTCTACAAATGACCCAATTTCGTTCCTTTTTATGGCTGAGTAATATTCCATTGTATATATGTACCACATCTTGTTTATCTGTTCCTCTGTTGATGGACATTTAGGTTGCTTCCATGTCCTGGCTATTGTAAATAGTGCTGCTATGAACATTGGGGTACATGTGTCTTTTTGAATTATGGTTTTCTCATAACATATACATTCATTTTTATATTCTTTCCCATTATAGTTTATCCCGGGACACTGAGTATAGTTCCCTGTGCTGTACAGTAGAACCTTATAGAGTACATCCATTCTATATGTAATAGTTTGCATCTACTAACCCCAAACTCCCAGTCTGTCCCCACCCACCCCCCTCCCCCTTGGCAACCGCAAGACTGTTCTCTATGTCCATGAGTCTGTTTCTGCTTTGTAGATAGGTTAATTTGTGTCATATTTTAGATTCCACATATAAGTGATATCATATGGTATTTGTCTTTCTCTTTCTGATACTTCACTTAGTATGATAACCCCGGTTGCATCCATGTTGCTGCAAATGATATTATTTCGTTCTTTTTTATGGCTGAGTAGTATTCCATTGTATATATGTACCACATCATTTTTATCCCATTCATCTGTTGATGGACATTTAGGTTGTTTCCATGTCTTGGCTATTGTGAATAGTGCTGCTGTGAACATAGGGGTGCATGTATCTTTTTGAATTAGAGTTTTGTCTGGATATATGCCCAGGAGTGGGATTGCTGGATCATATGGTAATTCTATTTTTAGTTTTTCTGAGGAACATCCATACTGTTTTCCATAGTGGCTGCACCAACTTATATTCCCACCAACAGTGTAGGAGGGCTCCCTTTTCTCCACACCCTCTTCAGCATTTGTTATTTGTAAACTTTTTAATGATGGCCATTCTGACTGGTGTGAGGTGGTACCTCACTGTAGTTTTGATTTGCATTTCTCTAATAATTAGTGATGTTGAGCATCTTTTCATGTGCCTGTTGGCCATCTGTATGTCTTCTTTGGAGAGATGTCTATTTAGGTCTTCTGCCCATTTTTCGATTGGGCTCTTTGTTTTTGTGTTGTTGAGTTGCATGAGCTTGTGTATTTTGGAAAGTAAGCCCTTGTCCATTGCATTGTTTGCAAATATTTTTTCCTATTCCGTAGGTTGTCTTTTCATAATGTGTTTTATAATAATTTTTTCTCAGTTTATATGATAATAATTATATCAGTGCTTAATGATGTTTCTCAGAGAGCATAATCACATTTAGATATCTCTCAGGAGATAGCATATTTAATCAATAACACCAATTATACAAAATAAAGCCTTTCTTAAAGACATCATAGAGGGCAAAAAAGTCTTTTCTGTTTGTAGTATTCATGAATTACAGTTGACATTCTGTCTTGTGCACATAACAAACTTACACTCCTTTATTTGTCTGTAAGCAAACTCAAGTTCTGTTTTGAGCCCCATTCATTAAATTGGTGAAAACTTAATCTGAATAAATTTGGAATCCCCCTAGGCTAACTCCCACTGTGTACAAGATCCAGTAGATTTATAAAGAGTCATGACAGGGGGGTTACCTTAAATATAATTACCTGTATGATAATCAAATCATGTGTCTATAAGGTAAATATTGAAAAATCCATCTTGTCCATGGTCTTGGTCTGCACTGTTTAGTGAGCCATCTCTTTTCCTTTTCCCATGGTTCCATTAGTTTAGGAAGCGATAAAGGAGTTACAGAAATGTTTCTCTGCTTTGGTGTAATTCTGGGTCATATTAAGCTCTGCCACTCAGTGGTCCTATATTCCTACACAAAGAATCCATGGACTTTCTGGGTCTTGCCCTCAACTCCCACAACTTCTCTGGGGAAGGATTTCTTCATGCTTACCTATTTAGGCATTTTCCTAGAAAGCATAACTTAGGGCCCCTCTCCCCCCATCTCCTTTCACTATTCTTCATAAACTTCCTTTAATCTTTCTTATCATCCAAGGCTAGGAAATCTTTTCATAGTCACAAAGAAATTCTTTACTCTTAAGTTTTAATGTTTTCTTATCTGAGGTACTCCCTATATGATGCTGCAGATACACCAAACATATTCTCCTTAATGGATTGAACTTTGGGGAAACACCAATCCAGAGACTACTAGGTAACTACTAATTCTTTTAGCCATGTTCTACCTCTTCCCTATGGCACTCAATACATGATAAACCATATGATGGAAATAAAGGGAAAGGGGAAATTCTATAAGAAAAAGATATTTCAAAAATAACAGCATTCTATCTACAGAGAATATATATCTGATAATTTTTATAAATGTTGTACCTTAAACAACTTGTGGTATTAGTGGATTTAAGATCGGCTTAAGAAACTAAATGTATTTAAATTCTATTTGTTCCAAATCATATGTAAAACATAAATATCACAGTGAAAAATCACTGGCTTTTTCTTCTTTTATTACGAATGCTATTTTGTCATTTGAATAAATTATATCCTCTTAAGGATCTAGAAGCACAGAAGCAAATAAGTTCTCTAAGGTATTTTGAAATAGACTTGATTTTAGTATAGTATTTTTCTGCCTTTAAAGAAAATGGTAGAACCTTTCTTGACTAGAGGTAATTGATCAGGAAATCCAAGGATTTTCTTTTTTAGTTTCTGTACCTCATTGGATTGCTTTTTGCCCTAAAAGTTTTTACCTTTCTACAAAGAAGAAGAAAACAGCTTCTTCACCAGATAGCAGCTAATAATAATCCAGCTTTTATTTTTTCATTTAGGAGGATCTATATGTACTTTAGAAATTCAGCCTCTTGAGAAATAAATGCTCTAATAAGAAAACCCTAACTCATCCAACTCATTGTTACACATGGATTTGTGATGGCCCTAGAAACACAATTTAAGAGCTTCCTTAGTGAAAACTGGAAATATTTCAAGTATGTAATAATTGAAAATGGTTAAATAATTTTTGTTTTCATAGTGGAATACTATTTCTATTTTTAACGATGTAAGCAAAGATATTAGTAAATAGCATTGAGTGTGCTCATATTATAAGCTTAAGTGAAAGTAGCAGGAAAAAGTGTATATGTACCAAATGAATATAAAACTCCTCCTGCATAGATGATTGATAGATACAGATAAAGTAAATGAGTAATATATGATGTCGACTGTATTAATGTAGAAAAGAATATTGGAATAAAAAAGAAAAAAATAGATTGGAATAAAAATAGAAAAATAGATTGGAATGAAATATAACAAATTACAAGTTCATGTGATTTTTTTCATCTTTCTTCCATTTTCCAAGTTTTCAGTAATTCTTATTTACTGTCTTTAAAATATCAACAGACATTTATGCTGTTTCTTTAGTCTTCTTCTGTCAGAATTGTTAATAATTAAAAACCTTCAAACTTCTGAGAAACAAAGAACAGTAGTAAGATAAGAGACCAGGATAACCTATATGTTGTATAAATTATTAAATAATAAAGAGAAAAAGTGTATAAATAGTGTGTGTGTGTGTATGTGTGTGAATCCATTCATTTTGCTTAGAGTTATATTATTAATACCTACTAAATTTAATTTTATGTAATTGATAATGCGCTGTCTCCAAGTTTTTTAAAACTGTTTACAGTGTTAGCTACCATTAGCATATAACATCTGAATGACTTTACCCTCATTTTAGTCTGTTTTTCCCCTTTTAACTCCCACCTTTCATATCTAAGAAGAACAGCTGTGTCTGTGAGTGGGAAGGACTAAGGCCATGGGGAGCAATAGGCAGGTTAATTTTCTCCATTTTTAATTTCATCTTTAAATATGTAAAATATATAAAACAATGCTGATTGTTGGTTGGAACTAATAGATTTAAATTTACTAGATGCAGAACATATTTCTGCAACCTTCTTTGAATTAGGAATTTTTCTTATGAAGTTCTTACATAATATAGCACACTTGAGCACTATTTAAAATTGTACTTTATTTGCTACTACCTGATTCTAAAGTATTACCTGATTAGGCAGAGTTCTGTTCAATACTTGACATATAATAATAGACTTAATAATATAAAGCAAATATTTCAACCCTAAATTTTTACTGTTTTTTTCTGTACACACCATTATGTCTGGCATATTATCACCAGTTGCTTTGAAAAACACTATGCATGCATTACCTCTCTCTCTTTTTTTTTTTTTAAATTATTTATTTATTTATTTATTTATTTATGGCTATCTTGGGTCTTCGTTTCTGTGCGAGGGCTTTCTCCAGTTGCGGCAAGTGGGGGCCACTCTTCACCGCGGTGCGCGGGCCTCTCACTATCGGAGCCTCTCTCGTTGCGGAGCACAGGCTCCAGACGCGCAAGGTCAGCAATTGTGGCTCACGGGCTCAGTTGCTCCGCGGCATGTGGGATCCTCCCAGACCAGGGCTCGAACCCGTGTCCCCTGCACTGGCAGGCAGACTCTCAACCACTGCGCCACCAGGGAAGCCCCATGCATTACCTCTCTTAACCAAAAAGACTCAGGTGATAGATACCGTTATTTCTACTTCAGATGAAGAAACTGAGAAAGTGGACTATTTTTCCAAAAGTCAAGTCAGTAGTATATAGAAAAATGAAGATTTTACTTTATATAGTATCTATCCTAGACTATTGGCCACTTTGCTATAATTCTATTTGTAAACCCCAGTCAAAATTTTGTATCCTCAGATCTTCATCTGTTGAAGTTGATAGATAGTTTAAACTGGGCAACACATTACATATATTTAATGTGCTTACTATCTACTATGAGTCATCAGTTGTAAAATATGTTTGATTTAAGTAAAATGGAATACCCCTTTCTGGTTTTTTTTTTTTTTTTTTTTGTATGCTTACCTCTTTTGGTGCAATATATAGGTAGATAGATTATACATTATATAAAAGTAAGAAAACTTTTACTGTTGAAGACTTGCTCTGCCCTTGCAAATTTCCATTTGCCTCTATGAAACATCACAGGTTCATTTAATGAAATAAATTTCTAGAGGTAATGAAGTTCTTGAGTGATCAAAAATAATATTGCAATAATTTGATAGTATATCTCCATATTAATTTCTTTAAATTATGTGTTTGTAGAAGTTTATTCAAGTTTTAAATTTGAAAAGTAACATAGTTTTTCACCAACCCAGCCCAATTTCATACATAAGAAAATTGAACTTTAAATTAGATGTACTTTAAATTTTGTTTCTAAAATAATTTAACTTGTTTGAGTGGATTTTATTCAGCATCTTGTGTTATACATTTGTTTAAAGAACAATACCTGGTTTAGATCTAAATTTTAATATTAATAGTAAAATGTGAAAATCAGGTAAATTAAAATAGGAATTATCTTACATGAATAATTGAAATACGAAAGAGTTAAGAAAATCATTCTCCTGTGTGCCAGTGAAGCTCTCCTCACTCAAATATTGTTCAGTATTTAATGGGAAAAAAAGTGGCTTGTTACTTTAGAGGGAGCATATTTGGACTTATAAAAAAATGCCATATCTTGTTAATTATGACAGCATATTTCTAATTTATTTTGTGTGTACTGTATTTGAGAAGAAAGCTACTACAAATCGGATATGAGTGAGGCCATTTGCAGAGAGTGCAAACAATAATGTCTGTAAGTCATGATGAAATTTGATGACAGATTTAAAAGGAAAAACAACCTATAACCTATTTTCCTGATTCCAGTGATCCTCTCAATTGTAGAGTTCTTATGTTATTTTTTCCTCCTTCATCCTTCTTAAATATAGTCATAACCTAATTTGTGACTTTATTAAGTAATTATAGGAAAAATGTAATCGCATCAAAATGAGTTGCCCTGAATTATAATGTATTGGTAGGCATGATATAAAAAAGTATATGAAAAATAAGAAGACATTGACTAAGTATTTGATACCATTTCTCTTTCAAATGTACATAAAATGAATACTCTTTTCTAACCTTAATAGACTTTATTCACACATACAAAAATGTAAAAAGTATAATTGAGAGTAGATAGACAACAGTATTATCATCTCTAATTTTTAAGCATATGGTTAAAATGCAGAATGATTTTTTAAGTAACTCTACTGGGCATATTATAAGATATTTTTAATAAGTAAAAAGCCATCAACTTTCTTCTGTTATCCATTCTTAAAATGAAGGACGTTTTAATTTTTTTCCCTATTTGGTTTATAATATTTTTAGTACTTAGTAATAAGTGTAGCTTTGGATTCATGTTGGTTTATTTCCACATACATTGACAGTTTTGATCAAATATTTAGTTAAGATGTTTTATGAATCTGTGATAGTAGACACTACAGAAAGCAAGTCCAAAGAGATACACAGCACTGCCTGTTGAACCTATGCGCTTGTTCAGCAATTAGCGTTCACAAGATGATACCAGTATATCATTTAGAACCCCAGTTTGGCTAAATATTAAAACACATGGCTCCTCAACAAGTGGGCTATGTGAAATAACTATACTGCAGGGGCTTGACACAGTATAATGCTGAATTAGCCTCAGGTCAGATTTTTCTAAAGCTTGGTCAAAATAAATGTCATGGAGGTTTGCTTGAAGAATGTTCAGTCTATTGACTCTTCCTGATCCTTTTAAATGGACTCTAGGACTGAAACAGAACATCAGAAAGCCATCTGCTTGGGCACTATAATCTTGCCTGCTCTACCTCCAGGCCATTGCTTTCATAACAATTATAACTGGTTTTCATAATTTGAACTTTTGTCACTATACCATCAGCCTTTATCGAGGACATTTTAGGACATACGGTTATGTAATGGGTCAGTAACTGCTCTCTGTGAGGATCCATTTCTGGTCTCCTAGCAACATTAGTTGGACTAAATAGTTTCAGTCAGTTTATATAGGGAGAAACTCTAGGTTTAGGAAAGTTCAGGTGGTAACAATAAATTATTGTAATATTCCTCCAACTTTATCAATAGAAAGTACTTTCAGCTTCACACTTGATTTTATACAACATTCTAAGAATATTTCAATTTGATACATGTTCTCTACTCGAGGATATTTTTCAAATTAAAATAGAATTAAATTTATCATTTAAAATAACACCTGTTCTGATAATTAGAATCCCAGAACAGCTTCAGATGAAGCAAGAAGCATGCATAGACCTTACTGAAAGCTTTCTCAGGGATGAAGGATCCAAAATACTATGTTCTATTCAAATAGAGAAAAAAATATACAGGGCTAAATGTAGCTACGTGAGCAAGAACTTTGGTAGCAGGCTGGAAAAACAAAATAACAAACAAACAGGTTTAAGGTCACAGGAGGGGCCTTACCACATGGTAGGTAGATGATGCATTTTTGCTTTTCAAGGTTGTTACAATATTGACAGTGTTTCTGGAGTTAGGCTCAAGATCTCCATACCTAAGCCCTTGACCACAATACTGATTTTATTTTTGTTTCTTTTTTAATGCACACCTATCTCATGATTTCTGCAACACATCTGTACCCCGCATTTGGAATAAATTAAGGAGAATGGACAATTTTGACACTACCATAAGAGAATTAAAGTCTGTTTTGTTCAAGATAATAATTGTTAATGAGAGATATTGATTAAATGAGTAAAACAAATATATTTCTTGGAATCTTAAAATTTGAAAAGGACACCACAAAATTAAGTAACCCTCAGAAAGAGAAGGGGAATTTTCATGTTAGAAAATCAACCTTTGATATGGCCTGAGGTAGTGTTAGTACTGAGATTAATTTCTTCACAAAACTAAATGTTTTATATTTGTTATAGTCATAAATATATATCATGATTGTAGATGTTGAGAGATTGTTAGGAAAAAACTTTCTTTTTTCATGTACCTAAATCGTGATAGAACACCAAATGAAACTGAAACCTGCTTAATCTCAAGGTGTCAGTTTTTTAAATTTTATTTTCCTAGTAGCTGCCAAAATAGATTTGTGTTTTAAAGTAGTCCTATTCAGTCTAGGCAGATATCAGCTGTTTTTAAATAGCTTTAGCTGTTTTTATGACTAATGTGGTAAGATTACCTTGACTTTTTATGCAGAAACTAAAAGAACATATTACCCAAAGGCATTTGGAAAAATGATTCTTCTGAAATAAGGATTGATTATATCTTTAGCAGTACTGTTTCCTTCATTTTGCTCTTTTGCCCAAGACCTCATTCACACTTGCAATGTGCATTACATTTTATTAACTATAGTTGTTTTAAATAATTATATAATATATATGTATGCTAATGTAAATATATACTTTAAAGTTTGGCACTGTGTACTAAAATTTAGTGTTTAGTTAGATCTGCAGTATTATGCTAATGATATGTTATATATTATTTAGCAAAATGTTAATATATATAGCATTTCTTTTTCCTAATTCCTTATTTCTAAGAAATCGAATAGAATCAAACAGAATGTGAAATAAGCATTTTAATAAGCTAAATATGACCTAGAATATTACTGATATGAAATATATTTAATTCTGTAAACCAGAGAGAATATATAGAGATATCTTTTTAAAATCCTATTCTTCTGTTGATTGTTATAGAAAGATAGTTTTAAAAACTAGACAAAGTCCTATTTACATTTCATGTATAGTTTAGTAGTTTTAGGATTGCCTTAAAAATTGACAGTATAAAATGAGTGTAAAATTACATTATGATTAACAAATAATATTTTCTTATAATAGTCAGGAGATTCTCTGAGACTGATGTCAATAAAGCATATGTATAACCTGATTTAAGAGCATGTTTTAAAAATAACAGCAAAAGTAATTTGAGGACAGCTAAAGTTTATAGACGGCTTATAAATTACCAAGTAACTTTCACCTCACTGTTCTCCAGACTAAATCAGGAAATTAAATAGCATAGGTATGAATGATTGTCCTAGTTTTGCAGGAAGAAAATGAAAATATAGAAAGATTAGGTTTTAAAAGTCTCCTAAATAATAAAAGTACATTTAAAATTTTATTATTTCATTAAAAATTTTTTAACATCTTTATTGGAGTATAATTGCTTTACAATGTTGTGTTAGTTTCTGCTGTATAACAAAGTGAATCAGCTGTATGTATACATGTATCCCCATATCCCCTCCCTCTTGCGTCTCCCTCCCACCCTCCGTATCCCATCCCTCTAGGTGGTCACAAAGCACCGAGCTGATCTCCCTGTGCTATGTGGCTGCTTCCCACTAGCTATCTGTTTTACATTTGGTAGTGTATATATGTCAATGCTACTCTCTCACTTCGTCCCAGCTTACCCTCCCCCCTCCCTGTGTCCTCAAGTCCATTCTCCGTGTCTGCGTCTTTATTCCTGTCCTGCCCCTATAGGAAGACCTCTCTTTGACATAAATCACAGCAAGATCCTTTTTGACCCACCCCCTAGAGAAATGGAAATAAAAACAAAAATAAACAAATGGGACCGAGTGAAACTTAAAAGCTTTTGCACAGTAAAGGAAACCATAAATAAGAAGAAAAGACAGCCCTCAGAATGGGAGAAAATATTTGCAAATGAAGCAACTGGCAAAGGATTAATCTCCAAAATATACAAAATTTTTTATTTAGCATAGATTGTATCAGTATATCAGTAGTATTCAAACACAACCAAAATGTTGTGTGCCTTAATTTATGGGAAGCTATATATTGGTTAGTATTACTTTTATAAGTATGGATCTCAATGCTAAATAGCCAGTCCACTTTAATAATTATATAATATACATTTAAAGCTAAATATCAAATTTATGTTTTTCTTTCCTTCTAAAAAAATCAATGAAGCTTTAATACCTGAAGTTTGAAATATTTTTTTAGCTTGGTCTTCAATGCAAAGGGATACCTATAATATGGGTATAAGACATATAATATGGTATAAAACAATTTATGGAAATGCAGGAAAGCAAAACTCCCATTTATTGAGAATTTGCTGTGTTTTAGTCACTCTCCTTTTCCATGCACATTTCCCTTTGGTCATAATAAATTCCCTGTCAAACTTGCCCCTCAGCCTAGCATGCTCTCCTTTGTCTGGCTAACACTAGTTCTTCACAGTTGATCCCAGTTGTCACTTCTTCTGAAAAGCCTTCCCTGACTCTTATTGTCTTCTATTTTACATTAGTTGCATCTTTATTGTGCTTTCAGAGCACTTTCTACTAACTTTTATCATAAGGATAGTAAGTTTGTGTTTTATTTTTTTTCTGCTAGACCTTGGGCTCGTCCTAATAAGTAACTGTGTGTTTAATCTCTGTCTTGACAGAGCCCAATAGTATCTGGTGAAAATATGTGGAATGAGAAATTAATTGAATGAATTATACAGTATGATAGCTCAGTAACTTCTCCAGGAATAAAGATTATCACAGTAGTTTCAATGTATGCATTAATATACAAAACATATAGAATATTCTCATATTTACATCTTAACCAATTTTTCCATTTTAAAAACTGGGAGAGAAGAAAGGAAGAAGTATTGAGTTTCATTCTATGGTAACTAGTTTGCATAAAGTCTAATTATTTAATACTCTATAAGGAAAAAATGATACCCACAAATAAATTTCTACTTCAAGATCTAATGTTGTTTAAAGAAATATTCTAACTTAGAATATGAATTTAATTCTAGGGTTTTTTCATTTGTGTTTTTAAATTCTTATACTTATCACATAAACATGAAACAATGTAATATACATCATAACTCATTGTTTTCAGGTAGAAGTACATATTTAATCACTGGTAGAACAATTGTGTACAGTCAGTTATGCCGACCACTTGAGAAAAATCAAAACAATTATTGCAAAGATGAGAGGAACAAAGCAAACAATTAAGAAATATATATATTTGTATTCTATATATTTATATATAAATAGGGTACTTGGTTCAATTATAAAAAAAGACATGTCTGCCAGCCTTTTTGAGATCGATGTTATTTATTTAACCTCAGTGCAATACTTGGCAGTGTTGCCTATCACTTCCTTGAAGTTCTTACCTTTCTTTACTTGAGTTTACTAAACACTGCTGGTTTTCCTCCCACTTTCTTGTATGATCCTGTTTTAGTATGCTTTGCTGGTTTTTCTTCTTGTCTAAATGGAGCTCTTCTCCAAGAATCTGCCCTCTGTTTTCTTCTTTTCCACATCATCCCTGGGAAACCCCACCTCTAACTCTGGTTTAAGTATCCTTTATATTTTTTAAGGTCTAAATCTATAGCTATGGCCTCATCTCTGACATCTGCCACTTGTAGCTTTAGATATTGAGAAGGATATTACTTCTTAGTTTCTATGCTTCGATTTTTTCATCTGTATAATGAACATATTTAAAGAAACTCTTTCCTAGGATTGTTACAAGGATTAAAAGAGATAGGCGTATTGACTGGCTCCCAAAACTTGTGTTCCTTCCATTTTTAAATCATTAGGGTACTTGTAAATTAGAATAGTTTTTCTTTACTGCGTCAGTTCCCTCATTCACTTTCTTCTGTTGCCACCCTAGTCATCTGTGTAAGCTTGTAACCTCTGCCCTGCACTGTCATTCCTTCAGGGAAAACTTGTCCTCTTCAAATAAATGCAGATAGCCTAGGGAGGAAGTTACATGCTAAATGGAAATCAGTTATCTGTTAAAAATGAGAATTCTGTCTTACAGTTCTATTTTTAGCCAAGTGCACTATGCATACTTAAAGACTCAGAAAGCAGTGTTGTTGTTGTTGTTGTTTTTTCAGGGTAGATTTACCAGATTCTTTCCAAGATGACATACTCAAGCATGCCACTTTCTGACTCAGAAATGTTCATTTGATTCAGCTGAACATTTTAGGCAGTGAGGCTCACCGCTAACTTCCCTGTAGAGCAGTTCTGCCTCTGGTATGTTCCAAGGGCTTTAGAACGCCACATGTTCCTGACAACACCACTCTGACATTGATCCTGACAGCAATATGAATAGGTGTGAAAACTAAACATCCCATGTGTTTCTGGTGAGACCTTTCCCTTTTTTCTTTGTCTGCTCCTCCCTTCACCCTGGCTCATCCCTGTTGTCACATTTTCATTGTCTGGGAAACACTGAGCAAATCTGATGAGATGGAGAATGAGAGTCTAGATAACAAGAATTGGCTGGGGTGTTGTAGGCTCCTCGAGGTGGCTAAGGTATACAGACTGGGCTCAGTCCTGAGATTATTTCAGTGGTCTTTCTAGTCGATGCTGGTTGTGAGGCTGAGACCTGGAATCTGGTAGGATCCATCAGTAAATTCTCTTGTTCTTTAGCAGTAAAAAAAAAAAAAAAAAAAAAAAAAAAAAAAAAAAAAAAAAAAATCAATTGAATTTATACCCTTTATTTAATACCTGGTTATTAAAAAGCTGGTATTTACTTTCTGTTATTATGTATCCATTAAACTATAGTATAGTTCTACAATTAGTAGCGTATGCAATGCACAAATGAATAGGATAATGGTAGTGTTTTTGATACCTAATATTTAATAATATCTTTGCCAATTTGACTTTTCATACTGTCTAGTCTGCCAATCTCAGTCCCTCATCACCACATCCCATCCTTACTGGCTCTAAGACCAGAGACAAACAACACATGTGGAAGTTAAACCTACTTGAAATATCTCTTCTTCCGTAGATTCCACGAGTAACTAATGAGTCTTCAGGCTTAGACGGGCTACATCTGCCTATTTGCTGGCAGCAATATAATACTAAACAAAAGATTGAACTATGAATGTCTTGAATGTATAGTACACATTACTGGCATAGCGTTGAGTACCAGATAGTGAAGCAAATGAATAATATTTTATATATGAAATTAAACAAGCTACTTTAAACCACTCTCTGCATCCTTGCATTAACATTCTGACTTACATTTGCATTGTCGTATTTAAAATATTCCTCTAATAGAGCGATCATTAAATAAATTAAAATCCATCCACACAATTGGTCATTGCATCATCTAAAAATTACATTCTTAAAAAATATTTAGTGGAATCAGAATATTGAATTTAATAATCAGTGATTGTTTCAAAGTGTTCAAAAATTTTCCATGAACAGGTAATCCTATAAAAAAGAAATATTTCAATATATTTATGTGTGTATATTTATGTATATATATATATATATTTTAAATACAAATGGATTTCAGGGTCAATATAAGAGACTTTGATCTAAAGTCTGTGAATGGCTACAGGAAAAAGAACAACTTAAAGAAATGACTAGCTTTAAAACAGATGCTTTTGGTCATACCGTATTGAGGAACAAAGTCCTTCTTAAATGTTTACTTGAATTTGATGTTTTTTCTTTTTTTTAAAAAAAATCTTTATTTATTTATTTATTTATGGCTGTGTTGGGTCTTCGTTTCTGTGCGAGGGCTTTCTCTAGTTGCGGCAAGCGGGGGCCACTCTTCATCGCAGTGCGCGGGCCTCTCACTATCGCGGCCTCTCTTGTTGCGGAGCACAGGCTCCAGACGCGCAGACTCAGTAATTGTGGCTCACGGGCTTAGTTGCTCCGCGGCATGTGGGATCTTCCCAGACCAGGGCTCGAACCCGTGTCCCCTGCATTGGCAGGCAGATTCTCAACCACTGCGCCACCAGGGAAGCCGCTGATGTTTTTTCTTTATTCCTACTAATTTTAGCCTGGGCTATATAACGGATAATTGTCTTCCATATATGAATTATGAATTATATATTGTTTTCATTATGCATGTAGCTATCTACTTTTTTGTAATATTCCAGCTAAGAAGGATGTACATTGTGTGTGTGTGTTTGTGTGTGTGTGTGTGTGCCCTGTCCTTGAAGCTTTGGTCCATTTTTTTCTGTTTTCTGAATCTATCTGGCCTGTCATAGCCCACAGTAAATTCTACTGCATTTAGGTTTCCTTGACTTGACCAATTTGGTTGCTACCTTCCTAATCCTGATTTTATCATTTTTACCTTAATTACATCATTTGACTGAATGAGGAGGTATATATGAATTTATATTATAGTATATTATAGTATGTATTATTTACACGTGATTTATGAATATACATTTATTGTGTTTTTGTTGGTTCTTATATAATCACTTTGGTTCTTCTAAGAGCAAAGATCAAACATTTAATCCTTAGAATAAAATGCATATTATAGGAAATGTGATAAATACCCTATGAATGAATTTAATAACACTACTTCAGAGTCTCACTGAGATTTCTCAATATTGGTTAGTTATTAAGTGTAAAGTAAAAACTATTTAAAAAATTGAGTATTCAAAATCTTTTTACTTGGAGTATAGTTGCTTTACAATGTTGTGTTAGTTTCTGCTGTACAACGAAGTGAATCAGCTATATGTATACATGTACTCCTCCCTCTCGGACCTCCCTCCCCACCCCCCATCCCACACATCTAGGTCACCACAGAGCACCAAGTTGAGCTCTTTGTGCTATATAGCAGGTTCCGACTAGCTATCTGTTTTACACATGGTAGTGTATATATGTCAGTCCCACACTCCCAATTCATCCCACACGTTTGTTCTCTACATGTGCGTCTCTATTCTTGCCCTGCAGTTAAACTCTATCCATATTTTTTAATATTTGAATAATCGTACTGTCTCTTTTAAAAATTAGCCTCTTAATAATTGAGTAATCTGAGATAACTCATATTGTAAGGTCTTCACCAAGTTTTTAATTAAAAACTTGGTGAAGACCTTACAGTGAAGGGAGTGTACACTGGTAGTTCCTAACCTGAGTTTGACACAGATGTGTTTTGTTGGGTCTCTAATATTTTTAAAAATGTAGTTAAATGAGTTCAGGTAAGTCACACACTCTCTAGTTTGTCACAGTGCCTACATCTAGCTATGGTCTTATACCTAATATTTATCATCATCAATACTTGCTAATGGCACCATAGCTTGGATTTGAGGAAATACTTTGATTTTGAAAGAGATAGATAGATAGATAGATAATGACACTTTAATTATAACTCTAAAATCATAGGGAATCAAAATAGAAAAGAAATGTAGTGACCATCTTTCAAAATTGTCAATAGCAAACAGTATATTATTAGGGATCCAAACACATAGGGTAAAAATATACCTCAAAATGTCATAATTATAGACACAAAAGTTAGGATAGTAATTAACTCAAAGGAGGAGATAAAGGAGTGAGTCTGAGAGACGCTTCACATATAATGATAATGTTCTATTTCTTTAATTGGATCAGTGGCTCGCAGGTGTTCACTATAAAGTTATTCTTTATGCTCCACACTTACTTCATAGATGATTTTTGTTCCAAGATAGTGGTCACTGAAAAGAATAAAAAGAAAATAAAGGATAGCACAAAACTATTTATATATAGTTTTTAAATGTCCAGAAGCAAACAATATATTAAAAGTATATGTATAATGTTAAAACCACAACAAAAAATGAAGGTCTAACAATACAGCAGTTAATATAGCAGTTATTGGTGGTGAGTATAGACTAGGATGGTGTTGCAGAGGGCAGCTGGTTGTCTTTAATGATATTGGCAGTGTTCTACTTCTTAAGTGGATAGTGGGTACATGGGTATTCAACCCTTTAAAATTTTTTCATTGTATGTGTATGTCACAGATTATTTTTGATGACTGTTTTTAATATTTTACCATAACAGTTTTAAAAACTAAAACCTTTCAAATGACTCATTTATGCATGTCACACTGACAGACCCAAAGACAGTCACTATTTCTGTTGAATTCCAGTGAAGTGTACTTTCTTTGCCATGCAACTTAAAATAAGAAATAGTCTATCAGAATTTTTGAACACACACCAACATTAATGATAAAAAGTCATCACATCTTGAATAACGACAGACTCAGCATGACTATATCACGTTGACTTTAATTAGAAAAGCAAAACCATTAGCAAGTATAGAATGTATATAACAGGGATTTTTTTTTTAGGAATTTGTCCTTACACATTTGTGGGAGCAGGGAAAGTGCTGAAAGGCCACTGGAGCTTGCAGTCCAAAGGGCAGGTAGAGGGAAGGACGATGAATTTAGAGTAGTTGAGAGCAAGGACAAACTGGAACCCATGGGGACAGACCAGAACACCTGTCTGTTCTCACTGCCTCCAGCCTAAGAGCTGATGAAGAAGCTGAAGGAGAATTCAGAGGAAAGTAGGGCAGCTGCATGCCTGCCTGCTGCCCCAAGCCAAACAATAAGTAACAGCATGGATGAACTTCAACAGCACCTGGTGATTGTACCCAAACTTTCTGAGCATCCAAAGAGTAAGGCGGCTGCTGCTTCACTTCTGCCCTCCACATCTCACACACAGGGTCTCTAGTGCTAAACTATAATGGGAAACGTTTAGGGAAGGGAATCCTAGGAAACATAGTTCAGCTTAGACAAGTTTACACCTTGCCGAGTCAACGTGTTGATTCTTCCGTGTACAAAGAACCTCCAGTACTGCACCACGTTCTACTGCATTGTAGGAGGGCTTAACACTCAGCCAGTCTCCCCAGTCACCTTGCATTCATTCTCTATCATCCAGTTGTGCAAGCCCCTTTCCGATATATTTCAGGCTCCCTAGTCTGTGAGATTATTCTTTCTTTGAATATTATTTTCACAATGATGCTTAAATTTAAAATTGGCATTGGTTTTTATTTATCCTGTAAAATGTTCGATAAATTTTATTCAGCTATAATGTGCTTTAAATAATCTGTCTTCCAAATGCATATAACTTTGTAATTTTAACATCTTCTGTGATGAAGTGTATTAAAATCTTCAAAACAAATCTTATTTTAAAATTCAGTCACACATTGCCTGAAGTGCTGACTAGTGACTAAGACTAAAAAGGTATTTTTTCTTTGATGTAATTATTCACACATGCAAAATATATACCTCTTGTAATAGGAAATAATAAAATACAGCTCTATAAAAGCAGAGGGATGAGAACTGATTATATAAAAACTTGAAGTTGATATTCATATAACATAAATGATACATTTTTAAACTATTGCTTATTTTTTATGTTAAACTTATATAAATATCAGCCCAAAGTGTAGTACGCTAGAACAATTAATCACAAATAGAAATGTTGTGAATCCACAGATGTCTTACCTTTGAGACTTCAATTTTTGCTTAGAGCCAAGTTAGCTAAAGTCAACATAATAAGTACATATGATTACCCTTAAGTTTAGTGCATCATTGGTTACCAGTGAGAAATCAGCTGTGTCCTTGGAGTTGTCCTTTATACACACTGGTAGGCGATCAGTTATCATAGTGCTTCTGATTGAACCCAAATCAGGTAGATTACTTAGTCAAAACAGTTTTAGTGAGCCATTCTCTGTTCCTGCTGCCCTCTATTCAGCTAGAAAGAGAGAGAGAGGAAGGAAGGGAGAGAGGGTGGGAGGAAGGAAGGTAGAAAGGAAGGAAGGAAAGAAGACATTGTAGGGAAATTAACCCTATTTAGTTCTCATCCATGCAAATAAATATACATATTTACATAAATATAAATATTCATTTTCATGTATCTGTATTTCCAAAAGAAAACTAAGCCCCTGATTTTCCTCAACAAGTTCTGTCAAAATTGTGTTAATGTAATTATTCAGAGGTATTTTAATGAATGCTTGTGTGTATTTATATATTATTTATGTAGTGGTATTTAAAACATCACACAGAGTTTACTTTCTTAGTTTAGGAAAATACTTATTAGTTGTGATGAGAAAGTGACTAGAAAAATGATCCTGGTTTTCTTCAAAGAAAAATGGACATAGAAAAATGTCAGTCAACAGTATGCAATAATATTAATCCCTGGTGTAATATACATGATGGCATGTATATTTAGTTGGCATCTTGCTATTTATGGAAATATTTATTAATGTAGTTTTACATTATGCAGAAACACATGTTATATAGAAACTTACATCAAATGAGTGAAACAGACTTCATGTGATAGATAAGGGTTTGGGGGTCTTACAGAAATAAACATAAAAGAAGAGATGAATAGGGACATGACCAATGATCAATTTAGACCTAAGAATGATAACCACAGTGCAGGTTCCTAAAAGTACGAATATTCTGTTAGTTTTCATTATTGATATGTTACCCTTCACATTCAGTAACTCCACTGGAAATTGATGTTTAAATTGCCTACTTGGTTTTTTCTTAGTTTTCATATCAATGTTAATGTTCTAATATATTCTAATAGAATTCTTATATCTACATATGAAGTAAATAAGGAAGAGCCTCAGTCAATTATATATATTGGATATGAGTTATTCTTGTTTCAATGATTATAAAAGGAACAAAAAATAATCCCATTCATTGTTAGGAGAGACAAAGTAATAGAAGTATCACAAACACATCACTGCATACACTTGTAAAATGTAGTCTCATAAATGATCACAGATTTTTAATATCCTGATTGTGTAGTCTGAACAATTGTGTAATCTGAAAAAAAAAAAAAGTGCATCAACTGTGAACTCAATCCTTTTCCCTTTTACAAATGACAAAAGGAAATAAATTTAGGAATTTAACAAGCAAAAAATCTGATTTTCAGAATGTCAAGTTGAAGAGTGTGTGGGCCTTAGAGAAATAGAACAACCCTAATGCCGAGACTATAGGGGGCATAGATACAAGTGACAAGTTGCAGATAACATTGCTTCCCAGTTTTTGAATCTGTCAGTAAGTAAAACAGTGACTTCTAAGCAGATTATTAGTGTAATTATTTCTTAGCTTAAAAAAAAAATGACATTCTGAACGATAAGCAAATATACAGACAAAAATGTGTGTAAAATATTTATGTTGACTCAAAAGCTTCATGGTAGGCAGGAAACTCAATGGTATTATAGTATCAATCCCCTTGATTGCTTGGTTTTCCCTTACAGAATTTTAAGTAGGGGCCACCCAGTCTCTACTTAAATACTTCTATTGATGGAAAGTATATGAGCTTCCAAATCAGTCCAGTTGGTCTTTTAATGAAAATTCATGTTAAGATACTATTAAGATTTCTCAGACACAAATATTAATGCTCGTGTAGGTTTTGGGACCATCACTTCTCTACCATTTAAAGTCTACTGGCAGATTTTCAACCTGCTGCAGGTCTTATTATCATGCTTTGGAAAAGATTTTTAGAAAAGTAAATAGACAGGCCTGAAGTTCTGAGATTTTCCTTAATGGTATTGTTGCTATAGTTACAGCTGAAATGTTATATAAAGAAAATTACTTATTGATCGAAAAATGCTGAGTAGCACAGCAGCATCCGTTTTTTGGGGTTTTTACTGCCTTCATTTCCTACTCTGCTTTTAAGATTAATGGATTTTTGGAGTGTTGTTTTGAAGCCCTGGTGATTTGATGTTTCATAAATGCATTTTATTAACGTGTACTAGCTGGCAACTAGATATATTCTAATATGTTATGATCAACATGGAGTTATTTTTTATACACTTTATTTATCAGAATTGTTCCTACTTGGAGATGAATTTTGATATCCTGGATATTAACATTAAAGTACTAAAAAATGTGATTGGTCTCATAGTATAGACTCTTCTGAATTTACTTAAAACATTTAATAATAATATAGATGAAATGTAAACTTTTAATATGTTTATACCATTAGGAGATACTTACAGTATACTGAAAATAAAATATATTTTAAAAACACAGGAAAACAAATGGAAATGGCCTGAGAGCATCCATAATAATGACTAGTATGTTTTTAAAAAAACCTCCGTAAGATCTATATTTTCTATTTTTCTATGTAATAAACTCAGTAATATAATAGAAATGCCTTCAGTTTTTATATGCAATATACAATACATTATATATAATATATATTCATTTTCTGATTGTCTCACTGTCTTTATAAGGAAATACTTCAAAGATAAAACTGTAACTCACTTGATATTTAACCTTAAGGCAAAATATGAATAGTCATGTGTGTTACAACTGTAACTATTATAGAAAGAGTTTTCAGCTAGTAGAAGTCATATATGGCAGTGATACATTATGCATTGAATTTTAATATAATTTAAGAAATCTTGCTTAATTCTCCAGATTGCTGGTGAACTAGAAACATTATGACTATTTAATAATGTTGTGTCTAATAGTATTGCGGCTATGGAGGAACTAAGAGTGGAGATACATTTCTTTGGACCCAGAAATATAATTCTTCTTAAGTTAGGTTCCTGAACAGTGATACAAAAATCTTTGGGATTATTTTTGATAAACAAGGCAAAAAAAATTGTGAACCACAGATTTTTACATCATCTTATGTGGTTGTAGAGTATTTCCCAAATTGTCTTTTGTGAAGAAATGTTTCTAGTAATTGTGTCTATAATTAATGATGATGTGATAATGGTGATGGCCTATATTGTCCTGAATGAACTTTCTTGAAAATTCATTTTTACTTTCTCCTCTTTGTCAAAAGTTGGTCAATTTTACTTTTCTCATTCCTACTTTTGATTTTACCCTAGCCTCTGCCTTTTCCTGTCTTTTAATAAACGAAATTTAATTTTACATGTTTAAAGAAATACAGAATTTTTGATGCTACTATAGTGATTTTCCCCTTTCAGTCCTTTTTGATTTTATAATTTCCTCTACTTGCTGAATTTGTTGGTGGTCTAATTTTGGTTCTAGGGCTGCAGAAAGAAGAGACACACATATGAGACCACCAATTCAGCATTTCTAATTGGTGAAAAAATACTCTTGTGTGATTTATAATTTATCAAATTCCTTATGTTCTAAATGGATTCATCAGATAACCCTTTTAAATCCATAGTATCCTTTCCATCTTCCTTAATTTTTTCCCTGCATATTATACTTATTTTTAACCCATGTCTTCTTTCTTCTACTTGAGTGTGAGTTCCTGATCAAATAAGCCTTGCACATATAATTTCCCAAGAGTATATGTAATCCATAGATATAAATAGGCTAGAGATATACAGAATAGATGCATAAGTGAATGCTGTTATAATTATTTGACATGATAGTAACATCAGTTTCCAAATTAATTTTGGCGACAAAGTATAAAGTCAAAAAAAAATTAGGCTTGGCCTTATAATCTTCTTCAAAACGCAAATCAGTCATGTAACCAAGAGACCAAGTGTAGCAACATCATGTTAAAAATAATTACGGGATAGTACTGATTAAAGATAATAGGTTTAGGGAATTCCCTGGCAGTCCAGTGGTTAGGACTCCGCGCTTTCACTGACAGGGGCCTGGGTTCCATCTCTGGTTGGGGAACTAAGATCCCACAAGCTGCAGGGCACGGCCAAAAAAAAAAAAAAAAAGATACTACGTTTAACTGAATCAGGATGCGAATTTAAGCCAAACACGAATTTGAACTAGCCAATGAGGCTCTCAACATAAGGTCCTTTTTCTCTTAGACTGACGCTATTGCCTTCTGTTTGCCTTCTAGACTTTAGTAGTGGGTGGGTTATCACTGCTTGTAGGTTTATCAAACATTATTTTAAATCAGGAAAATGGAGTGTTTTATGTGACATAGTAGATTAAATAGAGTATACTCTTTATCCTCTTACTTAAATTTTCAAATGTATGAAAATAATGAGTATGTTACCTTGAAATAATCACTACATTTATTTTCTCAACACATTTTCCTTTTAACAAGAGCTGTGTACCATTGTGGCATCATATGCTATAAGTAGCAAGAGACGACAACTTTGTAAGTATAATTTGTCCCTAAAACTCAGATAAAGTAATCACACTTTTATAATTGACAAGAATTTCCAGTGGGATGAAACCTTTATTTCTGGTATATTAAAAACTTCCTAACTTATTTACATTCAGACCTGCCCTGACAGGAATGCATAGCACACACCTGCATTTGGTTTTTAGAGTCCATGTGACAAAACAGCACAATGACACAGCTATTTGTGTCTGTTTTTGTTTTTTAAAATGTCAGTCTCTGAATGAAAACATCCTAAGATGTGGCCCCAGCAAGTAATGTTTTTTAAAACCACAGGACAGGTTAAGATTGATTTTCTGTAGGTATTATGGAAGTACCTCCTCTAGGGACTATTCAACACAAGGACTGGAGCTTTTAGAATTTGACATAGGGATCAAATCAGTTTCTTTCCCAAGACTTTGTATAAAGTTACTATATAGAGAAGCCACAATTCACTTTTTTGCTGCTTAGACATGAAATCAAGAACAGAATTGGTATTGGATGATCATAACACAGAAAGCAAATGAACCCGTAATACATACTAATGTTTTATAGACAACATTTTACTGAAATTAAATAACTGACTTGGGTCTTTACTCTTTTAGATCACCAGGTAAGAATTATAACAGCTTACAGATTGCAAAACAGTCATTAGTATTAAGCAACATTTTTTATGTCTTTAAAGAAATGGAAAGCTGAAGTAAGAAATGAATCTTAGATGTCCAATAATATTCTAGAACAATAAATGATTTTTGTTTCTAAATAAAGTTGTGCTACTGGAAAGAATGATACAATATGAAAAGCAGTTTGAAATTGAACTTCTCAGAAGACAGTGCAGCATACGAACACGGTATTATTTGCATGACTCTCCAACCATGCACTTTAGAGAATAGGTACTCATTAAATGGTAACAGTTAGAAGCTACATGTATAGCCTTTATTTCTTACATTTTAATAGGTATGATGTAAGAAAAAGCACAACATACATCAATAAGGGGGGAATTCTGCAATATTATTGGTCTAGCAATCTCTCTCCCATGTGATCATTTATATGTATTATGAGAGGGTTGTTCTCAGTCTTTAGTTTGCAAAAAAATTAACCAACAGTTTATTAAAAAGGCAGATCCTCCTTCTCCTATCCCAGGATTCTGATAAACTTATTTTGGTGTAGTTCCTAGAATTTGCATGTCTAGGGACAATCTCGGGTGATTTGGTGCAGGTGGCCCATAGATTACACTTAGAGGTATAAGGAAGTGTTTTAATCAGCAGTTGAGAAAACTCTGGGGAAAAAGAATATCAAACAGTTTTAACCTGTGAATGCTTCTTGACACAATTGCATGAGAAATGTGACTATTATTAAGAATGACATTTTTTAATCTTAAATTAGGTGGAGAATTATGCACAAGTGATTCTTGAAAACTCTACGTGTGCCTTGTAAAGTTCTGCTCTGGTAGATAGAACTACATTTGATCCAAGTCAAGAGACAGGAGATTATAGGCTAAGTCCTAAAAAAAAAACTTATGATTAATTGGCTGTTAAAATTGCTATGAAATTTAATAGTTTTTGAATGGAAACACTAATTTTGAAGGCACGAGGCTTAAAAATAGTTGTATTTGGAACAAATTCAGATTTTTTTTTAACCAAAAAATTGATATTCCCCTGCGTCTATCTTTGATGCGTTTTTTTCTTTTTTTTATGATGAGGTGAGTTAATTGCTGATCTCCAAGGACTCCTGTTTTTAGATTTCAAATAGTCTTTTTGCAGTCTTCTTTAAAAGTCACCGTTTCATTGATCCAGAAAACAATGACCCACCTCCTCCATATACAAAAAAGCAGCTAGAAATTGCCAAGTGCTAACCTTGGTAAATGCACCAAAACAGATGTATATAATATAGTTAATCTTTTAATTTCTATTTTATCTGCAGATTCAGGAATGGCTTTGTTTAAATTGCCAAACCCAGAGAGCGATATCAGGACAGCTTGGAGACATGGGCAAAATGCCACCTACACAGACAGGACCAAAAGCCTCTCCTATGCCTGTCCCTACAGAACAACCGTCTCAGAAAATAGCAATGCCTGCTCAAGTAAAAGTGAAAAAGAGGGAACAAGAAGAAAAAACCGAAGGTGAAAAAATCATTCCAGAAAAAGTGAAAGAAACACCTTCAGTTGAAAAAATTCCCCCTAAGGAAACCACAGATCAAATCCAAGAAGAGAGTAAACTAGAGAAAGACAAAACTTCAACCCCTCAAGGAAAGAAGCCAACCCCTGAAGACAAAAAGCCACTCCTCGAAGAAAAAAAGCCACCTCTTGAAGAAGAAAAGCCAACCCTTAAAGACAAAAGGCCAGCTCTTGAAGACAAAAAGTTACCCCCAGGAGCAAAAGCATCAGCTCTAGAGGAGGAACAGAAATATGACTCACTTAAAACTCAAGTACAGATTGCTGAAGGAAAACCTGAAGGCAGAGTGGCTGCAGAGGCAGTGCAAGAAAAGAAACAACCACTGACCAAGATGGAAGATTTACCATCTGGCGCACCTCAGAGTTTGTCTAAGAAAGATGATGGGATGACTCAAAAAATAAAAGAACAGCCACAGGCAGCATGCTCGGCAAAGCCTGATCAGATGGAACCTAGGAAGGAAAAAACAGTAAGTTATGTTTTTTTCCTAACTTTGCAGATTTACACCTATAAGTTACTAATGTCCACCTAAGTACACCGAGTGCTTAATGGTAACTTTGTAAGTGAAAGCCTTCAATTAATAGCACTTTCAGAAAAATGTAACAGTTGTTTGCTAAAATGATGAACTTTGGCTTTCTGACAGCTTAATCTAATTTAAATAAAGCATAGATACAACATTTACTAGCTTTTATGCCTATCAAATAATTTATAAAAATCTATGGAGTGATAAAGAAGGGTTTCTTATAATTTTATTTTATTTTATTTTTTTAAAATATTTATTTGGTTGTGCTGGGTGTTAGTTGTGGCAGGCAGCCTCCTTAGTTGCGGCAGGTGGGCTCCTTAGTTGCGGTATGTGAACTCTTAGTTGCAGCATGCGTGTGGGATCTGTTGCCTGACCAGGGATTGAAACCGGACCCCCTGCATTGGGACCGTGGAGTTCTATCCACTGCACCACCAGGGAAGCCCTCTTATAATTTTAAATGATTGCTTTTTCCTTCCACTATGAACATAAAATCAGTATCCTCCTTTAACATAAAATAATGTTTGTCTTGGAATTTCTGTTTACTTAGCCACTTGGTTAAGCAAGACTCAAGTTTCTTCTCATTTGAAAGCCTTTTAAGGTGTGGTCAACCATAAAATGATTAAATAATTGTGATTTAAAAAAAAGAAGTATGGCTAAAATTCAGGAGAAACATTTTTTTTAAGTTTATTTTAGTATTTAGTGTGAAATCAGTATAATATATTTTGTTCAGTTTTATTCAGTGTGTTTAATATTGGAGGGTTATTTATAATCCAAGCATCATCTGGAATATATATTATTCTTTATATATTTTCTTTTTCTTTTTCTTTAGTGGAAACTTTTAAGGGTATCTCATCTTAACCTATATTTGCACAGGCAATAATACCATTTTTAGAGGAAATCTGAACTCTTTTTAGAGCTTCAAGAGATCTTATATCAGGCTGAATAATTTTAATTCACAGATGGCAGCAATGACTTGCAGGAAAATGAAATGATTCATTGGTATTAAAACTTAATATTAGAATTCTAATTAGAACTTATAGGCCATCCCAACCCTGGTTCAGTTGTCGTTTGGTTTACAGTTTTAACACATGGTTACTAGCCTGTCTCTGGTATATAAGACATCGCTCATTAAATAAATCCTGGTCTTCCTTTGTTGTATGAGTTTATCCAAGTCAGAGAAAGCAGATGCCTGTGTATTCTCCATTCTAATGGCTGGATCTAGCTACCCCGCCACCACCACCCGCTGCTTCTCCCAGTTAACCACCTTGCAGAACTTGATGCTTTTTACCATTTCTCTCTTTGTGAAGCTTCATGACTCTTCCCTTTTTGTTCTCTTCTTGTCTTTCTGATCACCCCTTGAGTTCTACTTTGATTATCTCTATTACTTTCTCTTTTCCGATCGGTTCTTCTTTGAACTCTTGTCTTCTTTCCTCTTAGGGGAGCCACGTGAACATTTCCTAAATCTCCTTGTGCACCCTCTGCCCCTCTTGAGTGTTAGACCTATATTTTCAAATACCGAGTAGATCATTCCACTTCAGAAACTCACTGTAAACTGGAACTCAGTGTGTTCAAATCATATCCAACTCTCTATAGAGGCGGTTTCTGCTTCTGACTATCCGTTTCTGATGACACCATCATTCATCATGTCTGTAGCCTCCCAGTCACTAACCTGGGGAATCTGAGCTTTCTTCTTACCTGCCTAGGCTCTCCACATCACACTTCTGTCTCTTAGCTCCTATTCCTAAGGACAGTATCCTAACGGCCTTCGTGACCTTTTACCAACGATTTGGGTAATCTAATTACTAGTCACTAGGCCTTCTCTTTTTCCCTTCTCCAGTATATAGTTATCAGGTAATTATTTTCCAGAGTTCAGATAATTTAACTCTATCACTCAGGTATTTCTTATGATTCTCTATTGTTTGTTAAATATAATCTAAACAAGAAGTATCCAAATACTTTGTTAATGTACTACATTTTATTTTATTTTACAAATGTGTCACTTTTTATCATTTCCTTTTATCACTACTTTTTCTTTTAACAACTTCAATATGTATATACATATTTATTTCTAAATTAAATCTATGCACTATTACTAACATATTATTTGCAATATAAACATTCACAGAAATGTGTAAGTCAGTGAAATAAGCTAAAATCACCATTTTTATTATATTTATTTAAATATATACATTTGATCACAGTAAGATATGATTAATAATAGCATTTTAGAGAGAGCTTTGATTGACTGTGCTTCAGTGTTTGAAAATCTTGTTCTAAAATTTTATGATTGAGTTCTTTGAAACTCAGCTTAAGTTTATTTTGATATTTTGACTTTTAGTTTTAATGACGCTCCATAACAAAAAAGATAATCCACAGGATATACCAGAAATGAAAGAAGTGTATCAAAGGTTGTACTTGCCATATCTTGCTACCTGTTTTCTAAGTTTGGAATTGAAAACTGTTTTTTTTTAACTTATGGAAATTCCAGAAATAAATGTTAATCTAACGTGATACCAATCATTTCCTCTTGCTAACTATCACAAAATGTAGTGTTTTAAAGTATGTTTTTTTAGCAAGTGACTTTAAAGCCCACTGGAGTTCTTCATCTGCAACGTTTATAAAAAGATTAAAGTATTCTGTTTAAAGTTTGTCTGAAAAGGCAGACATGACAACTTTTTTAAATGATATGTCATTTTGTGTAGCATAATTACATGATGATTTCCAATTATCCTTCTTCAAAGGATTGTGTCCACATCATAATTCTCTTGAAGAGACAGCTTGTGTTTATTTTTTTCCGAACACTTGCTAGGTAGCATATGGCTGATAACCAGAGTTTACTTTCTTCCTAAATATATAATAAGTAGTATATTACTAATAATCACTTGTCATCACCAAAAAGTTCAACAACTTTGGGTTCTTCTACTTTTGTTAAAAAAGAATTAAATCTTCACAGTCTACAACTTTTTAATTCCCCATAAGATAATCAGCAAACCTCTATGGTTAAAATAAATTCATAGTTATTCTCTGTCTCAGTACAAAATATTAAAGATATTCTTCAAAATATAAAGGTATCATTAGTATACAATGTGTACCACATCTGTAAAATCCTGAGATACTCTATGCATTACTGGCTTACTTGTAACAGATGCCGTAAATGAATTTTGCATGCACTGCTATCTATGTAACTTCATCTTTTAAAAAAAATAATTCCAATTAAAAGAGCCACTCCTCAGAATTTAATATACAGTTTTCCATTTAAAAAAATATATATACCTTTTTAAACAAATCACTGAATATTGAGCCATTTGGTGGCTCGCAGTAGTAATCCTTTAAGTATCTTATTATTGAAACAGAACTAGTGAATATTATAAACTGAGCATGTTAGAAATATCTGCACTTTGATTTTATTATTACCAAACCTTTTGCTACTTACTTTGTTCTAATGATTTTCCCCCAAACCTTCCACAGTTCTTTCTTTCTTTCCAACAATATTGGCTGACAAAGAAATGCAGTTTACTTTGTCACCATATTGTTTCCATGGCAGGAATATCAAGTTTCCCCAAATGTTATGTGACTTTTTTGTCTTTTACTATTAAATAAGACAGCTCCAAAGAAGATTTTAAGTGTTTATTTCAATTCATTGAAAATGCGTGTGAAGTACTGGAATATTTATTTGCCAAAAATTCTAGAAGTTTGTGATAGTGTCTTAGGATGACTTGCTATAAATAGCCTAAGCACATTATGTGTTTAGTCAAGGTTTCTTACTAGAAATAACATATGTAAGACAGATATCAAATGGTTTTCCTGGTAATGTCAAACTTTTTTGGCCAGTTTTGTGTCAGTTTTCTTTATTAATGTGTTTGTGTATGTCTTGCATTATTAGTATTAACTTTGGCACATGATTTTTTGGCAAGAATATTTTGTCTACCACTTACCTATTATAGGAACGTTGGTTTCGTTGGTTTGGTTAAGACTAGGTGATAAAAGCCACAACTGAATGATAAGCTTCAATATAAAGGTGAGCAAATAAAGTGACTGCCCTTGCTGTAAATTTTTACAGTATAATTCCCAGTTTTCTCCCAGGATTCTTCATAGATCATCTGACCAACTGACATAAGAAGTAAAAGAATACTGATGTCAATCTATTTATTAAATATTAGTAAAATGTAATTTCTATTTGGGTTTAAAAATACAAAAAAATCCTGCGTACTTCCTAAAAATATTTACATTTTGCACACCTGCCCAGGATTCTGTACCCCACTACCGAGACTTCTGTCTAAATAGCTAGCTTGGCTTTCTCAGCCTCTGGACTATGGCTCCACTCTAACTTTCAAGCAACCTAGTATTGCCCATGAGTGAGAGGTAGAAAACCAGCCGCGTATGCCTTTGTACGATTCCCAAAGGTGGCTTATGCTTTCTGCCTTCTGGATCTGCAGTCCGTTCTTCTCTGTGCACTGGCACTGCATCCTATCAGAAAAATCCCACCTGGATGTCTGGGCCACTCTTCTCCCTGGTGGCAGTCACTTCTCCTACTGCTGAACGCCCTATGCTGATTAGTTTTAAATTACTTTTTGTTTGAAATCAAAATAATATTCAATTTATCTCTTACTGTGTTCTGGGCATTGTGTTGGTTATGTTATCATTTAATCCACACAACTGTTGTTGAGGTAAATATTACATCTCTTTTAAAGAGGGGGAAACTAAATTTGTTGTGCCCAAGATCACATGGCTGGGAAGCAGCAAAGCTAAGATTATAGTCCTGTTCTGCTTATAAAGGCTGGGCTCCTAAACACTGCACAGAATGCTTCTTCCCTGTGACACTTTTAGGATGCTGCCTTTTTATTATTTTAAGTATTCATCTCCCTTAGCAGCTTCCAGTTTGTGTGATTTTTTACTTTGTTTATATATTTATATTATTTTATTTATTCATTTATTTGTCATTTGCATCATACATATCGTTATAGTATACTGTTTACATTTCTTTATTGCTACATCATTTTGTCTCTCCACTCATTCCTGTCTTTCAAAATGTGTTAGTTGAATGGAATTAAAATTTATCCTGAAATATAATATATATTTTGAAATGTACATCCTCCTTTACTTTTCTAGTTTAATATTTTAAAATTGTATGTCGCTACAGAATTCTCTTTTTACCTATACACTTAAACAGAATACTGCTTGTCTACATTTGATATATTACATTGAAACGTTATAGCTCTCTTGATAAAAAAAAATTTGAACATCCTTTCGCATAAACTTTTATTTATGGTTAAAATGACCCAGGGGTTAGTATTCAAGTTATATATAGCCATGGTATCTAAAGGCAGCATAATTGTATAGGATGGAAAATGAGGTTTTCTGAAGTGAAAAGGATTCCCATGTATGTGGGACTATCCAGTTTTTATCTCCAGGCCCAGTGAATTTATGGATTTAATCTTGTTTACAGTGCTTGGAACACTCAGACTAGCAATCCATTTTGACCCAAACATTGTATAAATGATTAAAGATTATTCATCTGTTGTTTTACTTTGGCCCATTAATATAAATGACTTGGGAGACATTAGGCAAAAACTTAATATTGCCTCCTTTCTTTGTACAGTCTTATATTTAACCAAGAATTCAGTTCATAACCCCAATACTAGTTTTTAAAAACCTTCCGTTTTCCTTCAACATGGAAGGCTAAAAGTTTCAAAATCTGTGAAAGGGGCAGAACTAAGCTTAGCAGTACAGAAGTGTCTTGGTACTAGAGAAGGCCTCAAGATACGACACCATGGGAAGGTTTCAAGCGGGTCTCAATTCATCACTGCCTCTCTCTGACTGGTCTTCAGGTCAATAAATGGCAGTGGAATATTGGAAAGAAAAGAATTCTGTGCTTCCTGCTTTTGGTTAGTAAGTAAAAAATATGAATCTTAGTTTCTGAAAATTTTGAAGAGTTGTTTCATATACACAGACTAGAAAGGCTCAAGTACCATAATTCTGTACATAGAGAAAACTGCAATATATACAAAAAAATAAAAGTCAGTGTAATAGAGTTGAATGCTAAATGTACTTAGGAAAATACAGGGAAAATGTGTTCCTCAGGGAAAATGTGTTCCTGAAAAATAACATTGCTTTTTTTTTTTTAAGTGCTTAAATTGTGGCCCTTCCCACTCACTGCCTCAATCTAAGATGACAAAATTCTCATGCAAGGGGTCTAGGCCAGTAATTTTATTCTCATGTAATAATTTTGGAGGTCATTCTAGGTTGTATTTGTACCACATGTAAAAAAATTAAATGGATAATTAATTCCAACTCCTATCTATTCAAATGAAGAAAATAATGCATAAATGAGAAAATTCAGTGATATTTAAACACATATGTATATATGTGTTAAATATGTAATCTATGCATGTATTTTAGGAAGAATCATTTGAATCTATTTTATTAAATCTTAATATGTTACTAAATAGATTAATATTTTTCTCAGAAATAAGCATACAACTGCACATTTTTTTTTAATTTAACATCTTTATTGGAGTATAATTGCTTTACCATGTCGTGTTAGTTTCTGCTGTATAACAAAGTGAATCAGCTCTATGTATACACATATCCCCATATCCCCTCCCTCTTGTGTCTCCCTCCCACCCTCCCTATCCCACCCCTCTAGGTGGTCACAAAGCACCGAGCTGATCTCCCTGTGCTATGCGGCTGCTTCCCACTAGCTATCTATTTTACATTTGGTAGTGTATATATGTCAATGCTACTCTCTCACTTCGTCCCAGCTTAGCCTTCCCCCTCCACGTGTCCTCAAGTCCATTCTCTACGTCTACATGTTTATTCCTGTCCTGCCCCTAGGTTCAGTAGAACCTTTTTTTATTTTTATTTTTAGATTCCATATGTATGCAACTGCACTTTTTTGAAGCAACTGAGAGAAAACTGCCAATCTTTTAGTCCTAGGGAGTTAGAAATTTGAAAGAATATAAGCCTCCCTCACATGAATCCTTTGATTATAGTCGTCTGTAGTTACAGTACTTCAGACATCCATTTGAAGTTTGAATAGAGAAAACCAGACCCAACTTACATACTATGTTTTACATTCTTCTCAGTGCCAGCTACTCTTTCTTATTTGATCAAATTATTCCCTCATTAAGGAATGTTATTCAATAAAGCAAGGGTTTGTGATGTTAATTAACCTATGAGAGACCAGTTAACCTGCATGGGAACAAATTGCACTAGAACTTTCACCAAGATATCTCACAAATGAGAGTGGAGAGCTGCAGAAAGGGTAAATGGATGGACACATACGCACCTCAGTATGCTGATCTCTGTATATGAAGAACAGCTTTTTTTTTGTTAATTTTAGCAGCAGCAGGTGAAAAGAGGAATGTGTAGGTATCTTAAAGACGTAAAAGGGCTAGTTGGTATATGATCTGATAGTTAACAAGCTAACAGTAATGAAGTAGAAGGTCACTCACCTCTGTCAGGGGAATTTATACCCATGGTAGTTAGTATGAGAAAAATTGACATTTTGAATTTTTTCAATATCTCATGGTACAATAAGTACATGACCAGTTGTTCCTTCTAAACAGTTCAGCCAGATGCCCTTTGGTCACCTAACTTGATTTCCTTATTAACCACTCCAAACACTTTATCTTAGACCCACAAACCTGTAGGGCAACATCTTTGCAGACTTTTGCCACCTTATAATATGGAGAGGAAGTCATTTAGGTGAAAAATCATCACAGCATCATCATAGGTAAGTGATGATTGAATCCCGTGAGGAGGAGAGGAAAGAGACCAGGACGAAAGTGGCAAGAGGGAGAAGTGGGTAAAACATAGCACTGAGAAAAGAAAGAAAGCATGAACACATCCAGAAGGGCACATAAGGGGGGTTGTAGGGTAGGGATTTTGATATTTATGCGTCTGAGTCTTCTGTCTAGTGTATCTTAATTTCCTTTGTTACGTTATGTATGTCTGATCCTAATCTTATTTTTGTAAAATGTCAGTAGAACCTTCAGAATTCATTGTATACAATTATAATTTATTCTTTATTATACTCAGTGAATTGTTATATGTAACCACAGTTGCATTTCCTCCTTATATGTATAATTTTATTACATTGTTAATGTTTTATAATATGTGCAGACTCAAAATAAAGAACACAAATGACACCATCAAAATTTGATTATGAAAGATCATTTTCTTGACCTTTTTTTCACAAGAAGCTTAGGCACCCCACCCTCGTGGTTACGGTATTTACTGTGATTTAGTGAAGGATGGGAAGGCAGACAAGGAAAGGCATAGAAAGTATACTGGACTCAAAATATTGTGCTGGTATTGTGTGGGATGTGAGGAGGTGGAAATATCCCTCCACTGTGACCATCCAGAAAGATTTTATGAGAACACTGCTTTACCTGTTTTTTTTTCTTGTGTGTAGTAGCTCTTAAGAGAAACAAACCAATTAGTTGAGTGTTTGTCAACCCAACTACTATAGTCTCACAACGGCAGATAAGTAATCCTTTTCTGGAAAGACATCTGAAATGATCTAGGAAAGTTAATTCTTAGTAAACCAAAGAGTAGTCATTGCTTTTGCATGATAGTTGTAAAGAATGTATTAGACTGTCTTTCTAAATTGCCATGTTGTAAGTTCAGCAAAAAGCATTTTACCGTATAATGTGCATTTTACCCTATATGCTCGCGATACATCCTTAGCCATACATAATAAAGACAGATATTGAGATGGAAATGAACGTAAAATGAGTATCAGCCCAACAACTTTTATATTTGAGAACGAGGGGAAGGGGAAGGAGGAAGAGAAAAAGAATGAAAGAAGAAAGTAGGGAAGGAACGAAGGCAGGAAAGGAGGAAGAAAGGTGTTTGCATGGTATTTGTTTTTCGTGCAACCTGACATCTGTTCATTCGAGCTGTGGATAGGTAGGAGAAACCCATGGCCATACACCCATTGAAAATATCAAGATGGTTAGTTCAAGATACAGACTTAGTAGAATCCCGGTGGCCTCATAGGCCAGGGTCAGACAGAGCATGTCCTCCTGCAACTCTTCCTCTGACCTCTTCATTCCCTAGGGCTGTGGGGTTATTTTGACATTCTCTGTAAAACATGGAAACTAACTGCATCACTTGGGTTTCATTTTGCCCATAGGTATTTTTAATTCGGATTTATGCAAAAAGTCTCTGTTTCATACTTTCACTTAAGGCCTCTCTGATTCTTAAAGCAAACTGCTGGCATGGCCTCATCACAGCCCAAAGAAACCAGTTGTTTAAGACTGTGATGTGTCTCTGAAGTGTCCCAGCTCCCTGGAAAGCCCCTGTTCACATTCACAAGTTAGTTATTGTGCTGGTTGAAGGGATCTGGCTTTGAAATAGTGTGAAGGTAAAATTCCAAGTATTTTAAAATCCGAAGACATTTATAAGAAATTTATTAAATTTCTTTGAGATGGGATGCTGAAGATAAATGTGATTTAACAACTCTAGAAAAATAATAACTGGATATTTCTCTTTTTCTAAAACCTTGAGTCAGGCCAGTTATGTCATAGCTTCTTCAAAGTTTACGCTTTCTAAACATTCATTTCAAGTGATACAGAATAATCATATTAACAGTCATACAAAGTAAAATATAGTGTTTTACATCTTTCAAAGTGTACTTAAAAGGCAATGCCTTGTTTGAATCTCTCTCTCAAAAAAAAAAAAAAAGTCCTTTGCGGTAGGTGAGATGAGTATTATACTATGGCCATGTTACCTGCTTGTTTCTGTTAAGTAAATTTTTCAACATCCCATGCAACTTGGAGCCAAGTACAGTGCCCATCCACTGATTCTTTGTTTGCCTGTCCTCATAATCCAAAAGTATTAATTATGTTAATGGAAACTTACTAAAATTTTTCTTCAACCATTTGAACTCTTTCCCAAAGTAAATGTACCAAGAAATATAATCATGTTTTTGAAGAAAAATGGTATTGAGATATAAAAGGATACAACATTAATGAAATAAAATCAATTGTGATTGAGAATAGACATTTAAGTAAACTTAAGTTAAATGAAAACTAACCTTAATATGTATCAACCATTTTTATTTTTTGTGCTCAAAGATTTTTTTAAAAAAAATACTGTTATATAGTTGAAAAAATTCCTATAATTATTCCTCAGTTTGTAATAGTTATTTGAGAGTAATGGAGAGGCCATGTTATTAGTTTAACCATGTTAAGTTTTCCTGTATCTTTTCCTTCCTGCTAGGAAAAGGAAGATGACAAATCAGACACTTCAAGTGTTCAGCAGCCGAAAAGCCCACAAGGTCTGAGTGACACAGGATATTCTTCTGACGGAATATCAAGTTCGCTTGGTGAAATTCCAAGTCTTATTCCCAGTGATGAAAAGGATTTGCTCAAGGGACTCAAAAAGGACTCCTTTTCACAAGAAAGCAGCCCATCCAGCCCCTCAGATTTGGCTAAGTTAGAAAGTATGGTCCTATCCATTTTGGAAGCTCAGGCAAGTACACTTGAAGAAAAGTCAGAAAAGAGAACAGAACCCTGCGAGGTTTCTCCTGAGCAGCCTAAGGACCAACAGAAAACTCAGAGTTTAGCCGAAACGCTGGAATCTACAGTTTCAGAGGAGCTTAAAGAGAGTCAAGAAGAAAAAGACACTGTTAAGAAAGAGAGCCAACAAGACATCCCTTCCGGAAAGGACCATGAAGAAAAGTCTGAATTTGTTGATGAGTTGGCTACAAGAAGACAGCCTTATGATTCAATTGAAGACAGTAGCGAAAGTGAAAACTCACCTGTTCCACAAAGAAAACGGAGAACTAGTGTTGGTTCATCAAGCAGCGATGAATATAAACATGAAGATAGTCAAGGATCAGGTGAAGAGGAGGACTTCATTCGAAAGCAAATCATAGAAATGAGTGCTGATGAAGATGCTTCAGGTTCTGAAGATGATGAGTTCATTAGGAACCAGCTCAAAGAGATTAGTAGTAGTATTGAAAGCCAGAAGAAGGAAGAAGCCAAAGGGAAGGGAAAAGGAACAGCAGGGAAACACAGGCGATTGACGCGAAAAAGTAGTTCAAGCTTTGATGATGATGCAGGGAGGCGCCATTCGTGGCATGATGAAGACGATGAGACCTTTGATGAAAGTCCTGAACTTAAATACAGAGAAACTAAAAGTCAGGAGAGTGAAGAACTTGTAGTTGCCGGAGGAGGAGGGCTACGTCGATTCAAAACGATTGAACTCAATAGCACGATCACAGATAAATATTCTGCAGAATCATCACAGAAAAAAACAGCTTTGTACTTTGATGAAGAGCCAGAATTAGAAATGGAAAGCTTGACAGACTCTCCGGAAGATCGGTCAAGGGGGGACGGATCTTCTAGTCTTCATGCTTCTAGCTTCACTCCTGGCACATCCCCTACATCAGTTTCATCACTTGATGAGGACAGCGACAGTAGCCCGAGTCACAAAAAAGGAGAGAGCAAACAGCAACGCAAAGCTCGACACAGATCGCATGGCCCTCTTTTACCTACGATTGAAGATTCTTCAGAGGAAGAAGAATTGAGAGAGGAAGAAGAATTATTGAAGGAGCAAGAAAAGCAACGGGAATTAGAACAGCAGCAAAGGAAGAGTTCTAGTAAGAAATCAAAGAAAGACAAAGATGAACTTCGAGCTCAGAGAAGGAGGGAAAGACCAAAGACACCACCCAGTAATCTCTCTCCCATCGAAGATGCGTCTCCAACAGAAGAATTACGTCAGGCTGCAGAAATGGAGGAGCTCCATCGATCTTCTTGTTCTGAATATTCACCTAGCATAGAGTCAGACCCAGAAGGCTTTGAAATAAGCCCAGAAAAGATAATCGAAGTACAAAAAGTTTATAAATTGCCCACAGCTGTGTCTTTATACTCACCGACAGATGAGCAATCTATTATGCAGAAAGAAGGTAGCCAAAAGGCATTAAAAAGCGCTGAGGAGATGTATGAAGAAATGATGCATAAAAGCCAGAAATATAAAGCTTTTCCAGCTGCAAGTGAACGAGACGAAATGTTTGAAAAAGAGCCTTTGTACGGTGGGATGTTAATAGAGGATTATATTTATGAATCTTTAGTAGAGGACACATACAATGGTTCCGTTGATGGCAGTCTGCTCACGAGGCAAGAAGAAGAAAATGGATTTTTACAGCAGAGAGGGAGAGAGCAAAAAATAAGACTTCCAGAACAGATTTATGAAGATCCCATGCAGAAAATTACAGACCTTCAGAAAGAGTTTTATGAGCTAGAGAGCTTACATGCTGTTTTGCCTCAAGAAGACATTGTTTCAAGCTCTTTTATCATCCCAGAAAGCCATGAGATTGTGGATCTGGGTAGTATGGTAACTTCTACCAGTGAAGAAAAGCAATTATTAGATGCTGATACTGCCTATGAAGAACTCATAAAAAGGCAACAGATGGAATTGACACCTGGATCCAGTCCCACCCAGCCCCCCATCAGGGATGATATGACAGAGTCTACTGTGGACTTTGACAGGGTGCCTGATGCATCTTTGACATCAAGTGTTCTCTCAGGAGCATCTCTTACAGATTCGACCAGCAGTGCAACACTGTCCATCCCAGATGTTAAAATAACCCAACATTTTTCAACAGAAGAAATTGAGGATGAATATGTGACTGATTATACAAGAGAAATTCAAGAGATGATTGCTCATGAGTCACTGATTTTGACCTACTCTGAGCCTTCAGAAAGTGCTACATCTGCCCCACCCTCTGACACACCCTCTCTCACATCATCTGTTTCTTCAGTTTGTACCACAGGTAGCTCCTCGCCCATTACTACCCTGGATAGCATAACCACAGTTTATACTGAGCCAGTGGACATTGTAACTAAATTTGAAGATTCTGAGGAAATTTCTTCATCAACATATTTCCCAGGCAGCATTATAGACTATCCAGAAGACATATCTTTAGATCGGACTACCATACCAGATGGTAGAACTAGTGCTGATCACATTGTGATTTCCTTATCTGATATGGAACCTTCTCTCATAGAATCTGTAGGAACTAAACTTGAGGAGCTAATTGCTGACACTATTTCTACTGAGTCATCTGTATCTGAAAAAGACCCAGTGAAGAAAGCCAAGAAGGAAACAGGGGATGGAATTATTCTGGAAGTTTTGGAAGCTTACAGAGATACAAGGAAGGAGTCGGAGGCTGAACTAACAAAAATTAGCCCATCTGAAACTGTGTTTGATCAGACACCTTCTTCTCTAACAGCCCTTCCAATGAAGGAGCAGATTTCAACTACATGCTTTTTATCTGAAGACCTTTTTGGTCAAGCAAAGCCTGCATCTCAGCTGCCATCTGGCACTCCTTCTATTTCCTGTCTTCCAACCAAAGCTCGTCCATTCCTTCGAAGTTCTTCTTTGGACACATCAGCCCAACCTCCTCCCCCTCCTCCTCCTCCTCCCCCACCCCCTCCTCCCCCTCCACCCCCTCCTCCTCCCCCACCTCTTCCTCCACCAACCTCACCTAAACCAACTATTCATCCTAAAAAAAAGTTAATGGTTCCAGCTCCAGTGACTGCGACTACTGCAGCTATACCCCTAGTAGATTCTGTTACTACAGTAGAGACCACAGCTGCTCCAAGAAGTAATGGGTTACCTATAACAAAAATATGTAGCACTGCACCTCCTCCTGTTCCACCTAAGCCATCTTCAGTTCCATCTGGACTTGTATTTACACATAGACCTGAGCCAAGCAAACCTCCAGTTGCTCCTAAACCAGCAATTCCTGAACCTACAGTCACTACCGCAAAACCAACAGATACGCAGCCCAAACCAACAGGTCTGCCTATAACTTCAAATATGACATTAAATTTAGTGACTTCAGCAGATTATAAATTGCCTTCTCCTACCTCTCCGCTTTCCCCTCACTCTAACAAGTCCTCGCCAAGATTTTCCAAGTCCCTCATGGAAACTTATGTGGTTATCACATTGCCATCTGAACCTGGGACTCCAACAGATTCTTCAGGGAGTCAAGTTATTACCAGCTGGCCCTTGGGATCACCCCCCAAAGATCTGATTTCCATTGAGTCAGTATTTTCTGTAGTTCCTCCTATGACAGCTACAGAAATTTCAAGTTCTTCACAACAGAGCCTGTACATCTCAGGAGCTTTGGAGACATTTTCTGCTATCCCTGCCACAACACTATCTTCATTTCAAGAACCCCCAACTTCAGTTACACAGTTTCTCCCAGCTGAAGTTTCCAAGGCTGAGTTTTCAACATCCAAAAGTACAGTCGCTAGTACTGGTCTCAGCAGTGTCTCTATATCCATTCCTCCAGAGCCTCTTGCTCTAGATCACCTCCATTTAGAGAAGCAACAGTACAAAGAAAATGTCAAGTTGCAACTTGTTGGTGATGCTATTGATCTGCGTACAGTACCCAAAGTAGAAGTTAAAGTAACTGAAAAATGTATGGATCTTTCTGCTTCCATGATGGATGTGAAGAGGCAGACCGCAATAAGTGAAATGTATGGGAGACAAATTAGTGCTGTCCAGCCCTCTATTATAAATCTCAGTGCAACTTCATCAGGAGTGACTCCAATATCGCTGATCACCGAGACAGTGACTGTTGTCACGTGCACAGCTACTGCAAGTTACACCACAGGCACAGAAAGCCTAGTGGGTCTAGAACATGCAACAGTAATGCCACTCCAGCTCACTACATCAAAGCATGTAGAGCCCCCATACAGGGTACCAAGTGGCCAGGCCTTTCCTACAGTTAGGGAGGAAGCACCAGTAAACTTATCTTTAAGCACTTCTGTACACCCAGTGACATCAGCTCTTACGAAACCCATTACTGCACCTCCTGTTGGTGTCACAAATGGATGGACTGATAGCACCACATCACAGGGCATCACTGATGGGGAAGTAGTGGATCTCAGTACCTCAAAGTCTCATAGAACTGTTGTAACAATGGATGAAGCTACTTCAAATGTGGTGACCAAAATAATAGAAGATGATGAAAAACCTGTTGATCTGACTGCAGGAAGAAGAGCTGTGTGCTGTGATGTGGTTTATAAGTTACCTTTTGGAAGGAGCTGCACGGCACAGCAGCCTGCAACGACTCTTCCTGAGGATCGTTTTGGTTATAGGGATGATCACTATCAATATGATCGAGCGGGGCCATATGGTTATAGAGGGATTGGGGGAATGAAACCTTCCATGTCTGACACTAATTTAGCAGAAGCTGGATATTTTTTCTATAAAAGTAAGAATGCTTTTGATTATTCTGGAGGAACTGATGCAGCAGTAGATCTAACTTCAGGGAGAATTACTACAGGTCAGTATGATGTGGCAACAGACCTTTCCTTGAAATATCATTATGGTGTTCCTCATCTCATTTCAGGATGACAATGTGGTCCCTTTTCCAATTTTGTTACTTTTCATCTTTCTTTGGATGTTTTGGCAACATATTTTGGAGTACATGTGCGCTTTTGTTTCTTCATTTTTTTTTTGTTAATCTGTTCCACGCAAAGTCACCTGCATGTGCCTGCATGTTCAACATTGCTTTTATTCCGCACCTAGGTAGGTTAACCTGTGGATTTGCATGCAGTCCCGTTCATTATGTTCTTCAAGACTGAGTGGGCTTTCCAACCCCGAAAGCATCATTCGTTCTGGGAACTGGACTATAACTGTACCCTGTGTTTCAGGTGAGGTAATGGATTATTCAAGCAAGACTACAGGTCCCTATCCAGAAACACGACAAGTCATTTCAGGAGTTGGGATTAGTACCCCACAGTATTCCACAGCAAGAATGACTCCACCTCCAGGACCTCAGTATGGTGTGGGGAGTGTTTTGAGGTCATCTAATGGTGTTGTCTATTCTTCAGTAGCAACTCCAATTCCTTCCACATTTGCCATCACCACACAACCTGGCTCCATTTTCAGCAAAACCATGAGGGATTTGTCTGGTGTGCACGCAACTGACGCTGTGACTTCATTATCCGCCCTGCACCAGAGCCAGCCAATGCCTAGATCGTATTTCTTGACAACAGGTGCATCTGTAACAGACATTGCAGTGACTGGTGTTGATATCAATGCCAGTTTGCAAACTATCACTATGGAAACTCTGACAGCTGAGACGATGGACTCAGTTCCCACTTTAACCACAGCGTCTGAAGTATTTTCTGAAGTGGTGGGAGAGGAAAGTGCGCTTTTAATCGTCCCCGAAGAAGATAAGCAACAACAGCAGCTGGACTTGGAGCGTGAGCTCTTGGAACTGGAGAAAATTAAGCAGCAGCGTTTTGCTGAGGAATTGGAGTGGGAACGGCAGGAAATTCAAAGGTTCCGAGAACAGGAGAAGCTCATGGTTCAAAAAAAGCTGGAGGAGCTGCAGTCAATGAAGCAGCACCTCCTGTATCAGCAAGAAGAGGAGCGGCAAGCCCAGTTCATGATGCGACAGGAGACTTTAGCGCAGCAGCAGTTGCAGCTGGAGCAGATCCAGCAGCTGCAGCAACAGCTTCACCAGCAGCTCGAGGAGCAAAAGATCCGCCAGATCTACCAGTACAACTATGACCCCTCTGGAACTGCTTCTCCACAAACCACTACAGAGCAGGCCATTCTGGAAGGTCAGTATGCTGCCCCAGAAGGTGGTCAGTTTTGGGCGACCGAAGATACAACCACCACGGCCTCTGCCGTGGTGGCGATTGAAATACCACAAAGCCAAGGATGGTACACAGTTCAGTCGGATGGGGTTACTCAGTACATTGCCCCACCTGGCATCCTGAGTACTGTTTCAGAAATACCTCTGACAGACGTGGTTGTAAAAGAGGAGAAGCAACCCAAAAAGAGAACTTCTGGCGCTAAAGTCCGTGGCCACTATGATGAGATGGGGGAAAATCTGGCAGATGATCCCCGCTGCTTTAAAAAGATAGTGGACAGTGGGGTACAAACTGACGATGAAGATGCAGCGGATCGGAGTTACGTGAGTAGGAGAAGGAGAACTAAAAAGAGTGTCGATACAAGCGTCCAAACGGATGATGAAGATCAGGATGAATGGGATATGCCTACTAGATCAAGGAGAAAAGCTCGCGTAGGGAAATACGGTGACAGCACTACAGAGGCAGACAAGGCCAAACTCCTTTCCAAAGTCTCCAGTATAGCAGTTCAAACAGTAGCAGAGATATCTGTGCAAACTGAACCAGTCGGAACCATAAGAACGCCTTCGATACGGGCACGCGTGGATGCCAAGGTAGAAATAATTAAACACATTTCAGCACCAGAAAAGACTTCCAAAGGGGGCAGTTTAGGATGTCAAACAGAAGCAGATTCAGACACACGAAGTCCTCAATATCTGGGTGCCACATCTCCACCCAAAGACAAGAAACGCCCAACACCTTTAGAGATCGGTTATTCATCTCACCTTCGGGCAGATTCCACATTACAGCTGGCTCCTTCCCCACCCAAATCTCCAAAAGTCCTTTATTCACCCATCTCACCACTTTCACCAGGCAACGCCTTAGAATCAGCCTTTGTACCTTATGAGAAACCCCTCCCTGATGATATAAGTCCACAGAAAGTACTGCACCCCGATATGGCTAAAGTTCCCCCAGCAAGTCCTAAGACAGCCAAGATGATGCAACGCTCCATGTCTGACCCCAAGCCTCTGAGTCCAACAGCAGACGAAAGTTCCAGGGCTCCTTTTCAGTATACCGAGGGCTACACGGTAAGAGTGCTTCTTTTCAGTTAGAAGACAATGGATGAGTTGATGTTCACTGTGTGTCTGCAGACTTTAGGAGGCAGTAAAGGCTCCTGGTGCCTAATTCTAAATTTCAGTGAGGACTATTTCATTAGAAATTTGGGGGAAAAGAGAGAAAAGTATACATCCATGTAGAAATACCACAAAAAGACCATATTATGCGAGACAAAAATGAGAGAGAAGGTTATTATTTTATGATGTAATGAGATTGAAATTTTGTTCTAATCTTGAAATCTCCCAAGTGTCAATTGTAGACTGATTTTGGTGAGTACAATTAATATTCATATTCAAGTATGATGGAATAAGCATTGAACATAAATAGATAAGGCAAAGGATGACCAAACGTTTAAACCCATGGATACTGGAATTCTTTAGTGGGAAGATCTGTGGAGATCATTTAATCAGTCTATTCTTCCTTCCTCCAGAATGTTAACCTTTGTTGCTCCAGAGAGAGCATTTCTAGAGCAGAAAGTGTAAAATAATCTTCATAGTTCATCCATGCTTATTTTGTTCCTGGAAACTTTCTTAATCTACCTCAGATAAGCCTTAGTCCTAGTTCTTACAGAGGAAAAATTAATTTTTATGTTCCTTTGAATAATAGAGTTTAATTATTTAAAAATATGCTTCAAAGGGAAAAGAACATATATAGGTATGTTGGACACATTGGTGAAGATCTCTATAGCTGAAAATAAGAAATGTTAATAATCAGGTATAAAAGAAGGTGTATCCTACTTAAAGAAAACCTAATATATAATTCTTTAGAAGGTTATTGATAAATCTGATAGTTCTATTTAAAACTAGATTTATGTTCAGATTAAGAGTTCCCCTAATGCACTGGTTTCTGAACTCTAGATCTTCAAACCCCGAAGCGTCTAAATAGGTTTTTCTGAGATATCACTCTGTTGCCAGCAACCCATATACATTAAACATTGGCTGTGGGCTGAAAAATATGTCACTATATGTAACTGTAAGTCAATTTTTAGGTATATAGGCATATTGATAGTCATATTAATAAATTAAAAATTCTTACAAGTTTTCTAGTTTCGTAGGGGCATTTTGTTATTATGGACTTTCTCAAACAGTGTGTAACTGTCTTCGTGTGGGGGACAGGTCATAACTGTTTTAAGTCAGGGAACCACTGGTGCACTGAGATTTCATTCAGTTTACAGAGATTTGTTTTAATGTATAACTGTTTCTAGAATTAAATACATTGCAAGAAATATTTTTAACTCGGCTATAATGTATAGGTATCTATTTTTACAGCTGTGCCCTATGAACTCATCCAAAGAGTTACTTGGAAATCTTTGAAAATACATTTTTAAACAGTATTTTAAAGTTATATTCAAGGCTTCTGTCATTAGAAAGAACAGGCTTTTCCACTTGCTGTACTCATCATTTACTTAACGTATGGCCCTATACCCTTAATTCAAATGAGCTCTGGGATAGAAGAGATTCAGGTGTCAATATTTTTTCCTCGCAGTATTCACTTTGGATTTAGAAGTACAAAATGAAAGATACAGTGGGTTGTATAAGTTTTATTATTGATTGTACCAGCGATACTGATTACCTAATCGTAAAAGAAGTTGAACAGAATTACCAGATAATACTCTGAGCCTGAAAAATCCTAAGTGTATTGAGCCTTGGAGCACAATCCAGTAGTTCCTTTTTCTAATTGGTCACACTCAATGCATACTTTAATATGGAATAATTGTATACAGACTCAAAAATACTGTTTTATTGCACACACAAGGTAGACCATTTTATATACAGGCAATGTTTTTAGCACTTTAGATACTCTGATTCTAAGATGTGAATTTTTAAATTTATTTCTTGGCAAATTTCTAAACACTCTTTGAGTGTTTTAAACTAAAACGAGTTTCTCAGTTATAAGCATGAATTACTAAATGTTAGTTGTACTGAAAAGAATAACCTAAGTGATATTCATAGTGTTGTGAGTTTAAGTTTAGCTCAGTAATTTCCATATCATTAATTTTCTCACACCAATAAAATTGAAAAAAAAATTACACCATCCAATTCGACATAGTAACACTTGTAATTCAGCATGAAAGATCAGTTTTATATTATATGAGATTCTATAGTAACTTCTTTTCCTGGAAGTTCCAGGAAATGTTTCAAAGAGGAAGTTCTGAAACAGGAAGGTGAGGTCTCTGTTGGACCATGAAGAGAAAAATGGAGGTTATTCTAAATAGAGGAAACAGATGTGCAAAAATGGAGGTCATTCTAAATACAGGAAACAGATGTGCAAAGGTTCAGACTGGTGAACAGACATAAAGCAAAGAGGAGGAGGAAGGGGTTTACTATAAGTGAAACTGGAAAGATAAGGAAGGAATAGGTCCCAGGGGATCTGATTTGCTGAGTTCAAGTTTGGATTACTTCCCTCGGCTGTGGGGAGCTTAGACCAAGCCACCATCATTTTTTGTTTACCCTGTGCCCTAGCCCGTGGACCTCACCACCCTTGCCTTCCTTACAGTCTGTTTTCTGAACTGCACCTAGGGTGATTTTCTAAAGTGTACATCAGATTTTGTCACACACTCTCTGGTAGATTCTCAGCAGATTCATCAGAATACATTAGACATTTCTTAACAAGGACCCATGTGATCCCGACTCACAACCTCATTGGTCACTCCTACATTTACCCCCCTTCTCGCTCTGCTCCAACCACTGACCTTGCCTTTCTTTGGATGTGCCAACCTCATCCCTACCCAGGACCCCTGTTGGGATCTCTCTCTCCCCAGATCTTTGCCTGGCTCACTCCTGTGTACAGGTTTCTGCTTAAATTTCACTTCCACAAAGAAGCTCTCCTTACCTCACTCTCTAAATGTCTATCAGCATGAATCCCTGCACCCTCTAAATTTGTGTATATTACTTATTAATATATATTTAATCAAATATCATCTTCCTTCTCCAGTAGATCATAACCTCTACAAGATCAGGAATCTTACTTTGTTTGCCTCTGTAGTCCCAAGAGCCTAGAACAGCACCTGGCACAAAGCAGACCTTCGGTATTTATTGAATAAATTTATTAAAGGAAGGATTATAAGCATAGAAGCAATGGGTTAAGACATGCATTAAAAGACTCTGGCTGCTTACCTTTTCATTGCCACAATCTAGACCCATCCTAGCAAGTCCTGTTAATCTAAACTGATACCTCCTTTGCTTAAAGTGTCAGTTCCACTTTGTTTATTTTTATGTATTGAGTTGGCCAAAAAGTTCGGGTTTTTCTGTAAGATGTTACGGAATAGATATTTGAAACAACTGAGCACAAGTTAAATAGCATTTAGCTATTAGTCCAACCACCTTACAGATGAGGAGCAAAGCCCAGAGTAGGCTAGTGCCTTTATCATGGTTCTTTAATAGATCAGTAACCTGGCCAGGGTTAAAATGTTAAACTTGGCACCTGACAGTTATTCTTTATTAGTCTCTTCTGAGGCTTATGGGACATTTTCTGATTCTTCTTGCTAATTCAGTACCATGCTTGTTGTCTTTTTATCTTGTCATTTCCTCTGCTCTCCCAAAATATCCAATTTAAATCCCCATCAGGTTTATTCATTTTTTAACTTATTCTTGCTTACATTCACTCATTATCTCATTCATCCATTCATTGCTCTTTTCCAGACACTGTGGTAACATACAGGATGAGGCAGGGTTCATGCTTGACCTCCCACCACTGGGATCATTTTGTTCTTCTTGCCCAAGTATCGTATTTGTTTGCTAGGGCTCTCGTAACAAAGTACCGCAAACTAGGTAGCTTAAACCACAAAAATGTATTGTCACAGTTCTAGAGGCTAGAAGTCCAAAATCAAGGTGTGAGCAGAGTTGGTTCTTTCTGAGGGCTGTTGCAGGCCTCTCTCGTAGCTTCTGCTAGCCTCCGGCGTTCCTTGGCTTGTAGTTGGTGGTCTCCCTGTGTCTCTTTACATTGTCTTCCCTCTCTGTGTGTCTGTCTCTATGTCCAAAGTTCCCCTCTTTATAAAGACACCCGTCCCATTGATTAGGTCAACACTAAAGACCTGTTTTAACTTGGTTACCTGTAAAGATCCTGTGTCTGAGTAATTTCACATTCTGAGGTACTAGGGATCAGGACTTCCAACAAACTTTTTTTTTTTTTTTAACCCATAACACACATCAAAGCACTATATTGCCTTTTTTGTTTGTTCATAGGCAAATGTAGACTGTTTTTATGGTTTGTTGCTTTGTCTGCATTTGGTCCTCTTTTCATACTCAGTTACTTTTTTCTTAGTAACTATCTCACAAGCTTTTTGGAGAGCTTTCATTATTACAAAGTTCTTCCATATGGGTAAAATCTCTCTTCCTGGAGTTTCCAAACATTTGTCTTAATTCTGCAATTTTAAACATCAGAGATTTAAATTTATTCCATTCGTACTCTATAGGAATACAACTAGCTGAGATCCTTTAACTCTGATAGAGTTTTTCCATCATGGAACTGTGGTTACACCTTTGACACACAAATTTCAAGGCAGGAGTCTATATCATCTGGTTAGTCTTTCACCGACACCTTGAGTTCATGCTTAGCCCTAAGATATCTCATAGATTTAATTGGTTAAATTAGCACTAATTAACATAAAATCATAAAATAATACAGAGTGGGCATAACTGGTGCAGGGAGTTATCTGAGATCATTTTATTGAGTTATGTAATATTCCCCTGTGTCTGTAAGAGGTGAGCTGTATCTCTTTTCTAGACCTTATCACTCTGGTATCAAAGTCACAGCCCCAAAGCCAAATTCTATTTTTGACAACTTTATATAACCAAACACTTTTATCTTGTGGTCTGCTTCCTTTTACAAACAGAAAATTTTAACTCTGAGTAAAGATGGAAAAAAATTACCACCTTTTTACTTGAGTTCTTCTCATTGCTCCCCATGAAAATTCCCAAGAGATACAACTAAAGTAAATTTAGAATTTATTCCTTCCCATGGGGTTGAGCTTGCTACTTAGATACCACTTGAAAATAATGTATTGTCATCATGATTTAGAAAAAGCACAGAAAGAAATAAGCTTTGTAATGAAAAAATGGTATGCACACAGATTTTTTTCTAACTTTCATCAGTGGAATTCTTCAATTAAAATGTTTTATGGAAGTCAAATAATTAAAAATGAGTGGACACTAGTGGAGAGTGATCAAATCATCTGTAATGATTGAATGAAAGTAACACAACCTTCCCATCACTAAGTCTGGCAATTGTAGATATCCAGTTAATTCCCTTTCCTCACGGGGGTACCTTTGGCAGTTTCTGTATTTCCTCAACAGAAATTTGCTGACTGTCATTAAAGAGCTTTACTTTATGGGTTAGTAGAAAAAATTTTCAAATCTCCTAGTAACTGTGTGCCTTTCATGGTCTATGAAGTATATAATGGTGCTTCTCTAGAAATTTTAGATTCCTGTTCTTTATAACCATTTTAAAGTTATTCTTTTAGGTAATAAGGCCTTTATTGACTGACCAAATGAAAACCACCCACCTTTCTAACACTCTATCCTTATGCCCTTCTTGATTTTTCTCCATATCACATATTATTATCAAAAGTACTATGTCTGTTCCTTTATAATTTCATGTATTGTCTTTCTTCCCCAACCAGAATTTATGGGTGAGGATTTTTGTTAATTATATTCACTGCTATATCCCCAGTGCCCAGAACAATGCCTGGTTCACAGTAGGTTCTCTATAGCAATAAATTAATTTGATGAATTAGTGAACCGACCGCTTTATCCACCAAACTGCTTTTAATTTGGGGGGTGATTCACCAATTCCTTGCTCCCACCTAAAACAAAAAATAGAAACAAAGCAAAACAAATAAATAAAATCTTATTCATTCTCCGTACTACACTTCTTGTGTAGTTCAGGGTTACAGTTTTTCCTTCTGCTTTCCCCTGTGTTTTTCTTCTTTTGCTGAACGGATGATAATACACTTTCTCAACTTTATTTCAGTCCAGTATTTTTGTGTGTGTCTGTGGATTACCTCGAGCATCACACCTATGAAACTTTCATAAACCAGAGCACCAAAACATGTTCCTCAGGCTCTTTTTCTTTCTTTTACACAATGAAACTGTTTACATCATGACCCCAGATGATCACGAACGTCAAGAAAGGAGGTTAAACTCACTCTTTTTGCAAAGTATAACTTCCTTGCTCCCACTCCCCTCTGCCTGTAAAACTCATTTTGTACAGCTCTTCGGAGCTTCTTTCTATCTGCTAGATTGGACGCTGCCTGACTCAAGTGGATTTTTGCTCAAATAAATTGTTAAAATATTTTTTTTTTAAAAAAAAGGAGGTTAATGTAGCATGTTCTCTACAAAATCAGGAGAGAATGTCATAGCCATTGGAAGAAATAGCAGTGTAAATTCAAAGGATTTGTTTGGAGCTAGATTTATCATTCCAAGATTTATCTGTCTTTAAAAAAAAAAAGCAATGATTTTTTTCTATCAAAAGAAATAGCATGTTTTATCAATAATGATACATGCTACCTTTTTGCACTAAAATAAGCTACGTTTAAAATGTTGTCACCTCTGTCTGGTCTTAAAATTACATAAACTGCCAAGTGTTAAAACTGTTTTTCCTGCCCTTAGACTTGTTGAACAATTTTAGAGCTTTTTTAGTAATAGACAAACTCCTTATTAAAATATTTTTGTTCTAGAGTTTAAGCCAGGATCCTATTGCAAAGCAGATGGTATTCATGAGCTGATTTTTACAAGAATGTGTTTTGCTTCACTGATTGCTGTTTTGATAGCTATTTTTAAGATTTTTAGAACCCTTTAATGTCTATTTCTGAGAGTAATTTCCATAACCTAAATTGAGAAATTTTATTTCTGTCAATTTTATTTCTGTCAGAATGTACAGATTTAAGAAATAATGACCGTGATAACCAAGTGTGATTTGAAGAATAATATTTTTTAGGGGTTGTTTTTCATTACTGTCTTTGGAAAGCAACATAAGAAACCAGTCCATTAAAACTGACTTTGATGAAAGAAGCTGTTTTATAATGGTAGTATTTACATATATGAGAGAAAAAGTATTCATATATTAAAGACTGGCTTTCTAAATTGCTGAGGCCTCATTTTTTCCTATAGCTTTTACACCCTCTTCATTGCTAGTACACTTTTCTTATCATATTTCTTCTTTATGATTAAAATCTTGGATATTATTATTATATATTATTATATATTATAAAATAGGAAATAGTATGTTAAAGTGTTTTTCAAAATAAATGGCAGTAAAATAATAATTTATGGTAATTATTATTAGGGTCTGATAAAAATCAAAATGAATGTATACATGTAGACAAATGTCAGTGAAAACCAGAAATTTTTAAAATTGATCTCATCAATTTAGTGTTCAGTAGTTAACCTTTGCTATTTCATTGTAATCAGTATCTAAGGATTAATTTCAAAACAAACCTTTTCAGACTGAAGGGGAAAAAAATCAGATTATTTGTGTTATTTTTTCTTAACATCTACATTTCAAACTATGCCAATAAACAAAATTATAAGAAACAGACGTATGTTCCTAATGTTCAGTGAAAGACCTTTGCTGAAAATGTAACGCTAAATATTAGGAAATACTAGTTTAACACAGGGGAGTTCTGAATTAATAGAGCATTGATTATTACTGACCCAGTTTGAAAACACTGAGCATCATTTAACAGTTATTAGCTTCCTAAGTATTTTATCATAATATTCTTAATTCAGTACACTACCTGTTTTGAACAGTTTTGCAGTTTAAAACTGACTCTACATAAAGCTACCTACATATTCTCGAAAATACATCCCCTCCCAGGAAACAGACATGCACTTTTGTATATTTGTTTATGTTTTTTAGAATTACTACTTATTTAGAATTCTATAATCTGCCACATGTGCTATTACTGAAATAAAATAACAAGCAACTAAAATGATTATGATATAAAAATTTGGAAAAGTTTTGAGGTATAATGTACATAGTGGCATCAAAATGTATTCCAATAGTTGCTTTACTTTTTCTTATCACTATGTTCAACATAAAAATACATGTTTGTAATAGACATATATGCCTATACATATACATCTATACATAAGCTAGTTAATACTTTTATAGCCTTATATAACTAATAAAATAGTTTCAAATTCAGTTGCTTGATAGAGATCCAAACCATTTCTTTTCTGTAGGTTTTATATTTATTTTATTCCATATTTTAAAGATGAGAAATCTGAAGTCCAGGTCAGTGTTCTTTGCACCTCCATACCCACCCGACATTAATTCCATTTGTAGCAAATGGATTTCTTTAGCTTAACAGGATTTTCTTTTTGGTCCTCTTCTGTATCTTGACTTATGCGTAGAGTTTGAATTAGGAAAGCATCAGAACAAGTATAGTGAGGTAAATTGAGCCTTAAATGAACTGGCTAAATAAACTGAGGTAACTTAGTCTAAAGCTTTAAACAACAAAGGGAATTTTTATCTATTTTTTTTTCTCCTTAAGAACAGTTTGTTAGAGATTCAAATTAAAACAGTTGAGAAAAGCGATGGTTGAACACAATGTAAGAAATCTTTAAGCTAAATTATAGAACTGCTATCTCTATCTTTTTTTGGTTGAAAAAATTTTATAAGATGACAAATAAAAGCTTAACTTTGTGAAGAACAGTAAATAACCCCTATGAGGGAGTAAACAGTAACATTAGAAGAGTTGAAGCTAAAAGTGATTATACCCATCCTCTCTCCTCCTCCTTCCTCAAGTGAATGAAAAAGATATATACGAAAATTGTTTGGGCGCACTGATAAACCATTTTAACTACATAAGTAAATCACTCTTAATAAGTTGGACCACATTTTAATTTATGACCTGTTGGGTAGTATATTTTAACATGACAGGGACAAGACAAGTCTCCAGTGTTTTTTCTGATAAAACTCAGCCCTAATCACAGAGCTCAGTCTCCGGGCATAGAGGCTACTTTTATGGGTTAGTCATTTACTTTTTAGAAGGTCGAGCTGAAATCACTGTTTAAAGTACTAATTAGCACTAATTGTAGAGAGTTTCAGGATACTTCATGAAAAGACCCGACATCATGACATTTCTCCTTTTGACATTAATAAATGTGCATGAATTTCTTCAGTGTGTCATAGGTATTAAAATGATAGTAATGTTTCTAATAAAACAATGTTATTGTGTTTAGAAAAAGCTTCTTTGCGGCGCTTTCAACCAGTTCTTCCATTTATGGCATGAGCTGATGCCTGTAAACGCTCACTCAAATGCACTGCAGTCAATAAGCTCAGGTTTCATTAATTATCCATTTGGAAAATCATCTAATCACCCATCAAAGTATACCTCTGTTCTCGTGTAACTGAATTTATAGAATTAAGAATTGAAAACTTAACCTCTTAAAATAACATTTAGAAAGAATATTGTTATATTTACATAAGTCCATGCATGAGCTTTATCATCTTAGAAGACCAAAAAAAATATTTCTTGCCACTTAATTTAATTGCCATCCTTTATCAGTTCTTAATAGCACTGTCTTCTAAAGAACCAGATGGTTCTCCAGTTTATATGGAGGAAGGACCATGGTCCTACTTGCCAAGGAAATTTTGTTGTTTAATTTAACTTGGGGGAAGCTATTCATGTGATTTAGGTTTATGAAAAAGAACTATTTTTATTTACTGCACACATGTAGGTCAAAGCAGCTCGGAAGTATTTTAATGTCATGTTCCACGGTTTTGTAGGCCAGAGGATAATAAATCAGTGAGAAAGGAACAAAAAACAATAATAGAGATTCCTGTGATTTTGTGGTTAGGCATTTCAAGAGTCTAAACATAAAATATTATCTCAAGATAATTTAGTAAAGACTATGCCACTATTAAAAGGTCATGATGTTTCTCATGGCTTTAGATAAGTAGTTATTGAATCATTCCTCAAATTGCTAATGATCTGAAGCACTGGAAAACATATCACATAGTAATCAATCATCATTCTAACACTCCATGTACAAAACTGTAGCATAATTAGAGATTTACATTTTACAGCATTTGAAATACAATTATTTTTGTTCTGAATACAATTATTTTTGTTTTGATGAGAGATTGTCAATGAGAAATGCAAATGAGGAGATATTTTATGGAAGCGTTGGAATCAGTACAATCCCTCTTTGTGGATCAATAATTTGTTCTCAAAATGAAGTAAGTCACAGGCAGGCAATACTATAATATTCAGCATGCTGAAAAAAAAAGCAGGTGGAAGAGATGTATCTTACTTTTTTAATATACATTTATGTTTTAGGATAAGTTTTCATGTTAATTCTTGGAAATTTTTATTAACTTTATTTTTCCACTTCAGATTGCTCATATAAACCATTAACACATTTTCTGGTAAAGGGATGTAGTCGTTATCTTGTGGTAGCATGTTAGAACTGTAAATGGTTTTGCCCTTGAAGAAGGAATCAACGTTAGATAGTTCTTCATAGCATTCCATATCCTAGTCCAGCAGCACTATGTAAAAGTTCAATGGTATAGAAATGAGAAAATAGGAGGTATATGTGTTTATTTTCCAGTGATCTGATCTGATTTTAATTCTTAGGCTATCATGTTTTCATAGCCTGTAGGTTAGTCAGTGCTTTTAAATTACTTCTTTGTTTCTCTTTATACTCACTGGTTATCAAACCTTCGTTCTGCTTAGCTAAGAGCATATAGGCAAAATATGTTTTGCTGCCCCAATAAATTTTTGAAGTAATAACTACAAAAAGAGTGATTTTAAACATAGTAATAACTGGATGTTGGGAGATTAAAAGGAAAAGAAAAAGGAGGTCATCCGTACCTTTAAGCATTTTCTTTTCTCTTAGGAAAATGATCAAGAAAACGTAATTTTGAATGAAGCAACACACCAGTGAAGAAATATATCTGTAGTCTTGCACAGAAATGTGTTTTTCTAATGAAAATGTAAAATCTAGAAATGACAAAGATGGATGGATGGGAGGGATAGAAGGTAGAAGGGAGGAGGGAGAAATACACATCCATATGTATAAAAAATGATCACCTTAAAAACTTCTAAGAGGGCTTTCTAAAATACCTTATACAGATTTTAGGAGAGAAGAAATTAATCTCTTTGGACCATTCCAAAAATTAGAAGGCAGTACGTGTTGCACAGACTGACATCTCTGGTGCTTCTGTCCAGCGAGGTGTAAACTAGTTTTCTGCTTGGCTGCCAGCCCAAGAGCAATGACTTTCAGCAAGAAAACAAGACAAACTGGGACAAGAGGCACATTAAGGAAAAGCTTAAAGATGCCTGATGAAATATTGAGCGCCACTTTCACAATATCAATTGGAGAACATTTTTGCCTCTGCTACTAGACTTTGAAAAATAACTTGTGTGTGACTTTTAAATATGTTCTATTACTTTGTTTTTATTTTCTGACTAATAACGTCTTGTGATTCAGTTTCTCACTTTTTTCTTGCTACTAGAATATTACAGCAATTAAAGAACTACTTTAAAAAAACAATTTCAAGTACATTCACAAATGGTGAATTCTCTCCCGTAGCTGTAGAGACTCAAGACTGTTTATTGATAAAGGTGTTTATATTTTTTCAATGATTCGGTGATATTTTCATAGCAATGCTAATACTGCTTATTTGGAGTTTGATTCGTGGAAATAGTTATTAAATTGTTCCACAGGACTCTAGTTGAAGAAATTTGATGGCTTTATTTTGTATGTGCCAGGCACTGTGCCTTATTGCAATGCCTAGTGGATTCTAGATGTTTTATCAGTTTTTAAAGTATTTTTCCATGAGTGGTATCATTTAGAATTTCATTTTCAAAGGTCACTCCTCCGTTGTCTTTCATTTTTCTTGTATATCTTAAAGCAATAGAAATTACTGAGCCCTTGCACTCAACATTTGGAATGTTTTAGCTGTGTGTAGGGGTAAGGGTGGAATGGTGGTAAATAATGGGTCTATTTTGGGAACACATTATTAATGATACAATGTATAGGATAGAATGCTGAATATTTTTATATTCAAATGCTATTTTCTCAAAACTGGAAACTGTAGATATTGGGGTAAGGAGACCCCTCGAAGGTGAATTAATGCTTTCATTGACATTTCAGAGAGTGAAACTGCTTCTAGGCCTTTTTCAAGGAAGGATGTGTAGTCATATTTTCCAGCTTGCAGCCTTGTGTTTATCTTACAACTTCATCTTCATCCTCCATCCTAACTTTCCAAAGTTAAAGGAGTATGCTAACCAGTGTTCATATATTTTAAAGAGCTGTCTTGTTTGAAGGAGAAAATATCCTAGACATTTCATCTACCTGCCTAATACTAAGAGGCAAAGATCTTTATAGACAGATAATGTTTATACCCTAAGAAGAAGGAATGACCAGGTACAGAGCAGAAGTAAAAATATCAGAGAGCACGTAGTATGTATGAGTAGTATTCTTCTTACCAAGACAAAGACTTACTCTCATATTCAAAGTAAATGCAGGCCCTGAATGAGGAGAACTCCCAATAAGGTGAGACAGATGACTCTGAGAGCATTTTCTGTCCTCCAGTTCTGTATTCATACTGCACAATTGAAGGGCAGGGACCATGTCTTACTCGTAATCTCAGTAGTCAGTACAATAAACAATAAGCATGTTCTCAGATTTTTTCACTGAGCTATCAGATAGGTGTTTTTGGTTTTTATGGTTACTGTTTCAATTCTTTTTTCTTAAGTTATTTTTAAGATGGCAAGGATTTCTCGATTTTAAAATTGAGGTTAGCTATCCAATCGATCTCCCTTAGTGATTCTGGTAATTAATTTCTCAAACTAAATACCTGTATTTCCTCCTAAGTTTGTAATCCCTTTTTAATTACACCACTGATCCTTCTTTTGAACTCAGAGTAAAAAGCAACTTTTAACAAAGATCTAGCATTTACATAATTTTTCAATCAGACTGGCAATTCATTATCCTCTGATTTTTCCTTAGTTATTGCAGCTGTGGAAAATTTCCCAAGATTTTTATGAGGTTAAGCTAGAAAGATTAATCTTCTGCACTGAAGAGACATTCTTATAGTTTTAGGCATCTATTTTTTTCTTCCTGTTCTCTAATAAAACTGTTTTTTAAAACTTGGTTGAATATCTTCTGCATATTAGTTCATGTTAATCCAAAAGGTGAGAATTATCCTATCAAATACAGGGATTAATTTTAGGATCATAAAACAAATTTATAACAAGGCAAAATAATCTAATACATTTTATTAATTTGCTCAGATTGTTACCATAGCCTGTAATATCTCTTTTTCTTTTACCCTTTATCCCAAGAGCTCTCTTTTTCAAGACATCATCGATGTCCCTGTCTTGTCCATTCAGACTAAGGCACTGTGACATACAAATACTAGCAGTCCTCATCAGTACGTAAGCTAAATGACAGTAGATCAGTGATCTCTTTCTGAAGACATCATCTTGTATATCCTCCGACATCAGTTGTTTTCAACCAGTGACTGTTTTGCCTCCCTTTACCCCTAGAGATATTTGACAGTGCATAGTGGCATTTTTGATTGACAGGACTGGGGTAGGATATGCTGATGGTATCTGGTGGGTAGAGGCCAGAGTTTCCACTAAACATCCTACAATGCACAAAACAGCCATCCCAACCCCGACATAGAATCATCTGGAAAAAATGTCAATAGTGCCGAGGTTAAGAAACATTAATTAGTTACTTACATTGATGCTGGACCATGAATAGTCATAGTCTGCATGCAGATCCCTGGCAAATTATATGAACACTTTCCATTCTTAAGTCCAAAACTTTGTTGGCGACTGTGTCAAGGGACAATGTAAAATGTTTTGCTGAAGCCCTGCGAGATTGTATTTTCTGTTTCTATGTTATCTATGTGGACTGCCACATTATCATTGAAGGAAATTAAATTGGGCTGTCACAATTTTCTCTTTGACGAAGCCACAGTGCTTGCTACCCGGTGCACTGCATTGCAAGTCATTGCCAATGATTGCACATTTACAGTTTGATGGTTTGTCCTGGTACTTCGCATGGTATTGGAGTTAATTTGACCACTATGTAACAACCTGGGTTGCCTTTTCCATCTGTAAAAAAAAGAAAGAAAGAAAGAAAGAAAAGGAAAATGAATGAGTGGAGATTTTAATATAGATACAGATTTCAAGGGCTTTATATATTATATATATAATACATATGTAATTATATATAACATATATAGTATATATTTTACATATAAATTATATATATGTAATATATTTTACATTTAAATTTTATTATTTGCTTCTCTATTTTTCCTCTTCCTGTTTGCATAGAACCCCTCTCTGTATGTGTTTCCATCTCACAGGTATTAATGCATCATCAGGCTGAAGTTAAACCAGATAATCCTGGGTGTTTCTATGAAATTTACATTTTATACTATTCCCTCCACATAGAAAGTATTCTCCTGTTTAAGTCCAGTCCCTTCTTCAATACCCAGGCTTTCTGCTATGTCTTAATCCATCTTTCCTTGCCCAAGGTGAAAGTAAATCCTTCTTATTCTGGGTCCCAATACACTCTTTATATACTCCTCTAATTCACCTTCTGACTTTTTATATAGATGATCTTTAAGAGGTTATGTTTTCTCTAGAAAATTGTGTGATATTTATCTGTATCAAAGTATCTTATTTATCTATAAATCTATGTGGAATTATACTGTTTGGAAGTGAATCTACATTTCTCATTATCTAAAAGTACAGGGACTTCATAAAAATCATTCCTGCTTAACTGAAAGAACAAACTTAAAAATTGAAGATATTATCATGACGAACATTGATTTCCAGTAGCAGGTATAGCTTTCTGTATTTATAAAATGAAAAATACATTCCAAAGTCTCTCTAGTGATACAGTGATTTAGAAGAGTATCTCTGATATTGACACAAGAGCTATTTAGCAAAAGGCTGAGGTAGTTTCTTCATACAACATCCTAAAAAATATTCCTGATTCATGAGTTTTTTGAGAATAAGGTTTGTGTTCATTCTATCTCTTACCTCTTAGCTCTGTGCCTTTATTATCTAGAAAAATGCATTTTAGAATTATACTAAGCAAACTCCTGGAATGAATAAATAAATTGAATTTTGCCATATTTATTATATATAGCAATGGATGAATAATTTTGGTCTAGCATCTATTTTTGCTTGTTCAACTTTTCTCATTCTTAGATTGAGCTTAGATTATTTTAACAGTGGGATAATGCACATATGTATATTTAAAGTCCTCAGGATAGTGTATCCATATACCTTAGCTATTGTTATTTTTATTAATAACCCTGACACCTCAGAACAAGGAAAAATTTATTTCCTTTACCATATAAGATGCGTGGTATAAGTGGATTTCCCCAAGGAGAATGTTGTTTAAAATAACTTTGGACAGCAAAACTTATGCTGGAACTTGTTTGCTTCTTAACACGGTTACCTCCTAGGTATTGCAATTGAAATTAGATATTCTTCCAGTCTTCCTCAACCTCCATTCTATTCTTAGGACTTTCTGTTCTTTTCCCTTGGTCTGTTATTTGCACAGCTATTTTAAATTATTTTACAGTTACTTAGTACAATTATTTTTCAGATTAAGAGCACCAGATCTGTCTGAAAACTTTTACCAAGCTAGTCATTAAGGAAAGAAAATCCTATTAAACACCAAGATTTTTCTAGATTGTTGTTGTTGTCTCTAATCATGGCCTCCAACTGCATCACCTTTAATCGTGATAAACTTTCTTTTATACATCTCTTGATCTTTTCTAAGCAATTATATTGTTTTGTTTCGATTCTCTGTTTTGGGGTTCTCTACTCTTATTTTACATTATATTGTTTAGATTAGAGTTAAATAGTCAGTTTAGAAGTTATTTATTGTCTCAAAAGGCTGTTCTTTTTAAATTATAAATTGGCAATTCATCACTTTAAATTCTCTACTATATATCTGTCTGTCCTCTGGATTATAACTAATCTAGATTCTTGTTTTAACTGATTTACTCCTTAGCCAAACCAATAATGTAACAATAAATATTGACCTCCTCTACATATAGGACAACTGAGGCCCAGGGAGTTTAAGCAACTTGCTAAAGGTCTCACAGCTGGTAAAGGCAGAGCCAGGACTGAAACTCTAAGTCTGCCCTGAGACACTAAGCTTTCAATCAGTGTTACACTTCCTGTCATTTGGGAAGAATATGGTTGAGACCTTGATGAGTCTCCAACTTTGTTATCAAGAAGGAACAGCAAAGCTATTTCGATTTGTGGAGACTGAGTAGTTAGCTAGACTAACTCAGTAAGTATCTAGCTTCTACCAACCAACTTTGTCACTTGTTTCCATGACTCACATCCGTGGCACACAAAATATTAATAAACATAAGTCATGGATCATTAAATATTTGCAACCCTGAAAGATAATTAGAAATCCCTAATACCTGGAATGTTTCTTTAACCTAGGATTTTATAAAACTGCAAAAAAATGAGCATGACTAAGCACACTCCCTCAAGTGAGAGCTATAAACTGTTAAACATAAAGTTAAGAGAAATTGCATAAATGTATGAGCAATAAACAGTAAGAACTACTGTCAATTTCCAGTTCATTATAACCATTACTCTTAATACTATAGTCTTTTTTACAGTTCCTCATAGTTTTATCTTTCTTGTGTTTTCGTATCTTTCCTCTCATTCCACACAGTGAATTCTCGGAAATCCACTTCTTGATTCAGAATTTTTAAAAATAGTAACACACCAAAAAATCACAAGTTCTTATTTTACCCTTTCATTTCTTCATTCTTTCATTCAACAAATATATGCACCCATTTAATGGATGCCTTCAGTTTTTTTTTTAATTAATTTTCAAAATGTGTGTGTCCACCCCAGAAATTTCTTTCATTCTCTCTATTTACTCCATTCCACTGTTACCTTCTCTGTTCTGTGTGCTTTCTCTCTGCATCAGCTTTTAGTGTTACATTAATTCGTGCGCATTTTTGACCTCCTTTGGTAGGGAGGAGAATTCTTACTTTCAAAGTAAGACTTTTCAAATGTCTTCATATTATGCAATGCCATTACATTTTCAGAGTAATGCACTTAAACACTCTTTCTCAAACGATTTCACAACCACAATCATGTGGTACACATGAACATCTTAAATTTGAAAACTCTTAATGCATATACCAAATCTACCAAATGCTAGTCTAGGAAAAGAAACAGTCATTAATTTCAGCCTCCTGTTGAGCTCCATTATATTCAGAGAACTGAAAAGATTATTGTGAAAAACTTTTTAAAAATAGAAGACATATATGTCAGTATTTTGGAAAATTATTAAGTAGTTGTAAAATTTCAATTTTAATTTTATTACTATTTTATTATGGTCAGTTGATATTAAAAAGCATAACATGTACATCCATTTATTCAAAAAAACAGTTTTTTAAAATATTTGGAATATGAATTTACCAAATTCCACAGTTTTCTGTAGAAATAAGGGGATTTTACAAGGAAATAATACTTAATGGCTGCCTACAATGTGTACTAAATATTTTACACAGAGGTCTCATTTGCTCTTCATAACAACCCTATGACTTGATTGTGAGTATTAAATACAATGAAAATAATTGAGGGTGAGAGAGAATAAATAACATGCCAAACAGCTGCCTTTGTAGTTCCAATTCCCCATATTCCTTGAGATTTCTCTGTGAGGATGAATAAGCTACGATTTCAAAATCACTTAGCCATATTTTACAAACTCACAACATTTATTCATTGTGAATTTGCATTCAGATATTTAAAATTTCAGAAATACACATAAACCTCAATTGATCTTTAGGATATTGCTTCTGATTATAATTTCCATTAAACAATTAGGTCAATAAATGGAGCAGAAAAATAACAGAAAACAGATAAAAAACACCGAGGTAACAAATTTGGGAGTAGTAAAAAGGCAATAAAAGTACAAGGTCTTGGACAAATATGATATAATTAATTAGACATAATTCCCATATACTTTTTGTTATTTTGGGGTCCTCGATTTTTGGTGATTGGGAAAAAGGGAAGACTTAAGGTCTTTGTATTATTAGTAAGAAGAAAAAAAGTAAAGGATATGCAACTAGAAGGCAGAAGGCCTGAGATCTGGTTGTGAATATGCTGCTACATGGTTGGGTAACTGAGTATATCAGCTTACTTTAATTGTAGTCAAAATGATCTCTCATGTCTTCTGATATTCTAAAATTGTATGATTCTCAAGACCAGTGATTCTTAGAATGCAAGTTTATGACAAATTAACCAAATAAAATTGAAAATATCTGACAACTCACTGATAAACTTTATCTGATTTTAAGATTTTAATGAGTTTTTGAATTGTTTATAGTCACTTCCTTTTGCTTCATGTAGAAGTTACAAAAGCATTAAGAAGAAGCTGAAATTACTAAAGAATAATAGCATTGAAAGAAAATAGAAAACTCAAATAGTCAGAAAAATATTGAAAGATAAAATAGGAAATTGGTTCAGATAACTCTTGGGGGAAAAAAGGCAGTAGCGAATGAGAGGATTTCATTTCAAAACATTTCATGATTGGAATAGGAATGACAGTCACTTCAGGGGGTGAAAGTGGGAATGGGAAGATAGAAGCAAACAATTGAACAGGACAATGAGCATCTTCAACAAATATAACTTAAACTTTAGATAGTTAACACAAATACTCTGGGCATACCTTCAGTAAGTAATATTATGTATATTAAATAGGGTGGAAAACGAGTTTTTAAGAGTTCTCCTAAGAGTCTAACTAAAATATAATCCTGCCTAGCAATGTACTCTGTGCTTGATTTCAGAACTCAATTCTAATGTTACAAAGTTGTAATAATAAATAATCAATTTACCAAGAAGAGGAAAATTATTTTTCAGTTAACTGCATTTGTGACTAATACTTGAAATTATGTGTAGAATTTTAATTTTATTATGTGCTCATAGCTAAAACATATATGAACTCACTTTTATTTAAATGTAAATTATGGTTTTTTTGACCTTTTACTTTTTTTCCTTGATGATAAAGTACTGTATTTTGTTTACTTAATTACAGACAAAAGGTTCTCAAACCACGACACCTTCTGGCACTCAGAAAAAAGTGAAGAGAACTCTGCCAAACCCACCTCCCGAGGAGACCTCCACAGGAACTCAGTCAACATACAGCACAGTGGGCACAGTTTCCAGGAGAAGGATCTGCAGAACCAACACGATGGCACGAGCCAAGATTCTCCAGGATATAGACAGAGAGCTCGATCTTGTGGAGAGGGAATCTGCAAAGCTTAGAAAGAAACAAGCAGAACTTGATGAGGAAGAGAAGGAGATTGATGCCAAGTTACGGTACCTGGAAATGGGGATTAACAGGAGAAAAGAGGCATTGTTAAAGGAGAGAGAAAAGAGAGAGAGAGCCTACCTCCAGGGAGTAGCTGAGGATCGTGACTACATGTCTGACAGTGAGGTCAGCAGCACCAGACCAACCCGAATCGAAAGTCAGCATGGCATAGAGCGACCGAGAACTGCTCCCCAAACTGAGTTCAGCCAGTTTATACCACCACAAACCCAAACAGAATCTCAGCTAGTTCCTCCTACAAGTCCTTATACCCAATACCAATACTCTTCCCCTGCTCTTCCTACCCAAGCACCCACCCCATACACCCAACAATCCCACTTTGAGCAACAGACTCTGTACCATCAGGAAGTTTCACCTTATCAGACTCAGCCAGCCTTCCAAGCTGTGGCAACGATGTCCTTCACACCTCAAGCTCAACCTACACCAACACCACAACCTGCTTATCAGTTACCATCACAGATGATGGTGATACAACAAAAGCCCCGGCAAACTGCGTTATATTTGGAGCCCAAGATAACTTCAAACTATGAGGTGATTCGCAACCAACCCCTGATGATAGCACCTGTTTCTACTGATAATACGTATGCTGTTTCCCACCTCGGCAGTAAGTACAACAGCTTAGACTTGAGAATAGGATTGGAGGAAAGAAGTAGCATGGCAAGCAGCCCAATATCAAGCATATCTGCAGATTCTTTCTATGCAGATATTGACCATCATACTCCACGAAATTATGTCTTAATTGATGACATTGGAGAGATTACCAAAGGAACAGCCGCTTTAAGCACTGCGTTTAGCCTTCATGAAAAAGATCTGTCAAAAACAGACCGTCTCCTTCGAACCACTGAGACACGTAGGTCTCAAGAAGTGACAGATTTCCTAGCACCTCTGCAGACTTCTTCCAGATTGCATAGTTATGTGAAAGCAGAGGAAGACCCAATGGAGGATCCTTATGAGTTAAAGCTTTTGAAACATCAGATTAAACAAGAATTCCGTAGAGGGGCAGAGAGCTTAGATCACCTCGCTGGTCTTTCCCATTATTACCATGCCGATACTAGCTATAGACATTTTCCAAAATCTGAAAAGTATAGCATTAGTAGACTCACACTTGAAAAACAAGCAGCAAAACAACTACCAGCAGCCATACTTTATCAAAAGCAGTCAAAGCATAAGAAATCACTAATTGACCCTAAAATGTCCAAGTTTTCACCTATTCAAGAAAGTAGAGACCTTGAACCTGATTATTCGAGCTATATGACTTCTAGCAGTTCATCTATTGGTGGCATTTCTTCCAGGGCAAGGCTTCTTCAAGATGATATCACTTTTGGCCTCAGAAAAAATATTACAGACCAACACAAATTTTTGGGATCATCTCTTGGCACAGGGCTGGGCACATTAGGAAATACCATACGGTCAGCTCTGCAGGATGAAGCAGATAAGCCATACAGCAGTGGCAGCAGGTCCAGACCTTCTTCCAGACCTTCCTCTGTCTACGGGCTTGATTTATCAATTAAAAGAGATTCTTCCAGCTCTTCTCTAAGACTGAAAGCTCAAGAAGCGGAAGCTCTAGATGTTTCCTTTAGTCATGCATCACCCTCTGGCAGAACTAAGCCTACCAGTTTGCCGATTAGCCAGAGTAGAGGAAGAATACCAATTGTGGCCCAGAATTCTGAAGAGGAAAGTCCACTCAGTCCTGTTGGCCAGCCAATGGGAATGGCCAGGGCTGCAGCTGGACCCCTGCCACCAATTTCTGCAGACACCAGGGATCAGTTTGGATCAAGTCACTCGTTGCCTGAAGTTCAACAACACATGAGAGAAGAATCACGGACTCGAGGCTACGATCGTGACATAGCCTTCATCATGGATGACTTCCAACATGCCATGTCAGACAGTGAAGGTAAATTGGGCCTCAAACTACCTTGTTACTCTCAAAACTCAAACTCTTGTGTTTCTGCATGTTTAATTTTCCTTCTCCAAGGACGTATTCTACTTTTCTTGGTGCGTCTTTTGCATGTTTACTTCAATTTTATTTCTTGTAAATGGAAATTTTATCTTGTGTATAGATTTTGTAGCATGCTCTTCTTTATTTCTTTTTAGTTTATTCTTTTACTGTTGTTTCTTGGTTGTTTGCTTGATTTGTTTGGTGTCCACTTTTCCAAAACCATTACCAAATAATTGTGTCAATAAAATATGGTCATCCTTTAAATCTATAGATGGAAATATTTTCATTGTATGTTTCTTTTATTTTTTTAAAAGGCATTTTTAAAGTTATTAGTTTCTTTCAGTTTGTGAAATGATTAAGGTTTTGAGCCATTAAGTACTATTCTGCTAGACTCTGTAATAGAAAATTATTTATGTCATTTTGTGAGATCAGTGTTCGTTAATTCAGAGAATGTTCTCTTTTTGAGAACTTTCAAATAAGTCCCTAATGTTAACATAATGTAGAGTTTTATGATTCTAATTAAATAAAAGGTTTGTATTTTAATCTCTCTCACTATGAATGTCATAATTGACAAGTTTGTACCTTTTGCATTACATACTAGAAAGCTTAGTACTAAATATGGTTTTGACAGTAAATAACAGTATTATCCACATGCTTGTCAATATGTATGAAGCATTGTTTAGATTTTAAAATTGGAAATTTGTACACTGCTTTTGTGAATTTAGCTATTTGAGTTGAAGCCTTCCTTGTGTGTTCAGTTAGTCTTTTCCATGGCTTTGCTTTTTGCATTATTCCATTTTTTTTGCCCTAAATTGTCATTACTAGTTTTTCATACTGAACAAGAGATTTATGGCAAGTACATACTTAACTAAAAACTGGTTTATGGTAATTTTCTTTGTTTAGTCATATAGAACCATAAGGATTTTAGAAAATGACCTAGACCAAGTCTAAATTTGAAGACAAGGTTGGACAGGTACAGAGATGTGAAGTCTTGCCCATGCCAAGAGGACTCATGACACTTGGTTCTTTTTTTTTTTCCCCCTCTGTGGTATACATTTGAATGTAGGTGTGGTTTGAGTCCTAAAAATAAAATATTTCTCATCAAATAAAAATGTATTACTTCATGGCTTTAGAGATTACAAAGCACTAAGTTAATATGAACATCTCTTATTTTAAATCTAACATTTTCCCTGAGGACTTACAGGAAAATATGTTTTCATGAAAAGGATTTTCTTTTTTCTGTATCTAGACACCAATATGATTTTAGAAGTTCAAATGTAGGTTTGATCAGGACTAAGGTAATCACTGGATCTGAAGGAGAGACTGCTTTTTCTAGTGAAATTCCAAAGGACTAGTTCCTTCCTGATTTGTTTTATTCTCTACAGGCTATTGGATTGACCATTTTTTATTGATAACCAGCCAATTAAATAAAACACTCTGTGTGGTTTTTTTTATTTAGCCGATTGTTTGAATCAATCTACATAGTTAAGTAAGTTATATAATGCAGAAACATTTTTTTTCTTTTTTCACAATCCACATTTTACACACATTATATATGTATATAAATATATATATAAAATGACTGCTGCAGAAGAATAAAAAGGCTCTTCAATAATTGTATCTGTAAAATAGCAAAGTAAAAGAAAAACTAACAGGTCAATCACATAACTAAACACCTAAAATCTGTGTGTGCATGATGAACATATACCTGGAGAGAATTTGACAAATTGATTTATTCATCACAGATGTTTTGCCAACATGGTTCCAGACATACAGATGTTTCTAGATATTCCAAAATACGGCAGTCATTTACGTACAACCATGTAAAAATAACCAAATTTTTATTTCTCATTTATATGTTTGGATGATGTGTACTCATAGTCATCAAAGACTATGAAAACTTGTTTTGATAAAATATCAAGACACATCAAAAAATACTTATCAAATACAATTTGGTAAGTATTAGGAAATATCATCAGCTTAAAAAAAAGCATGTTAATCTCCAGAAAATTATTTAAACTAATTTGGATGAGACATCATGCAGCATACAAACTTATGAAATATGTAACGATGACACCAGAGAAGTAAACAATTAAAATGAAATTTACACAAAATCAAATTGAGTTAAAATGTATTTTTAAATTAAGCAGACAAGAAATTTAGTCATAAAAATCATGTTGATATAGAATTATACAAAGAAAAACTATAACAAACTGAATTACATATGTGATATTATGTGTGTGAATTGTAGTGATTATCTTTAAAAGATGTATGTTTTAAAATGTTATCTATTTTCTTTGTGTTTGTATCTCATAAGCATATCTCTTTTCTTCTGGTGAACAGTGGTCTGCTTTTCTTTTGAAATCTTGGATTCCTTGGGTAATTAAGAAAAAAAGTAGAAAGTGTTTGAATGATACTAAAACAACTTTGAAAAGTATAACATTCCAACAGGCTGTTTAGTATCATGTAAACAAAGCAAATTTAACTGATTTCAAATTTTTGTGCTTTCTCTGAACTCAAACTCTAGGTTATAGACAACAGGATGTTTTTCAGATGTATTCTATATAACTCCAATTAATTTTGAAATATCTCATTTGAGGTATAATCTAGGTAGGCATAATTTATGTTGCTTACTATTTATGACCACCAGCTTGAAGTCTACACCTTAATATCCATTCCTGGTTAAGAGAAAAACTAAACTAGAAACAGTCAAGTTGTATTTCTACAACCGCAAATATTTTGTTGAAAACATTCTTTCAAAATATACTCCATGTTAAAAAAAAAAAAAAAAGCATCGGTATATACAGTCTTTTAAAAAAAATTCCAATGATAATTTCATACGGAATAGAAGTAAGCTGTTCGTATAACTATTGTTACAGTCAATAATGTGAATAATGATAGACCCCAAAATAGCTTTCCTGCATTTTACATTTAAGAAAAGAAAATATCAATGGCTTAAAACGAGGGGATGTTAATCTCCAGCAAAATTATTTAATTTGGAAAATATTATTATAAAATTTAGTTTTTAAAGTTCGGATCTACCATAGCATATCAGACAATTGCAGTTATAAATAATTAGCGTTTATGTCCGACTTGCTGTAAATGATGAAGACAGAATCCAACATAAGAGCAGATTTATTTAATCTGGTTTTTCTTCGTTGATCTACAAATTCCTATGCAAAGCATGCTAGCCATCCTAACTTGGTTACGTATAGAGTCATTATAAGACATAACAGACAATCAAAGTATGTCATCAGAATCGGAAATAAATTGACAAAATTTATATCAGGTTGAGATTCTGCCTCATCTGTATAGACACAACCAAGGAAACATTTTAAAGGATTGTTATTTTAAATGCATTAAGCAAAGTTGTATATTCAAGTGAAATCATGTAGTGCATTATCCAAGATAGTCATTTATTAAAATCAGTATAGACTATTTTTTATGAGAAATATGTAATAAAGATATACAAAAATTAATATAAAATGATGTTAGTGTGTTTGTTGATAATCTAATAAGTTTTAGAGACTGATGATTAAATAATGGATTTTCTATTTACTTATCAAGTTTATATTAAATATTTCTTTCATAAATTTAGTCACTTGGTGTCAAATTAAAACTATGAAAAACCATAATAAATATTGAGTAGATTGTGAGAAAAGATTGTGTAACTATTAATGAGATTCAAGGGACAAATATTTATTTTAACATGTGCTTATCATAATTAGGATATTTAGCTTTCTTTAGTTGATGCTAATTTTCCTATGTTTCATTCATTTCCTGAATATTTAATGAATATTATGGCATTTGCAAGGCATTGTTTTTAGTATTGAGGGAGAAAAAAAAAAAACAACAACAAAAGAAGACATGAGCCTTACCCTCAAGCAGCTTAGAGTCTAATAGGGGAGATCAGATAAGTACATATGCAACCACAAATCAGGTATGTATCGTATTTCCTCAAATCTAAGACTGACTAAATTATGAGACATCATCTATCATTATGTGTTTATTCGGGGAAAGTGCTGTGGTTAATCAGTGGCGTTGACCAAGATCGCGGGAGGTGTAGAGGTGAGTAATGCTGTATATGCTATGGGTTTGCCAGCCCTTCCAGTAAAGAACTAATGGAAATTGCCTGGGAAAAAGTCTTGGGAGAAAGTAGTAGAAGAGAGTCAGTGATGTAGACAGAAAGAGAACTGTAATGAGATAGGGAGGAACACTCAATAGTACGGTATTGTAGAAGCTAGAGTTTCAAGAAGGCATAGGTTGATAGCATCATCAACAGATCTTTCAGGATGAGCACCTGAGAAGGGGTACTCCATCTGCCATTTAGGAAGCAAGAATGTATTTCCAGAGACTATTAATTAGGGATCCTTTTACAAAGAATAAAATTATATAAAGTCAAATTCTGTATATTAGGTAAACAGTGATTTGGGGGCACTAAATAAGAAAAAGACCTTGGAAGTACTAAGAACTGAATGGGATGAAGATTTTTAAATAATATTTATATACTCAAATATGGTTGTATTTTCAAAAAAGTATTTTAAGATGTCAAGTTTTGGCAGATTTTAAGTACAAAAAGCAGTCAACCAACTCTTTAATTCCTAAATCTGTGATCCCACAGAAAATAATTGTTTAATTTTTAATGAAAAATTCTAATAGATATATATTTAGTATTAGGCTACCAGGTGATTATGGCACACATGTTCCCAGCAGTGATACCTGGGATTCTCCTAAAAATAAATGCTTTTGTTTATTTATGGATGTCATAGAAATGTCATGTTTTCAAAAAATGCTCACTTGATGTCCAAAGCCATAGTGGTACTGGGTTGATATGAGAGTGGGAAAATAACAGAATCTTCTGTATTCAAGGAATATATTTTCCTTGGATTTTGGTGATGGGTAGTGGGGAGAGGTGAGGAGGTGGAACTGATGGACTGAGGTTGAATAGAATGACCTTTGAGAAATATTCATTGTTCATTTATTTATTCAATCACTGTCTAAATTTCTTCTTTCACCTAATCTAAATTTAAATTTTGTTTTATTTTGCTTTGAAAAGTTTCACAGGTGGCACATCATTTTTTCTAGGTTATTCCATGGTACAAAATTTTTAACATAATATTGGAAATGATTTTTCTGATCCTGTTGGCAATTGTGCTTGAAATGCATGAATGATTAATGAGCCTGGAGCATGTTGGTACTTCAGAACATCTGCTGCCCTCTGTCATCTGTATTAGTTAGAGTTGCAATGTTTGATGTTTCCTTGGTCTCCAAAGCCTATCACCTGCGTCGTGAAGAAACAGATTGGTTTGACAAACCCAGGGAGTCTCGTTTGGAAAATGGACACGGTCTGGATCGAAAACTGCCAGAAAGGTTGGTCCACTCTAGACCACTCAGTCAACATCAAGAGCAAGTAAGTGCTATATTGAGCAATCTCTTTCAGATTTATTAAAAAAAAAGGATTCATTTCATCCTAAAATGGTCTCAGTTATCCTGCAATGAATGGGACTTTTGTCAATCAAGTTCACAAATGATTTTTCTTTTCAGTATCTTAAAGTATTAAGTAACCTTACTTCATCAGCCATGACTGACATCGCAGCATAACCATGATGCTTCTACCAAGGCAATTTAAGCGATTTTTTTCCTCTAACAGATAATTAAGTTTGTACAACATACCCAACACTGCCATACACAGAGAATACATGAAGCTCCTGAAGAGTTTACAGAATATTGGGTGAAACAGATTTGGGCAATTTCAGTGTTCTCCAATAACAGTATGTTCAGGTGTCAAGCAAATAAGAGGATGACCAAAGCAAGTCAGCTGGGGACAGGGAAGGCGTCAGTTGGGGGTGAAGGGATGATGTTTTAGGGTCTATTATGTGGAAGTGTTTTTTTGTTTTACATTCATTTTTGGATTTTATCTTCAGAACAACTTTCATAAAGTATGTTTTATTAATACCTATTTATAGGTGAAAAACTTAAACTTAGAGGTACTATTCACTATTACATAAATATAATATCATAATTCATGATCTTATTCACTTTAGAACAAATGTGGTGATGTTTGAATTGAATTTTGATAGATCTTAGGAGATTAACAGTTGGATAACCTGAGGGAGATTCCTCTGGTAAGCCACGTGGCCTTAAATCAGTTGCCTTAACAGATCAGATTTTTGCAGGCTGTATATTCATTATGATCATTAAAATACCCACAAAGAGATAGTTACTTATATCATGTACATTAACTCCTAAATCATCCCTGTCTGATTAATGATTCATTGATGTAAATGACAACTATATTTTGAACAACAAAGAAGAACCATATGAATTTACTATAATTCAGTGTTTGTCACATTAAGGTGTAAAAGAAAACAAGACTTTTACATGTATAAGTACTGTCTAAAAGATATTACCTATGGTCTTAGTTTTGATTTTTTCCTAAGCAGTTTCAGTTTTCATAGACAAATTTCCAGCTGATTAGAATTTTCTTTTCTCAGAATTTTGTTCTAAATTTTTCAGAATTGTTCTGAATGTTTTCTCAGAATTTTATTTTGTTTTTCTAGATGCTATCATATTTTATAGAAATCTGTTCTTATCTGTATATTGTAAGTATTCTAGATCTAGAATAGATCTAGCTCAGAAGTGAGAAAACTAAAGGATTAAAATCATTCTGAACATGTTTAAAAATTTCAATTTACCTCTTATCTACAATTACTAAAACAATCAATTTGTCAATTGAAAATAATTTCCTTGAATTTTTTTTATTATAGGAATCTCTCTGTAATGACTTACTTGTTTTATCTTACCCATCTTGTTTGTTTCTCTGAAGTTTACTATTTCTGACAAACCTAGATCAAGTTAATGAAAACACAAATCCTTTAAAGAAATCCTAATAAGATGAACTATAAAAACTGAAGAGCTAAAAAAAATAATAACTTCCATACAATTATTTCCCAAAACTTCTGAGGATCCAATCAGAATAGTCTTGTCCAACTAATTTATCCAAGTAATATTCTACAGGATATATTTTAAAATAATCTGTGTCCATCCCCAAAAATATTTTCTAAAATTCTATTTTATTGTATGTAGATTAAACATAAATATTCCTAATGACTTTTTTGTTCATAGTTTTCTGTTACATGTACAGATTTATGATTTTGGTTCACTGAAGACATAGCACATCATGTTTAAATATATAATTATAGAGCAATAGAATACCAAAATTACAGTGGCTATATTTGAGAATCATTTAATTAATTTCTCTCTTTGTTTGATAACATAGAAAATGTAAGGATCCTTGTTAGAATTATATAGAGGTAAATGTAATAATGTGTATTTTCTTGCTAAAAGTTATTTTTTACATTTGTATTTTGTTATCTAACATACAAACAAAAAAACTGCAATACTCAAAACTGAAAATATGTAGAATTATAAACTAGTTATAAAGTAAACAGCCATATAACCACCACACAAACAAAGAAAGGGAGGATTTTCTGCCCACTGAAACCTCCAAGTGCCCTTTGCAGATTGTAATTTTCAACCTCTCCCAAACAAGTAGAAAATATACTGACTTTTGTGACAATAATTTCTTTGTTTTGCTTTATAGATTTCTCTAAATAAAAGCTTTATTGAAGACAACATATGCTTTGATTACATTTATATAAAGTTCAAAATTCATGCTTTTTTACATTAATATTTATCTTCAAATACTGTCTTCCTCATTAACTCATCAAAACTATATTTTGGTCTAGAAGGGATAGCAAAATAGCATTCTTGTTTTAGTCACTTCTTTGCATATTTAATCACAAAAAGGTAATATTGAACTCTTGGTACCAATAAGTCCAGCTGCTTTTATTTGAAAACTTATACATAATAAGAATTTATGTTCATAAAATGCTCTGGAGGCAGAAGTAATAAAACCAAATAGACTAATGCAAGCACTAATTTGTCTGCTTTTAAAAATATTTAATGTAAATATACATTAGAGAAATTGAAGAGTACTTCTGAAGTTAGACTCAAAATCATATAAACCATAAAAATAAGCCAAATCTGCAAAACTATATTTGTTTCCTTTCAAATATATATATTTATGTTTAACCTCTGCACTGTTAAGTAGAAATTCAACTCTGCTTTGTGAATTGAACAGATCACCTGACTCTTTTCTTTTTTTTTTTTTTTTTAATTTTTTTCAGTCACTTCATCTATAAATAGGACTAATACCCTTCACAGGGTTGTTACAAGGGTCAACATTTCTCTACTAGTACAAAATGCCTTCACTCTGCACTAATGCCCATGCCTTGTGCAATTCCCACGCAACCGCTATATTGCGGTACGTTGAGCTCCTCTGAAAGAGCCACTCTTTCTCTTTCTTCTGGGCTTTTGAATGTCTTGTTTCCTCTTCCTAAACATTCCCCCTCCTCTCTTCTCTTGGCTAACCCTATTCATCACTCAGGTCTCCATGTACATGCCTCATCTTGCAAGGAGCCTTCTCTGACACTACTACCACCACCTCCCCACAAGTGTTCTTCCTTTTGTGCTCCAGTAGCACTCCATGCATTGTGTCTTGGTCTACGAGCTTTTAGAGAGTAAGTGCTCTCTCTTCCATCCACCATGGTATCTATGCAGTGCCTAACACAGGGCTTGGATCCCCAGAAGGGCACTCTGTCCCCTGCATCTGTCATACAAGGTATTTAGGTGAGGGAAAGCATGAATGTCTGTATAAATAAAAGATATATTAACACAAGAGTTGTTATTTCATAAGTATGAAGGGCCAGTTCATGAACATAATTTCTCTTGAAATATTTGTAGGTAGGGAAGAGGAGGAACCCTTTTTCTGGGCGGCATACAGGTGATAGTTCTGTCAATGCAGAATCATCAAAAGACTATGCTATCAGAAACCTGGCTCTTGGGGATAGGTATGAGGCACTACTTGACATCAGTCCTGCCCTCTGGCCTTGTTCCTACTCTTAGTTGGCAGAAGCAACACCTGCCCTAAGACTTCATCTGCTGGAGAACTCTCTCAACACTTACCTGCGTTGGTTAGAAAAAAGCCAATATCCAGCTAGTGCAAACATGGGAGATGGATACTTCTGCTTTCCTCAGACTCTTGGTCACATTGATCAAAATTGAGGCAGTTTAATGTTTCTAATTGATTAATTGAATTCATGAAGCTGACTGTAGACAGTCTCTGAAATTACAGGAGATCCTATGAGATGCTCTGAAAGCAATATTCATGGAAATGAAGATGCTTAACATCCCTTCTACTTAATATCATCACAGATACATATTGAAAGGCAGTAGGGACTAGTTGATAAAACTGATGAAACATTTCAGAAACCTGATTACTCTTCTAGACTATGCAAGAGGGGGACTATGAGATTATATCAGCTTCTCCCTAGACTGGAGAATTAGACAGAATAACAAAAGGCAAAATTGTGTTTTCTTAGTTTATTTTTGGCCAAGTGAAATTAGAAGACATTTGAAGTAAAATGAAATAATATCCATAATTTTAATGAATTATCTACAGTAACAAAGTAAAGTTGAGTTATATCTAATAGTTGTAGGATTTTCAATGCACATGGTTTGATTTTTAGTAAAAAGTAAAGATCTTTAAATGCAGATTAGGGGAGGGAGGAAGGAGAGGAGGAGAGGAAGAAGGAAAGTAGAAGAAGGAGAAAAGACGAAGGGAGGGAAAGTAAGGAGGCCAGGAGAGAAAGTAAGAAAGAGAAAGAGACAGAATAGGAGGCAAGAGTGTGGAAGAAAAGAGGAAAATACACACTCTTTTGTTATGAATATATACAAGGTTTTCAGTGGTATACAAAGTTAGCATCAGTATAAATAATCAAGATTGACTGATTATACTGACCATAATATTTTTACAATCTTGCAAACAATACTTTAGCTTTACTTTGCAGAATTCATATAATATTCTTGGACTTGACAGGATTCTGCTGTTAACTGGGGAGTGTTTTATATCCATCAGAGGCCTGATTAAGCTTATTCTTTGCCGAAGAGAATAAAAGCTAAAGGCTATAATTTAAGTTTGTATTTTTTTTAGTACATTTTCCTTTTAAAATCCAGAAGTCTAGCAGTTTTACTGATGGATTTTCAAAGACACAATATCACAAGAGTAGTCCAAGGAATCTTCCTTCACAAAATGTAGATCCCTTTAGTTCTAAATTCTGTTTAATATTTTGGTTTGGTAGTCCCAAACACTTCTTAAACGTATTCTGAAATTGGTAGTATTGAATGTCTCTTTACTATTATTTCATTTGTAATTATAGTCAAAAATTCTCCTGAGGTGATAAATATAAGATTCTATCCTAATGAAATCCTATTAATATAGGTATATAAATATTTTACTATTTCTATCTTTCATTATTTCACATATCTCTTTTGAAAGCCAAATTCCATAAAATATAAAGCATAAGTTTGGATTTGCTAATTTACTGTTGTTTCAGAAATCTCATTTTGCCAGGTGGGAACAGCAATAATGCAGTCTATAGTATTCTCATGTTCAAGTCTCAGTAATGAGAATTGAAGTCACAGACTTGTAACAGGAACTTTGAGTGTTGTTTCTTCTACCGGAAGGAACATCAGAAGTAAATGAGAAGTAACACCTTTGCATACAAAGAAGGCTTCAGAAAATATTAGAATGAGCAAAGATTTGATTTATTTATACAGAATTAGTCTCAGCATCAGGTATACATTGAAACTGCTGGTAGATGTGCTCAGCAGAAGCAAAATTCCACAGTGAAATCAAAATAACATAAATATGCATTCCTAGTAGAGTGATAGAGATGCAGAGTATGAGGATCTTCTCTGGCTTTTCTCCCTTAGAATCACTTGATTGCTGAAAATTGACAATGCCTATTTCTAGGCTGTCCAAAACAAAATCAGCAGATATCAATTTTCCATATACTTCCTCTATCCACTGTCATCGCTACTATGCACTACCATAGTAACAGACATCCTTTAGGTGTTACATGTGCTCGTTGATTTTCCAAACACAACAAATCAGTTTGCAAGAGAAACTGGTTGTAAACATAAAGACTATAATGAACTCAGAAACCAATAACGTCATTGTATAGTATTAAATGCTTAAAATTGTCATCATTTGAGAGTCTTCTAATATATTTTCATTGATTGAATCAATGTGCTTTGAAAAAAAAAAGTGAATTCTGTAAATTGCCTTTTAAGTCTCTTTAACATTGCTTTTTCACCTTATCACATGTACGTCTTAGATTATACAGATGAACGGGAAAACTGTGCACTACATCTTTCCTCATGCAAGGATAAAAATAACAAGAGACTCCAAGGATCACACAGTTTCAGGTAAAGGAAATCAAATAATCTAGTTCTTTTCACTTTAATGTCGCACTGAGATATATGTATTTGAATTTCAGTTTAGATGACTCATTAAATTTTAGAAAACACCACTTTTTATGTCAAAAGTTGTGTATTGGAAAATTTCAAAAAATAAGCAGGCTGTGCATTTGAATATAAAATACAATAATGGCATAATCGTTAGTATGATACATTACTAAATGGCATATATATTTAGATCATTCTATTATCTTCATTTTTAAAAATGTGCATGACATTACAATGGTCCATAATTATTGCACTGTTGAGTAATATGGTCATAGGACCATAAAACATTCTTACACAGAAAGTAGAAAACTAACTTGAATTTTTCTAAAGAATAGATTCCCCTATACCTTACCAATTTGAAGATTATCAATTTTGCTGATTTTTATTTGTTTGTGTTCTTCTGTAAACCAAACTTATGGCAGAAATTTTAAACTTGTTATTTTGAAATACTGTGGACTCCCAGAAAATAACACAGTCAGTTCTTTTGCCCACCCTTTACCCAGTTTCACTAATGTTAACATCTATCTAACCACAAAAAATGATCAAAACAAGAAATCAACATTAATATGATAGTACTGAAGTATCTACAAGCCTTATCCAAATTTTGAGTTTCCCCACTAATTTTTTTTTTCTGGTGCAGAATCTAATCCAGATCTCAAGTTGCATTTAGTTTACAAATAAAAAGTTCTCTATCTGTGAGGTGGAAGTATACATTTTGTCAAAGTTAATAAATTTTTAAAATATGAAAATTACCTATATTCTCACTCAAGTATTTCCCTATATTCTCACTCTTTGTTTCATAGACACCGTACATCAACAGAAAATATTCATGACTATATATGGATATATGTATAGGTGGTATATCTAACATGGCCTATGTGTTGGAGGTTTTTTTTTTTTAAGGACTGATAGAGAATAAAAAACAGGTATTTCTTCAGTGTTCTTCCTGTTGTTCCTTGCAGATTTTAGACCCTAGAGAATGTAGATGCGGAACAGGTTTTGCTTTGAGCAATTGTCCTCTCTTTATTTTCATAGAGAATGAATCGATTTAGAACCTAATATTGTTGTTTTTCTTTTAAGATTGGGTAATTTTTCTTCTGCCAGAGATAGATAATTCAACCTTTCAAGATTTTATTGCATGCAGACTGTATTTTAAGTACTGATGAACATTCCAGGGGTGAGCCTTAAAATCCAGGGACTCTTTTTGTAGAAATAACTACCTGCTACAAACTATTTCAGTTCCCTCCAGCTCATAAAGCAAAACAACATAATACTTTCTAGCAATACCAAAGTTATTTTTTTCAGGGAGTACAAAAAAAATCTTCAAAACATTTTTACTAAATCATCAGGACTCTATATCAGTGTGTCTGTTTTCTAGTTGTATTACTATTAATATACTATGTCAAAGTAATTATCCCCTCAACCTTATCATTTTTCTTTTGCAGCTTATTTTAATTTTTCTTTTACTACAATTAGGAAATTTTTTTTAATTTGTTTTCTTTTACTACAATTAAAAAATAATAATTCTTATTTTAAAATATAAGAGTAACAGAAATAAGAGCTATTGATTTCTTTTTATAAATATTCTAGTCTGAAAACTAAATTCAGTTTCCTCTGTATATAGATTTTGCAAAATGAGAAAAGAGGACTATAGTTTTGAATGGTAAATTTACTAGTGTATTATATTATCTCTCTGCATGCTCCTTTTTATTTTGATATTTGCCTAAAATAATAATAAAAATATTTTCCTTGTTGTATTTACCCTGCGTTACTACTGAATATATTTGCCATGTGTCCTGCGGTAGCACGATCTCATTCTAAAGTAAACGTTTTGAAGCAATTTGTATTGTCTTCAGATAAGTCTTAAGTACCTGAAAGGGATTTAAGTGCATGTATATGCAAGACTAGAACCAGAAACGGCAATTTTTAGCAAACAGCCTCCAGAAATTTGAGGTTAGTAGGCAAACCCTGGCATAGAACGTTTACACTCCTGGCTAATCTCTGTTATTTGCTGGTCTACCAAAAGCTTAGTTTGAGTGACTAAATGTTTGGTGACACTAAAGTTATTCGTAGCTATCAGTGTCATTTTTATGTTAATGTTTTAATTAAAAATGGAATATATCTTTTAGAGATGCATACTAAAATATTTACATATGAAACAATGTCTTGTGTGGAATTTGCTTCACAATTAGCTGTGTAGAGAGTGGTAAAGAAATAGATGGGACAAAACTGACCATGATTTGATTAATTGTTGGAGCTGGAAGATCAACCACACTGGGTTTTATTATAGTCTTGTCACTACTTTTTTATATGTATGAAATTTTTCATAATAAAAAATAATTAAATTCCTGTTTGTCTCTCACATTTAGAGAAAAACAGCAGTGTCCAATAGCTTCATCAATAGTGAAAAAGCTATCTAAGCTAATAATTTAACTGCCTTTGTCAAAAAGATAAGGATATAATCAAGGAAGGAGAGAAGAATAAAATGTAGTATTTCTGCTCTCCTAAACAGAGGGGGAAATTGTCATTAGTAAATTTTCATTTTGGTTATATAAACCCATTGAAAGTAGAAATAAAATATATCTTTTTTAGTATTTTAATAGACCATTCTAAATGGGTCTAGCATTAAAATATTTTATAAGAATTATATGAAACCAGCATACCTCACAGAAAAGGAAAAAATATATTTCTATTTATTGGAAGCAAAAGTAATTTCAAAATAGCAGACAGGAATAGAAAGGTTTTTTTTTTTCCTTAATTCTTTCTGCTATGTGGTTGTCAGAGTATGAGCTGGGAACCCTCATGGTACCCAAGATTCTTTCAGGGGGTTTTCAAGGTCAAAATTATTTTCATAGTAATGCTAAGGTAGCATTTGCCTTTTGCACTCTTATTTTCCTGTGAATATACAGTAGAGTTTCTCAGAGATTAATTGATGTGTGACATCACAACAGACTGTATATAACAGATAAGAGAATTCAGCTGTCTTCTATTTAACTTAATATCAAGGAGATTTGCAGTAATATAAAACAATGCCACCTTTCTCATAAATGTTTTGTTTTTTATATACATTTTTTATTAAAAATGTGATTTATTTTAACATAGAATGAGTTTATTAATACTTTAAATTCATTAATAAATACTTTAAATTCTCAGTTTTAGTTTATAATACAGAAAATACACATAATTATAACCCATATAAACAAAAGCTCTTTGAGGTCCCTAATAATATTAAAAAATATAAATGGCTCCTTGAACCAAAATGTTTGAGAAATACTTCTCTAAGGATCTTTATAGAGAAAGTTTAAAAAATTCTAAGTAAGTTCTTATTTCTTCCTATAAAAAACTTACACAAATAAAGTATATTTTATAACTGCTTTTAAACTTATGTTGAATTCATTTAAAAATTTTTATTCATTAATAGTTATTGAGAGAACACCCATGGTGTGATTTACATTGTGTTGGTTGCTGTATTACTAGAATGAATCCAACAAAGACCTTGATCTACAAATTACTCATACTTTAGTAGGAGAATCTGAAATGTGAGTAATTATTATAGTAAAATTTTAGGAACAACTGAGACAAAGCCAGGGAATTTATAAAACTTTATTTTTCATAGATGTATGTATATATGTATAAGTGTGTACACACATATACATATGTACCATTCTTTATAGTATTTTTATGATGTATGCAGAGGAAAATACATGCATACAATCTTCTATTAAGCGACCCATAATTTTAATGAAGTAGATACTTTAACTTTTTACCTTAAACTTCAAAGATACTCTTATAGGTGTTGATCAACAACTATACAGTGGTTTTGAAAATCTTTATGCAAACAAGTAGAAGGCAGCAAAATGGAGAAAACAGGTCATGAGTTTTAGAATTAGAAAGACCTGAGTTGGAGTCCAGCTCTATCACTTATTTAAATTTTGAGAATAAGTTTGCTCAACCATAAAATAAGACCAGCTCTCTCTATCTCACATAATTGCAAGTGCACCTAGCCCAAAATGTTATACTTACTATACACTCAACAAATGTTATTTCCCCTTCTCTTAGAAATTATCAGAAAAAAAAGATAAAATGTAATGCTCAAGAAATTAGTCTCTTTTTTATTCAGAACTCGTCTTATGGCTCCAGAAACACAGCTGTTTGAAACAAGTCAAAGAAATTCTTCTGATTTTAAAAAAGATATTTGCTTATGTATAGTTCTGCAATAGACTGGCTCCATCTGCAAGGCTAGAAAGACTAATTAGGAAGTGCAATAGTGAAGAACATTAAAAATGTTTAGGTTCAAAAGACAGCAGTGTCTTCTATGGAAATAGCGGCTCATTTTCTATTCCTCTTTAGTCCACCATCTTTATGAGCTTTTAGAAACAGGAGATAAATATAACAGATCTCATTGGATCTCAGTTGGTAGGAATACCAAATGTGGATAACCCTTTTTAAATTATTATTTCAACAACTTTACATATCATAAATATGCACGTTGTATGTGTACAAATCAATGACTTTTATAAATTTATGGAGTTGTATGACCATCACCACAATTTTGTTTTAGAACATTTCGATCATTGCAAAAAGTTTTCTTGAGTCTGATAGCAATAGCCACTTCCAGTACTCCTCTCCCAGCCACAGGCAGGAAATTTACTTTATGTCTCTGAGTTTACCCTTTCTGGGCACTTCACATACGTTAAATCACACAGTTTACAGTTTTGGTGTCTGGCTCCTTTCCCTTACCAGTATTTTTTAGGTTTATCCATTTTGTAACATGTATCAAAAGTTTGCTATTTTTATTGTTAAGAAGTATTCCATTGTTTAGATTGTGTATATTTGTTTATCCATTGGATTTTGCCTGGTTTTTTAAAATATTTGCATACACTTTTTAGTTTGGACATATGATATTTTTGTATGGCATCCTAGAAGTAGAACTGCTGAGTTACATGGTAAGTTTGTTAACTATTTAAGAAACTGCCAAATAGTTTTCCAAGGTGAAGGTACCATATTGTATTCTCGCCAGCAGTGTGTAAGGATTCCACTTTCTCCATGTCATTGCCAACACTTGGTAACGTCCGTCTTTTGGGGTGAGTGTGGATGATATCTCATTGTTATTTTTAGCTTGCATTTTCCTCATGACCTATGATAATGAGCATATTTTCAGGGGGTTATAAGCAAAGCATATGTATTCTTTGGTGAAATATTTATTAAGAAATTTTGCCCATATTTATTTAGGTTGTTTGTCTTCATACTGAGTTGTAAGAGTTCTTTATATATTTGGATGTGTCTTTTATAAGATACATGGCATGCATATATTTCCTTCTAATCTGTGTGTTGTCTTTTTATTTTCTTAAAGGTGTATTTTAAAGAAAAGTTTTAACATTTTAATGGAATTCAATTTTTTGATATTTTTTTTTGTGTGTGAACCATGCTGCTCTTGATAGTGTATTAAGAACTATCCCAAGGTCAAAAAGATTTTCTCTTGTGTTTTATACCAGAAGCTTTAAACATTCGGGTCAATGACCTATTTTGTGCTGGTTTTTGTATATGGTTTGAGGCTGAGATCCAGGTTCATTTTTTTGAAGCACTAATGGCTATCTAATTGTACAAGCACCTTTTGTTAAAAAAAATATGTCCCCCATTGAATTGCCTTGGTATCTTTGTCAAACGTCAATCTACCATTAATACAAGAATTTATTTCTAGATTCTCAATTCTGTACTGTTTGACTATACGCCTAACTGTTACACTCTTTTGCTTACTATATAGCTTTATATTACGTTTTGAAATCTGGTAGTGGAAGTCCTCCAACTTTTTATTTTCAAAATTGTTTTGGCTATTCTTGATCCTTTTAACTTCCATATTTTTTTAGTATCAACTTACTGGGATTATGATAGAGGTTGCATTGAAATTATAGTTCAATTTGGAGAGAATTGCTCTCTTACCAACATTGAATCTTCTAATTCATGAACATGTAATACCTCTTCATTTACTGAGATATCCATTCATTTTTTTCAGTAAAGTTTTATAGTTTTCAGTGTACAAAACTAGCATTTCATTTGCTAAATGTCTCCCAAATTATTTTATTCTTCTTGATGCTATGGAGAATGGAGTTGTTTTCTTAATTTCAGTTTTGGACTATTCATTGCCATTTTATAGAAATACATTTGATTTTTGTGTATTGACCTTTTGGCTTATAATCTTGCTAGTATTTCTAGTTCTAATAGTTTTTTGTGGAGTTCTTAGGATTTTCTACATGCAAAATTATGTTATCTGCAAGTAAAGACAGTTTTACTTGTTCCATTCCAATGGGGATAAATTTAATTTTTGTCCTTATTGCAATTGCTAAAAGTGTGGTACAGTACTGAACAGAGGAGTGAGAGCAGACATCCCTGCTTTGTTCCTAAAGAACATTAGTGACTAGTTGTGACAACAATGCAGGAACTGTACCACCTGCTGTAGAATTCCTTCCTCTCTTCCCATTTAATACTTACTGGAAGGGGTTTTATTGGCCTAAAATTTTAAAAATCTGAGCAGAAGTATTTAAGAACAGCTTTAAAAGCAAACAATAGCTAGTCAGACTTTCCACTTCCTTCTGTTAATCAATGGAGATCTCAAACACTGGCAATATGACTAGGCATTGAGTGAAGTATGTTTTCATATTTGGAAGAGGATAGGGAGTTTACATACATGTATACATATATACACAGCAAATAAGCCCTCATACTCACTATGGTTTATATTTCAATAATTTTTTTAATGGAAATGATTACATTTGTGATAATAGCCTTATTTACATAGTTTGGTCAGTCATTATATTGTCCCAATATGCAACCAAAGAAATTATGTATGCAAAATCCTAAGAAAGCAAATGAAAATCTTAAATATGTTAAAAAGATATGAAAATAATAATATTGTTTACTTTGCACTTGCATATTTTCTATTCGCTTCTGAAATAATTTGAAAGTATAACCGTTTCCACCAAATACTGATATCATTCTCCTCCTTTTTTTCTTACTTATGAGTGTTTACAGAGAAAATCCACAAACTTAAAGTAAAGGTGATTTAGATAGATATGTGTATTCAGACTTTAGATGGAACCTTCTAGGTGGTAAGAATAGTTCTATATATCTTACCCAGTATTTCTCAAAGATATGATCAGCAAATTAGTTTAAAAAAATACCCCCATGTTCCATAGAATATGTTCCATAGTCAATAAAAATACTGAAACAAAAATTTAGCTACCTTTTTTAACTGTTAAATTTACTTGAAAAATTTTCAAATAATATAGGATTACAGAAAGTAGAGTTATGATAAACAAAGGCCTATCTTTCACTTGCCCACTGTAAACAAATAAATAGTTCATATTGAATATAGATTCAACCTTAACCTAGCTATGAGGCAGATACGGGAAAAGTCTGTGGCGACCACTCTCCTTCCAAGAATTTGCAAGACACTTGAAGAAGTGGAGCTATAATACATAGGAAACAACGAATACATGAGACTGTCTAATGAAAATTAAAATATGACACAAACCATGGGTACATGTTTGTACACGTACAATTTTTGTACTGCATATCTTCATTTGCTCAAAGAATTTTATCAATGGAATATAGAGAACACATCTTTCCCCATTTTCTCATGAAGATTTTCATTTCTTTTTCCTCTTTTAGAGATCTAAAAGGCAAACCTCCCATCTGGCTTTCAGCTACCAGTAGCTAAATAGCTAAATGCATGTATCATTTTCAGCTCTCTTCTTTGTATGTATACGTAAAATGAGTGTGTGGGGGGGGGGGGTATGCGTATGTGTGTTGTGTATGTGTATGTGTAGATAGCTGGATGGACGGATGGATGGATAGACAGATAGATAGAGCGATCGATCCTCAGTAAATTATGGTAGTAGTGAAAAATATAAAGATGAAAATAAAAGCCATCGTAATTTGACAATTTATATTCTCTTTCCTTTTTATCTTGTTTATACCGATGTACACACACAGTAAAAGTTAGGAATATATTGTAAAGTAGTTTACATACATATTTTTAATATAGTGTAAATTGCCTAACAAAGACATTTTCCTGTTACATCAAAAGTTCTTCATAAACATAAATTTAATTACTTGTTTTTATCATGTTTGTAGATATTTAATCATCTACATCAACCATTCCTCAATTGTTGGACATTTGTGCTGTCTTCCCCTTTACAGTATTATAAACAATACCACAATACTACAGTGAAAAAATGCTGCCATGATATTCATTATTTCCTTAAAATATATAGGCCACATGGGGGGTGTACTTAGGAAAAGAGTAAACAACCAGCTGTGGAAGGCCAACATTTTAGTATCAAAAGGTTGGACTGCCCCTGGTTCTTGAAGGAAGATATGATTGACTTGGTTGAATAATTTCCTAGACTTGGAGGAAACTGAAACCCAGCTGCTCAGGGATAAGCAGAAATTGTACTTGATCCCCTGATAAGGAGGGCTCTTTGGCTAGGGGTCCTTATATTCCACCAGAGTAGGGAGGGGATCTTATGGTTAGACCATTTAAGACCCTGCTAATTTGACCAGTTCATGAGGCAGCACATAATACTGAGTCTTAATTTTAGGCCTTAGACCATAATTAGTGCTGTTTTTTTCTTTTCAATGACTTTATCATTGCAGGAAGACAGATTATTTTTGTTTGGGTTTTTTTTTTTTTTTTCCCATTTTGTTTTGATAGAACACAGAGTACATAAAAGGAACCAAAGTTAGGGCCAGATCATGGTGGACCAGACAAGTAAAGAATCTGAATTTAATTTGATAGGTGGTATGGGTATCATTGAAATCATTGAAGCATGGTTTTGTCTTGTTTGCTTCAAAGTTGAATTCTGAAAGAAGCTTAACCATAATGAAATAAGGTGCACCAGCTGATCAAATAAAAATGTTTGATCACTTTTATTTGAGACTGCACTGCTGTCCTCACATGTGGTATATAAAATAAAGGGGAACTGAGGCAAAAATGTGGTGAACTCTGCTTCATGCAGTTGAGATAAATTTTAGCTGACATGCACTTAACATGCCTCCAATGTTATTTACATGAACACTTCATAAGAAGACTTTTTTTTTAAGGCCAAGTCTTAGAAAGTTAAAACAATTTTGTCATGTCTTCTGTTTCTCGTGGAACACGAAGAAAAAGTGTCACTGTCCATTTGGGAACATGTGTGTTCCATCGTAACTGCTGCAAGTTCTGGGAAACTGAGCAGATTCTGCGAAGGTGCCTTGACCCCCAGATTTCTCCCTCCCCATTCAGGATGGCTTTTTCTCTTTTATTCTTAGCAAGAGTCCAAATTATGTATGACATAATTTCTTGCAAGCCTCTCAAATTATTTTTAGGAATAAACAAAGTATACAACTATAGAAATAAAATACTATTTGGACTGAATCTCTTCTAAGATCACAGTTTCTTCCTGGTACATTTTAGTGAAAGCTTGTGTGCATTTCCTCAGTGACAAAGGAAGTATCTACTGTCAGGACTAGTTCCTCATTCACATCATCACTTCTCCTGACATCTGTCAAGATAAATATTGCTTGTAGAAGTGTGTTCCTGCTAAGGAAGTGACATTATAGGCTATGCTTCTAACTGGACATATTTTTCTGTTTTTCTTAATAAAGCAAAATTAAAGGAATTAATAATTGATTCTGTGAGGAGACGGTGAAGACATTCAAGATGTCTAACCTACAGGTTAAGGAGGATAAATTGGTGATGCTAATGTTAAATACAAGGGTATAAATGTAAAATGTATATGAATGGGCCATGGAAAGTAGGTAATAAGAAATGAGATTCAGTTAAAGGAGAAAGGATTTATACTGATCTTCCAGAATATTTTCTTGACAATTAGAGCGATGAGCAAAGGTATATAGAAAGAACAAGGAAGTGGGACTCAAGAAGAAAATGGGCTCTAATATTAGCTTTTTTTACTTGCTAGCCAACCTAGGCAAGTTTCTAACCTTCCTTAGTCTCAGCTGCTTTGTCCTGAAATGGTATGGATAGTACCTAACATGAAAAGTTATAGAGATGATTAAAAAACACAAAAAATAGTATAAGACAAATAGGAGAAACTCTAGAAATGTTAGTTACTTTCTCTTTTCCTTCTATCCCTGAAGATGATACCGAAGAGATTAGGAACAAATAATATATTAAATATAAAATGATATTGGCACAAGGTAGAGACACCAAATAGAATTCATTGGTTCAAAGTCATATATTTTGAGACATCTGACAACTAAAAGTTCAATAAATCTGATGTAGTAGAAAGCTAGATGAAAATAAATAAAAGCAGCTCACTTTTTGTTTAAAGCACAATTTCAGTGGAATGTTTATGCTTAGCCTGGTCACCTAACAACATATAATGTTTCTTCTCCATTACAGATAGTAGTAACTGTTTTTTAAATAGAGTAACGAATATAACCAAAATGATTATATTAAATAACTCTTTAGTGAAAAATATTCCCTGATATATGCTGGACAGTAGAAGCTGTTGAACTTCATTGAATACCTCCTTCACCAAAAGCAAATTGATTTCGATGAGAACAGGTTTAGCCTGTAGCACAAAAATAATACGGACACCTGGATTTTATTTATAGTATCCCTAAAGTGACTCAGCAAATTCAGAACTTTGCTCTCCAAATCAGTTTCTCAACTACTCCCCCAAATGGTGGTAATTATAATATTATTATGTTACCAGGCCTGTATATACTTTTTTCTATATAGATTTGTATACTAAGATATGTAAGTATTAACTACTTATTCATTTAACAGATATGTATATGCCATTCATCTTTTTAACACAAATGGTAAAATACAAAAATGATAAAATCTGTAATACTTAAAAAGTAACACTTTCATCTTTGTAATGTCTGATAAAGATATAAACAAGTCACAGACATTTATGCATCAATGGAAAAATGGAAATTATATTGATAAAATGAGCACAGTCTGTCCCAGCTAATCAGTTACAGCTTCAGATTAAATGGTACAGTATAATCTGCAAACTGCCTAAGCCAGAAATGTTGCCTCTCCTCATTACTGACTGAGAGATACGGACTCCCCAACATTTTTTATATCTTGGTAGTTTCTCCTTTTAATGGCCTGATTGTGATGTCTCTCATCACTCTCCCCTCTGCAACTGAATGAGAAAGGGAAGGGCTGGATATGCTGCTCCCAAACCCACCCTTTCTGATTCCAAACCAGGTTCCCTGGCCCTAACCCAACAGGAGACTCATCACTAAGCCACTTAACTTATTTGGACTAAGAGTTTGGGCTCCGCTTTAGCATTGCCATGTATTAGGTGTTGTCTTGAGCACTTAACCTCACAAAACTTTAGTTTATTTGTGTAAAATAGAGGGTTTCTTGTTTGTTCTTTTACTTTTAAGATTCATTGAGTTAATATACTTTTACAGACATTTTCTAAGAACAGAATACAATACGAATCTATTATTTTTAACATCACTGTCACTGATGCATCAGCCCCGCTTGGGGAAAATTAGGCATTTCAATTTTCATCCATTCATTATTCATTCAGTTATATATTTAGTGCAGCCTAGATGCCATGTACTTGCTACATATATTGTACCATAACCCCAGCATTGCAGAAATGATACACAAATCTCTTCCTCTTCATTTATGAAGGGCAAAACGTTATCTATTCATGGCCCATTTTCCCTTTATCTCCTACCCTCTGTAGCTGCTCAATCACTGTGGTAGCTACTATAAACATAAAATGTTCCACAAGTTTTGCTACCAAGATAAGGTCGCGATATATTTTGTGCAGAGAAGACTCAGAATACAACCTTCATCTTTGTATTAATTTTCTATTGATGCATAACAAGTTACCACAATTTTAATGGCTTAAAACTACACACATTTAGTATCTCACAGTTTTCATGGTTCAAGAAATTAAGCATGGACTGGGTGCCCTGGTAAGGATCTCACAAAGCTGCAATCTATGTGTTGCCCAGGCTGTGTTTTGTTCTAGAGCTTGGGGATCTTCTTCCAGGGTCACAAGGTTGTTGGCAGAATTCAGTTCCTCCAAGTTGTGGCACTAAATTCCCCATTTTCTGGCAGGCTGTCAGCTGGGGACCACTCTCAGCTTCTGCGGGGCCCACTCAGTCCCCCTCACACATCCCAGTTTAGTTTTTTCAAGGCCAACAGAAGATTCATTCTAGTCTGCTGAGATGGAGTCTTACATAATATAATCATGGTGGTGACTATCACATCACCTTTATCAGGTCCTGTTGGTTAGAAACAAGTCACAGGTACATGGACTCAAAGGGTGTGGTTTATACAGAAATAATTCACTGCGAGTCAATAGTGTATGTCTGCACAATCTCTATTATGTTCAGAAGTACAAAAGGAACACTTAATACTCTGTTTTGAATTAGGATATTATTTTTCTTCCTACTATCTTTTGTTTAAGTAAAACTATCATTTGGGAAAGCACATCATAGCTTTACCCTAAAATAAGTGTAAACTATTTTCTTTCCAGTGACATCATAGGGTTACATAAGCATCTCCCAGTACAATGTTTTTCTTTAACACATGTAGTGGATGACCCTACCCCAAGTCCTGGTCTGCCATCAGTGAGATCAGTATCTAAACAAGTCAGTATCAAAGCCATATCTATAAATTGACCCTATTTTCTCACTTCATAGCATCCACTTTCATATCAAAGAATCAGTTCATTTTGGACCCTAAGTACTGCTAAATGGAATATTTTTTTATTTAGATATAGTTGACATATAATATTATATTACTTTCAGGTATACCTCATAATGATTCAGTATTTGTATATATTGGGAAATAATCATCACGATAATTCTATTTAACATCCATCACCAAACGCAGTTACAAATCTTTTTTTCTTGTGATTAAAAACTTTTAAGATCTACTCTCTCAGCAACTTTCAAACATGTAATATTGTGTTATTAATATAGTCACCATGCTGTACATTACATCCCCATGACTTAATTTATTTTATAACTGGATATTTGTACTTTTAACCCCCTTCACTCATTTTGCATGCCCTCCCACCCCCTGCCTCTGGCAACTGCCATCTGTTCTCTGTATCCCTGAGTTTGATTGTTTTGTTGTTTTGGTTTGTTGTTTTGGATTGTTTGTTTTCTTTTAAGATTCCACATATAAGTGATGCCATGTAGTACTTGTCTTTCTCTGTCCGACTAATTTCACTTAGTACAGTGCCCTCTAGGTCCATCCATGTTGTCGCAAATGGCAAGATTTCCTTCTTTCTTATGGCTGAATAATAGTCCATTGTGTGTATATACCACATATTCTTTATCCATTCATCTATAAATAGACAAGATACAGTTTGCTTCCATATCTTGGCTGTTGTAAATAATGCTGAAGTGAACACGGGGGTGCATGTATCTATTCAAGTTAGTGTTTTCATTTTCTTCAGATAAATACCCAGAAATGGAATTGCTGTATCATATTTAATTTATTAATTTTTAATTTTATGAGGAACCTCCATACTGTTTTCCATGATGGCTGCACCAATTTACATTTCCACCAACAGTGCACAAGGGTTCCCTTTTCTCCACGCCCTCACCAGCACTTGTTATTTCTTGTCTTTTTGATGATAGCCAGTGTAACCGGTGTGAGCTGAAATCTCATTGTGATTTACATTTCCCTTATGGTTAGTGATTTTGAGCACCTTTTCATGTACCTGTTGGCCATCTGATGTCCTCTTTGGAAAAATGTCTATTCAGATCTTCTGCCCATTTTTCAATCGGATTGTTTTTATTTTTGTTATTGAGTTATATACGTTCTTTATATATTTTTGATATTAACCCCTTATCAACTATATGATTTGCAAATATTTTCTCCCATTCAGTAGGTTGCTTTTTCATTTCATTGATGGTTTCCTTTGCTGTACAGACGCCTTTTAGTCTGATGTAGTCCCACTTATTTATTTTTGCTTTTGGTTGCCTTTTGCTTTTGGTGTCAATCCAAAAAATCATCGCCAAGGTCAGTATCAAGAAGCTTACCACATGTGTTTTCTTCCAAGAATTTTATGGTTTCATTCAACTCTCTGATCCATTTTGAGTTAATTTTTATGTATGGTGTAAGACAGTGGTCCAATTTCATTCTTCTGTGTGTAACTGTCCAGCTTCCCCAACACCATTCACTGAAGAGCCTGTCCTTTCCCCATTGTGTATTCTTGGCTCCTTTGTTGTAATTCACCATGTTTGTGTGGGTTTATTTCTGGGCTCTGTCTTCTGTTCCATTAGTCTATGTCTGTTCTTATGCCAGTGCCATACTGTTTCAATTACTATAGCTTTGTAATATTGTTTGAAAATTAGCATGATGCTTCCAGGGAATAAATTTATTTTAATTACCTTTTATAGGAGTATTGTGCAAAGCCCTCAGATTTTGTCTTTATGCTTGTAACTTTGCAATTGACTTATATAAGCTTAAATAAAGGAAAAATCCTTATCTTACTGTGTGAATGAAATGTGCATTTATGATGTGGAAGTCCTGAGAACTACTCTTCATGAGAATTATTTCTGAAGCATTTCAGGAAGAGGAAATCCTTTGCCCTTTTAGTAAAAATACTTTATCAGTACATACATCATCTGCCATTTGAAAGATGTTGCTCAACAAATCCAAAATACCAGTGTCTTTTGATGTATAGCCATGACTTATCTTCCTTATTTCCCATGCCAATGGCTATTTCAGTCTTATGGCAGGCCAATTTGGACCCATCTCATCCAGTATGATGTAAGTGTGAATAGCATTTTATACATGCTTTGAATCCCATGCAACATTTTTACCTTAATATTATTCAAAATACAGTAGAAAAGACAAGTGGTGAACTTTTGTTCGTGGAAATGTGAAATAAGATGTTCACTTCAAATTCTTCATGTATGTTTACATATTTAAGACTAGGAAAAAGGATGTTATACAGCAGTTGGCTGGATTAGAAAAAGCTAATGGGAATAGCTGAGTTTGTAATTTGCATGCCCAGACTTAGAGTTGGATTGTATTTGGCATGAATGTGGTGTTGCCATTTTGATGCTTCTGGAAACAGTCAAGTATGGATTGCTAATAAGGCAATTGATATACTTTGTTGTATTTGTAGAAATGGTTTTCTTATAATGAGCGAAAGTAAGTAAAGTTAAAAAACAAATAGTGAAATATTCTTTAGGTCTTCATATTCAAGTATTAATGAATTAATATACCATTTGATAAGACATACAAAGGAAATGATTATGGACTTTTAATATAATTTGGTTTATTTTCCTAAATATTTACTTGGATAATTGATAACATTAGTCGGTGCAAGAGTGTAAAAATAAATTTTCACAGCCTTATGCAGGAATATAATTAACATGAACTATAAAAATAGATTTAATTGAACTATCCTTTGGAGACTTTTTTATTATCCTTAGTACTTCATTAGCATTAATATATATAGAGACAATCTTTCTTCTTCTTCAGCCCAACTAATGACATGACTAAACTATGCAGTGTATCTTCTTTCTGTAATAATTTTATTATGAATAATAAACTATTGACTTAAAGACTACTATTCATAAGATAGTATGTTCACTGATAAAAATTTTGCTTTTCCTTGATGCTTAGATGTAGAACATGATAGTGTTGAAATGAGACAAGTATTTTAGTTTTGTCCACACTTAATGCTCTAATTATAACATAATATTTTCATGTTATTTTAATAATAGAAATGACATTTTTGTAAGACTTTAAAATATCAGAGCTTTTAATGTAACATGTTAATAAACATGTAAAATTAAAGTAGATTTAAACTGCAAATCTAAATGCAAATGTGAAGATTTTTCCTTAGTATGCTCATGTTTATTTTATGCACAGCTTATTTTTTAATTTTTTTATTTCAGCTTTGTCGAGGTATAATGGACTTATAAAATTATAAGATATTTAAAGTGTACATTGTGGTGATTTGATTTATGAATACATTGTGTATGAGACTAAGTTCTACTTTCTTATCAGATTTAAGATTCCGTGCTTTCACTGCAGGGGGCGTGGGTTCGATCGCTGGTCAGGGAACTAAGATCCCGCATGCTGTGCGGTGTGGCCAAAAAATAAATAAATAAATAAATAAAAATTAAAAAATAAATAAAATACAGTGTTAGCAACTATAGTCACCAGTCAGACCTTTTCCAACTTATAGCTAAAACTTTATACCCTTTTACCAATTTCTCCCTATTTCCCCCATCCCCAACCTCTGGCAACCACTCTCTTTCTATGAGTTTGACTTTTTTCCCCCACATATAAGTGATACCATGCAGTATTTGTCTTTCTCTGGCTTATATCCCTGAGCATAATGCCCTCAAGGTCCATGCATGTTGTCCCAAGTGGCAAGATTTCCTTCTTTCGCGTGGCTGAACGGTATTCTATTGTATATATGTACCACATCTTTTTCCAATCATACATCAATGGATACTTATATTGTTTCCATTTCTTGGCTACTGTGAGTATTGCTGTAGTGAACATGGGAGTACAGATATCTCTTCAATATCCTGTTTTCATTTCCTTCAGATATATACCCTGAAGTGGGATACATGGATCATTTGGTAGTTCTTTTTTAAATTTTTCGAGAAACTACCTTACTGTTTTTCATAGTGGCTGTACCAATTTACATTCCCACTAACAATGCACAAGGGTTCCCTTTTCTCCACATCCGCGCCAATGCTTGTTTTTTCTTGGTAAAAGCCATTCTAACAGGTGTGTAGTCACATCTCACTGTGGTTTTGATTTGTATTTCCCTGATAGTTAGTGATTTTGAACACCTTTTCGTGTACCTGTTGGCCATTTGTATGTCTTCTTTGGAAAAATGTCTAAACATTTCCTCTGCCCATTTTTTCAATCAGATTGTTTATTTTTTTGTTGTTATTGAGTTGTATGAATTCTCTATATATTAATATATATTTTCGTATCAACACCTTATCAGAAATATATTTGCAAATATTTTCTCCCATTCCGAAGGTTGCCTTTTCATTTTGATGGTATCCTTTAAGTCCCTTAATCTACCTTCATTCTTTTTCATGCTTTTTTCTTTTTACTCCTCTACTTGGATGGATTCCACTGCCCTGTCAAGTTCACTGATCCTTTCTTTCACTTCTCTAGTCTGTTGTTGAACTGGCCTATGAATTTTGCAGTTCAGTTACTGTATTCTTCAGCTCTGTAATTTCTGTTTGGTATGTCCTCATATTTTCTGTTTGTTGAACTTTACGCTTTGTTCATGCATTGTTCTCCTCCCTTGGTGAGCATCTTTATGACCATTATTTTAAACTTTTTATAAGTAAATAACCTATCTCTATTTCATTAAGATCTGTTTCTAGACTTTTATCTTGTTCTTTTATTTGGAACGTATTCCTCTGTTTCTTCATTTTCCTTGACTCTCTGTGTTGGTTTCTGCGCATTGGATAAAACAGCCACCTCTCCCAATCTTGATGGAGTGGTCTTGTTTAGTAGGTAAACATTATCATTCCGCCTAGCCCAAACTCTTGATTGTCTATCAAACCTTTGTGATTGTACAAGCTGCCTTCTTTGTTCTTAACAGCTCCCAGTAGTTGAGGGTATGCCAGGACCTGTTTTGATGTGGGTATTTTCTCATTCACCCCACGTGTAGGAGTTGCTCAGCTAGTTTCTGGATTTTTTCCAGTGGGAATTGCTCCATGTATAGCTGTATATTTCAGTGTATCCATGAGACAAGGTGAGTTCAGGAGCCTCCTATGTTGCCATCTTGGACCAGAACTTTAGAAGTGACTGCATAATAGTATATTGATCCCATAATTATAAAATACATACACTTGAAAACATCAATGCATTTAAATCCTAAGGTTCATCCTAAGGTTATCAAGATACAGTAATACTTTTTCTTAGTGATTTTGTTACTTTTATCATCGAACTTCTCTTTTTTTATAAATATTTCCTATATATTTTAATGGATTTCAGAAATTCAGATTTCCCTATGAGACTTCCTTAACCATGTTTATGCTTATATGGTGTGAAATTACTCTAACTTTTTGTGATCTCTTTTCCTAAAGCTCCTATGTTCATTATAGTAACTGTTGGCCTCTCTACTCTACCATACTGTGAACTCAAGAGCAAGACCAGTGCATTTTCATGGCATCTAACTGAGAAAGCATTTTAGCAATGTTTCTAGATGGAATAGAAGCAGAGAAGAAAATAAGTTTATGTGGATAAAAATTTGTAAAAGTTGAAAACAATGATAATATAAACACCAGTTATCAAGGACCATTTAGATTTAAGCATTTCAGTTAAAAATTAATGTTGCTTCTTGAGTTTATCAACTCTTTTATTGGCATTCTGCTTTTTAGATTTGAGCTGAGGTGTTTTATCTTTATAGAAGTGTCTTTGTTCGTTTTATCTGCATTCAATACATAAAATATCAAAGTACAACTATAGAAACGTTAGATCAAAATGTCCAGATTTAAATTCTTAGAAATTGTGTAAATTAAATTTGTACTTATGACATCCAAATTAGGATACAAGCAACTATTGTAAAATAAACAAAAAGTGTTATCTTTCCTGGGTTGTTATTTTCTACCTTGCTTTTTCTTTCACAGATTTTTAATATTTCTATGCTACTTTATTGTATACGTGAAAAACAGTGGGAGCCACCATAGCAACATCAACAAGAGGAAAAGTAATTTTTGAAAATTTACTATATGCCTGAGTAGTTTCTATATACAGTTGACCCTTGAACAACAAGAGTTTGAACTGCATGGGTCCACTTATATGCAGATTTTTTCAATAGTAAATACTGGAGTACTACCCAATCCATGGTTGGTTGAATCCAGGGATATGGAACCGAGTATACAGACGAACCTTGTCTACGGAAGGCTGCTATAAGTTATATGAGGATTTTCGTCTGCACAGAGGGTCAGCACCCCTAATCCCTATGTTGTTCAGTGGTCAACTGTATATCAAATCTCATTTCTCATAGTATTTTCATGGCTATATATTATTCCCATTTTACCAAAGACACTGAAGCTTATCAAGTATATTTAGAAAATTTTGAATTCACTAGCATAAAACTGTATTTTACAAAATTAAATAATTATTGTGTCATGCTACTTTATTAAGATAGATATGATTGTGATTTCCTATCACAGATCCTTTACTACAGGGTTTTAAAGTGTACTCGGTCACTAAAAATCAAATGACACGAAGGACCCAACTACTTAATCCTCAAGACAATGTCATCTACAGAATGAAACTATAATCAAATTTTTAAAAATAGTCACATGTTAATTAATAGATTTTGAAGTTCTACTTTTTAGCTATACCTTTACAAGGTATAACAATTCTCTTTGTAGATTCTAAGCATATGGATGCACCATATATTATATAGGGCTGAAATTATTTTTATGAGCTACATTTATATGCTAATTTTTAAGCTTAAAAAGAAATAAGTGGGACTTCCCTGGTGGCGCAGTGGTTAAGACTCCGCACTCCCAGGGCAGGGGGCCAGGGTTCGAGCCCTGCTCAGAGAACTAGATCCCACCCACATGAATGCCGCAACTAAGAGTTTGCATGCCACAACTAAGGAGCTGGTGAGCCGCAACTAAGGAGCCCACCTGCTGCAACTAAGACCTGGCAAAACCAAATAAATAAGTAAAATTTAAAAATTAAAAAAAGAAAGAAGTAGGACCCATGCCACAAGCACTCTATATACTCCACTATAGTCTAGCGTAAATTATGATAGATTTTGATATAAGGCAAGGTCTTGAAACTATGGCTTTACACTAAGGAGATCTCATGAATCATTTTTTGGGATCTCAGACTGACCATGTCTTAAAATTGATGTGGTTATACTGACTACTTAGAAGTTCAGTATCTGTGTGGGTTTTATGAAATCTTTAATAACTGATGAACTACAACTTGTGAGTGATTCAACCATGGAAAGTGAAACCAAACCTTAGATTAAGAATCTAGTTTTATTTTTTCGGATAAATTCCATGGAATGACCCTTTAAATATGACCAGCTATTTTTAAGTCCTCATTTTGTAATTTCTAAAATGTCTTAGTACACTAAAAAAAAAAATAGGCTAACCTAATTGAATGTAGAGTGGTTAATAACTTTTCTTCATCTTCTACCCTTTATTAGTATCTATCTAATGTCTTACTGTAGAATCAGTCCTGGTGAATCTTTAAAGGCTAATGTCTAAGAAATCAACTGTCTCTATCCAGGCTTAGTTGAGACTAAAAATCATATAGTAGATGATAGTCTTCATTCATCCAGTTATGTTCAGCTTGTATCATCAATTAATCTCTACAAAGAACAGTAACACTGAACCAAGAAACTTGTGACAGAAAAGCTCCGCAGGTGGGGCCAGAGAGAGCTAGTATCTTACTTAACTCTGACCCTTGACAACCGCTTGTAGAAGAACACAGTAAATTTGTTTCGTTTTTGTTTTTGTTTTGAGGCTAAATCATTTTTCAGAATACTTGCTCTGTTGTAAAAGTAGGTCTGGGGGGTAAGGATGGGGGTGGGGGTACTAGGGAAAGAGAGGGAGAAAAGAGGGGAAAAACAAGGATGGAAAGATGGAAGGGAAGGAGGGGGGGAGGAAGAAAAGGAAAGACGAAATTTATTTGGAAGTATCACATCACCTAGAAATAAGAAACAGTATTTTACCAAAATATATCCCTACTAGATAAATGAAGAAGGGTTCCATAATTCAGCTACTACTTGTTGAATGTTTGGACTGTGTTGTTGCTGACTACAGGGATGGTTTTTGAAGAGTTAAGTAGGAAGGGAACAGGATTTGGAAGAGAGCTGCCTTTTAATTTTGGAGATTTTGAAAGAGTTCAAAGTGGTACTTCAATCACTGAATGGAATGAAGTTTATTTTAAAGAGATAATTGTGCCTTCAGTAAAGGAGAATTCTGCTTTCTTTTAGTGCTTTCATTTTAAAATCTTGACATTTGTAACAAAAATATATCTGGTGCTGTATACACTAGCTAATTTTTAGATTATTTTTTTAAAAAGATAAAATATCAACAGTTTATTTCTGTCTCAATTAGATTTCTCACAGTAATCATTCTCCATCTTTCTTCCATGTGGCTAATTACAGAAAAATCTGTTCTGTGGAATAAGGAACAGTTTACTCAGTTGCTCATCAATCAAGAATGCTTTTATTGTCCCTGTACTAAGTGCCATATAAATGCACAAACAGTATTAGTTTATGAGTTAAGGCTGAAATGTGAATAATAATTCATAAGTTATGATCGTGTTTTCACTTTATCAATTGTAGTCATTTATATGTTTAGATTGTGTCTTCTCAATTTATGATAGCCGTTACTATCTTTTTGTAAGTTAAATGCTCCTTGATTTCATAAATGAATTGTATGCTGTGGAATTTCTTACACTGGGAATATCCTCATACAAAATTTTTACAAAATATCTGATCAAAATAGACAGAGCCTTATTATATTACTGAATATGCCTAAAATAAAAATTATTTGTTAATATCAGATTAATCATTATAGATCCTACCAAGATCTCAGAAAGTTCTCTTTCCTATCAACTATTATTGAAATCAGAATATTGTTCTTTTGATATTGGTATCCAGTTCCAGTATTCATATTGTAGTTAACTTCTAGATACCAGAACCCATTTTTTGTGCACCTTATAACTTGTGATAACTGTTATTCCTTCTTAACTTATTGCTAATAATTTGCTAATTTTTCAATACAGGTAATGGATTAGGAATTAGAATTGTGGGTGGTAAAGAAATCCCTGGACATAGCGGAGAAATTGGAGCTTATATCGCCAACATTCTTCCTGGGGGAAGTGCAGAACAGACAGGGAAACTTGTAGAAGGTAAGAATAAGGATTTCAGAGTAAATTAAAATGAATGTGCTCATATTAAATATATCTTAATTTGATATGAAAGTTTTCTCTTCTTTTACTGTCTAGGAAAACCTCTCCTTATGGTTGATTATGATATTTTGGTATAGTAATATAAAGGAAGATATGTCCACAGCTATATTCATTTTATTTTCAGTTGCATTGTCCTTTTGGCAGTTGGATTGCTATGGGAATATCTTGTTTAAGAAACAGTAATTAGTCAAGATTTTTTACTGACTGGGGCAATATTATATTTTAAAAAACACTTTGATTAAAAGGATTAGTGTTTCGTAAACACCAGGAAAAATTATATTGAAATCAGAGCCATAAAAACATCACATGACTCAGTACATGCTAAAGTCAGGTCAGCAAACTATGGATGACCCACAAGGCAAATCCATCTGCTGCCTGTTTCTGTAAACATTGTTTCATTAGAACACAGCCAGGATTATTAATTTACATATTGAACATGGGTGTTTTCCCACTACAGTAGCAGAACTGCATTCACAACAGAGACTGTGTAGTCTACAAAGCCTAAAATATATATATTCTCTCTGACCCTTTCGAGAAAAAAGATTGCCAACTCCTGTGCTAGGTACTATTCTATTCACCTCATTACATCATAAAGCATTTTAAAGTAATAAACATTACAGATGTGTCTTATGGGCCATAAAATGATGTTTCTTTCAGTAAAAGGTTACAGCTTGATTCTCAAGATACACAATGATAATTTTCACTCATTAATTAGATGATGTAGTCATTTGCATTTTCCAAAACCTAACATAGATATAGTTTACAAGTTTTCGGTGAGATTGCTTACCACGAATATTTTTATCACAAAGCAGCCTCAGTCTATCCTTTTATTTTTATCCTAAATTAAATGTTATTTAGAAAGCATTTTTCTGTCATTTCATTGTTTAATAAAATATTGCCTGTTATTGTTTAAAACTCAATTATGTTAAGATTATTCCCTGTCATTGTCTTAAATTAAATATATTGGAACCTACCGAAAAAAATCCCTAGATATTTTGATAGACAATTCGAATAAACACAAATTTGAGGCAATATTTATTCATCACAGTGTTCTGCTGGAAGCAGCTTGCCCAACTCACTAAGAGATGTTTTGAATATCTCTTCCCAACTTCACACTCAGGACCATCACGTTGTTAGCTTGAATTGGCCATGGTGAGAGTATTTACAACATGAAAATAGGCAAATGCTATAAATCAGGCCTTTTTTGTTCATTTATTTGCCTGTTGATTTTCAGAATGCCAGTTTACCAGGACATCACCACATATATAACTGAAAGCATATTATTAAAAATATTCTAATGGTATTCATACAACAGGGAAAATTGGAGGTTTAGCCAGATAGCTAAATCAAGGAAAAGACTATATGAATCAAGAAATAACCATTATGAGCAAACACTGGGTCTCTCTGAATTTTCTATGACTTTAATCCTATCATGCCTAAATGCTACTCTGCTGGTATTGCAGTCTAGTTAAAATACAGGAATTGAGGCCTGTTTGTAAGGATGGGAGTGATATGATTGCTTTCCGATAGCATACTTCAGAAAGAAATGAATATGCTATTTTTATTTTAAAATAAAATTTGCAACAGTAACTGTGCCTGATATAGTTGACAAAGATACTCGAATAATTTAAAGATAAAATTTCATACCCTTCTTTGTCCTTGCACCATGAAAATCAGCAAATGCTACAAATCAGGATAATTTTTATGTACAATTTCAGTGAAGCGCTTTGTGATGAAGTGATGCTCTTTGCATTTCGTAGCTTATGTGGCCATTTTTAAGTTCATGCACCTAAATTAATAATAGATATAATACAAACTCATTCAAGAAAGAAAACTGAAATGAACCTCAAATTACATCTGTGATTTTATAAACTCAGAGACTGCCATTAAAGTCATCATCTTTTTTGGAACTAATAGTTTTGCAGTTTGTTTCATTGGGTAAAGTAGGAAATCATTAAAAGCTATGTGCATGTGACTTAAGATTTTACTTTTATTAATTGTATTATTTATCAATTCTCCCAAAGTTTTGCCAAGTGCTAAGCCAGGCCTCTCTATGACTATAGATCCTCTGATTAGAGTCCAGTTGTTACATAACTCACACCTATAATTTGTTATTTATGATTTCCAGATTTACTTTATTTTCTCTTAAAACATAAATCTTTAATACAACTCTTGGTAGTATTTCTACTAGACTCAACGATGCTATCTTGGCTGTCAATATTTAGATCCTGTTTTTGCCAGTAGAACCCAGAATCTACAGTTGTCTACTGGGTTCGTCACCAGTCCAGAATCTCCTCTTTGTGTTGGCTGTCTAGTGGAGAGAGGGTGAAGGGCACAAAACAGATGAGTTTCAAATTAGAAATTAAAATCTAAACTCAAAATAGCACGTCCTACATGGAAATGTTTGCTGCCTGACACATCTCTTTCTGATTCATTTGCACTTAAATGGTGAGTGGGTTTTGCTCTCAATCTTGGAAAATTTTACTGAAACAACTCACTGGTTGCATTTCTCCGTTACACGGTAAACACAGGAAGTCAGGGTTTGATGTTTGCTAATTCGTTGAAAGTGGATGTGATTTCCCTTAGTCTGGGCCTCCTCCACAATCAGGAAAACTGCCTTAGAAGATTTGCCTTATAAGATTTCTCATCTATTGGGATGCACAGCTCAACATCACACATCTTCTGTTCTGCCTTCCCCGATGGGAGTGGGGCAGGGGGAGCGTCTCAGCATTCATGGTTTGATGTATGCAGTTTAACACTTAATTGGGCACTGACCTGTAATTTTCATTACAAGTGTTTGAGTGTACAAAAAAGCTGTAGAGAATAATATGGCAAACAACTATGTACTCACCATATTGTTTTAAGTCTCAACATTTTGCCTATTTTTTTCATATTTTTAGGAGATATAAGTACCTATAAACCAATTAAAGCCTCCTGTAGTCACCTCTCCTCTCCCAAACCTCTCTTACTCGCCCAAAATAAACCACCAGACTTAATTTGAGATTACCCTTCACTTGCTTTTCTTTATAGTTTTATGTATGTATTCATAAACTTTATAAGGATTCATTTTGCTTGTTTATGAAATTGTATATAAATGATAGTTTATGTGTATTTTTGCCACTGTTTTTAGTTCCAGAGTTTATGAGTTTTATCTAAAGTGGTATACGTAGCTACATGTACACAAATGTAGCTCTAGTTATTTATTTTCACTTCAGGGCAGAATTCTATTACTGTATGTCTCTACTACAGTTTAATTTAAACATTCTCTGGTTATTTCGGTTATATATGAGTTTTTTTTACTATTTCCAACAATGCTGTAATTAATTTTTTGAAGTAGTCTCCTTTTGCACATGTACAGAAGTTTCTTCTACAATAAAAGTTCAAAAAAATTTAGAAAAAGTTCCATTTCTGGGTTATAGTGACTATCTTACTAAATAATATAGGAGAACGTTGTGTGGTTTCTTCAACAGTAGTTGATTTTTCCAAGTTGCTCTCCAAAGTGTTACACTATTTTTACATTCATCCGTAGTAAATTAGTGTTCTTATTCCTTTATATCCTTGTTCCTCTTTCTCAACATTTTCATTTTCAAATATAATGTGAAATGATAGGCCATTGTTTTCTTCATTCACCTTACCTTCAGTAATGTTGAGTATGATAATACGTTACTAATCTTGTTAGCACTTGGGTTTTCCTCATCTGTGATTTGCCTGTTCTTTTGCTTATTCTTTATTTGGATTGTTTGTGTATTTTAAATTGAATTTTAGAGAATCTTTATGTATTCTGGTTATAATCGTTTGTCAAGTATGTAGGCTGTAAATACCTTCTCCCAGTATGTGGCTTGTTTTTTTAGTGTCTTTTTTTTTTTAAGTTGAAATTTTAACATAGTTGGCTTATTTTGTTTCTATTAAGTTTTATAAATGTTCTATATTATTTAGGAAATTCTCCTTACCCTGAAGTCTTCAAATATTAGCCTATATTTCCTTCTAAAAATTGTGAAATCGTACTCTTTATATAATGTCCTTATAGACATAGAATTAAGTTATTTTTAGTCTATCGTGCTCTGACTAGAAATTTTAGTTTCCTCCCCCATCAGTATGGATAATCAGTTGCCTGTGCACCATTTATTGAATAGTGTATCATTGTTCCCACTGGTCTACAGTGCCCCATCTGTCATATATTGATTCTTTTGTACATGTGTGGGTCTTTCATGAGATGTTTGTTCTAGCTTACTTGTCTATTTGTCTATCCCTACATCAGTGTCACACTGTTGTAATTATGATAACTTTAAGCCTGACATATGGTAGGTAATCTACCATACTGCTGTTCTTCAAAATCCTCTTGGGACAATTCTTGACCTTTGGTCTTGCATATACATTCTAGAACCGGCTTGTCAGTTTTCAGGAAAATCTCTGTTGCAATTTGGTAGTGATTATATTGAAGGTATAGATTAATTTAGAAAAAAAAATTTTTTATATTGAGTCTTATCTATTTGAGTCTTCCATGGGTTCACAATGCTGGACCTTTGTTCTTCTTAGAGACTTAATCATTGTATTTTGAATCAATACAATAAAGTACGTTAGGACATTAAAAAAAAATTAACACATAGCAATTGTTAAACTTATTAACAAGTTGTATCATTTTATATCAACTTACAACAATTTTATATCTCCAGAAAAGGAAGAGTAGAAAATATAAATAAAATAAAAGTTTGTTTAGGAAGTACAATGGGCCAAACCTAATCCTTTATGTGCATATCATTGGTTCTAAGCTTTATTTAATCGCTGGACTTCTGAACTTATTCTCCAAATGATTTTTCCCCTAGTATTGTGTATCGTAACATAATTGTGAAATATATTACCTGCATGATACCTTTCATATTTCAACAGTTTTCATAAGAGAACAGTGAATCCATAAGAACTAAACACATTTTAGCCATTGAACCAAAAACAGGTATTTGTTTATATTGTTAGGTTTTCCAGCTGAAAATCAATTTAGTTGAAGTATTTTGAAGATAAATTGTATCTTTATTATTGATAATAAAATCATATTTGTTTGGAGAACGCTGTTTGGAGCTAAGATAGGAATATAGTGTTAAGCTCTGTATGTAGCTTCAAGAAGCTTCTTAATGAATCAGTAGGAACATAGACTAGGAGAGCAAAAAGTTAAAACCAATGATATACAATGTTTGCTTATGGATTTAGCCAGAACTATGTGGAAAATTACCTTCTCCCAGGCCAGTAGGTAGGCCTGTAAAGAAATCTGTTTATCTTAGTTTGTCTATATGCTATTCTGTGAGGAAATGTACCTGTGGCATAAATTCTAGTTCACGGATATTTCCAAATTCTCAGTTTCTAGTTGTCTCAGTGTAGGGGATATTGATTCGGCTAGTTAGCTCCTCTTAAAGATGAACTGACAGGGTTTCGGGCAAGAAAATGTTGTTGGATTTATGTTTGAGAATCAGTGATTGGAGTGGAGGTGAGGTTAGGTGTTTTTGGCATGGTGGTTTTGATTTTAAAAGTTCGCCTCTGGAATTCCCTGTCCTGAAGAAGTCTATGGTAGGAGAGCTAATTCCAGTAGAGGACACACTCCTGTGTGACTTCAAGGATAATGTTCCGAGGCAAGAAAGTCTCTATTTCTGCTTATGCTTTTTTGGCATATGTTACCGATGGCATGGCAGTGATCAAAGTTGGAGACCAGGAAACACACCACACAGATGAGTGAGCTTCCTTATTCTTGTTCCAGGGGGATTACCAGGTACGGATTGGTCATTAGCATGAGATTTCTCAGAATTCCTGCAAGATAGTGTGTCAGGTACACATGGCACAAGATCATATTTCTTGTTGATACAAGGATTTTTCTAAAAAATATTTAGGAAACTATCTTCTGGGAAGAAAGAGTATAAATTGTGGGTACCTCGACTGGTAGGTTGTAATATACTATTTGTAAGATGCAGTGATATCATACTTACATATTAATGATTAGCTGTATTGCCAGGACAAAGAAAGATGTTTCTCTTCTTTATCCATTTATTTTGAAATTAATCAGAGGAAATTATGTTTGAGTCAGTATCTCCGATAGGGACATCAAGAAAATGAAATAATTGCCCTTTTTTTTTTACACATTTTTTAGTATGTATAATACTCCATATCCTAATTTGATTGCTTTTATCAATGAGTGGTATACCTTGAAATATATATGTATGTTCAAGTGATACTGATTAATGATTAACAGTTGTTTCTGTTTTTAAATTTCTGGATTTGTCTAATCAGTATGCCATAACAGGCTACATTTTGGTGTGTATGAACTTGGAGTTGTTATTTTGGAAGCAAGGATGCTGAACTGTCTTTAATAGCTATAACAAATCTTCAAACAGCCAATGCTTCAAGGTCTTCACTATATAAAGAGAATGTTTTTAGAGTCAGACACGTCAGGATTTAGATTGAGCTCTGGTACTTTTTGCCTGGATAAGTTGTTTAACTTTTAGTACTTTGGTGTTCTCAGTTGGGCAATCGGGATAATAATAGTGGCTGCAAAATTGTTATCAGGTTTACAAATAATGTGTCAGAAACATTTAATATAGTGTTTGATGTAGTATTTCACAGAAGTAGTGAAAAGATGGTACTTACTTTGGAGATCTTTGATGATAAGAATAGTATGTGCTACTTAAGCTTGAACTCCGTCCCCTCTATCTGAACATGCGTAGGTAATTGACTATGGTCAGGTCTGAGCTCTGAACTGCAGGGATTTGGAATATTCCTAATGGAAAAAGCACAGATTTGAAGTCAGAAGACTGAATTAATGTCATCCTCATGATGTTAGGCAAGTTGTTTATGTTCTCTGAGTCTCCTTTTATCTCATCTGGATGGGTTGATGTTTCAATCAGGAGGTTTCAAGACCTATCTCATGGGGTTGACTGTGAGTATGAAAGGAGCTGATGTATTTTTCATGCTTAGTTAACTATAAAGAACTAGACTAACTAAAGAAACTATTTTGTTAAGGATAGACGAAATTATTTTCATAGATGACACTTAATCTCACAAAGTTCAGGCTTCCTGTAAGGGAGCATTGATCTGCTAGAGGTATTCTGCTATAATGGAATATCATTTTAGGTATTTATTAGGCCTGAATAAATTTTTTAAAAATTTAAAACCTGAAGTGATTAAGTCATGTCCCATGTAAATATATAACCTCCTAACCGTAAAACCATACTTTTGGCTAGTCTTATAAAAAGGCTTCTAAGTTTTTCTTCTTATCAATTCAATTTGTTAATTTCATGTCTGATTAAAGTCTATGGACATACATACAATGAATATCTGCTTATGTAACTCTCATGGTCTGTAAGTCACTGAAAGCATATCTTGTTAGTGAATAGAATCGTGGTGTAGGTGTCAGATGTCAGGTGTCTGGCACCCAGTGTGTGGACTGATCTTTCTCATCAACTCCTTTTTATGGCTGTTGACACATCACAGAAACTCACTGGGTGTTCAGCATTAAGTGTAAGGGGCCCTCCACAAGACCCTTCTGTAATGCATACTTTTGAGACACTTTATCTGTTGAAGAGATGCAGGGGAGAGATTGAACCTTGAGAAGAATCATACAGTCTAAGGTGTGGAAAGAGGAAGCAAAACAGTAGTATGTGTGCTCTGATAAGTTGTGTATGTTACATAAAATGGAAATGTGAGCCCTAGAATTAAGAATGTGAGACTAATTACATAGGATGAAAGAAGGAATGAAATCAGAATGGATAATCATGACCCTTAAGTCTCAGGGCTCCTTCCTCACCTGTACAGGCCCCTTACAAGGCTCCAGGAAGTTAAAAAACATATGTGATGTTTGTGGCATTTGTCAGCTTTTTAACTTTTGTAATTTGTTGTGATTTATTTTGTCCTTTTAACAGATGTTCACTTGTATCAATTTTGTATTCATAATTTTCTCTTTTTTCTTAAAATTGCATGAGCTTCAGGCCTTACAATACTTGAATTCATCCCTGCATGAGATGTTGTTTCTTATTGGGGGAGAACACTGAGGTGCTTACTGCAGAACTGTAAGAACCTATTGGTATGCAGCAGTAATATACTGACAAGGTAGATGGAGGTGATAAAAAGGGAGTTCAGAAAGAAGGTTGTTAGGAAGGAGTAGAGGTGAGAATATCAGGAATATGGGAAATAATAAAGAATGCAAATGGGTCAAAACGTTTATTCAGTAACTACTCTACAGGTATATCCTAGAATTCTATCATTCTAAAATTCCACCTTGCTTTCAAGATGGTTACAGCCTAGAAGGGCAGTGGATAGAGGATATTCACTGTGGAGGAAAAGTTTGGTCAGGGTCTGAATGAGCAAAAATATAAAATAAACCTGAAGAACTAGGAGAAAGATGTATTTACGGAAAGAAAACCCATTATTTAATAACTTTTTTGGCAATGTATATATTCTTCTAGTTTCAGTAAGAGAAATATAGAAATGCAGAATACATTGGTTGATTCTGCAGGCTTCTCTCATAACCAGTACCATAACTAAGTGTGGGTTACAGATATGCCTCCTCCCCTCCCAGAGAATTCCAGGTAACTTTCAGGTAATGTCTAAGAACAGATTGTAAGCTCCTGAGGGCAAAGAACTCTCCAGGAACTGAAACAGATCTTTTTAGGCTTTTATCTCTTTCATTGGTTAATTTTTTACATAGTTCATATTTTACTTATTTATAGTGATGGAGTACAGCCATGTTCCAGATCTAGTGACGTGGCTGGAGCAGAAAGAATATTCTGTGGGAACGCAGATTTTCATATCAGACTAACGGTTTTTCATATAAATACTAAGTTACACTGAGAGTGGTGGAAGAAAATAAATTGCTTTTTTTTCCTCTTAGGCTACTTTTGTTTTCTTTTACTCTCTAGTTACTTTTTTTTTTTTTTTTTTTTTTTTATGGCTGTGTTGGGTCTTCGTTTCTGTGCGAGGGCTTTCTCTAGTTGCGGCAAGTGGGGGCCACTCTTCATCACGGTGCGCGGGCCTCTCACTATCGCGGCCTCTCTTGTTGCAGAGCACAGGCTCCAGACGCGCAGGCTCAGCAATTGTGGCTCACGGGCCTAGTCGCTCCGCGGTATGTGGGATCTTCCCAGACCAGGACTCGAACCCGTGTCCTCTGCATTGGCAGGCAGATTCTCAACCACTGCGCCACCAGGGAAGCCCCTACTCTCTAGTTTTTACTAGATCCCCGTCACTGTCAGATATGGTGCTTGAGTTTTCTAAGTTCCATCGTGTGTGTGTGCATATGTGTGTGTGTGTGTGTGTGTGTGTATGTAAATACATGCTCTATAGAGCAACCTCTCTTGGTCCTGTGAGATATGAATGATGAAAACATGGACCATACATTTCAGTAGGTGAGACAGAAAGTAAAACCTACTATAAGTATCACATAATAAGTGGTAATAAGTGCTAAGGAGAAAAAGATAACAAGGAGGGTGGATATGCCATATAGGAGGGTAGGGTTGAAATTTTAGATGGGATGTCAGGGAAGGCCTCGCCAAGAAGGCAAAAAATGAGGAAAGCCCCCAAGGAGAGGAAGGAGTGAGCTTGGAGTTATTGGTATTATAGGCAGAGGAATGAAAAGGGCACAGGCCCAGAGCAAGAGCCTGCCTGGTGTGTGCCAGGAATAATAAGACCGCAGCGAGGCCAGCATGGCTGGCACTGAGTGAGGATGTGAGTGAGAGACAAGAAAGCAGGAATTTCCGGCAGAGAAGTAACCGATGTAACAGAGTAACAGAAGTAACAGAGGTAGCATCTCGTAGGTCAGTGTAAGGACTTCAGCTTCTATTAATGTCAAATGAGAAGGCACTGGGCTGACACAAGCTGAATGACGTTTAAATAAAATCACCCTGACTGCTATAAGGAGAATAGTTTGAAGGAGTCAAGAATAGGAAGGAGAGCAGTTAGGATGCTATAGAAATAATCCAGGCATGAAATGTGGCTGTTCAGACCAAGGTGGGAACAGGGGATGTGGAGATAAATGATATTGTATCATATATCTATAAATACTAATACAACATGTATATTAAATTTCGGCTCAGTGAAAATGACCTCAATATGTTCATTCATTTGTTCCTGTACACAGTATTCAAATTTAGTAGGCCAAAAGGTACTCCACCATTTTTTTAAAAAACTTAAATCTCTACATAATATAACAAACCTACAGAGCATTTAACATTCAAGTCTTAAATGTTATTTTAATTAATACAATAAATATACATTCTTTAATAGAAGTCATACAACCTAAACAGAAATGAAGCCCTCAGAATGCTAATAATATCCTTGAACGTAGATGAGGAATCAGGAGTCCTGGCTTTTTGAACTACCACTCAGTATAATTTCTAAAACAGATTTCAGATCTGTAAACATAGTAATAGTTACATTTACCCTACCTATTTTACTGAAGTGCTGTAAAGATAAAATGAGAAAAAGTGGTCAAAATAACTTTGTAAAAAAAAAACACACAAAGTCCCATGTTGGTACGATTAACATAAGTGAAATAGATCTAATTTTATTCATTTTAATCAAAAAGACTTCTTATAATTAGATGGTATACATCTGAAAGTTTTGTGTAATTCATCTAAAATATGTTACCATTATTTTTTGTGGTTGTTAATCATATTTGCTTCGGAATTAGAGGAAATAATTTCTCTACGTGAATTTTAAAGAGCTGGAGGGAAAATAGCTGAGTTTTTTCTCTATTATTTGGCAGATATTGCTGTTAAGGTGTCTTCTTAAACAACTCTGGTTTATTAATGGAAAAATCAATGATTGTAATATGTTGTATATACTATATTATATATATATATATATTGAAATTACATTTTGTTTACTGTAAGTGAAAACTTTTTGAATAGAATTCTACCATCAAATAACATTTGTTATGTGTTGAACATCCATCCAGCCAAAGTGAATTATTTGCTAGTTCTTCTTCATGATGTTAATAGAATACTGGCACTTCTTATGAAGTAACTTAACACATAATTCATTTTATTTTTGTAAAGTTTCTCTTAGGGTAATAAAATGGTTATTGATTTTTTATTGTTTGCAATGACTTCTCTGTTTTATTTCTATCCTTTAACTATTCAAATGATGAAAGAATTTATGTATTTAAAGTTCACTGTTAGTTTTGATTATACCATTCATAATAATTATATAGTGTCTTCGGCTCAAAATAAGCAAAATATAGAAACAACATTTTTATGCACAGAAATTGACCATGTTGTAATATTTCTAGTGATGAGTACTTAGGTTATGATTTTTTTAAAAAACCCCTCCTTCTTTGTAAAAAAAATGTATTTTCTTATACTCTAGAATAGTATATTGGAGTTTTTTGCTGTTAAATTTTTTGCTGTTAAATTTTGATTGGGAGATTTCTTTTTATAACTTTACTTTTCAAAACATAGTTTCCTTTTTGTCCGATTTTGCACATGATTTAAAGTTACAACTCAGAAGTCAAAGCAAAGCTCTGCGCATTTTATGTGTCAAATAATGTTATGAAATGGAATTTGTATCTTCTATATATATGCTCAGTGGAGATGATGATGATGATGATTTTGCCACTGGTTCAAACGTCTCCTGTATTTATTAAGAAACACTTTTCCTGGTATAAATTGATGATATTTTATGTTAAAATCCATTGTCTGAGTAGTGGGATACATTTAAATAACTTTATAAAGGGAATAGTACAGAACACATGAGTATCAAAAAAGATTAAGAACATAATTAAAGTTAAAATTCCTGCTGGTTCGCTAGGGATACTTAAAGCAGAGGAGGCACCAGTTAAGACAAGCATTTCTCATGCACAATTGTATCATTTGCCCTAGCTTCCTATGTCCATTTAACCCAACTCTGTATCTCTATATAATCATGAATGCATTTTGGATTAATCTGTTACTGTTAGCTGGTCATGATATCCTTTAGATTTGATGATATTAATCTGTTCATGCCATTTAATTAGAAAGTCAATAGAAAACATCCATTCTGAGTATTTTAACAAAATAAATTGGGAAATTAAACTGAGGAAAGTTTATAAATTTATGAACTGCACCCTACTTTAAATGAGATGATAGCATCACAAACCTATCATTGGATATCTCCACGTGTTATTTTCGGGGGGATCAATAAAATTTTACTAATCTACCCATAACCCCTTTCCTGCCTTATTCAGCCACATTCTATTGTAGCCTGTTTCAAGTAACATATCTAATTCTAAACACCATAAACCGTAGCCATAGAGTGACTTTGGTATCTGTACCAATCCTTCCAGGAAATATTGAACTGGAATAATAGATTATTTTAGTGGTCAGAGTGATTAGAAGCAGAATCCTATCACGAGAATCTTCTTCAAATTGAACCCACAAATCATGGATATATTCCCCTATTTACCTTAACTCTGTTTAAAAAGCATGAATTTGCAACACCTATACTGGAGTGTAAGAAACATACGACTTTTTCTGTAAATCAAATGTAATCAGTTCCAATCTTCCCTTCATCTACTGGTGAGAAGTTGAAACACTTCAATTTTTTGATGTTGTCTGCCCCAGGAGCACTGGGGAAATTCCCAGTGAGGCTCTTACACATTCTAGAACACTGGGGGTTGGGCCTCTGTACCTTGACCCACACTGCATTGAGAGCAGTGTCCAAGCCTGCGCGCTTCCTTGACAGTGGGTGGCTCCTTTAAACTGTGACCAAATTTTCACGAGAGTAATTCTGCCTAGGTTGAGCCACCAAATCTAAGGTCGACTTTTCTAATGGCACCGCACAGAAATTTTTCTTTGAGGTAATGCCATCTTCCCTGAATAATATAAGCAAGTAGGATGCTGCTCTCTACTGCCCTTGCAACCTCCAGCCACCATTGTTGGGGGAGATCTTCTCCCTAGAACTCTCTACCTCCCCTTCCTTTCATTCATCCTACATTCTTCTTTTTTTCTTTTTAAAATTCTGTTTAGTACTTTTAACATTGAGATCTACCCTCTTCACAGGTTTTTAAGTGTACGATACAGTATTGTTAATTAAAAGCACAATGTTATTTATCAGATATCTAAAGCTTATTTGTCCTGTATAACTGAACTTTTATACAAGTTAATAAGAAGTTCCCCATTTCCCCCTCCCCCAGGCCCTGGCAACCACCATTCTATTCTTTGCTTCTATGAGTTTGACTATTTTAGATACCTCATATAGATGGAATCAAGCAGTATTTGTCCTCCTGTGACTGGTTTATTTCACTTAGCATAATATTTTCAAGGTTCATTCATGCCTCATATTACAGGATTTCCTGAATCCTGAACAATAAAGGCTGAATAATATTCCTTAATATTTATAAACCATATTTTCTTTATCCATTTATCTGTTAATGTATATTTAGGTTATTTCCACATTTTGGCTCTTGTGTATAGCACTACAGAGAACATAGGAGCGCTGATATCTCTTTAAGATCCTGATTTCAGTTCTTTTGGGTAAATACCCAGAAGTGGGATTGCTAGATCATGTGGTAATTCTACTTTTAATTTTTAGGAAGCTTCATACTGTTTTCCATAGTGGCTGCACCATTTTGCATTGCAACCACCAGAGTACACTAGTTCCAATTTCTTCACTTCCTTACCAATACTTTTATTGTCTTTTGTGGGGTTTTGTTTGTTTGTTTGGGTTTTTTTAAAATAATAGCCATCCTAACAGGTGTGAGATGATGTCTCATTGTGCTTTTGATTTGCATTTCCCTGATGATTAGTGATATTGAACAATCCTTCCTACATTATTTTCCCTTTCAGCGGGGCTCAGCATAATTTCCCATCATTGTGCCTATAGAAATGTGAAATTGGTTTCCCTTCTGGCAGTGAAGTGGAGAAAAGAGATGAGAAAGCCAATCAGCTTTCCTAATGGTCACTGTTTACCCACCATAAAATGATGTATCCCACAACAACTTTCTGTTTGTTCAATAAGATCTTCAATTTTTGCATGCCCAGATCTTCAAATAATATTGTCATATAGATAATTAAATAATTTCTAAATTATCTTTCTTTATTGTGGTTAAATATGTCATTATAGATAATATATGTGTTCTTTGTGCTAGGTTTTACATATTTGAACATTGTTTATATTCAAGTGGGCTACGATGTAGTTTTGGTTAGCATAATTTGAATGAGTTTTCCTATTTACTGACACTAGCATTGGCCTGGGAGACAGTTAAATGGAGTTCATATTTCTGCATTACCATCAACTAACTGTGTGATGTTAGAAAAGTCATGTCACCTCATGTTTCACTTCTCTAATATATTGTACAAAAGACTAAAACTAGCACATCTACACAGATCTTGCTTACTTTATAATGAGTCTGTGAATTAGTTGACATGCCTTTGCAAGACATTTCATTCATGTAATCCTCCTTCAATGACCCTTTTGTTATTGACCATTAATACTGCAAAATATGTGATAATCTATTTTCTTTACAATTTTCTTAATGAGTGGAGGCATATCTGTTTTACATCTGTAAGTGTAGAAGTCATTAATTCTAAATATTTTCAGTAGACTCAGACCTAGAAAAAAAAAGCTGTGGGTAAGCTCAGACAGTTCAACAGTAGTCTTTGATATTTCCTAGATAATTTTTTATATTCAAAATGTGATAATTTTGTAATATGTAAATTAACTTCATTTGAGAATTTATATATGCAAGCCATACTTCGCTGATTTTTAAAGTGTTTCAGGTGTACAGTATTAAACATCTTATCATAATTGAGGACGTCTCCTTTGATCTGTAAATAATCAAGACACTATTCAAATACTATTTTTTTTAACTTTACCTCCCTCCATTCTTTTTTCCTTTCCTTTTTTTTTCCTTTTTCCACCTTCTATCTTTCTTTCTTTTATATTAATGTATAAATAGGCTAAAATTGTAAAATATTTTAAAATGTAGTTTTGAAAAATAATAAAATCCATCTACCTATGCATTTCTCTTATATTAACATTGCCTAACTTGAAAATGAATGAGTAATTAGTATAACTGTTGGGGACAATGTATTGGACTCCTGAAAATCACTTGCAGGGTTTGTTTGCTATTTAGAAAGCCAGGGCAGATAACCAGTTCAGCTGAGTTTTTCCTACTGCTGCTAGTTTATAGAGGGTTCTTGAGAGCAGATGTCCAAATTTAGAAAATTAATCTAGAGTCATAGTTAATAATATCAGTGGAAAAAAGGATAAAATAATAAATTATAAATAATTTATTATATGCATATTTTTAAATTGTTTTATGGGTTTTTTTATCCCAGCTGTATCCAGTTCTCATTTCACAGCACACCAGCCCCGTTGGTTCACATAAGGTCCCCTCCTCTGTGTGTGTGGGGGGGGGGGTGGGGGGGCTGTTTGCTTGTTCGTTTATTCATTCGTTTATTAACTCATTTCTTTCCTTTTATCTCACTTTCTTTTCCTATCTGTTCTTCCCTCCATGAAGAACCATGATAATTTATGTAATGGTTTGTTGCTTATTTGTATGATATATAATGTTAGTTTGTGTGAATATCATTTTAATGAACATAAATGTCATTGCCCTATAGATCAGATCCTGTTTCTCGCTTGTTTTTACTTGGCACATGATTTTAAGATGGATCTGCCCTTTGGTGTTAACACCTGGTATGGTCTCTTTCCTAAAACTGCTAAGTGTTTCCATCGTGAGTATTTAATAAGCTCTCATTGTCCATTTTTCCTGATACTACCACCTCCCCACAAATAGAAAGTCAAGAAGATTTCTGGGTCCTAGGGTGTACATATGCTTAATTTAACAATGTTCTGCCACATTGCACTCCAGAGTGGTTGCATTTGTCTGCATTCCTGTTAAAATAATTATATGTTTATAAATTGTAAATGAGCAGTTGTTTTTTTTCATCCTAACAGTCATAGTATTCTCACATCATAGAGTGGGGATAAAGCTAAAAAACCTCCTAGCAATTATAATCTCTCTTGAAGTCAAGGTCCCCTAATCCCATATCCTGGTCAACACGCTGTATTTTCTGGCTTTCAAACTTTCCTCAATATGATGAGCGTTAAGTAATACATCATTATTGCTTTGATTTGTACTTTCTAATCTCTAATGAGTCTGGGCTTTTCTTCATATACTTAAACCACTTTTGAATTTCCTTCTCTGTGAATCTTCATTTTACTAATTGCCAAGATACTTCTGCTTTTTCTAGTAGAGTATCATTTTTATTAATTTTTATAACAGCATAAAATAGTAGATACAAAGGTGGTGATCATCACAAAGGTGATGAATTGTGTAGTGCCTGCCACATAAATATTTGTGGAATAAATCAATAAAAGTCATGAGCTTTTGTGTGATATATGTTTGGATATACATTAACATATAAGATTTTGACTGTTAATGCAATAATTTGAATACAGAAGATATTTTTGCAGTAATGGTAAATATTATAGACAAGAGAAATAACATACATGAAATTCTGAACTGTAAAGATAAGAATAGCTTTTGCCAATTTGAGAAACATACGAAATTCAGTAAT